>NC_139319.1:39288405-40488405 GCF_056507025.1 Lutjanus erythropterus | reverse complement strand
ACTCTGTCATCTTCTCTGTTTACCGCAAAATAAATTAGCATAAAACTGCAGGAATTTAGAGATTAAAAATCCACATCATTGTATAAAGGATACTACATGGACTCAGGAACACTTTGGAAAACCGTTGTAAATAAACACAGTTTGTCTCTGCATCTACAAATGCGAGTAAGACTCTACCATGCAAAGAGAAAGACATATCAACAACATCCAGAAACACTGCAGACTTCTCTGGATCCGAGCTCATCTGAGATGGACTGAAGCAAAATGTAAAAGTGTGCTGTGGCTAAAAAAGGAACACGATGACAGATGCCAGCACTACCTTCACAAGCCAGCATCCGTGATGGTATTGGGGTATGTACAGTAAGTGCCAATGGCATAGCTACAGCTGGATTTATTCTCGCTGTAGTGTTGGCTCTAAAAGATGTTGCATTGCTTTATCGCACACCTCTGAATTTTTGTAACTAGTTGGCTGCATCTCAAATTTCAACATGAAGACTGGGCAAGCAGGATTGCCCGTATAAACATCATAAGTAAAGACCACTGCGTAGTGACTGGACACTAGGTCAAAGTTGCAGAAAGATTTACAGATGTCTGAACTCTTGCACACAGTATAGTGTTAACACTGCATGTGTTCAAACAAAACACCTGTGACATACTGTATGTTAAATTCCCCCTTAAAGCACTTTCAAGGTATCCTAACAAAAAACAGTCCAGACTCTCAAAGCCTTTATCATCACATCTAAATATTTGTAAGTGCACTTACAAATTCATTTTTACCCAGAGACACATTTCTGTCAGTTCTTTGTCAGTACTGTGGAAGAAGGTATTTTATTTCCTTCTATTTACTTCTTATTTTGTGTGGTTCTGTTGAGCAGATTTGAATGTGTCTGCTAAGAGTCATCCTTTTACATACATTATCATACTTCTGTAAATGAATCCTTTGTTGTATTGTAAGGAGAGCCCAGTTGTCCCCTGACATCACAACTGAGCTACCCCCAACTGCTCTCCCCTTTTGGTTTGTGTCCCTCTTAACATAAGAACCCAATGCTATTATAATCACAGACTTCCACTTTAGGTTTCTCAGACACACTCCCACTGGTTTAGCGCCTACTTCACATCTTGGGTTCAGGAAGCTTGTTTCCTGAACGTTCTAGTGAAATTCACATTCTAAACTTCCTGTGATTTCCTGTAACTGTACACAGCCTGACAACAACCTGACTTCAGCAGACAGTACCATATCACCATGTTGTGAGGCTGTCTTCGCTGTGTAGTGAATAAAGCTTATCCAGAACCAGCCAAGATCTTGGACCTGAAAGAATCTTTTTTCTTCAACAGTACTCACCATCATCTCCAATCAGTGGCACATCTTCCTCTGTTTCTACAACTCTTGGCATGTTTGCTTCGACCTTCTCCTCCTTCACCAGCATTGCCTCTGGCTCCACCAGCTCCACATCTGGAGACTGCACAACAATCAAAGTTTGTAACTCAGTCAGCAAACACCAGGGCTAGGTATCATTTAAGGATACTGACATTGTAAGTTTTTAAGAGATATTGATACTAACAGAATATTTCATTCAATATCTTTTTTCAAGGGCTGTTCTTTAAAGAATGGCTTAAAATGTATTGAGTACTGATACCCAGCCCTAAGTTTTACATTCATGCAGCTATGCTACCTGTACTCAATCAAAACAGCACAGCCCAGCACATACACAACCCTCTGCTGTTTACAGACCAGATAAGGGTTTAAGTTTCTCTGTTCCGTCCTTATATGTTTTCCCAGAAGCTTTACTCAAAGCATCATGTCTCCAGTCTTCCACAGTCACCTTCCTTCCATTGTGGTGAGCTTACCTTACTCTGGATGCTGTCAGAGTGGATCAGCTCGCTGGTTGTGTCCCCTGCAGGAGCTCTGCCAGACCACAGAGACACATCCATCTGTCGCTCAAACACGCCATCTACACAAAAACAAGGAAAATGTGTATAATGTGTATAATGTTTATTACTGTGTAGTGGAAACAAAAGCACCACCAAATGGATACTCCTTTGTGTCTGCTGGATGTGTAAGTTGGCAACTTTTAGTTAAGAAGTTCACCATAATACAGAAGGCGAAGGAAAAAAGGATAGTAATAAAAATAATAATTAAAAGAAGAAGAAAAAGAAGAAGCAAAAGAAGAGGAAGAAGCAACAACTGTTGATACTGGGTACACATCTCCTTTATTGAAGTTCCCTGAACAGCCGACACCCTCTTAGACAAAATTTACAGACTGGACACTCCAGCTGATCAGACCGATCTGATACATCACAACTTGACTCAAGTGTCACAGCGAAGTGAAGACATATAACAGATTAAACTAAAGTGTATCACTCCCATGATTCATGTTTAATTTATTTTCCGATTTTAACTGATTCACAGTCTGTGTTAATTGTAGGTCTGTGATGCTCAGGTTTCAGTTAATCTGCAGATCAGGCAGGCCAGGTCATAAAAATTAACTTTATTATTATTGGTTGGATCACGAGTGGAAGCGTCTCTCCCTCAGGACAGAAGCAGTGAAGCAACAGCACACTTGGCACAGGAGCTGCGTGCAGGGAAACATCTGACAGCCTCTCTAATCATTAACCAATTAATCAGTAAATCATTAAAGAAACCACTCTGAGTTAAATAAAAAAAAAAAATACAGTAAAGAAATCACCTGGGGACTCTGTTCTTAAATCTGAAAAAACTAAGAATTTGGGTGATGGCAGGTTATTGGATTTATGCACACAGGAAGATTCAGATGAGCTCGAGTTTGATACCAGTTACATCATTTTAATCTTCCCTGAAACAATTAATTTAATAACTAATTTCTAACGTTCAAAATACACCAGAATCACAATCTGGCTTATTCAATCATGAATTTAAGATCAGAATATCAATAGAAAGAGGTGGAAATAATTAATAAATAATAATAATAAACATATTCTGCATCTGATCAGGACACAGTCACAGTATAAACGCAGAATGCAAGTCGTTTTTCATGGGTGAAGGTGTCTGTCAAACAGGCTGCTGCTCTGACACTGATGAGAACTGTTGATACTTTATTAATATTAACACAGCACATGTGTGGACACACACTCCATCAGAAATCTCCAGCTGTTAAAGCCGAGTGACAGCTGATCCAGCTGTGATCAGCTGCTGCTGTCATCACAAACTGACCTCGCTCCATGGGACGCTTTGGAGGAAAGGATGTTGTATGTCTCTAAAAACATATCTCCTGTACTCACGTCTCACCATGAATCCTCTGTGGGAGGGACACATTTACAATTTCTGCAAGATCAAGGTAATCATGAGCAAATGAAAGTCTGATTGTAATGAAAGCTTAGTTAGCTTGAGTTACAGTAGTTACTAGGACTGCACATTACTCTTCAGTAGCTCACTTTTTGAGTACCTGTAGTTGACAGATTACTTAGAAAACACATGTGCACGTTTGCACTAGGGATGCACCAATACCAATAGCAGCATCAGGTATCGGTCCGATACTGTCCTCATGTACTCATACTCAGAAAACTACTCTGATACCACGTCACAAAAAGTAGCCATAGCAGCCTTTTTTAGATGCGCCGTCATCATCAGCGAGGGACTCGCTGTCCTCAACGTCATCCACTAATGACCAAAGCGACTTTGAAAACTATCCGTAAAAGTCCATGCATGTCCATGTAAGAGTCCACCTGTAGACCACAGTCCTGGCCGATGTGAACTAGTCGCATGCCTCGGCAAATTAATCTGAAGTGTATGTATTCTTCACCAAAACGTCCTGACAGCTCAAGACATGCATCTTCACTCTTTTTAGGTTCACAGCAGGGTCAACAAAACTGTTGCACACATGGCGTCACACTCATACCTGTCCCCCCTAAACAATGACAGGTAGGAACTAATTAGCTCTTAGACAAGAGGGACATGAAGAAGAAACTTAAATACTACACATCTAAATGTGTCATTAAAATACTAAGTAAAATGTTGTAAATGATAATGAAATAATTATCATATATAACACTATTTATAAAAGTAAACTTAATTCTGCAAGTCCATAATAATGTTGTGAAATTATTATACTGAAATATACACAGTAAACTGCACAGCTTCATAAGGAACACAAAATCAGTAAAGTAACTTACTACAAATAACCTAAAAATGTAACGTGTACAGTAACTATGGTTACACTTGTAGCAGGAAACAACAACAATGATTTGTTACATTTAGAAAGTGACCATCTAATGAAAATAAAACATGTTTTAAAAGTTATTGTAAGAATTTTAATTTCATTATTAAGTACTTCTATCGGTACTCGGTATCAGCAAGTACATAAACTGTTGGTTCACTTAGGGACCACCAATAAATTACTGTTGAACCTGTTAACCAGTGTTATTTTTATTACCTTTGTGCTGACGCAGTGAAAATCATAATATAAAAAATATACTATAAATACACTCAGTTGGTCAGCTGTAGCACACTTGTTTGAACTGCTAATGTTTTAATTGCTAATTTGTTTATTTTACAAATTTATTTGAATAGAAAATAGTTCCAGTCTTTTAAATGAACCTCCATGTCACATGACCAAGTGACTCTAAATCAATAATGTATTGTATTAGTACACTGGACAGAGGACACTAGGGCTGTCCCATATCATACCCTCCACAATAACACTGGTACATTTTTTTAGTGTGATCACGCGATATGAATGATGAGTTCCCCAGCATGCTCAGTCGCAACAAGCCCAAACATGTCATCTGAAGCCTGCAGTGCGCCAAAGACGCTTCAATTGAAGCTTTTAGTGCGTGTTGGCCTGTAAGTGTTTACTTGTAGAGTTCCAGCACTTTCTGACTTTCCTTGTTTCATGGAATATCCATTTGCTGCTGAAAAGAAGGATGGAAAATGCCACTAATAAGTGCTGCTGTCTGCAAGCTGCAATCACTGATACAACAATCTTTAGCATTATTTTTTCTATATCATCATAAATAACATTATTGCAAATTTTCTAACGATTCACTTGTGCAGCCAATGCATCAGACTTTAATGTATAAGATACGAGTGAATCGGTTCAGATGGCCTGTATCGGTAAAAAAGCTGAGCATGAATCAGAAACAAATTGACGTAGCACTAGCGTATTGATATATCTCATTAGGACGCACATATGTTTCATTTTTGGCATCAAGGAGCTGCCACTGTAACTTTCCGCCGTTTTCTTTCTCCTCCCACCTCAGCACCGCTCTCACTGGACGCCTGCTGCCGCGGTCACACAAAACAAGCGCTCCCTCCTCCCCCTGTGTCTCTTCTTCATTTGCTCAAAACAGACAGCACTAAAAACAGCAACGGAAGTGACACTGTACCGCACCGCACCAGCAAATTTTTATAATGTGCAAGTGTAGAATAAGTTTGGGTTTTATAAGAAAGATGAGAAACGCTGCTGCAGATCATTTATGTAAAACGTGTCTGACAGCAGAGAACAGAGCCACGAGTCTGACCCACAGAGACGTCATGTCACTGTGAGAGCAGGTAACACTTCACTAATCTAAACCACAGCACTCTTCATATGAAACAGAGCAGCAGATCAGCTTACTGCAGAAATACTAATATTATAAACTGTTTTAAACGTTGTTCACAGATTCTCATTTATGCTACAGGATCTCATTTACACATGAGACTCATAATAAGATGTTAACACCACTGTAATGTCTCCTTCTCTCTGTCTCTACTGTTACTATATTGCGTCTTAGTATATTAGTATATTTACTATTTATTTGCTATCAGCATGTCTTTTGGCACTAATAACACTCTATAAACACAGCATTAATTGAATCAAAATGTAAAGATTCATACATTGCATTGTCTTGTATTACATCATATTGTATCGTATCATGACAGAGCTGAATTGAATTGAACTGAATCGTTGCCCATTTAAAATCATAACATATCGTATCGTTGAACATGTATCAAGATATGGATGGAATCTTCTCAGTCAGTGAGATACACACCCCTACTAGTAGCCCATGACGTTTATCTTGATCACTGAATCATTTGTCTGCATGTTCATGTTACATCACCAGGTTTACAGCCTGGAAGAGTGTAATGCATCATAAAGACACTGCTCAAACTTACTGAGCCCAAAGCTCCACACTGCCTGAAAGCCACAATATTCTCCTCAGACCATAAAGCAGAGCAACTGGCTCACACACCTCAACACACCTGGACGAAACCACAGTATGCTCCTGACTGCTGAGAGTTTAACTTTGAAATTAGCTTAAATCTTAAGTACACACCCTAACAACTGGTACACCTACATGAATTCATTTGAAAGTGCAGTGACAGCATTTCTATACTGCAGACAACACCAATGCACACAGATTCTGAATCAGGTTCTTTGCTAAACCCAAACACAGAAATCCATCAACACTCTTGAGTGTGTATAAAACTATGATATGATATGAGACAGAGCCATGAAGCGGCTACTAACCGTGATCACACACTCAGAAAGTTTCTAACTCTTCAGAACAGAGCTTCAACTACAGCAGGAGTGGTTGCTGTTATGTGTTTCAAGTTTGGAAATGACAGTGAGGGGACATTAGCACAATACCACTAATGTTAAGGGGAAGCAAGAGAGCAACATCAAGTTATGGATGGTGCTGGGCAATATGATGGTACTGTATATAACATGTGACAGGAGAAATGTGTCCACCAGCAGAGGTTTGGCAATATTATTTCTACAGTGATGACTGATCTCATATGATCTTGCAACTAGGGCTGGTGCGATTCGTCAACATAATCAATGTCATTGATTATGAAAATATGTTGATTTGTATATTGTGTAATGATGCCTCGCTATGAAGTGCTACAAAAGGTCAGAGCATGGATTCACCTGCAGAACAAGCTGCAGAGAGCAAGATGGACACACAACATTTTGTGTCTCTTTAAGATCCACAAACTGGACATGACTTATCACAGCAGGACAAACTGCTCCACACGAGTGCTGGAAGGGAAACACCAAGCGATCTGTCGTCCTCCTGCAGCTGCAGCATCGTCCCGTTTACTTTCTGTCAGCACCCAAACACCATATATGAGGACTATCAACACGTAGAACATGTTTCCGTTAGTAGAAGTCTCTCCATCACCGTCATGTTAAAAGTGATGTCTGCGTCACTGCTGTTAACTTTACACCATGCGTCATCTGACAGTGTTATACTGCCACTGTATACTTTCTCTTCTCTTTATCAGCCACGTATGAGACAGAAGTGGCCAAAATTAACAGAAGTTGGCAGAAAAACAACGAAAAATATTTTCGACTCACACTGATGCAAAAATACCCTGCCAGTGATCATCTGCATATGACTCTAGTAATGAAATGAATCCATGTTATAACCAGTTTAAGTTTGAAGTCAAAATACTGATTGTCCAGTTTCAGTTAATGATTGACAGTGATGTTATTAAATTAATATGCATCATAGCTCCTTCTGATTTGACGTCCTGTTTCAGAATCAGGCATCTGACATTCATCTATTAAATAAGGCAGAAATTGGACTAACTTTAAAATATGCCACTGTTATTATTACTCTAATGTGTGAAATGTTGATGAGACAAGTTCTTTATATATGTTTTAGGTAAATTAATT
The DNA here is from genome assembly GCF_056507025.1 of Lutjanus erythropterus. NCBI lineage: Eukaryota > Metazoa > Chordata > Actinopteri > Lutjaniformes > Lutjanidae > Lutjanus > Lutjanus erythropterus. The sequence continues at coordinate 40,480,768 of NC_139319.1, read as the reverse complement.
CTATTTTAGTTATGGGCAGATTAATTGCCTAATCAAAAAATAATCAATGGATTAATCATTACAAAAATAATCATTAGGTGCATCCCAACTTGTTATTGCAGCTCCCAGTGTAACATGATTTGGACAGCTGGACTGCTTCCTACGTTCTTACATGACATGAGAGTGACAGTTGGTGGCAGTAATGCATATCTAAAGCCTTAGCCTTATAACTGCAACAATGAATAAATAAATTGATTATTAAATTAATCGGCCAAATTTTTTTTTATAAAAAAAAAAAAAGTCAAAATTCTCAGATTTCAGCTTCTCAGATGTGAATATTTTCTGGTGTCTTAAGTCCTCAGTAAACACTAAAATTAGTATTTTGTGTGTGTGTGTGTGTGTGTGTGTGTGTGTGTGTGTGTGTGTGTTTGTGCTTTGTGTTTTGGGCAAAACAAAACATCTGCGGACATCAGCATGAGCTATGAAAAACAGTGATCAACATTTTCCATCATTTTCTGACATTTTACGGACCAAACTACTAATTGATTAATCAAACCAATTGACAGATAATTGATGATGAAAATAATAATTTGTTGCAGTCCTAACCTCTTTTACACTGGACCAAAAAAAAAAACCCACAAACACCCACTAATATCTGGCAACTTCACTTCAAATCCCCGGTTTTAGTTAGAAGCTACACAAGCACTGAGAGCTGAACACAGACACTTTTAAGAGCCTCTCTCTGCTCTGCTGCACACAAGTTGGCTTGGCTTTCCAGTACACCAAAAAAAATAAGAAAAAGAAAAAGGAAAGCACAGAAAGGCAAGCGGGTCTACCGGCAATTGAAAAAGAGAATATCACCTCTTTTTAACAGGACAGGATCTGGTTTGCCACTGAGCAGGAAGTAATCTCAACCAGCCTGGTGTTTTTTGCACACCATCCATCCATCCATCAATCATACGTGCTTATCCTTGACAGGTTGGAGGGGCTGGAGCCTATCCCAGCTGACATTGGGCAAGTGGCAGTTTACACACTGCACAAGCTGCCAGTTCATGTCAGGGCTGCTGAGACAAACAACTACTCATGCTCACATTCACACCTAAGGGCAATTTAGATGTTTTCAATTAACCTATTATGCTGCATGTCTTTGGCTTGTGGGAAGAAGCCGCAATACCCAGAGAATCCATGCAGACTAGGGATGTTCCTGGCGACTAATTTCCCTGTCGATTTAATGCAAAATTAAATTTTAGACAAGTCGTCTAGTCTAACACCAAGAAAACATCCAGAAAGCAGTTACAATTGAGCAGAATTTATTAATTTATAATGTTAAACACTGTCTGAAAAATACTGTGTGTATTAAGAGCCATTTGAAGCCGTTAATCACAGTCTACAATCGCCAAATCGTACTTTAAATGCCGCTGAAATGCGCGTTACTTTGCGTTGTGTAATACAAACCTTACACATTAATGTGCAAAACATGACATAACTCACTAACCGCTTCACCTTTTCAGACCGATTAAAGTCACAGTGTCTGCGGGTAAAGGACCCAGAGCTAACGTTAGCTGCCAGCCTGACACACAGTGTGGCTAACATTAGCAGTGTTAGTAGCAGCAGCAGCAGCAGCTCTGCTTGCAGGTTTATGTCTGTGTCTGTGCTTAATGTGGTCACGTTTCTCCAGTTGAGTGTATATATATCAGCTTATTCTGACACAGTCTACATTCAACATTATTTCCATTTTCTAGATTAAAATACTGCCAAACCAAGCTGGTTCTATGAGCTGTCATCTGTCCGACTTTGCTGATATAAACATCCGAGGTTGCCAGGGCAACTGGGGCATATGCGCTGGGCGAAAGGGGCTGCTGTCTGACAGTGCCACAGCCCCGACTAGTCATGGGCGGATGCATAAAATCTTAGAAGCAACAGATAACTGGCATCATGCATGAATGAAATATTGATAAATAGTTTAAACGACTAGTATTTCTGGTGTCAACTAGTGAGTGTGGCAACGTTTAATTGTATAGTCATGCACATCCCTCATGCAGACACAAGCAGAACATGCAAACTCTGCACAGAAAGGTCCTGTCCTAGCCACAAACTCCAGCAGACTGGGGGATTCAAACTCTTGCTGTGAGATGACAGTGCTTACCACAGCACCACTGTGCACACGTTAACCTTAAAACCTCTAACACTTCGAATTGTTGTTCTCATTTGGAACCTCAAAGCTTCAATTTTTTTTAAGAATGTTCATTTTACTGTTGTGAGTCTTTTGTTTCAAACTTGAGCGTTGTCCTGTGTGAGGCAGTTGTTTTTGTTTGGATGGAAGTTTCAATAAAAGAAAAACTTAACAAATGTGATGAAGTATAGTTATTTTAAACAATTTCTTAATTGAATTTAGAGATCACTCTATTGTAACTCTATGTGATATAGGTTATACGTTTACCTACAGTAGAGCTGGGTACCACCAGGGTTGCCAGGTCTGTGTTTTTCATGCAGAATTGAGCTACCTTTAGAATGAGTCCATGGAATTATTTTTTTGTCTGCTGCTTGGGGAACCTATTGTGCTTGCAAATTACATTAATTATATCTATAAATACAAATCCATATTTTAAATGAAAGTATTTATTTCTACCTAAATCCTACCAAACTGACTCCAGATCAGCATGTACACACATGGACCTGGCACACATCACACATCCACCCATATGGGCTTGTTCTGATCTTCCATTTGGCCTGCACAAATGTGGCAACCCAGGGTACCACACCCTGATAATTTTATAGTACCAATCAAATTGATTTAATAATACTGCATATCAAAAAATGCTTTATCATTCAATATCAAATTTCAATCGCGATTAAATATTTTAATCGATTGACAGCACTAGTTGAAATGGATTTTATAAAATTGCTCTGGGAAAAAAGTATCGTTCAGGTACTGGTATTGAAGCCGAGGTTTCTCGATACTGGTATTGAAAATCTTTTAACACCCAGCCAATCTGATATCGTGATATAAAATTACTTAAGTGATAAAAGATTTCAGTTGTTTGCTCTGATCATTTCAGTGTTGGTCACACTAAGATTTTAGATTAATTGGCGCTCAGACTACAGCCAGCTCAACTCGCTCATCAACTTGCAGACAGGGATGGGAATCAAGAACCAGTTCCGATTAAGAATTGGTTCCAAATTGAACAGCTGTTCAACAGAGAAGCCTTGGGAAAAAAAAAACTCAGGTCTGAGTCACATGCATTCCTTTTTTCTACTTTGTTTCTACACTTTGTTCAGACTCCAAGACAATGAAACAGTTGGACTGACTGAAAACCTCTGAAGACCTGCTTTTTGTACAGAAAACTGATCAGGAGTTAACAGGGAATTGATGAATAACTGAACTAGGGTTGGGCAATACATTCATTCTGATTCAATAAGTTGGGGTGGTGTGTAAAATGTGGGCTAAATAGAAACAGAATGCAACCCCTGTTTGACATTTATTTAAAATTAATACAGTACAAAGACAAGATATTTAATATTTAAACACATATGTTTGATTGTTTTTTGTAAATATTCACTTATTCTGAATTTGATGCCTGCAACTCATTTTAAAAAATATAGATAGGGCAACAGATGATGGGAAAAGTTGTGAAATACTGAAAAAAAGACCCGTTTGGAACATATGACAGGTAAACAGGTTAACTGGTAAGAGGTAGCAGTATCATGACTGGGTGTAACAGAACATCCTTGAAAGGCTCAGTCGTTCACAAGCATGGATGAGATGGAAAACTGCAAATAGTCCAACAGATCAGAACAACATTTCTCAACATCTCATCACCAACAATGTGTGATATTAAAAGATAATCCAGAGAATTCTCTGCACGCAAGGGGCGTGGCTGAAAATCAACACTTGATCAAGCCTTTTCTAACATTCCACACTACAAAATAAGTAATAAAAGTATGTATGATTCGTGCTGATATTGTATCAGATCGATATCGGTATCGGCCAGTACTCAAGGCTGCAATATCGGTATCGTATCAGAAGTGAAAAAGTTGTATCGGGACATCCCTAGTAACTGTTACATCTGTGAAGGCCCCATTAATACTGAAAGGTACATACTAGTTTTGGAGCAACACATGCTGCCATCCAGACGATGCCTTTTTCAGAGATGTCCCTGCTTATTTCAGCGGGACAATGCTGAGACACATTGTGGACGTGTTCCAACAGCATGTCTTCATAGTAAAAGAGTTCAGGTACTAGACTGACCTGCCTGCAGTCCAGACCTGTCTCCCATTTAAAATGTATACAAAATACAACAATGATGAAAATGTAGACCCTACACTGAGCGCCTGAGGTCATACCTATATCAAGCAAGAATTTGAAAGAATTTCACTTTCAAAACTTCAACAATTAGTGCCCTCAAATTTTCAAATGCTAAACATGCTCCTGTCACAACTTTTTGAAAGATGTTGCAGGCATCAAATTCAGAATGTGTGTTCAGAGTGTATATTTACACAAAACCATGAAGTTTATCAGTCTGAACCTTTCATATACTGACTTTGTACTGAATTTAAGTTGAAAATGATTTGAAAATGACTGCATTCTGTTTTTAGTTATGAATCAAGATACCTGACAGACCTTGTGAGCAGTGTCATGTAGGAACTACTTTCTTTCTGCAGTAGAATCTACTGGAGAGTCTACTGGAGCTGTTTTCTTTCTATTAGAAAAAAAGTAGATCCTCCATGAAAATACTCACTTCACTGTCTGTGAAGTATCTTGACTAAACAGGGCATGATTTCTGGAAAGAGTCACTGGTTTTGTATTTTTTTAATTTTATTTTTATATGTATTTCATTTTTTTTTTCAAGCCGAGTGCCAAATCATCAAATATTGTAATACAGTAATAGAAAGCTACCAGTATGAAATCACTTCTAACACTAGTATTACGTTGTTGTTTCTATCTGTCATGTGTGTGTATGTATGCTGGCTCAGCAGTGATGTGTTTGTTTGACATGGTTTCAGTGTGTCCTGCATGATAATCTTACCGGTGGACGGTGAAGACTCTCGCAGCCTGTCGCTGCCGCCGGTGTTGACCTGCACCCGGGGTCGGTTGCTGTTCATGGCGCTCTCCCGGAGCCTCCTCTCGGCGTTTCCTCGGGCCATCTTGAGCTCCAGCAGATGCAGCTTCCTCTTCAGGGCTTTGTTCTCTCTCTGACACTGAGACATCTGTAAACTCACCACCGCGTAGTCGTCGTCCACCAACTTGCAGATCTCCGCCACCGCTGCGTTAGCCAGCACCTCCATGATGGAGGCCAGCTGGGTCTGGAAGGCCAGGCGGTTGGACATTGTTCCCACAGTCGGTGACTCGCTGGCTGCTCCGTCGCTTCGAGAAAACAGTTCAACTCCTCTGACAGGGTTAACATATACTGGAGGTTCGGTCACAACATTACAGCAACGGTGAAGACTGCGCGTTTAGCTGAACAGTGAGCAGGTAAAAGATGGCTAAGCTACAGTAGCCTCCTCCTCCTCCGTCCACAGGCTTCCACCGCAAACATAACACGTCATATCCGGTACCGTAAGCACTACAATAGTTCCTCTTCTCAATTTATCATCCACCTGTTAGTTATATTTTAGTAGGTAAGCCTAAAAACTATAATAGTCTTTAGACATGTAAAATTTACAATAACCTGTGTAATAATATATGTGACTGTAGCTTGAGGCACATTTTCACATATTTTAATTCATAGTATTTTTTCCATACGTTGCAGTTTTATATTTATAAATTGCTGTTACATATCATACATATATCATAGATATATAACACACATCCCCCTTTACACACTGCTTAGTGTTTTATATATATACATATATATATATATATATAATTGTTATTGTTATATTATCTCTTTTATATGCTATAGTCAAGTGTATATATTTTTTACATACTTTTCTATTATAATTCTCTAGGCTTGTTTATATTTTCTATTCTTGAACAGGAGCACCTGTAACATTAACAATTTCCTCCCAGATCAATAAAGTGTTTCTGATTCTGATTCACAGCAAAGTCAAAAATACATATTTTTTCTCTTAAGGTTGGATTTACTGATATGAATCAGAAATTAACATTAAAGATGCAACTACATCATAGTGGGGCCCTGGATCAAATCCAAATGTGTCATGAACCAGTTGATGGCTCAATTCCAAAGTTATGGGTCATCAGTATCGGTTGGCTGAAGCTTTGCCACTAGTTTGGTCCGCCATCTCTCAAACATAAAAAGACTCTGACATTGTTGCAAGATTCTCTTGTGACCACTGACTTGTAGCTTTTACGAGAGTAGGTTAGTGTAACTTTTTTGTATGTTTGTTTTTTGATTATTTTTTGGGCTTTTGCCTTTATTCAAACAGTGACAGCTGAAGATATGACAGGAAAAGGGGTAGATAGAGAGGAGACGACACGCAGCAAATGGACCACAGGCAGGAATCAAACCAGCAGCCGCTGCAGAGGACTGATGGCCTCAGTACATGGGGCATGCACAGGCAGAAGTAAAAAAAAACTGGACAAAAGCCAAGCATTTATAAAGTGTGTAGAACATTAAGTACAGCAGTAGTACGACATATCTAAACACTCACCTGGTGAGACATAATGGTGACACCTGTGGTCCACAAGGAATCTTTGGATGCTAGTACAACTAGCATGAGCAAGCACACACAAAATAAAGACATGTATTTTCTGGCCACAACTTGCAGATATCTAAGGTTATCACAGCATCTATAGCTCGTTTTGAACTTATGACCTGAAAGTGTAGTTGAGTGATGCCTTTCGTGACATAAACAAATGTAAAGAATCAGATTGCATCGTATCATAGCAGGCAGAAATGCACGCCACTACTATTTATCCACCTGGATAGATGTGGCATGAGTTGCTGAATTTTAGAGATATCCACCATAGAGGTATCTGCGTTCATCCCAATATGGAATGGAACCAGATGCCACTCAGCTTGTGGTGCTCAAACCGGCAAAAAATACATTTGAAAAACTCAACAGCAATGTCTCTTTCCAGAAATCATGACTCAGTTACTCAAGATAATCCACAGAACTTGTCATGAAAAATTAAATGTAAGAACCATACCGAACTGTAACCATATCACTGTGCAGTAAGCAGAGCGGATGGATGAGCGGTTTGTGCTCATGATAGCATGAGACGTAAACATTACATGAACTTTACATTTGTTATCTTAGATAGAAAGCACTGTAAGGTTTTGTGAACATTTAGCTTGCAAGCAAACTATGTAACCTGCTGTTCGTGTTTCTTTGGAAATTAATTCATTAATTGATTAATTGAGTAATTGATTAATTATTAATTAATTAATTTAATGAGTTGATTGAACTCTGTACAACACATTCATCAACTCATCATTTCAAGTCCATAGACTTACAGTTAGAAGAACTCTACTACAACTCTACTAAACTGAAGTTTAACTAAACACAACTTGAATAAATTGAAGTTGTGTTTAGTTAATGAGAAAAAAATAGCTGATTCAACTAAATGCTTGTATGATTTTTTTTAAGGTGTGATCCTCTTTTTAAAATCTGAATGGCTGAAAACATGACAGAGGAGTCCAGACGACAGAGAAGCTCCAGTTCTTTATATATGTGATGACGCCACACAAATGATGCCCACAGCACAGCCAAATTCATTGCAAACCGTTAACATGTTTAATGACACCCATACATTTTTAAACACTGGAACATGTCATGAAAGAATATTGAAAGGCAAAATATCTGTTTTAGCTGTGCAACCTACAGCTAGTGCCCATTACATCCAAACATCTACACATACAAACACGACTCTCTGATATATACTGTATGTTTTTACTTTACATCTTTTTACAGTCCTTTGTTCTGTGATATTTAACTAAGAACAAAGAATGATTGACATGAAAAAGACTGTTACATCTCAGGCTTCAACCTGTGAGAAGTTGAGAAAGGGAGATTAAAACATTTCAGGTCTGCCTCAGTTGGGCTTTGTACCTAAAAAATTAAATATTCTGATTTCACTGCCCGATTCTGGAAACAGACCTTGAAGACAATCTTCTGGACAACAGCTCATTACATCTGTGAAATGAGTAGTAAATAAATATATGTAGAATCAGTGTGACAGATGTAATCATAAACACAATCATACATGAGAAGGTGCAGACCCGTGCTATAAAACATATTCAAGTGCCAACATTTACCATTCAACACCAGGCTCCCTCAAGAACCGCTTACTAGTGGGTAACAGAGTGGACCATACGTGATAATACATGATGAAAAACGCTGTGTAACTCCAAATTCAGCCCATGGCTTTAATGATTAGTTATAAGAACATTTAAAGTGCTTTAAAGGAACAGTCTGACATTTTGCACAATATTCTTACTTGTCGTCTTGCACATACTCAAAAAAGAAGATGAGCGTCCAGTACGGAGATAGGTCCAGGACGTGGATAGCCGCAACAAAAACATAAATACTTAAATCAGAACTCTTCTGAGGATGTCCCAGCATTCTTAGTGTGAGAAACCAAGGCTGAGTTGCACCAACAAGGATTCATTTTTAAACCTATATATTATAAAGATGCTTTCAAATTCGGCAACAACATCATCGTCCATCACAATGTTTCAATACGGATATAGTCATGTGCCAGTTTGGTAGATATCACCCAACCCTACTCACTTACTTACTTGTTATTCGCTTTTTCCCAGCCAACAAGTTTTTCTCAAAGGAAAAGATATTAGAGGTTCTCTGCTGAGCCACCATGAGAAGGTTAGCTGGGCTAAATAACCTTTTAGCTTGCTAGTAAAAGAATTTAACTTTTTGTTAACTTTTGAGCTAGCTAGCAAACAATGTAACATTTTGTTCACTTTTTAGGTAGCAAGAAAACAATGTAACACCTTGTTAACTCTTTAGCTAGAAAGCAAACAATGTCAAGTTTTGTTAACTTGGCTAGGAAGACAACATAACATTCTGTTAACTTTTTAGCTTGAACGTAAACAATGTAATCTTTTGTTAACTTTTTACCAAGCAAACAAACAATATAGAGCAGCTGAAAGTCACCAGTATCCCACCTCTTTTACAAGTCCCAACAGCACTCAAATTATTTAGTTATTTTTTTAATATTGGGTAATCAAGTACCTCCATATTGATTAAACTATACTTAATTTTGGTTTACATCAATAAACCTGGGTTTTCTTAATGGGGATTCATTTTTAATTGTGCAGCAGAGCTCTGTTTAATTTCAAATCTGTCTTTACTGGATTTTAAAGCTATTTTTTTATAATCTTAGGTTAAATAAATCTCTATTGGTGCAACCCAGTGTAAATCGTGTTATGCCAGCAGTCCTAAAACAAACAAAAAGCGGAAGTGTCTACAGATGTGAACCTGACTTTCGAAATCACAGTAGGATAAGGCAAGAATATATTTTTGTTTCTAATGGATGCTTAATATCTGGTTAATTTCAAAAGTAATTTTTTTATGTCATCTCATTACTTAAATACTATAGCTGGCAGGTGTTCAAATTGGGTTCTGTTCATCCAGCAGGTGGTCAGTAGACAGTTTAGGTACACTGTGATGAAGGCTGTGTACCATCATCATCATCAGTGATGAAAAATGATCCAAGATAAACTATGACCCTCTTCCTCACTCCTAGATCAGCACATGTGTGATAGTTATAAACCAGTAAACCAGATAGTGTGTCACAAACAAGACCATTTCATGACAAATGGATAGATAGAGTGTTTTCAACACTGTCTCAGGCACTCTGTAACAGTCCACTGTGTGATTCTCTCTGTTTGAAACAAGAAAAAGTTGAGAGGTCTGTAGGGAAAAAAACCTTAAAACAGAATTCACATTTTACTGCTATGATCTAGGACAAATATCAACTCTACGTGCCATGATGTCACAGGATACAGCCTTGCTTCTCATTTGTTCGTGCTTACGTAAGATGATAGTATTTCAATCACGGAGTTCAAACTGTACGAGGATCACTCCCAGACGTCATCCACCTCCTGCAACGGTCAGTCTACAGGCCACACTGGGACTGCTGCCGGTGTCTACGGACGCTACACATTTGGCTGAAGGACTGTCCACAGCGGGAGCAGCTGTAGGGTTTCTCCTGTGTGTGGACTGTGCGGTGCCTCTTCAGATGGCTGGACGAGATGAAACTCTTCCCGCACAGTGTACATCGATATCGCCTCTCCCCGGTGTGGATGAGGAGGTGGACCCGCAGGTTGTTGGGCTGGGCAAAGCCCTTTCCACAGTGGGGGCAGGTGTAGGGTCTCTCCCCTGTGTGCACCCGTTGGTGCAGCTCCAGGGCAGCCGCGCTGGGGAAGACACGCCCACACACAGCGCACACCACAGGTTCTTTAGTGGCAGCAGTGCCACTCCTATAAGGCCGCCTCTGGCTGGCCGTGGTGGCAGAAGGAGCTGTGGGGGGAGGAGGTGGAGGAGGCGGTGGAGGTGGTGCAGCTACGACGGCAGCAGCGGCGGCAGCGGCAGCGGCCATGTCAAAGGAGGCAGCAAAGGCAGCCATTTCATGAGCGCCACCTGTGAAGAGCATGGTGGGAGGGCCATCTAGACTGTCTCCTCCTCCCTGTGAGGGGAAGGAGGCAGAGGGGTGACCAGTCTCTGTGTTCCCCAAACCTAGCTGTGCGACTGCGTATGCCGCACCAAGATGGCTGACCCTCTCCTGCATCCAGGCCAGGTCCAGGCCCAGGCTGTTGAGGCGGTCGGGGCTGGGCTCATCTGAGGCTACAGGGGCTGACAGCTGAGAGGCATGGAGTTCATCTTCTGCAGTATCCTCTGCCTGGATCTCTGGCTTCAGAGCACCGTCTGTTAGGTTCCCTCCAAGGTCCCTGCGAGCGGCCTCAGGGGCCGCCCCCCCTCCACCGCTGACTGTCAAACTGTTGCTCAGAGGCTTGGAGGCTTTACGTTTTGCTCGAGGCCTGCAGGTCAGGTCCATTGTGGCGTCAGTGGGGGAGGAGGGCTGGGTGGTGGAGGAGGAAGTGGTGTTGGTGACACTGGTGTCGAGAACAATATCATTGATGGGGGTTTCCTCACTGGGCTCCAGAGCTGAAGGCAAATAGGATGAGTGGAGTTACAGAAAGAAAGGGACATTTCAAGGAGAATCATGTTGCTATACTCCAACACTATTGCTCCTCATCATTGTTGTGCCATCTTGGTGTTTTGCAACCAGAGCTGGTTTGCTTTATGGTCTATTTCACTCTAAATAGGAACATAATTTACAAAATGAACATCATGCTGTATCTGTATAAGATCATTTTAGCATTGGACTCCATACAATCAGACTACTGTTTGCAACCCGTGGAGTCACTCTCTGCTGGCTGTTAGAAGGAATGCAGGTTCATCTAGTTCCCAGGCTAGTACACTCACCAGTAGAGAGGCCACACTCCGCCCTAATGTTGACCTCCACCTTGAGGTCCAGGTTGCAGTCGTCTCTCTCCACTTTCTCCTGCTTCACCAGTGGCAACACCGTGGTCTCCTCCTGCTGCGATACAGTTAAAGGCAGCTGGAACATGACAAGACACATTTGCATTTTTCAGGTTCACTTATCATGTTCATATATCTGGGCTACACTACGTCTGAGGGGTTAAAGTTTCCAGATCACCTGTGAATGTCATTTCTACTGCACTGACCTCTACATGCTTATAGGGTAGATGGGATGACTTACAAACAGTGTAACCCTGGAATAGCTCAATAAAACTCATTTAGAAATGTTCTGCTGATTAATTCTTTACCTTTGAAACATGATGGAAGGGTTTGTCTTCAGAGGAGGTAGGAAGAGGCACCACCAGAGGTTGATGGTCATCAGGTCCTGAAAAAAACAGCAAAGAGCACAGAGCTCCTTTTTCAAGTTGTCTGATTTTGGCTGACTGTGTCAATTTCACATGTACTGTAGTGGGAAAATTATATGCTGAACTGGTCACTATTGTTCCTCTTAGTCACTTCTCATGTTCTGTCAGGCACTAACTGGTTACTTATCCTTGAACACACAGCTGTTCTCCCTTTGGAACAACAACTTCTGATAACACAATCACATCCTGACTCTCCCACTAAGCACTTCAGGTCCATCCTGACCCGACCCCCTTCATCTCCTAACCCTAGAAGATAGATTTACATTCTTGACTTATTATCAGTTCCTTTTACACTCTGTGTGACTGTGTACTGATCCTTTGCAAAGCTCTATTAAAACACCACAAAGACAATCTTGGTCTTCATGCCTGTCTTCATTTTCAGATTTTCCACCACAGTAACATGCATGTATCTTAATCATTACTGATGATTATTTATCAAAAATCTCATTATGTTAATATTTTGTGAAACCACCAACAGTTGGTCAAACACATTGTGGTATCTGATTTTGTCCATATCATAAGAAACTGATTTTATCACATCATGTTGTCAGTCACAACCTACATCAGTGGTTCCCAAACTTTTTCTTGCACTTCCAAAAGTCAGAAGAAGTTCACAACCCCACCCATACAATTTTCACCAATCATTAAAAATAACTGGGGAAGCAGCTGATAAAAATTGAATCGCCCGCCTGCAGTGGCTTTGCGCTGCCCCCAGGGGTGCCCGACCCCCGTTTGGGAACCACTGACATTACCTGATCAATGAATATTGACACTGTCTGATGTAAAATTGCACCATGGTGATAGGTTTTTCAGCTTTTTCACACAACTGATGAACTTTTCCGTCAGTGTAAGTGTGATTCTGTCCGTCCTGCTGCCATATGGACACTGACATGTGACATCTTGTGTGACAGCCTGTCCTGTCCTGTGTGATGCTGAGGAGCATCACAGCAGCAGTGTGTCTGTGAGAGATCAGTGTGGAAACAGACTGACATCTGCTGTCTGCTCTCACACCGATCAGCTCATCAATAATCATGCGGTCTGTATGAGGACGTGTGTGTCATGACTGCCACGCAGCAGCAGCAGCACCGGGCTGCAGCCGCCTCCATCTGTTTACCTTCGGGTGGCCTAAAATGAACGGCGTGCATCTCCTCCCGCTGACTCCGTCTCCTCATCTTCCTCTCGTAGCTCCGCATCTTCACGTCCATTTCTCGCAGTTTGAGCCGCAGGGCATCGTTCTCCTTCTCGCTCTTCTCCCGCTCCTGCTCCATCTGCGAGCGCAGCGCCGCGTAGCCATCGTCCACCAGCTTGCAGATCTCCGCCACCGCAGAATTGGCCAATATCTCGATAATCGAAGCGATCTGCGCCTGGAAGCCGACACAGTCCGCCATCATCGCCGTGTTCGACTCCGTGTGTCTGTCCCCGCGCGGGCAGATGCTGCGGCTGCTGCGGCGCACGGGCGTGAACGCGTCTGATCCGCACGCCGAGGTGCGACCGGTGACATGCACACAGATCGCAGAGTCCAATTCACACCGTCTGTCTGCTGTAATGTGTTACAGACTGTTGTGGCTATTTGAGGTGCGAGAGTCGCCTCCTGATGACGTCAGTTTGTTGTTCAGCATCACTTCACAGGCTGCTGTGGGAAAAAAGGGGAAAAAAAGCAGCTCTGTGTGTCTGTGTGGACATGGACAAGAGACCTTATGTCATCAGACAGACAGATCGGTGCTGCTGCCAGCTTCATATTTTACAGTTTCACATGAAAGTGGTTTCAAAACTAATGATTCAGCCATAATGTTGTCTATTCTGAACACATTCCTGCACACCAGATGTTTCCATTCTGCATCTGAGACTGTCCATCAGACACACCGGGATTCCACATCCCAAAACTACCAGCTCATGTATAAAAGCAACAGATAGTAAACCTGTTTATTGTCACACAAGTACAATCAGGTGAAAAACTTTGGCTGGGAAGCTCCATTAAAAACATATTTTTTGGTAAAATTAATTGCAAAACACAAGGCAGGACATTGACAGGACAGTAAATAAAAAAACAAAACAGTAAATACAGGACAGTTGGCCATGAAGAAAGAGAGCAAAACATCATTTGTTGTCTGGGGCTGTATTGGTTTTGTGCAGCGGTGGAAAGAGTACTGAATATCTGTACTCAAACACATATACTGTTACATTACTGAAATATTACTCAATTACAGGTAAAAGTACCAGTGTTAGAAAAGAAATAAAAGTACAAAATATTCTTGTCAAAAATAATCAACAGCAGCTTTCAGTAAAACCTTTAGTCTAAATGACTCCTGCAGTTCTGCTCAGTGGTCACTCTCAGGTTGCACATTTTGTGCTTTTTCCTAAACCAGCAGTTGTAAATGATTAATTGATTAATGATTTATAAAATACAAAATGCATGTTTTTACTTTTTTTTTCATTTTCATTTTTTGTCTTTTTTCTTGTCATTTTAAGTTTCCTTGTTCAACAAATGAGGTGTAATTACCCCGATTTCTCAACTACCGATGAAACATTGATTCTCTACTCTAAACCTGTACCTGCTGCAGTGTTTTGAGTTTTTTGTTTTTTTAACTGTATGTCCTGGTTTTTATCGGCCTGTTTGGGATCCTATAACTTTATGAGCTCCAAAAATGCAGGTGAAAGGTTTGAAAATTCATTCAAAGTGTACTCAGTACTCAATTTTGATTTTAAAAATAACTAAGCAGATTACATAGTGTAATGCATACTTAATTAAAAGTACAGACTTCAAAATCTACTCCTAAAAGTACAAGTACCCCCCAAAAAACTACTTAATTACAGTAATTTGAGTATTTGTAATTAGTTATTTCCACCCCTGATTTTGAGTGTGTTTGCATGTGTGTGCAGATGAGGTATAGGGGGTGGGGGAGCAAAAATGAATGAATAAGGATAAAATAGTGGCTGCCCTTGTGTTTATTATGTTTTTTATAGGAAGATATATGAGCAAATAAATATAGAAGCAACAAAGGCTGCATATTGAATAGAACTGCACAGATTGTATTGCACTTATATCTCTGAGTCTGTGTGTGAGTGAGGTGTGTGTGTGTGTGCGTGTATTGAATGGTGTATACAGTTTGTGATGAATGTTGCCCACAGATTTATTGCACTTGTGTGTGAGTTATTTGTACAATAGTCTTATGGCTTGGAGCAGAGGTCTGCAACCTGCGGCTCTGGAACTGATCAATGTAGGCCTGAAACTCCCGTGTTTTGTGAGGTGGAGTCTGGTGGTTTTTATAACTGTGGTTTCCCAGCAGAAAAGGCTGTCTGAGAGCAAAGTATGAAAATATTCCAAATACGATGCAGACTTAAAATACTGATGTATGATATTGATGTTTTTTTGGGATGCCTATAATACATTTTGCTGCTGACCCTGTCCACAGCAGTGCGTAGTGCTACTGTAGGTAATACACTGACTATGGATAAGTACCTCATACAACCACACTTCACACAGTCTGAACTATCCCTTCAGTGTATTCAGTCCCATGTACAATTAAAATTCACCCAACAGTCAAAGGAAGCAGTTTTTGAATGTTTTATTAAAAAAATGAAGGTGTATAAATGTCAACAGCTAAGAATAATATTCAGCCTGATAAACACTTTCTGACAGACAGATGTTATAACAAGTCATAGCACCTGACATGTTTCCCTGTGTGTGTGTTCACTTGCTGATGTGGACGCTCTGGTGGCGTACCAGGTTCCCCAGCACGGAGAAGCTCTTGCCACATTTGGTGCAGCTGTAGGGTCTCTCTCCGGTGTGGACAGCCTGGTGCACCTTGAGGCTGCATGCCTGCGAGAATCGCTTCCCGCACAGGCTGCAGCTGTAGCGCTTCTCCCCTGTGTGGACGCTCATGTGTCTCTTGATGTGGCTGGACTGGGAGAAGCGCTTGCCGCACTGGGTGCAGCTGAAGGGCTTCTCCCCGGTGTGCACCCGCTGGTGGGTCTTTAGCTGGTGTGGGTGCACGAACGGCTTCTTGCAGAGGTGGCAGTGGTAGATCCTCTCGCCAGCGTGGGAGCGCTGGTGCACCAGCAGGTCTCTGGAGGCGGAGAAGACGCGGCCGCACTGCTGGCAGCTGAACGCTCGCTCTGCATTGCCAGGGAGGCTCCTGCTCCTGGAGTCAGAGGAGGCATTGCTGAAGGAGGATTCTGACATGGAACCACTCAGGAAGGAAAACGATGAGGACGACAGCGGCTCCTCCAGGTCTGTGGAGTGTTTGTGAGGAGCTGTCAGAGACTGCGCCACCTCTGGAGAGGAGAACAGCTCATCGAAGGAGCAGGAGTCCAAGCTGCCAGTGTCCAGCTGTGCTGCCTCGCTCTCTGTGTGCAGACTGTTACTCACACACTCAGAAGTTATAGGACTCTGTGTCCGCAGAGCTTCAGCCCAGGAAGCTTCCGCCTCCAGTTTAATCGCCCTCCAGTCTGCAGCAGCGCCACACAGATGCTTCACTCCAGTGTTTGACAGCTCTGAGTCCAGCGTCTTCATCAGTGGAGTCTCTACATCAGGAGCTTTACTGCTCCTGGACTGAGGAGACAGAGAGTCCTCTTCTTTGCTCACCTCCCTGTCTCTGTCTGGACCAGCACCTCTGTGTCTCTGCTCTGCTTGAGCGCAGTACTGACTCTCTTTCTCCGCCTGCTGCTGTGCTTCAGCTTTGGCTTCTTTGGGGACTTCTGCTTCTGCTTCAGCACTCAGAGGACAGTCACCCTCAGAAGCAAGAGACAGAGATGGAGCTCCAACTACAGAGTGAAGAGAAAGAAAAAAATTCTATCAATCTGCCATTCAGACTATTCATCTATCTGTAGATCATCATCAGTCAGTTCAGGGTGATTAATATGTGATCTAAATTAAAATGCATTGATTAATTAATCATTTTGCAGAATTATATTCTTGACAGTGTGGAGAGGGCATAGAGCCAGCCTTTTGACCATTGGTTTCCAAACTGGGGGGCAGACCCCCTGGAGGGGTGCAGAGCCACTGCAGTGTGGGCACGAAAGACCAGGTGAGACATAGCGTGAAAGAAAGTTGAAGGAACCTGTTGCAGATACGCCCTGGCCTATATCTTTGTTCATTGTTTGTTTGGCACAGACCCATTATCACATCGTCATGATTATAATATTTTTTTCTTTACAGTAAAAATGAATATTGTGACTCAAAAATGATCATTCCCACTAACAGTGTTGCAATCACAATTTCAGTCAAAATATTGTGATGCAATAGGACTTTTTTTTTGCCATATCATGCAGCCCCAAACATTACTGGATTCAATGATTTGTTAAAAGAACAGCATTCAAATATAGATTTCTGTGAGGTAAATGTCTTGAAAGTAGGAAAGAAGTGTCTCATACATAGGCTCCATATGCATTTCTCTTTTATTCTGATAACATTTCAGCCATCAATCCTTCAAGATCAACAATGAAAGCACTGGACAGAACCATTATGGCCACGGCTGCATGTCTTGTGTGATATTTGCCACATTTACTCATTTATGAATTTCACCAGGTTGCATTTTTCTTAATGTGACAGCATACCTTAGATGACCTTAGATGTAGTTAGGTCTGTAAGTTTGCTGTTGTTACTTTCATAAAACACTGACTCAGAGGCAGCACACTGACAGCACATGTTTGAAAGAGGCTGCAGTGGTAGCAGCAGCAGCAGCCGGCTGTTGGTTCATTTAGTGAGTTGTAGCTACTTGTGTTTGATGTTTTTGTCTTTCTCCTGCTCATCAGTGTTTAGTATGAAGTCAAAAACTCTGTGGAGTATCTTCCATACATACTGCTGCTGTCAGGAGCCGTCTGATAGTCTTCCAGCACGCTGCAGCCTGTCAGCTCCTCCTCCAGCCTTTCCTTCTTTATCACAATCACCTCTGGCTCCACTGGCTGCTCCGTCACGACCACTGGCTGACAGACAGAAAACATGTGTGTTGATGTGTGTTTGGCTATCAGCAGCCCTGATCATCATGAGATGCTGTTTTTGTTTTTCATTTATTACATTCTGAGAACTACTTTACACAAACTTTAAAAAGATGAGGAGGGAAAAGGAGGGAAGAAGACAGAAAGCTGACCTTTGCACTGACCTGCTGTGAGCACTGAGTGTCAGTGTTCTCCAGCGTGATGGACTTGGCTTTTCTTTTGGTGACGGCAGGATTGTCTCCTCCAAAGTGATGATCTGTTCAAAAGTAAAATCACAGGAGTTTGTTAAAAAAAAGTCACTGTTCCCCTGCCCAAGTTGTGCTTACTTATGTTTCTCTATAATTCTGCGGTGTATCAGTGAGGTGTATGAACCACACTGCTAACAGACAGATAGATCCACGTTATACACTCACCTACACAAACATCTGTATCTATGGAAGCACATTTCTGCCAAAATAATGGAAAAAAGTAAATCCTACACGTCATTTTAATGACAAACTGTCAAAATAATGTCTTGGAATCTCAAAATAATGATTTAGTGTTTCAAAATATTGAGTTACTATCTCTAAACAATGAGACTCTCTCAAAATGACTTGCATAGTAAGTCATTAGTTTAAGATATTAAATCATTATTTTTAGGAAGTTTACTGCTTTTGTAGTTGAAAGACATATCAAAATAAATTTATATATGGCAACATTTTAATTATTCCACATCTAGTCATATTTAATAATTTTAGGCTGTAGAACAAAAATGACCAAACAATTATTTCTTTTCTACTTTCTACATTATTCTTCTGTTGGCTAAGTTCCCGACTGTAACACATTAAATTAATTTTATAATTTTATATTCCATAAAAAAGCGTATATGTTTCAGATAACTTTATTCACAATGATAGTAGTAAAATTCATCACTTCTATATTCTGGTTTACCCGAATATCTTGATAACACCCAAGTCTGCTGTGAACGTGGCGCAAAATTTAAAAAGAAATGTGTGTAGTTCATTTCTCTTGCTCATTTTAATTTCTGTGAAGTGAATTTTAAACTAGCTCTTTGTAAGTGTGAACAAAACTATCATACTCTCGTGTCAGGAGGAGAAAATGAGAATCATCAGAGGTCTTGATTTTATTCTGTGAAAATGTGTAATTTTTGGACCTTGGTGACTAATGTTCCTCCATGCAGGACACAGATGTAGTTTAGTTTGTGACAGACCTGTAGCGGTGAGCCTCAGAGGCGGGGAGGTGGAGGTGTTCTCTCTGTGGGACTGCTCTCCTCCTGAGCGGACCTCCAGCAGCCGCAGGCGGCTCTTCAGGGCCAGGTTCTCCCTCTGGCTGCGGGATATCTCCAGCCTCAGGGTGGCGAAGCCGTCGTCCACCAGCTGACAGATCTCAGCCACCGCCGCGTTAGCCAGCACCTCCATGATGGAGGCCAGCTGAGAGTGGAAATCCGCACAAGCCATCCTGTCCGAACTGTAACGGCACGATAATACTGATAAAAAAAAAATACCACAAAAATACGTAGACTGTTTCACCCCGACGGTTCTCCAACAAAACACAACTACTCTTTGCTGTTTGTTGGAAACGAAGACAGGCTCATACGGTCATACATGAGACATGTGAGAGGACACAAAAACAGCCATTCTCCGTAATGAATACACTTCTTCTCAATGAAAATGTTGTTTCTGTTTACTTCCGGTTATGCCGCAAGGCTGTTCCTACGCCTACCGTAATTACCAGTGTAGAGATGAACCTAAAATTCTTCAAGTTAACTGGTGATATTTTTGAATTAAAAGCATTGGGGTGGAATTTGATGAGTGTGCAGGACAATATAGATGACAGCATATGTAGACATTTTTAATAGCAGCCATTTTCATATGAAATAAAGTGGTCATGAGTATCATGTGCTATCTTACAATCATTATCTGGTACAATATATATATATTTTTTTTACTACCTCTCATACCTCTGCCAATATCACTGTCAATGTAATTGGCATTAATACTTTTCTGCTTGGCTACTTTTGTACGTAACGTATTTACTATTGTTTTGCTATTAGGCAATGTTTCTTGGCATTTGCTCCGTATACACTTTCAATTTTATTATTCACTTATTTGTTGCTGTATTGTTGTTATTATATTACTATAATTTTGGAACAATCTGGAACCAGAATTTCCTTTGGGATTAATAAAGTTCTATTATATCTTATCTTAAACACAGGTCTTATTAATGAGGGTTTAGGAGCCTTGGATTACACCAGACAAGCAGTATGGAGACACTTTATATATTTTTTTGTTTGTTTGTTTTTGTTGTTGTTTTTTTTACGGTTGAAAACTGGTCACCGTTCACTTCCATTGTTTGAGAAATTCTGAAACACTGTTTTCATATGAAACTCCAGCAGTGTTTTGTGGACAAAAAAACTAAATCTGACCTTACATCAGCATGAGGGTGAGTAGATAATGACTGAATTTTCATTTTTGGGTGAACTATCCCTTTAAGTATTAGTGCCAGATGTATGGAAAAAAAACGTATAATATTCTCAGATTTATTTATTTTTCTTCCTCCCGGAACTAATACTGAAAGTCTGGCTATTGTAGTGGGAAAATTATATGCTGAACTGTTCACAGTTGTTCCTCATACTTATTTCTCATGTTCTGTCAGGCACTAACTGGTTACTCGTCCTTGAACACACAGCATTTCTCCCTTTGGAAGAACAACTTCTGATAACACAATCACATCCTGACTCTCCCGATAAGCACTTCAGGTCCATCCTGACCCGCCCTCCTTCATCTCCTAACCCTAAAAGATAGATTTACATTCTTGACTCATTATCAGTTCCTTTTACACTCTTCAACCTTCCCACGCGCGCAGAAGAGTAGAGAATTCCTCTGTACTAATCACTCTGATTTTTGATCATCTTGGGACAAAAAGACAAAAAGAAAGAGGTTGAGAGAATTTAACAAAAAACAGCAATGCATTGAAATTGATTATTTTATTTTGAGCATACTAATACTGATCAGTTCTGATACTTTCATATTGGATTGTGGAAATTAGTTGAGGATAAAACTTCTAACTTTCTTCTATCTTCTAATTTTTTTTGTCGTTATTCTTCAATTTACCAAAAATGAGTACTTTTAACAGCAAAAATCAAACCAAATAAATAAAAATAAAAAAATAAACATGATAATGTGACTGAATGTAACTTTCCAAGCACAGAAAGTTTCAGTATAAGACAGTTGAACAAACTGAAGAATTGCATGAAAAAAAAAAAGATACTGAATATAAGAAAGGTAAGAGGAAGTTCGCAGCAGATTGGAGAGCATTTAGTTTATGGAAGGACAAAGCACAAAGGAGGGACAGAAAAATACAGGCATGGACAGACAAAAACTCATCTGTATCTCACTGTGTCAAAGATGCAGGATTCCGGCCTTGACTGTGTGCCGCCGCCGAGGAGACACCGTAACACTGAAAATACTACTACTACTAATAATAATAATGCATTTTATTTATAGGCACCTTTCTTGACACTCAAGGTCACCTTACATCATCAAACATAAAAGCAGACACAATATTAAAGAGACAATAAACAATAAAATACAAAAATACAGTTTAAAATTTGACAATGCAATTGTGATCAGAGGGAGTAAACCAGTTTAAACAGATGGGTTTTGAGTTTGGATTTGAAATGTGGTAGTGAGTCTGTGTTACGGAGGTCAAGTGGGAGTGAGTTCCAGAGCTGGTAACAAGACAGGCAGGGGGGACGATGAGATGGATGGAAGAAGAGGATCTGAGGGTGCGGGCAGGTGTAGGAATGTGGAGGAGGTCAGAGAGATATGGAAGGGCAAGGTTGTGGACAGCTTTGAAGGTAAGGAGGAGTATTTCGTAGTTGATGCGATGTGTGATGGGGAGCCAATGGAGCTGTAGAATAGGTGTGATGTGGATTAAAGGGGTGCGTGTAATGATACGGGCGGCTGAGTTTTGGACCAGTTGTAGTTTATGGAGGGTTTTATGTGGAAGATCAAAGAGAAGAGAGTTGCAATAATCTAAACGGGAGGTGACCAAACTGTGAACAAGAACAGCAGTTGAGTGAGGAGTAAGAGAAGGACAAAGCTGGTTGATGTTACGAAGATGGAAGTAGGCAGACCGAGTGATATTATTGACATGGGAGGCGAAGGAGAGGGTGCTGTCGAGGATGACACCCAGACTCTTAACCTGAGGGGAGGGAGAGATGGAGGAGTTATCAATGGAAATAGAAAGATTATGGAGTTTGTTTAATGTAGATTTTGTGCCTGTTAAGAGAAATTCTGTTTCATTGCAATTTAATTTGAGGAAGTTTGAGGTGAACCAGGATTTTATTTCAAGGAGGCAGTTGGTGAGGGACGAAGGTGGGAGTGTGGAGTTAGGTTTGGCTGAAAGGTAGAGCTGGGTGTCATCCGCGTAGCAATGAAAGTGAATATGATGTTTGCGGAAAATGTGACAGAGGGGGAGAAGGTAAATAATGAACAGCAGGGGCGGAGCCCTGGGGGACACCTGAGGTGACGGGGACTGGATGGGAGGTGAATGATTTTAAATAAATGAACTGAGTGCGGCCTGAAAGCTATGAATGAAACCAATTAAGAGGTGTGTTTGTGATGCCAAGAGAGGAAAGTCTGTTCAGAAGGATGGTGTGTGAAACTGCGTCAAAGGCCGCAGTCAGATCAAGCAGAAGGAGAATAGATAGTAAACCGGAGTCAGCAGCAAGGAGGAGGTCATTAGTGACTTTAAGGAGTGCTGTTTCAGTGCTATGGAAGGGACGGAAACCAGATTGGAATTGTTCATATAAATTATTGCAGGATAGATGGGTGTGGAGTTGAGCAGCAACTGTTTTTTCAAGAATTTTGGAAATCAATGGAAGATTTGCGATTGGACGGAAATTATTGAGGTTATTGGGATCTGAACCAAGTTTCTTGAGTATTGGGGTTACAGCAGCTGTTTTGAGGGCAGAAGGAACAACACCAGTGGTAAGGGAAGAGTGTATGAAATCTGTGATGAGAGGGGACAGAGAGGGGAGGGTGGCTTTTACAAGGACAGTGGGAAAAGGGTCTAATTGGCAGGTTGATGATTTGGATTTCTTAATGAATTTGGAGACTTCATTGACTGAAGGTAGGGTGAATACTGAGAGTGAATGAGTGGGGGCAAATGGAACTGGGGCAGGTGAAGTTGGAGCAGAGATGGATGTAAGTTGCTGGTGAATATGTTCGATTTCTGAAGAGAAAAATGATAACAAAGTGTTACAGAAATCAGAAGAGTACAGGTGAAGAGGAAGTGAATCTGACGGTTTTGTAATATTTGTGAGTAGGGAGAAAAGGGCCTTAGAGTCACCCTCATTTGAACTGATTAAACCAGAATAGTATATGGATTTGGCTGTAGAAATGCAGTCTTTGTAGTGGAGAATATGATTTGAATACATGTCTTTGTGCACAGTGAGACCGGCTTTCCTGTAGAGTCTTTCAAGTTGACGTCGTTTTGCTTTTAACTGTCTGAGAGTGGGAGTGAACCAGGGTGCAGTATGAGTCAATGACACAGATCTGGTTTTGAGTGGAGCAAGATTATTTAAAAGGTTTTGAAGGCTGTTGTTATAGTGTGAGAGGAATTCATCTGGGGTAGAAAACCTGTCAACACTGGGAAGTCTGTTGATACAAGAGAATAAATTGTCCAAGTTGATGTCCTTAATTTTATGGAAAGTTATATTGCGTGGAGGATTGGATTTGGAGAGTTTCATAACTTTCCTACCTAAGTTGCTTGCATTTGTTATACTGAATTTTTCCACCTGCAACAATAGCATCTTGCTTTTTCCAGGGGTGATGTTTTATGAAGGAATGTTTTAAAATCGTAATTGACGTAGAATTGCAGATGTCTGATGACCCTAACACACCCTCCACTCCTACAGCTGTTTTATCTAACATTTACAAGCAGGCGAAGGAAGCGCTACCAGCTCCAACCACAGGACCTCTTCATGACCTGCAGCCTGGTGACTGGGTAGTGGTGAGAGACCTTAGACAAAAGACCTGGCGCTCGAAGCAGTGGACAGGTCCATTCCAGGTGCTGCTGACCACACAGACAGCAGTAAAGCTTGCCAAAAGAGTCACCTGGATCCATGCCAGACACTGCAAAAGGGTCCCACTTCCACCAGAGACACCTATGACAAAACAGGTCATCACATCGCGAGGACGAGAAGACGAGGTAACAGTATTGGCATACTGTCCAACGAGAACTTGCCTGCCTCCAACTAAGTGGCCTGCTGAGTGAACCTCAGTGTCACCATCATGGGATCAGAGATGGAACTCCAACAACAGCCATGGCATGCATTCAGACACGCTGGATGGTGTGGCCTGTGAGGCTCAGTGTGCTTTCTTTTTGTGAGTTCATGCCCTACAGAAAAAAAAACTGTTTTCCATCAGTTTACACAGTTAACTACTGCTGACTGGCTCCCACCATGCAATGCTGAAGACATTCCTGATCCTGTTGACAATCCAGATTTTGACATTTATGTGTTAATATCTATGTAACTTTCCTACCTAAGTTGCTTGCCTTTGTTATACTGAATTTTTCCACCTGCAACAACAGCATCTTGCTTTTTCCAGGGTGATGTTTTATGAAGTAATGTTTTAAAATCGTAATTGACGTAGCATTGCAGATATTTTCTCTTCACTCTCTTATACTTTACTAATATGTTATCATATGTACAGATTATTATTTGTAGTGAAGGTGTGATCTTTTATGGTCTTTTAGAATTTTCCTTTACTTTCATTTTTATGTGATCATGTATGATCAAAAGGGGGGATTGTAGTGGGAAAATAATACGCTGAACTGGTCACAGTTGTTCCTCATAGTCACTTCTCATGTTCTGTCAGGTACTGACTGTTTACTTGTCCTTGAACACACAGCTGTTCTCCTTTTGGAAGAACAACTTCTGATAACACAATCACATCCTGACTCTCCCGATAAGCACTTCAGGTCCATCCTGACCCGACCTCCTTCATCTCCTAACCCTAGAAGATAGATTTACATTCTTGACTCATTATCAGTTCCTTTTACACTCTGTGTGACTGTGTACTGATCCTTTGCAAAGCTCTATTAAAACACAGATTTTCAACCACACTATTCTCAAAATGCCAAAAAAGAAACCTTTGGCAAACATTACTAATCATAATGTGAATAAAACTTGATACATTAATTCCCCAGATACACTTTGTTTGAACCTGTCTGGTGTCTGACACCATCCAATCAAGCTGCAGCAGAGAACCATGAAGAACTCACATTATGTTACTGAACTCCAGTTAGAAAAAATGATACCAAAGATCATTTTACCTGCATACAAAAATTACGAGGAGGTTTACAAAAAACAAATTCCAGAGTGCATAATAACTTGTTAAGGACTCAAAACTCAGATGACTCAAAGTTTAGTTGTTGGGACTTGAGTGCAAAGATTTGATACTTAGCATGTTATTATATTTTACTCTTCTACAAGTGTGTCAGGGTCTGCTAGAGTCCAGGTAAATTTCATCAGCAGGTGTATGTGTAGGTTCTGCGTGGAATCGATGTACTCTCAATTTGTTGAAACTGTACGGACTCGTCTGTGGACTTGTCCCTGTGGCCAGTACAGACACAGATCTACTGAGCACATGTAGAACACTTACCTTACGAGGCACCTGGATTCACAAGATCATGCAAGAATCTATCTTGGCAGGCTTCACGTTACCCTTTTGTGTCTGCACCAAAAGTGGTGCAGCCAGTCAGTGTCCTAGGAGGGACTACTGGCAGCTACAGGTATGGTTTCAGGTGTGACGACAGTGAAAAGCATTTATGGAAGCATTGATCTGATTGGTTGAAGTTAGCCTGTGTTAGACGTGACAAGATAATTCTTCCAATCATCTGCCAAGTGTTCTTTTCAAGCAGTTTCTAAGGATGACTTCCCAGATGATTAAATGAAATTTGTGTATTAAATTTGAGTATTTATACTTTGCATTTCATATTTTTCCATTTTACTTTCCAAACTACCGTCACACAACATCCATTTGTCACTCAATATCTACTTATATCTTTTAGTTTCCTAGTCATTTCAATTCATTTCAAGAGGCACAATATACAGTATATGATAGGAAACCATTATTGTTATGTATTATTCCAATAATTAAATTATAGCTGATAATAGATAATAGATAATTAATTGACAGCATCTATACACTCAATAAAGTGGGTGGTGGCATGCACATTTAAAAAGTTGGTTTTCCAGTAAATATAGAAGAAGAAGAAGAAGAAGAAAAAGAAGAAGAAGAAGAAGAAAGCATTTAATCTGAATCCTAAACCAAAATGCTCTAAATATAAAGTATGTTTGTTTTTTAAATTTCAGTCAGAGCTGTGAAATATGAAATCATCCATCTTTAATCACTACATTGGAGCCTTTCTTACCCTCAGGTGTGCAGAAACTACAGGTTATATCAACTTCTTTGTAAAACACAAAAATGTGAAATTAATGGTTATCTTATCCATGATGGCCATGAGAAACAGGTAATTATCAGTTATTATACTGACTGAAAAAAAAACATATTGTCCAACCCTAAGTGCAATAGTAATTTAATTTATTCACTGTTCTCTCGTTTTTTTTTACCCTTTAACTTTAATTTGACTTCTGGGTGAAATAATCCTCCATGTGATGAACTCACTGCACCTATTCAGCTGCTTGTGCAAACAGTCTGTTCAACCCATCAAGCTAGTTTTGCCTGGAAGCAGCTAGTTGAGCAAATATAAGTTAAATTCACATGACCTAAAATTAAAGAGAGCTGTTAACATGACCTGCGCTGATGAAGGACAGAGGAAATGTCCTCATGTCTCAAGTATGATTTTCTATCTGCCCAGTGATAGGTATTTTTTATTTTTATGAAAGTAAAATATTTTTCATGATGGAGTGTGAAAGATGAATCTAAGAGTCTGCCATTGTGAGGAAAAAAGGTATAATGGAGGTTCAGTTTCTTCTTGATGAAGCACAGAAGCTTTATATTATATTATTATGCTGCCACTCTGTTGTGAGTGGAGGACTATTTATCTTTTAAATAAAAAAATCAAAGACAGGAATGTAAGAAACCAATCAAAAGTTTCTTCACACCACAGTCAGTTCTCATTTCTCCCTCTCTGAAGAGTAGAATTGACAAAATGCATTTTTCATCAAATCTTGTCAACATTAAACCTGATTCGGTGACTACAGGAAGACTCACGGAAAGAGATGCTTTCAATGAGCAGGAACACTTTAAGATTTTACAGACATTTTTAAAAGACAAACAGGGCAATACTGCAAGTAAAATGTTGGACATGATGATCAAATGCTGTTCAAATGAAGACCAGGGGCCTCATTTATAAAAAAAAGGATTAAGGAACAATTTTGTTTATAAGTATGAATTAAGCAGAAAACCAATTGTGAGTCATTATCTATAAAACCTTACTTACCTTACCTTACTGATGTGGAAATGATCTTATCTCTAAGAAAAGTCTGGACTTGGCTGAAGTGATTTTCCTGTCAGTGACGTCGGGGTACTGCAGCCTGTGGTGAACTTTGCATCGGCTTTATGAACAATGTGACAGGAATGATCAATTAAAGGTGTGTGAAGTCTCTCTACCATCACTATGATCTTTTCTTCCAAACACATCATTTTTCTGTTTTGGTCCACTGCAATTCACTGTGAAAGAAATAAATTTAAAAAACTGAGAAAACCCAATTGAATTTCAACGAAACTGTCTTCACAAAGTCTTTGGGTTTTGAGTCAAACTTTTCTTCTCAAGTTTAGCCCACCTAAAATCTTTTAGTGACTGAATAATTTACTTTTATTTATTTTTTATTTTAGATAAAGATACTTTTTTTATTTATATCACTCAATATTTGGGTGCTTGAAAATTAAATGGCTCACTGAAAAATCTAAATTGTGGGGTGGGGTGGTGGTGGTGGTGGTGTTTGTGTGTCAGTTTGTGGGGCTTATATAGTATCAAAGGACCATGGATCCGGCACGCCACCAAGTAATTTAGTTCCTAAACACAGAAATGTTGAACATTTTAACGGTCCAACTCCACAATTTAGTCCTACATAGTTCTCAGTGTTTTCACAGATTTTCAGCAATTTAGAAGAAAAATTCCCTTTCTCCTTCACACAGACTTTAAGCACATGGTTGGAAATGATCTTAAGACTAAGTTCAAGTACAAGCACATTTCTATAAATGAGGCCCCAGATGCATCTCACCTATCATCCACACAATAATTATGAACATGTGAACAGTTTAATGTCATAAACTAGCCTTTGTTGGTTATCCTTACTGCAGGAGGAGGCTGTACAGGTCCATTTGTCCCCTCAGATACATGCAGGTGGTCTGTCTAACTGTCTCTACTTGGTGCTGTGCAGAGCCTGGTGCCTGATGAGGTTGCTGAGGAAGGAGAAGTTTTTGCCGCACTTGGAGCAATGGAACCTCTTCTCCCCCGTGTGGACACTTTGGTGGACCTTCAGGTTGGTGGAGGTGGAGAACTGCTTGCCACAGTGGGGGCAGGGGAATGGCCTTTCCCCCGTGTGGACCATCTGGTGGCGCTTGAGGCTGCAGACCTGGCCAAAGCTCTTCCCACACTGGGTGCACTGGTAGGGTTTCTCCCCTGTGTGAACGCGCTCGTGGATGCGCAGCTGGCACTGGTGGGCATAGCGGCGTGAGCAGAAGGTGCAGGCGTAGGGGAGGCAGGGCTGCTGGGGCTGAGCCAAGCTGGACTCCTGCTTCTGACCGCTGGGCGCTTGATACAGGTGGTTCTGAGCAGAGAAGTGGACACTGTCTATTGGCCGCATTCCAGACCAAGAGGTTTGCTGTTGCTGGGAGTCCTCTGTCGCCATGGTAACAGGGGGGTTGTTGAAGGTAGAGATGCGATTAGTGTAGGCTGCATTCCCTTCATACATCACGTCACCAGGCGGCTCATTGATCTGAACACACAGCAGCGGCTGATACTGTGACCTCACAGCGGTGTGAGGCATCACCTCTTCAGCTCTGTCACCTCCACCTCGTCCAGACGACAGTGCTCCACTGCAACCGTCCTCTGCTGCACGTGGATCTGAGTTGATCACAATGACATCAGTCTTCAATGCAGGGCTTGACCGGTCCATGTCGCTCTGAGGCCTTATGGGGAAACCAGAGGCGGGGTTTGTCCTTATTTGGCTAAATGATGAGTTTCCTGCTGTGGCTTCTGGTGTATATGTGGAACAAGATGGCCGCTCCATATCTTCAGTCTCGCTGCTTTCCTGCCAGTCCAGCAGCCTTTGGGAGGGACTATGTTTCTCTGAGGTGTCACCTGATGAGCCTGCAGCAAAAAGGAAAGAATTAGAAAATACTGTACTGTGTTGAAAACTGAGAGAAAACAACAAACTATTTTTGAATAGATTATGTTAATTTAGTCATTTCTACTACTGTTTGTCAGATGAGTCAGAAACCTTGGATGTTTTTATCACACTTCTTGCTTGCAACTCTATTACAACACAACAATAACATTTTGAAAATGTTTATGGAGATGATGGCCTACCAAGGATGTTAATGATTAATCATTAGGTCTGGGTAACTGTATTACTACCTGTAAGGTATGCATTGATATTACTCAGTACCAGGTAGTCTCGAAACTTCTCCAGTCAAACAATAACTGCATTCAATCCTTTTGGTACCCAGACCGAGAAAAAAACAAAATATTATTTATATGTTTTTTCTTGCAGCCAATCATCACAAGCATCATAAAAACCTTCGAAAAAGGTGTGAAATAAAGTATTTTATTGGTATCAGTATCACTTTAGGGTACTGGTATTGTAAGTTTTTAAAGCCCTATTAAAGCTCCAGTAGGCAACATTGTTTTGGTATAATTGAGAAATTATTTCATATAAACCTTTCAGCATATTGTAAATCAGGTGTTCTGAGAGAGAACTAGACTTCTGCACCTCCTTTATGGTTCTGTTTTCAGCATTTAGAGAATCTGGCCCGTGATGATAGACTTAAACCATGTGAGACACTGAATCAATGACAGAAACTACTGCAGGAAAAGTTGCTATAACACGGCATTATAATAAAGAGAAAAGAGCCTAATGAGCAACACGCACAGCCCAGGAGTTTGTCAGCTCACTCGGTTACTTCTGAGTTCACCTTCAGTTGTGTTCATTCACATGTATCGTGGAGCTTTGCTGAATGCCGAGAGGACTGGACGCAGCTGAGACACAGAGCTGACAGGCAGCTGCTCAGAGCTGGGAAGCTCTGCAGTGAAGGGTTGGTGGCAGACTGGTGCTTCTGGAGGTAAAAAAACACTGGAGTTGCTGTGATGCCGGCTACTTTACTGGCAGGAGAGGAGCTCAGGGTGTATGTTTCAAAGTTTTGGGATTAAAAAGAGGATTTATCTTCACTCCTGCTTCAACCTTCTGCAGCAACAACAAAGAAATCATGGAGCCGCTGACTGGCCAGATGAGACCTCAGCATTTGCTTTTGAAACTTTTGAGATGAAAAAGTGGATTTATTTTCACTCCTGCCTCTCAGCCCCTCCGCAGCAGCGATTCACATAACAATTATGGATGTGCTGACCAGCCAGATGAGAGCTCAGAGTATGTTTTCTAAACATTTGGGAATAAAAAGTGGATTTATCTTCATGTTTGCTTGTAAGCCTGTGTGCAGCAGCACCATGGAGGAGCTGCCCGTGCTGTTTACAGGGTGAGTAAATGACACAATTACTGACACCGTACTTCTGTACTGACACTTTTTGGTCGTCCAAGTCAAACTGCGGTGCCCCTGAATTGCATTTTCATGACTGCTTATATGGCTGCGAGCCGTGCCTGACATGAAACATGGGCTCGACTTGCCTCCAAGCGGGCTGCAGTCACGTCACGCTGACCGCGGCCCAACGGTGGCGAGCCTCCTTCCTGTCCCCCTCCAACAAGCAAGTGTTGTGATACTGAGTTCATGTGTGTGCAGGAGAGCAGAGAGATGTTTTTAAAAGTCTCTTTACGTTCAGCTCTCAGTACTTCAGTATCACACAGAAAACAAAACTTAACTCAGATGAGACTCAAAAATCAACTGTTTTCAAGATTTCTACCTGCAGCAGCTTTAATCTGATAATGTATATTTTGTGTAAACAGGTTTTCTCAGGATTTGGTCTGCCTGGTTAGTCTAGAAATGGCAGTATACTGTAACAAAAATAGTTAAGACGACTTTCAAGGCAGCACACTACACTTTTTCATCATTCAGATAGGACAGCTGAAGATATGACAGGAAAGGGGGAGAGAAAGGGGGGATGCAAATGTGCTGCAGGTTGGAATTAAACCGGCAGCCGCTGCAGAGGACTGATAGCCTCAACACATGGTGCACACGCTCTACCAATCAAGCTATAGGGGCGCCCCAATAGATTTTTGACTTTTGAGCCCAAGTCAAACTCTTATGTTTTGAAATAAACAAAAAAGTTTTGCTGACCTATCATATTTAGTCGAGATAATTTACTTTTCTACTTTAGATAAATTTGAATCTTTGAGTCTTACAAACTAAAATAAATAAACAAATAAATAAATTCAAAAGTTGGTCACGAGCTGTGAACCTGATTTGTCTTCTTTTTAGTGCCTGATAGTTTTAACTGATAATATTAAAATTTTAACATTTACTTTCACTTCTAAATACAAAATATTTTGAGTTCCTAGAATTCAAAGCCTTAAATTTATCTAAAGAAGAAAAGTAAATGATCTCAACACAAGATCAGTAGTCGGTAAAACTTTGAGTTGGGCTCAAACCTCAGAAATCTACTGCAGTATGTTGCCTTGAAACTTTGAGTATTCAATGTGTAACTTATTTGATTTCAAATGGTTTGTACTTGAATGAATGTTTCACATAACTAATGTGCAGTTAACATCGCTGAAATAAAACTGAGAACAAGATATTTAAGATTAATTTGATTATTGGTTGTTAACCATCAGTTAAGGAAAATTACAGACTTTGTGCTGACTATTTAAAGAGTTGTATGGTATATTTCTGACAAATGCCCCCCTTTTTTATCTAGTATATTTTTTTAATCAATTATTGATATATATTTTTCTGCAGATTGCTCACTTGATGTTTCATGATTTGAGTAATCTGCTCGTGGAGCTGTGGCAGCAGTGCCTACATGTCCCAGGATGCATTGAGGGCTCACTCGTTTGCTTGCTTTGAATCACCAACCTACCCTGTTGCTATTACTTTGTTGGCCAAAACGTAGTGACAAAAATACTCATCTAGCAAACTCGCTGGCTACCCAAAGGAGGAGACTAGAAATCTAAGCTCTAATAACCTGTAGTTCTTTTTAAATCTGTGCAGGAAGAACAACGGATTTTGCAGCAGTGGGGCTCCACTTTCTCAGCAACGGGCTTCAACATGTATAATCAGACACTCCTGTGCTCTTTCATAACACATAGCAGAGAGTAAACCCCATCCTTTGAAATGTGTGCAGATTTATCCTGCTTTCTCAAATCAATTTCTAACATTGTTACATCCACTGGTTGGAAGTTTTACAAGTGAAGGAAAAGGACAAGTAGATTGAGAGACAGATATTCTGTATGTTTCTTCTTGTCAACAAATTTAGTGTGTAGAGCCAAACCAGCAATAAACATATCTAATTACAAGTACTGTTTGTATATCAAAGCTTGATATACTGTATCTTCTCCCTCTGTGCCACAGAGCGCCAATGTTGTCAGAAAACTATTTGTTTTCTCTTAAGAACTTAAGAACAGGAGAGTAAGTTTTTTCATCAGTGAAAACAGGTGGAAAAAAGTTTGCCAGACAAAGTTTTTGTTTGTCTGTTGCACCACTACAACATTAGTCCATTGTCCAGCCAACAGAACCTTACTGTGAACCCAGATGTGTTGAACACCCCAAAGTTTTATGTCAGAAATGTAAAGTATGGATCCACAGCATTACACTTCACATAATTAGCATGAATTAGCATACTGACCACATGGACAACATGTCTGCTTGGTCAATTAATTTCTGACATTTTCAAAATTTAAAGTGACAGTTTATGCCACTCCAGTATTATCCAAATTGGCCAAGAAGTTGCTGAAATATTTTCCATATTAGTCATTATGATAATTATGCAAATAGCCCGACATATGAAAGTTAACATCAGGCAGTTTCATTACACTGGCAACACATTAGAGTGGCATCAATTATTAAATTAATCATCAACGATTTTGATAACTTATTAATCATTTTGAGTAATATTTTAAGTTAAAAAAGGAAAAATTCTCTGATTCCGGCTTCTTTGATGTAAATATTTTCTGGTTTCTTTATGATTTTATGACAGTAAATTTAATATTTTTGAATTGTGGACAAAACATGACATATGTGGACGTCATTTTGGGCTTTGGGACACAATGATCGGCATTTTTCACAATTTTCTGATCTTTCATGTTTTCTTTCAGATGATTTTTAATAGTGGCAAACTTCAGCCTCCTGTGGCCAAAATGAGTATTACAAGAACAACAACAACAACAACAAAAATCATCGTCCATAATTTTCTTTCCAACCTGTTTCCACAGACGAAAATAGAGCAATGTAGAAGAATTATCATGGCAAACTTTTTTTTCTGTTTTTAAGTCTTAAAGACAGTTGAGGAAACTATTTAGATCAAACTTAAGAAACCAGATCGTTGGATGTTTTTTTCTTATTTGCCTCTCAGGGCTGCCGTACAAAACAAACTGATCATGGCTTTAGTTCAGGCAGGCCACAGACTCAAGATCAGCTCATAATCTCAGTCAATCTCACGCAGCCACACCAGCTGATGGCTCAGATTATTATATACCTTTTAAGCATCCAATTGGCAAATCTCCATTTAAATGAAGCTGCTTTAGCCTGTCTACCATGCAGGCTGATTTGCAGCCCACCTCAGTCGTCAGTCAGTTGTCAGTGATGCTTGCTCTGTTCTGTACCCTGTCAGAGGGTCCCAGAACAGAAAACGCAACTTACTGCAATCGGAAATCAGTTTTCTTTGACTGAAGTGGTCCTGAGTAGATAAAAAACAGTTTCTTGTGCTCTGTACAGAGTGGTGATGATTAAAAAAATTGTCACGACTGTTTAAAGAGTGAGTTTGTGAAGCTGCTTGGTGCGGGTTGACATAACTGAAGGGTCATTTCCACCACAGGAAAGAATGTGACAGAAAAACAGACTGATACCTTGCACTTCATCCATCTTTTCCGCCTTGCTGTGAGGGCTGCTCGTGTGTGTCAGATATCCCTGGCCCTGGAAAGAGGAGGGAGGCGTTTAGCTGACACAAAGAACCCACAAGGCTCCCACACAGTAATTATTATTACTTTAAACAGGAGTGACTGGGCTGAGGTGTTAGATATTTGTGCTGGATATAAAAGATAAATATCAGTTTTTTGTGTAGCTCTTTCAACTGCAGCAGTAATTGACTCTGACTAAAGAAGTAAATGACAAAAACTCTTTGAAAATATGATTTATTGTCATATTTACACTACAGTTTGTATACATGAGTACAAATTTATCTCGTATCTTTGGTGAGCTCCAAGCTCTGATTTAAAGGATACATTTGATGTTCAACCATGCAGCTACATGTCAAAACTGATGTGATGAATCTACGAGGATGACAGAGGCTCTGATGTGTAAAAGCCCTCCACACAGCGATGGTGCTTTGACAACATGTGGAAAACTTAAAGGACGGGTCCATTATTTTTTTCTCTTCAGATCTGAACAATCAAATGTTCATTGCAGTATGTTTGTCACAGCATCAAAAGGATATTTTCCCCCCCAAGTCCTTCTAAAAACATTTTCCCAAATGACCTGACAAAGGTTTCTGCATGATGATGTTGCTACATATAAACCCCCCGAGGCTGACGGAGGGGAGGCTGTCACCGCTCTACTCTACATCACTGCTTTTTAAAAACACTTGACTAGGAGTTTAAAAGTTTAAAAAATCCCAGAGAAGAACGCAGATGGAATCGCTCTTTAACCAAACACCTCTTGACTGCAGAATCCTCACAGTGAGAGCCAGCTACAACTGCTCACATACTGTATCTTTGTCTCATTGCTGCATTTATATGGAACAGAGCTGCGAAAATTAAACAATTATTAAACGAATTGAAAAAAAAAAGAAGAAAAAAGTCTTTTTTTTTTCCTAATTTCAGCTTCTTAAATGTGAATATTTTCTGGTTTCTTTGAGGACATCATCTTGGACTTTGGGAAACACTGATTAACATTTTTCACCATTTTCTGACCTTTTATAGACCAAACAACTATTGATCAGTTCATTGAGAAAATAACTGACTATGAAAATAATCATTAGTTGCAACTTGGAAATTCAGTATTTAATATAATCAAAACTGTGATCTACGTGGTTAATATGAGCAAAAGAGAAACAGCAATTCTCATTAGAAAAGAAAATGTGATGATCTGATAAGAAGACTCATCTGTCTCATTAAATTCTCAGTCCACAGAAGCACTTTCATTAAAATACACAACAAAGATAAAAAATAACTAACCAAATAATTAAATAATTATAATAAAAAAACAAGTAATTAAAAATAAAACACACTCACACAAACACAAGAACTGATGGGTGAATTCACAAAAAAATCTCCCTGGAAGGAAATGAAATCAAAGGAAAACATGAAAACATCTCTACAGCCTTTTTCAGAGAATACACTTCAGTGATTTTTTCAAGTGATGGCCTCTGCTCACTCAGACGGACACACAGCAGGTGTCTGGTACTCACGGCTTCAGTGAGTTAGACAGTAATCATATGGAGGGAGCTCTCAGTTCTTGATTACATGCTGTGCTTTGTTTCGTTTACTGACATGATTTTGAAATGTTATGTTAATATAATTCTCTAAATCTTACCAG
This sequence comes from Lutjanus erythropterus, assembly GCF_056507025.1. Lineage (NCBI taxonomy): Eukaryota > Metazoa > Chordata > Actinopteri > Lutjaniformes > Lutjanidae > Lutjanus > Lutjanus erythropterus. Next base: position 40,445,064 of record NC_139319.1, on the reverse strand, counting down.
CCGTTCATATGTTACTGATACCAGTTTGGCAGTTAAAGAAGAAATATGCCACATCATTTCATTTTATAATAAATTATAAAATGATCATGACATGTCATCAGAGATGAAGAGAGATTAAACGTGTTAAATTGATTACAACACTTCAGCCTGCATGTTCTCCTTTGAAATGTCCATTCTGTTCTGGAATGACTGTTGTTGTTTGTCTCTCTCATGTTTATCACAGTTCAGATTAACGCTGAATGAGTTAGAGTCGTTTATGAGATTTAAGAAATCCTTTAGATTTTTTTTTAGAAGGAGTAGATATTTATAACAGTTATACTGAGCAAAATGTTAATGGGAGTCTGGCAGGTGGTGGGATTTTGTTTTCAGGATAACAGGCTTAACTTAACGTTGACAGAGTTATAAACAGCTGATAAACTTACAGTGGAGGACTCATCGTCACTTGTTATTCAATCTAGGGCTGCACGATATTGGAAAAAACTGACACTGCATTTTTTTAACCCTGCGATATATATTGCGATATAAAAAAATAAAGGAATTTTCACCAGATGACTTGAATAGCACTTTATGTTACGCTGCACTGCTGCCATCTTGTGGACAATTAACCTGCACTGATCTTGTGACTCACTCCATATGCAGGGGCGTGGTCTGCTTTGACAAACTGATTAAGAACGATTGTGATTGGTGGATCGCTGCGCACAGTGTGTGTCAGGTACCCTTGAAATTAGATGAGAACACGTTTAGTTCATTTGCCTCCCACATCGCAGGACCTGCGATGTGACTATTGCGCACATGTACATTGCGATGACGATGCTCGAACGATTGTGCAGCTCTAATTCAATCCAGTTGTAATGTTGCACTCCTCTGTTTTCCTGCAGGCAGCCTGCCTGAGCTTTAGTCGAGGAGGAAGGGATGAAACAACTCGCTTCAACCATCAACTGGATATAAAATAGAGATTCAAACTATTTAATAAACCGTGCATGGCTCCAACTCCCTGTACTTATTTTTAAACAGTGGGGTCTTACATATTGCTCCTTTAACCAGGTGGGTCACTACCCAGCTTTTTTACCTGCTCAGCATCTTTACACAGAATGTTCAAATAAGTTAAACACCCTGACACTGCTCAGTACATCAGACTCTTCTGGGTGGTGGGATTTAAACCTTGAAACGTTCCCATCTTAAAGATTTCTATTATTTCTCCAGTGCAGCAGCCTTTTGATGTCTTGTAGTTCAGTCCCTCCAGAAAGCTGCGATTGCAACGATTAACGCAAATTCAGCCATTGTCTGAATTGAATTCTACATGACATGCAATTTTGTCCAATCACCAATCACTGACCAATCATTGTCGCTTCCTGCGAGTTCCAGCAGTCCTCCATGCAAACATTATACATGTACAATTCAATGACTTGACTGTAAGTTACTTGACTGTAACTTGACTTTGTTACAGGTAGTCAATAGAACTCAAGGTAATTAGTTATTTCTGGTTACTGACATTTATTAAAACTCTGAACAATTTTGTATTTTATCATTTTATGCTATTTTGACTGAGTTTGAGCTCTGAAAAGATTTTGCTTCATTCACAAATTATGCATATTTTGCTTTCTGTGTGTGGTTTTATTCTCATCAGTACACGTTGCCTTTGATAGTTAATGAATTACACCTAAAAAAATCTCAACTTTTTTTTGTAATTTTACTTGCTCCTACAGTTTCATTGCAAAAAACACTTACACACATTTCAATGTGCATCACGATTTTTTAGAAAACCTGCCGTAAAATTAGGCCTGGGTGATATAGCTGAAAAACATTCACATTAGTGAAGTTTTATATTGGTCAATATGGATAATTATTGATTTTGTAGGTTGTGACTGACAAGATGTTGTATACTCTTAGGGGTGGAAGTGGCTGAGGTGATAAAATTAGTTTCTTGTATTATTGCAGGGTGATATGGACAAAAACAAATTATTTTTGACCAATTACCTCCATCAATCTACCATGATATCTGGTTTCATATCATGATACAATAAAATATCAATATATTGCTCAGCCCTACGTGAAATCAAGCATTTTAGGCCACAATAATTCCAAAAATTGAATTGTTGCTGCCGGAAGGACTGTATTCTGTCATTCTCTGTATAGTCCTCATTCTCGTCTGCCATCCCCACATTAGATTTGAAATAAAACCATGAATGTTTGGATGATGAAACAAACTTGAGAAACATTCAGATAAGTCAAAAGACAGAGACTGTGCTGCTCATGTTCTTGCAATGTCACATTTTCTTTCAGTCTGCTCTGCATTTCTTTCATCTTATTATTATTCATTCTGAATAAAAAAATGAAATGCTCTGAAAAGTCTTTCAAAAATATGCGTCAGGATTAAAAAGTGAAACTGTAAAAAAGGCTCGTCTAGTCGTCTTCGAGGAAAACCCGGCCCTGTCTGTAAAACTTTGGTGCAGCAGTGTTGTGGGAGGTCTGGTCTGTGTGTTCAGTGCTGGATCTTCTGGTGCCTCTTGAGGTTGCTGGGGTGGGAGAAGCGGCGGTTGCAGACGGAGCAGCTGAAGGGCCTCTCTCCGGTGTGCACGTTGCGGTGGATGTCCAGCTGGCTCTGGCACACGAAACTCTTGCCACACAGCAGGCAGGTGTAGGGCTTCTCCCTCGTGTGCCTGGCCATGTGCTTGTGCAGGTCAGACTCCAGGAAGAAGCGCTTGGTGCAGATGGTGCAGCCGAACGGGCGCTCCATGGTGACGGCGTGGTAGAAGGTGTGGTGGAAGCTGCTGGAGAAGGATTTGTGGTGGCTCAGGGGGCGGTGCAGAGCCACGCTGTGTGCATCGCTGGAGGAGATGATACTGGACGTAGTTCCGCCGCTGAATGTTCCCGGAGTGTGACGAGGCAGAACCTGCAGAGAGGACTTCACCTGCACTGATCTTTGTCCTCCTGGTTCCCGCCCAGCATGATGACTCGTGGGTAATGTGGTTTTGTCATGTGTGTGTCTCCCTCTCCCTGTTTCTCTCTGTGTCTGGTCTACATCTGTCCACTCACACTCCTCCCCCTCCTTGTCTGACGCCCCCCCTCCATCAATGACTATCACCTCTGACAGGGAGGACTTGGAGTTGTCTAACGCAGCCTCATCATTGTTTCTTACGTCCGTTTCATCATCACAGGAAGCTGGCACAGCGTCCCCACTTGGCGCCATGTCAGCGTCTGAGTTCAGCGGCTCACTGTCCCCTGCTCTGACATCACTTCCTGTTAGCTCCAGCTGGGAACTGTGGGTATTGTCACTGCTGCTGTCAGTTTCAGCTGTCCTGCCGACAACAAAGGTGACGATGTCAGATCCACTGACCTCCGTTTCGCTGCGGCGTCTGGTCGGCTGGCTGTCGCTGGCGTCCTTCGAGGCGGCATCTGCGTCACCTCTGCTGCTAGTGGTGGCATCAACTGGCACCTCATGGTTGGTGGTTCCCGTCTCCATCGCTCCCTCCACCTTGACGATCAGGAGCTCCCCCTCCTCCTCAGGTTCTGCTGACTGAGAGAACAAACTGATTAAAAATAATGTTCTATCTCTTTTAACTAAGCTGAGTTCAAAAAATGCATAACATTTCAACAAGAGGGAACCATCAGACCACAATGGCTGCCCGCAACAAACCTATCCCATTACAGGGACTGCTGACAGCTAAGAGCAGAGCACCACTCTTATAGTATAGAAAGCAATTGCTGAAGAAATTGCGGTGTTAATGCTGGAAGCTGAAATGCTGATGCTAGACGGCATTATTGGCTTAAAAAGAAAGATGTGGAATAATTTAAGGTAAGGAAAAGCTAATGCTGCTGGATTTAATTTGTATGGAGAAGAAGCTGTATGTAAGTTGCATGTGTGAAGAGTTTGAAAGTGGTTCTAATTACCAGGCATAGGATTTAAATGTTGAATAAACTCATAATGGACGGAAGATTTGAAACATAAAATTGAAAGAAGGTACACTACTTAGTTTTGAAAGGATTAGAGAGAAATATTCATTAGAAGCACATGATTTTTATCATTATTTACAGATGAGACATTTTGTCAGTGACTAGATAAAATGAGTAACAGAATCAAGTAAACAGCTGTGAGACCTATTTAAAAGAGCATATGGTTCAAATAAAGATAGAGGTATTATTTCAGGTCTATATAAAGGGCTTATGAACAGGAGGGAGGAATAGATATAAGAGAGGCAGAGTGGATAACAGTATGGGCATATCAATGGAAATGTAGCAGCTCACAGAGTTGGAGGGAGTTTGGCTGGAAAAGCCTGATAAGATATTTTATCACACCTTGCCAAAAATTTCACTATGAAAGTAACTCCTGCTTCCTGGAGAAACTGTGGAAATACAAATGCAAATCATTATCATGTTTTTTGGGATTGTCATGTTATTAAAGCCTACTGGAAGAGAATACATAATGACATACAAGACATTTTTGGGAGTCACATACCTATGCAAAGTAAAATTTTATTTTTTGGACTCATGCCCGATGGATGACCAAAAAGAGACAAATATCTGTGTAGTATTTTGTTGGTAGCAGCCAAAAAAGCCCTTACAAAAAAATGGCTTTCATGGGAGAGCCCAACTTTAACCATGTGGATGGACATCACAATGGACATTTGCAAGATGGAGAGATTGACAGCAGATGTGAATTACAAGAGGGACCTATTTTTCTTATGTTGGAAGAAATGGATAGATTACATAATACCACACAGGCCGGACTTTGACACTGCTAACCGTAGATAATACATCATGTGTATGTAGCAATAACCACATCTCACTCCCTGTGTGTTAATGTTCATGTTATGTTTTTCTTTATTTGTGTTCTTTTTGTCCTAAAAAAGGGGACATTCAGGCTGATACTCTGTGACTAATAATTGAAGTAGATGTACATAGTTCTTTGTTGCTGAACGTCAATAAAAAGTAAATAAAAAAAAAAGAAGAAACATAAAATTGAAGTGTGAATACTGGAAGTAGAAAAGCTGACGTTTGACTGCATTATTGACTTTAAAAGTTGAGTAATAATGTATGAAAAATGTGAAATATTTTAGTTTTTTTTAAAGGCTAATGCTAAACTTAACTGCTGGATTTAATTTGTATAGAGAAGCAGCTTACGTTGTGTGAAAAGTTAGAAAGTGGGTCTAATTAGTATGAATGGGATTTAAATGTTGAGTGAACTCATAATGTATGGAAGATGCAGAACATTATAAGGACTGAATGGACTTTCTGGCTTAAAGAATGAATGAGTAGATGAATAGATATAAGAATGATAGACAAAAGTTGATGACTATGAATAGTTGAAAATGTGAGAAAGGGATGAAGCTGGGAGTCATGCTGACAGCTAAGAGCAGAACAACCACTCATTTATCAAAATATGCAGCAATGGATTAGAGAGGACAACTTCTGAAGAAATTGTGTGAATGCTGGAGGTTAAAAAGCTTAAGATAGACTGTATAATGTTGAGTAATACCAACAATCCATCAAAAGGTGGAATATTTTAGGGTTTGTTGAAAAGCTAATGCTAAACTGAACTGCTGGATGTAATTTGTGTGGAGAAGCTGTCAAAGTTGCATGAAGAGCTGGAAAGTCTAGTATGAATGAGATTTAAATGTTGAATAAATTCATAATGTATAAAAAAATGTGGGTTTCTGGCTAAAAGTATGAATGAAAAGATACAAGTTGAAAAGAGTGTGAATAGTTGGAAAAGTGGGAAAGGGGTGAGGGATGCTGTGAGCTACACTGCACAGCTGACTTAACTCTGTATGAAGACACAGATGAAGGAATATGAATAGCAGGAAAAGTGTGAAAGAGTCCAATTAGGATGAATAGGACTGAAAAGTGGAATAAATCATAATGTATGAAAGATCTGGAAAATGATAAGGTTTGAATGGACTTTCTGACTGAAACTATGAATATGTAGATAAGACTTGATAAATACTTGAAAGGGTGTGAGAATGTCTCAGTCTTGCATGTGTGTGTGTGTGTGTGTGTGTGTGTGTGTGCGTATCAAACTGCATTAATTAGCAAAACTCAATCAGCTGTGTGTTCCCAGCTGTAATCAAAGGTTGCCATGGTGATGGTAATTGCTTTGTGACTCCTGGCTCAGAGACGTCCTTTCATAGAGACTTTCTGCTTCCCTCCTGAAAATTTCTGATTTCAGTTTACACTGGAGCGTATGTGGACACCTGTCACTTCTGGAGGTTGGCAGCGTCCAACGTTTAATTCTGCTTGATTCTATAGTTACACATGTAGAGACGCTGAGCAATTTTGTGGATTTCTGTTGCAACTTGTTCCAGCATTCACCAATAAAGATCCATTTCTGTAACCCACGAGTAAGTGTGTTATTACAAGAAGTATGTGCACAGTATCCTATAACCTACAGGACACTGTGCACATACTTCTTGTAATAACACACTTGTAGATTAAATATGAGAGCCACGAGCTTACAAATTAGAAATGATGCACATTCAGTGTACGACATTAAGCACAGGCTCTGCACAGGTGGAAACTAACACTACAAACACTCAGTTGCTCTTAAATTGACAGCTCAGCTCAAAATCAAAAGTATATATATTGTCCTCTCATCTGTAGTGGCATTTATCCATCTACCTTTTATTTTCTTTTTGCTGTGAGTTGCAGAGTTTTGGAGATGTCGGCCATAGAGATGTCTGCTTTTTCTCTAATATAATGGCACTCAGTGGTGCTCAAAACACCAAAAAAAAAAGAAAAAACACCCAAAAAACATACATTTGATCAACAGCAGTGTCTCTTTCCAAAAACCATGACCCTGTTAGTCAAGATAATCCACAGACCTCGCTGTGAGCAGTAAGGAACTACTAGAAAGAAGTAGAAAAGAAAGAAGTTCCAGTAGATTCTACTTCAGAAAAAGTATTTATACATGATGTTACATGCTCACTACAAGGTCTGTGGATTATCTTGAGTTACATGATTTCTGGGAAGACACATAGATTTTTTTGTATTTTTTAGACTCATTATATTGGAGAGAAAGCAGACAACTCTATGTCAGACGTCTCCAAAACTCTGCAGCTCACACCATGTGATATCTCTACAAGCCAGTGGAAAAAATATTAGTTTTGATTTTAGTGGTGAACTGTCTGTTTGACCAGCAGTGACATAAATAAAAAGAGGCAAGAATTATCTTAAAAGGGATGAATATACATGAAGCTATATTAATGTTGACTTCTAATTGTGTGGCTTTAAGTACTGACAGTGGACACACCACAGTAAAAACAAAGGCAGCAGAAGCCATTTTGCAATTTAACTGGCTTCACTACTAGAAAAAAAAGACTTCCCTGTAACAGTGTCTTCATAAACTACATTTCACCCCCGACTTTATTTGTCCCAAAGGGGAACTTTGTCTTTGTGCTGGTAAACATAGAAAACACAGAGACACATAGACTATGAAACATGAGACGATACAGAAAACATGAACACATCACGTAAAAACAAAAAAGTATGTATCAGGACAGACAAGAGACAAGATATAAGATGAAACATTTTAGAACTAACATAGTGTCTACAGCAGAATGTCCACACAACCAAGAGACAACCTTTAACACAGGACTGCAACTAGTGATTATTTTCATCATTGATTAATCTGCCAATTATTTTCTTGATTAATCGATTAGCTGTTTGGTCTATAAAACATCAGAAAATGTTCGGAAAGTGTTCAGACAGTGTTGCCCAAACCCCCCCCCCCCCCTCAGAGGAGCAAAAATAAATAAATAAATAAATAAACATAAAATATTCAAATTGAAGAAGCTGAAGCCAGAGAATATGGACACTTTTTCCCTAAAAAAATAATCACTTATCAAAATAGTTGATATTAGTTTAATAATTGATTAATAATCAATTAATGATTGCAGGTCTACTTGAATACTCTTTAATACCTTCTGATGAAGGATCTGACTAAATGGCCATATAGATTTACACAACACAAACTGTTTTCCTGCTTCTTCTAAAACTTGTGTCCAAGAATTGTTCCTTGAATGTTCTGTCATAAATCAATAATGATTATAACTGATGCTGACAACAGTAAAGTGCACAGAGACCATTCTGTTAAGATGGAGAAATAAGACCTCTGTCACACACAGTCAACATGTTCCCACAGCTTATATACATATATAGATAGATATCTTTTTTTAGGGAGTGTCCTACCATTTCTTCCTATTGCATAGATGTAGTAACTGATCTAAAATCAGCCCACAGCTCAGTTTTAATTTCAGTGTTACGTATTTGGGAAATGTACCAGCTGGGCTGAAAAACCAGGACAGATATTGGTTTCAAATACTATTAACAGGTAGTGAAAAAAAAAAGTAATAACTAGAAAATGGCTGAGTGAAGAGCCTCCTACAATCCCTGAGTGGATTGAAATGGTTCAACAAATGTATACTATGGCTCGATTGACTTTTTCTCTGAGGCATACTACCAAAAACCATGAAAAACACTGGAAAAAAGGACATCCCGTCTGAACCTGAAGGGATTTCATTTGGAGAAGTCTGCCTTTCCTCTTCTGTGTTTTCTTTTGTACCAACAGGATGGACTCTTATCAAGGGTCATAAAAAACTTCCAGGATCTTAAAGGGCAATCACTGAGCTAGGCTTTAATACTGTAACTGATCTTCATTTTACACGTCAGGCACTTTTCTTCACCCATGATAACCCTGTCTGTAGTCCATTGTGTCTTTTGTCAGACAACCAACAAAAATAAAGTTTTCTTTAAAAAAAAAAAAAAAAGTTGTTTGATATGAAGCTGCCATGTTCATGATGTTGCTTCAGCTTACACATTTGATATTTGTACATAATGTGTGTACATGATCATTAAGTGTTTTCTGGTCTTTTACAAGTACATAATTAATACACAGCTGAGATGATGAGGCTGTATCTGGGCATATATCCATGCATACTGCATGTATGCAGTGGTTGTGCTCGGATATTTGTATATGATAGTGGACTGGACTATTGGCCTCCTAGTGAGACAGCTGTTGGTGACATGGAGAAGCCTACTTTGACTCTGTGGTTGCTTGTTTGCTCACTTTTGAGGATTTCATGTCTGTTGTATTTGCTTATGTATAATGCTTAGTGAGGAGACTTTCCTTTTAGAAGCCTTTGGAGTTTTTTCACCTGCACACTCTGATTCTTTTACTCCTCTTGATAATGTATTTCTTCTGTTATTGTGCAAATAAATAAATAAATAAATAAATAAATAAATAAATAAATAAAAATAAAATAAATAAATAATAATAATAATAATAATAATAATAATAATAATAATAGCTATACTTCCTAAACTGCTTAATCTCATCTCAACTCTCTACTACCATCTGAAACACACTGACTAATCACAGTTCTTACACGGTGTAGCTGTTAGGGCTGTAACTAACGATTATTTTCATAGTTGATTTTCTCAATCAGTCTATTAGCAATTGTTTGTTTTAGATTGTAAGAAAATGATGAAAAATGTTGGTCAGTGTTTCCCATAGGTGACGTCCTCAAATGTCTTGTTGCACTCACAACCCAAAGATATTCAGTTTACTGTCAGAGAGGAGAAAAGAAACTAGAAAATATTCACATTTACGAAACGGAAAAAAAAAATCCCTTCTTTTTTTAAAAAATTATTTAAACATAAAGGTGGTTTTCTGGTGTCGGTGTACTGTAGGATATCTACCTCAGTTTTGGTGGTAGTGACGACCTCCTGATCAGGATCCTGGTCCAGGTTGATGGGCTGGGTCTTCTGCACAGGCTGCTGAGCCCCTGGACCTCGGTTCAGGAACCTGGTCCTGCCCTGCAGAGAGGGGCCTTGTGGAACAGTAGAGGAGAATAATTAACCACTAAATCCTAAACTCTCTGTATCTCTGCATCTTAAAACCACAAAGCAGCACGGCTGACCATTCAGACTACTTCTCTTCCATCTCTTGTCTTACAGCAGATGATCAGTGTATTACAATGATCTTACATGGGAATATAAAAACACACATTGACACATTCTCACCATGTTATTCAAAGGTGGGTAGTCCAAGAGTTTAAGAACGTTTCTCAACATAAAGCTGCAGTAATTTAGAGATTTCAACATCTACAATCCATAACAATTTTAAAAGATTCAAAGAATCCAGATACCTCTGTACATAAGGAGCAATAAACTGCTGTCAGTAAACACAGTCTGTTGCTGCCTCTACAAATGTTAAGTCTCTACCATGCAAAGAGAAAGACATACATCAACAACATCCAGAAACACTGTAGACTTCTCTGAACCCGAGCTCATCTGAGATCGACTGACGCACGATTGTTTTCACAAATCATGGATGTCATGTCCTCTAAAAAGGCTAACAAGGAAAAGGAAAATCCAGATTGTCACCAGTGCAAAAGACAGCAGCTGTGATGGCACGGAGGTGTGTTAGTGCACATGGCATCATGGGTAACTGTTACATCTGTGAAGGCCCCATTAATGCTGAAAGGTACATACAGGTTTTGGAGCAACATGTGCTTCCATCCAGGTGACGCCTTTTTCAGAGACGTCCCTGCTTATTTCAGCAAGATGATGCCAAGACACAATGTGGACGTGTTCAAACAGTGTGTCTTCATAGTAAAAGAGTTCAGGTACTAGACTGACCTGCTTGCAGTCCAGACCTGTCTCCCATTGAAAATGTGTGGTGCATTATGAAGTACAAAATATGACAACAGAGACCTCGGACTGTTGAGGACCTGAAGTCATATATCAAGCAGGAAAGAGAAAGAATTTCACTTTCAGAACTTCAACAATTAGTGTCCTCACTTCACAAGCCACATGCTGAGATCAAACCCGGGCCACTGCAATAAAAACTACTGCCTTATTTAGGTTAGGGCTGAACAATCTGGAGAAATATCTAACTGTGATTATTTGACCGATATTGCACTTGTGATATGATTTGCAATATTAATGGTAATGATCATTTTTACATAATTGTTCTTATTTTGATTAAAGAACATGTTAAAATGACAGCGGTGTGATTTTTTGCAGGAATCTGTACCAAATGAAGATTTTTTTTAAGTCTGTAGAATCTGATGTGTAGGACAGGACACATCACATCTGGCTCACTACATTCATTCATTTAAAAGTTTTTTGACACATTTTGCCTTGAACAAATATTACACCTCCTGTCATTTGAAAATTGCAGAAAGCCATAGTGAGATTTTGACATAATTTTTGATTAATTGTTCAGCCCTGTCCTGAAGTATGGTATGTAAATAATGTTGCTCACAAAAAACTAATAATGGAATAGAAACCACAAAGACTGGTGTGAATCTTGAGATAAAACAACAGCAGAGGCAAAAAGGATTTGTTCAAAAAACTTCAGTGAGTATGAGAAAACACTACCAAAACAAATTGTGTCAAACATCCAGTTATTTAAAATAAACCAGACACATCTGGCTGTCCAATATGAGGCCCGTGAGCCAAAGCTGGCCTGCCATCAAGTTTGATTGGTCTGCCATGTTTTTAGATTTAATATATTTTTTAAGAAATTATTTTGTAATTCGTTATTTATGCTGTCTTATTTTTGTGAGGTAAAAATGCTCTTTATGGGGTGTCCTGGTGGCTCACACGTGTGTGTGCGCCCCATGTAATAAAACCAGCACAATTAATCAAAATGTTATCGAAATCATAATATGGCTTTCTGCAATTTTCAAATCACAGGAGGTACAACATTTGTTAAAGGCAAACTTTTAAATGAATGTATGTGGTGAAACAGAGATGTCCTGTCCTACACTTCAGATTCTACAGACTTAAGAAAAGATCTTCATTTGGTACAGATTTCTGAAAAAAAAAAAAAAAAAAAAAAATCACACCATAGTTTAACATGTTTTTCAGTTAAAATAAGAATATTGATGTAAAAATGATCATTGTATCTAATGACGCAAATCATATCACAATTGCAATATCAGTCAAAATAACTGCAACTAGATATTTTTTTGCAAAATCATTCAGCCCCAAATAAGACAGTAGACCTTATCACAGGGGCCCAGGTTTGATCCCAGCCTGTGGCCCTTTGCTGCATGTTGTGTTCTCTCTTACCTTTCCTATCTTCCTGTTGTTTCCAATAAATAAAAGTGACCAAAAAAGTAATCTCACAAACTCTTTATATATGTAATATCAATAATTATTCATTATTTTTTCATAATCTGCACAGATAGGCAGTCAGTTAAGAGAACCTAGGATCACAGCACCACTTTTCATTTTAACTATACAAAAACATTATATTAGATGTGTGCTTTTTGCCTGTGGCCCATCATGAAGTTCCAGGTTTTTTAAAAAAGTTTGGGATCCCCTGATTTAGAGATTGTAAACAGTCCATGCCCCCTCACAAACAGCACTATGCAGAGGTTAAGGCTGCATCTTTGAAGGATTAAATTAAGCTTCAATTTAGTTTAGTCTATGACTGTTTTAATACAGGTCTGAGCAAGTTACTTAGAATTAAGACTGCTTAAGCAAGCATTTAGTCTGAGACTAGGCTTAAACCTTGTCTGTGAAACCAGCCCCATGAGTTACGCAGTAGTTAAGCATTACTTAAGTCCATGATTTCTATCCTTATATTGTAAAGTGTTACCAAACTGAGATACTGTTCTGAGAGATGTTGGATCTTATAATGTAATTTTTAAAGGGATAACTCACTCAAAAAAATGAAAATTCAGTCATTATCTGCTCATTCTCATACTGATTGAGGGTTGGGAGTATTTTGTTAGTCCACAAAACACTGCTGAAGTTTCACAGGAAAACAGTGTTGCAGAATCTCCCAAACAATGAAGTGAATGGTGACCAGTTTTCAAACATTAAAAAAACAACTTAGAAAAAATACAAAACACAACATAAAATGCCTCCATACTGCTTGTCTGGTGTAATACAAGTCTCCTAAAGTCCCAACATGCCGTTTGCACACCGTCACACCTCACAGACCCAGTTCAGACAGTGTGTATGTGCATGTGAACGTGACTCCAAGCTAAGGATCTACAGTGACCATTCAGGCTAAAAACATGGTGTAAATAACATTTTTTAAGTCATCTTGACATGTTGAGGCTTTAGGAGACTTGGATCACACCAGGCGAGCAGTGTGGAGGCATTTTGAAAACTGGTCACCATTCACTTGATGAGATTCTGCATTTTCTTGTAAAACTCCAAAAGTATTTTGTTGACTAAAAAACTAAACCCGACTTTCAGTTGGCATGAGGGTGAATAGATAATGACTGAATTTTCACTTTTGGGTGAACTATCCCTTTAATACTGATGAAGCAGTAATTAAATGTCATTCCCCTCCACTGTGTTAGGTTGGAGCATTAATATAATTAAAGACTGGTTGGAGGCAGAAACCTGAGAGACAGGGCTCCCAAAACCTCCCTGGAGGTGAGAGGATCTGTTTTTTTAATTTAAGTGTACTGTCACTTTAAAGTTAAGCTCCGGCTTTAGTTGAAATGAGGCTCTGTTAACTTTATTCGTCCTGCTGAAATAATCAGTTTGTGCTGACCGTCCTCTGTAGACTGAACAGATCTGTGACCGGAGTTCCGGGGCTACATACCGGCCAGTGAGTCCCTGCCCTGCCGGTTGAGGAGACGGACTCCGGTGAAGCGGCTGCTCATGGAGCCCTCCGCTCCCTTCACCCTCTCCGCTCGATACCGGGCGACCTGCAGCTCCAGCAGTTTGATCTTCCTCCGCAGGAACTCGTTCTCCTTCTGGCTCCGGGACATTTCCAGATGAACCACCGCGTATCCGTCGTCCACAACTTTACAGATTTCTGCAACGGCCGCGTTCGCCAGCACCTCCATGATGGAGGCGATCTGGGAATGGAAGTCCACGGCCACCGACATCGTCCGTGTCAACACACGACCTCTTGGACGAAGAAATGTATTTTGTCCTAAAAACAAGACTGCCTGTTGTAAAAACGTTGCAGTGCTATCTGAAATGCATAACTCTCTGTGTGGAGCTGTGGACTCTTTGTTGATATGACGGCTGTGTAGACGGAAGCTCCAGTTTTTTTGACAGTATTTTTCCAGTAGGAACGATGAATACAGTATAACAGCGCCCCCTGTGTCCAGGAGCAGCAGCACACTACAGTACCTCAACTCAGTGGGCTACTGGAGTAACGTGCAGATCAGATGCATCTTTAAAATAAACTAAACAACAGCAAGTAAATATAAATATGACTATAAGAAAAATAATTAAGAAATAATAACATTATTAATCCTGAATGAAATTCTTGTGCCAGTGATTTCTCAAAAATCACCGTAACATAGGAATAAAAACAATAATAAATATAAAATGGAGTAAATGCTAAAATTGCCTGATAGAATAACAATAAAAGTAAGATAACTTTAGTAAAACAAGTAAACTAAGTAACTAAATAAATTAAAATAGAGAGGTAGAATTGGCAATGATACTGCAAGTAATATTGCATGATATTGAAAAGTAATTAAAAGAATATGTTGCACATTATATTGAAATAATATTGCATTGCTTGTAAGTGTTATATTACAGTATTGTTAATTAAGATGATGTGATAATATTTACTTTACTAATTTTGGTGTAACATAATCCTTCTCAATCATCACTCATGGTCCACTAGAAGTGTGTGATGGTGGTTGTATCTGCAGAGATCCTGCCAAACTAATCCAAAACATTGTATTTCCTGGAAATTAGTCTCATTAATCAAAAATCTTTCTGGTGTTTACGGACACCTCGGACAAAGCCTACCAATTCCACCTTTAATTTTATTAAATCCAACTGTGTTCTTCCTGCTATGTCAAGTCAAAATGTCTGGTGTGAAAAAGGTCTATACCAAGATCCTGACACTGAACAACTGTACAATATTTACCTTTGAGGTGAGGTGGAATACAAGTAAAATAGCAAAAAATGGAAATACTCATGTTGTAACTCAAATCTATACTTAAACACTAGAAACAGAACAAAAAACTGCCCTCCCCACTTAGAAAATGTGCTGAAAACAGCTACAAGTTTGAACTGTGTTATCCAGTTGAATGTATTATTTAGCCAGGCTCTGTGGTGAGCATACACCTGCACTCCAGTCCAGCAGGTGGAGCTGTGCCCACAGTTTATGGTGCACTCAACCCACAGCAGAAGCAAGAAGCAGGAATTTTGGTATGGCGCGTGAAGTCTCGCGATATGTGTGTGTGTAGCCGGCAAGACAAGTCGCACAAGGTCAGTGAACGTTGCACGAGCTGCTGCTGTCAGCCGGCGGTGACCTGAGCGGAGCAGTGTGAGAAAAGCACTTTCTAGAAGCCACGACAGGACCGAGCTCACCTGCACTTCAGTCCGGTTAATATCGCTAAAGCTAACTGTGTGGTTCAGACATGGCCAGAGGAAGCCGCAGCCGTCCCTCAGCGCCCAGGTAACTAACTTCCATTCACTGTAACTTTCACAACTGACTTAGTCTGTAGGAATAACGCACGTGTCCTATTTAAAGTGCTGGAAGAAGAGCCACTTCAGCCCACATTATTTAAGACCCAATACGGATATCATGCAGACAGTAGAGCCTAGATAGTTTGTCCATAGTCAGGTTAATAACTATTTTATACACCTGGTGGTCAATAGTCTAATTATTGTTGCGTCATAAGCCACTGAGACCGTTACGTCTAAATTGACGTTAGATCTTGGCAAGGTCACCACGTTGAAGGCAGCTAAGGTTTCTTAGAGGCAGGTCAAAATAGAGCTGCGTGGGTTTGTTGTGTCGGGATGTTTAGTGAAGAGAAGGAGCTCTTTTTAAATCCGTGCGCTTTCTCAGTCAAGACGTATCATTCAGTTACTTGGAGAAAACGTCGCGCTTAAAACTCTGACAGCTGAACCTTTAAAGGGACACTTCACCCCAAAATCAAAAACATACATTTCCCCTGGCCTGTAGTGATGTTTATCCATTCAGATGTTTTTGGTGTGAGTTGTAGAGTTTTTGGGTTATTGGCTATAGTGATGTCTGCCTTCTCTCCTCTATAATGGAAGTAGATTGCACTTAGTTTTTATTTATTTATTTGCTTGTTTGTTTTTTACCTTTATTTAGCCAGACAATCATATTGGGATGAGATTCCTGGCCAAGGTAGCAACCAAACGCAGCATATTAAAATACAACAAATACAACATATCAAACAGAAATACATAAAGAAAATCAAACCCAGTGTTTCTTTCCAAAAATCCTGACCTGTTTACTCATGATAATCCACAGATGTTGTTGTGATGTAGGAACTATTTTCTTTCTATTAGGAAGAAAGATTCTAGTGCAGAAATTAAGTAGTTCCTTCATGAAATTGCTCACAGCAACGTCTGTAGATTATTTTTATTATTTTTTCTGGAAAGAGACACCGGTTTTAAAATGTTAAATTATTTATTAGCGCTTTGAGCACCACAGGCTGAGTGCTGAGATTAACACAAACACAACAATAATAATTTAGTAATTTTGGTCCAAATAATTTTTATACTGTTCTCAGGTATAATGTTTCCTATAAATGTCATTTGGGGGTTACTAATATGTAATAATAAACTATAAAATTACACCTCAATGGTCTGAGTGATATAGTTTGAAGGCTATGCTAGCTGTTTGGTTTACACTCCATCCTCCATCGTCTATCATGAAAGTATGACAGGTGATGTGTTTGTCTGAGGAATTTACCAATAGTCCTTAACATTAGCTGGTTCTCCTACAACAATGAGCATATATCTTTGTTATTATAACCAGGTTCCTTGTGGTTCTACTGCAGCATCAGAAGGTTCTGTCTTTTGGTTTTCAAACTAGACAAAAACCTCAACACATAGATATAGATTTTCTCTGCAAGTGAGAACAAAAAGCCCTATGTTTTTATTGCAGTACCCTGTATAAAGCAGAACTGCAACAGTTAGGCTTGTTGATTAATTAATTAGTTTGTCAAAAGAAAATTATATGTCAAGCAGGGCCGTGCAGAGACCTTTGGAGGGGCAGGTGCTCAAAGTTAAAAGGGGGCCACGAATTTGCTCCATGGTGCTGGTTCATAATCTGCCCTTTATTATTTGTAGTGCTAATAATAAAGTAAAAAAATAATTAAATGATATAGAAATCATGTATTTAAATGTATTTGTGCTTTTATTCAGTTTGACTATCCACTTTGCGCAAGACAGCAAGGTTATAAAAGTTATATATTTTATATTTATGCATATTATATTGAATTTGTGTGTATATATACAAATGTTAGAAACAAGTACTGATATGTTTAAATGAGAGGTTGAGAAAATCACAATTCAAATTCTTCTAATTATTATTGTTATTGTTGTTGTATTTATACTGTAATAGTCCAAAATTATGTGACTATGCATGTACATTGCATAGTTTTAGTGAAATAATAGCCTATGCCTCATTGTCTCTAGAAACATAGGAAAAACACTGCAACTCACTTGACAGTAAAATGATACATCTCTCTAATGCACTTTGCCCGTGACAAAAGACATATAGAAACAAAAAGAGGCCTGACATACTTTTTCCTCTCATCACGCTGTGTGTGGTTAACTAGCAGCTATAACTTATGAGAGGTGTGTGCAGAGTCAGACACACACACACACAGGATGCTCACGGATCGTTATCACGGTTTTGAGTATCGGATCAGATCATTTTTCGGATCAGCAAAAAAGAAAAAAGTGGTGGGATTAGGGTTAAATTATTTTAAAAATGCACTTGTCTCTAATCTTTGTCTGTCTGTAATTATCACCATATGTAATGTAATAATTATGATAATAGTAATGATAATGGTAATAATATTAAAAACTTCAAACTTAAACAGTGCTGTATGTACATATATTAGATCATTATACACTGTACAGTATAATACACAACTACGCTCTGTAGTCTGACTCAATGTCCCGCCTACAGCAGCACATCTGATTGGTCAGAAGTCATGATCAATCAGCAGACACAGTGTGTCACAGACGGGGTGAGACAGAGCTGCACCTGAGCAGAGAGGAGCTGTGTAGAAGTTAAGACAGCTGATATCACCAAAGTTTCAATGAACATCACAGTTTTATGATCTGTTTCTTTGGTGATAGCAGAGTTACATCAGTGAAAAAAGTTATGGTCTGGATTTCACTCAAGGTGATGTGACGGCTTTTAAATCAGTCGCTCTTCACAGAGATGCGCTGCACACAGCAGCATCTGTCCTGTCTGTTCACTGTAACTCTGCATTGAGATTTCGCATATTATAACTTATACAAAAGTAACAGTGACAGTAAAACTATGATGCTCACATGTGGTCCGCGGATCACACGCGTGCCGAACTGTAGAGGGCGATCCGTTGCTTAGCAGCGCTTAGCTACAGGGCACATCTGGGCACGTCAGGGCAGTGAGGGCACGTTTACGTGGATCATGTGGCCAACCGAGGGTAGATCTGAATTATTATTATTTTGTTTTATTTATTATTTTGGGCCACACAGACAGACTTTTACACACACACTTACAAAAAACAAACAAACAAACAAAAAAACACTTTGACAAAAGGGCACTTTGGGCATCAAGGGTCAAAGGGGCAGGTGCTCCAGCACCCTCCGCCCCCCCCTCTGCACGTGCCTGATGTCAAGATAACTGATGTAGGGCTGCTACTAATGATTATTTTCATTGTCTACTAAGCGGTTGATTATTTACTTGATTAATTGATTAATAGTTATTGGGTTATAAAATGTCAGAAAATGGTGAAAACTGTTCATGAGTGTTTCCCACAATCCAAGATGATGTCCTCAAATGTCTTGTTTTGCCCACACCTGTAAGAGAGGAGTAAAGAAACCAGAAAATATTCACATTTAAGAAGCTGAAATCAGATAATTTGGACTGTTTTTCTTAAAAAAAAAAAAAAAAAAAAAAGCAAACCAATTAATTGATTATCAGAATAGTTGGTGATTAATTTAATAATTGATCAGTTGTTGCAGCGCTAAACCACTTAATCATTTCAGTCATTTTTCAAGAAAACATGTCAAACATTTTTATGGTTCCAGCTTCTTAAATGTGAGGATTTGCTGCTTTTCTCTGTCATTTATGGCAGTAAATGAAGAGTCTTTGGTTTTGGACTGTTGGTTGGACAAAATAAGCAATGTCCAGTAGGGCTGCAACTAACGCTTATTTTCATAGTCTGTTCATTAGTGGATTATTTTCTCCATTAATAGTTGTTTGCCTATAAAATATCTATAAAATATATGGTGGTCCCTTGATACTGGAATTTCTCATTTCGATGCAATACTTTAAACAAATATTAATATTTCATACCATTTTTGATACCACAGGGAAACCTTACTCACCATCGAGGGCATAACATTTTAGATCTTTATTAAAATATATAGATTTAATAGGTATAAAATAATAAGGCTGCAACAGATATGGAAAATGACACAAGTGACAAGAAGACATCAGCACTGTGAGCAAAAGAAAGTGCAGCAGGTGCCAGACTACTGATACTGCAAAATACTTTTATATACTCATACTTTTATTTCATAATCTACATTCTGATACAGCTGAATGAAAAGGAGAGCTGGTGTGGCACATTATGTAATGAAGCATTTCTAATGCTCAAGAAATGGACTGTTGTTGTTCTGTTTGTAGCCCAGCTCCATCCCACGCTCCAGCCCCGGCTCCTCCACCTCCCTCCGCCGTGGCCTCGGCTCCAGCACCCTCCCAGGGGCCGGGCCTCATGGCCCAGATGGCCACCACAGCTGCTGGGGTGGCCATAGGCTCAGCCGTGGGCCACGTGGTTGGCGGCGCCCTCACAGGAGCGTTCAGTGGAGGCAGCAGCAGCAGCAGCAGTCCAGAGCCTGCCAAGCCTACATACCAGGTAAGACAGGTAGAGTGTGGTCAGACAGAGACGGAGGATTAGGATGGCTGCATGACTGAAGCCTGATGGACTTTAACATGTCTACTAGGTCACTTTTTTTAGAGGTCTTGCCCTTCTAAGTGTGTTTTGCGTCTGACTTGTCTGGGTGTTTTTTCCTTCACCTGTTTAATGTTCAACTTCAGACCTTTTCTCCACCTGGCCAAGTGTTTGAAGTCCAGAGCTCCTGCAGATCAGTTTATTAATGTGTCCACTGGACAAGCATTATTATTATTATCATTGGAATAAAACCCACATACTACTTTTTTGTGCAGTAATCTGTGTTGGATTCTCTTAAACATTTCACCTCAAATTTAAAAACTGTGCCACCACAAAAAGAGAACATTAATTTGTCTTAATTAGTCATACATTATTAGTAAAACATTTTAGATTTTGGTCTAATTTATTTCTTCATTTAGATATAAGAACAATGAACATTTTGTCATGATTTTATTATATGAAGAGAGAAAAAATGAGCAGGGTGTTCCTGTTATAGATAATCATTTTGCCAGTATTTGACTGCATTTTGTTAAGGGAAAGTTATTGTAAAGCTGCTTGTGTTATTATTGAGAACTTTGGCTTCTTATGTTTAATTTTATATTTCAAAGAAATATAACCCTGTCTTTGTTTTTTAATTATTAGTAGCCAAACTCAAATATCATATTGTCAGTAGTATTGAACTTTATTCAGTTTGATGGAGGACACAGGAACATAAACAAACATGTCACATAGAGCTTGAGATAAGAAATAAGTGGATATAAACAAGGTGGTAGTCATACGATGACAAGGTTGGTTACAAAACAGTTGGGATGAGTGGAGCTGGACATGAGTCAAGGTCAGATAGTTCTGTTCAGGGTTCAGACTGTGATGAGAATGAATGTAATGTGTGAGAAAAAATGTTTCACAACAAATATCCAGTCCTGGGAATATGTACCTTCAAGGTTGAAACATTTCTTTTGCCTTATCTATGTACAGGATGTACAGGTACAAACAACTGATACACCAAGTGACTCAAATTTGAGGATATTTTGGATATGCTTGTTATTTCAAAATACTGTAACACCCAGACTCTTACTAGTAAAGTTGGGGTCAACCAGAAGGTGTCTGCCAAGTCTGACCTCAACCACTAAGGTCATTTTGAACTTTGCTGTTGTGTATGAAAGGCCTTTTCTGCCAATGTGATGGGAAAAAGATCCTGCAAGACATAATGAGAAACCGTCCTGAAATAATGAGATATTAACTCAACTATTTAATTTTTAGCTATTTCAGGTTTCTAACTCTATGGATCTTTTCTTTTCGTCACATTGCAGGGACTTAATTTTTTTTAAGTCAGAGCCCCATGAAAGTTATTGAAAATTGAATTTGTTTGATTTTAAGTCATTATTATTATTAAAATGGGAAGGTCAGCACAAAGATACTGAAAATAACATTGGTTTCATTGATGGTCCCTCAGTGAGCTGACATTTTCTGCAGCACTTGTTGCATCTGATGAGGTGGAGACGAACAGGATGTGTCTTGTACAGAAATGATTCAAGGCTTATTACTGTCAAACACTTTGTTCTGACAAAGTTCCCAGAGTAGGATATGAGCACAGCTGTTTTAACAGTTTGTGACCTGTTAATCAGGGAATATATTTGTGCTGACGTGCGTACCTGCTGTCAGGTATGGGCACTCAAAGAGTGGCTTCGGAGGTTTGATATCTAGTCCTATTTACTTCTGCTTTACTTCTACTTGCTCCTTGTTTTCGCCTTACGACTGCCTTGATCTTGCAGAAATGTTGTGTGTAAATCACAAGTTTCAATACGATACGATATTTGCTGATATCACAAAGTCTGAATATGTTGTTGATTCAATTTAATTCGGGAGTCTGTGACAAATATCGTATCAATGATCTCATATATCCATTTAATATAATCACTTACATTTATGTCAACTCATAGAAAGCAACTAACATATTTATTATTCCACTATTTTATATATTAATTTGACAGCTCTTCCAGACATTTGTAACACAGACATGTCATGGAAATTTCGAAATAAATGTGTATCTTAAAGATAACAATATAGATCAACATTTCCACTGTGCATTGATCACATTAGGTGACTGAATATTGAATTGATACATCAGTCCAGAGTGGTGTATCATTATACCCCTTGTTTAAGTGCACTAAAGCAGTAACTGATAAAAAAAAAGCTCCAAAGTTTTAGTGTAAAAAAGCATTTACATTTTTGTTGGAATTTTTAACAAAGGTAATGGCAGGAAATACAAAGCATATACATCCTGGCTTTGATTTTTGAAAGGCAAGAAAAACCCTGCATTGGCACAACTGTGCTTCCACATTTGTGAATTGTGAGACTTTGACTCACATGTGTGATGTGTTTCTTTCCTTTGCTCGTATGATTCCAGGAGCCCCCCCGGCCTGCTCCGGCCCAGCCAGGCCCCTGTCACTTTGAGGTCAAACAGTTCCTTGACTGTGCCACCAACCAGAACGACCTGAGTTTATGTGAGGGCTTCAGTGAGGCACTTAAACAGTGCAAGTACTCCCACGGTGAGTCTGAGCCACATAATACAGCCCTGCTCATAGCAAGCAAAGGTGGATGTTTAACATTATCTTGACATAAGACACTGTCTTTGAGTTCTCTAATATTTATATTTGACACTCTAATTCCATTTGGATGTTTCGTCCTGTCATTACCTGCTGTTTTCACATGAATAATCGTGAACTTTTATTACTGCCTGCACAACTTTAAAATGATATATTATGATTTTAGTGTTTATCACTATGCATTTTTTTTTCTGCTTTTCCGTAGGTGTGTCATCACTGGTGTAAAAGATGGATGACAACTGTCATGATGGACATATTTTAACAATGAATACTACATCCTACATACTGTAGACCTGTTATAGACATAAAATAACACGACAATCTGAACGCTGTTCCTCAGGCAGTGAGCATGGTGGATTTGTTTGTTTGCTGATTGATAGAGATGTCCCAATACAACTTTTTCACTTCCGATACGATACCGATATTGCAGCCTTGAGTATTGGCCGATACCGATATCGATCCAATACGATATCAGCACAAATCATACATACTTTTATTACTTATTTTGTGGTGTGGAATGTTAGAAAAGGCTTGATCAAGTGATGTTACTCAAACAGAGAACAATAGTCAGCAACCAGAGTCACCTATGGATAGAAGTGCTGGAGCGGAAAATGGACTGATTATCGGAGCGCTTATATCGGAGATTTTAGATGCAGTCCGATAAAATCCAATACTCGTTTTTTGGCTGATATCGGACCGATATCCGATATCAATATCGGATTGGGTCACCCCTACTGATTGATGACTGTGTAATGTATGAAATGTTTTTGGTAATAATGTACAGTGATAAACCTTTAATAAACAGCTGCTATCCACTACTTGTACATTCTGTGAGCATGTGTTGTCTTTAAAATTTATATCTTTATTGTTGTCAGCTTCTAATTACTTATAATGATATAAATTATATAGATTAGAGAAACTGTAATCTTATCAATACTTTTGGGTTGATCCAAAAACAAACACTGAAAATTTCACACCGTATTCATAGAAATGGACACAGCCACAAAAATTCGAGTGCCACAAATATTTTTTTTTTGTCTCTTTAAACATGTCAAAACATTTTTGACACAGACAAAATGCATTTTTGCTAATATTTGTTTTTTCTCCCACCGGGTTTACCACGAAGTGGAACTTAGAAACCATGAAGTAGTTTTCATGAGTTACAGTGAGATAAGTGATAAGTGAGATAAGATTACAGTGGTAATCCTGAAAATAAATTAATAAATAAAATTGTAATATTAAACAATCACAAATGTAATCGACAAGGTAATTTTAATCTTATTGAACGTTTTTTTGTTTGTTTGTTTTTTTATGTTATCTGATTACAATTACTCATAACAGGTTTCTTCCCAACCTTATATGTATGGGAATTGTTTGTTTGCCAATCATTTCTTTGTAATGAATGGAGTTGGCCAGTGGAGGCGCTCCCTCCTGGTCCTGCAGAGGAGAGTCCCCCTGACCTGATTGCAGCTCAGCATGGTGTAGATGACTACATCCAGTCCTTCTTTCAAAATAAAAGCATAAGATAGCGGCAACAAAGTGAGTTTGAAAACATAAAACATAATAAAAAGGGTGTCTCAAATCCCCAAATAGGATTCATCCGTTCTTGGAAGAAAATTCTTGACTCTTTATATCTTAGTCTTTATATAGTCTTAATATTTTAAAGCATCTTTACACTGGAAGATGTTAAACTACTTGAAATACTACTAGAAATCTAGTTTAATTAGCTAATGCTAAGTTAACTATTTTGTTTATAAAATGATCAATTTGATGATGTACATGAACTGCATTTATAATAAAACAGAGCAAAAATTCACATATCAGCAAAAATGCCATTCAGTTGAGTTTTTTGAAGAGAGTGGTCAAAGTCATACATAAACCAATAAATAAATAAAACATCCCATTATTCATGGGTACAAGAAATATCAGCTGTAGTTTTGTATGCACACGTCTATTATTCAGTAGAGAAGCAATGGTGAAATAAATAAATACATAAATAAATCAGTCCTTTGTTTTTCTGTTGCTAACTTGTTTGTGGTTGAACTGAATATCTTTGAGTTGTGGACAAAACAAGATATTTGAGGATGTCATCTTGAAACAATCAACACTTTTGACCATCTTCCAACATTATATAGGTAAACAACAATTAATCAAGAAAATAATATGACTGATTAAAGGGAAAGTTCACCCAAAAATGGAAATTCATTCCTTACCTACTTAGCCTCATGCCGATTGAAGGTCAGGTTTATTATGTTAGTTCACAAAATGCTGCTGGAGTTTCACAGGAAAAGAGTGTTGCACTATCTCCCAAACAATGGTGGAAGTGAATGGTGACTGCTCGTTTGGTGTAATTCAAGTTTCCTAAAGCCCTGGCATGCTGTTCGCTTGCGTGTGCACACTGTCACACCACACACACCCAATTCAGACCGTGTGCATGTGAACGCAGCTCTAAGCTAAGGATCTACAGTGAAGATTTTGGCTAAAAACATGGAGGCATTTTATGTTTTTATTCTGTTGTTTTTTTATGTTTGAAAACTGGTTACCATTCACTTCGGTTGTTCAAAGGATTCTGCAAAGCTGTTTTCCTGTGAAACTCCAGCAGTATTTTGTGGACTAAAAAAACTAAACCTAACCTTGAGAGTGAGTAGATAAGGACTGAATTTTCATTTTAAGGTGAACTACTCCTTTAATGAAGCATGAAAACAGTCGTTAGTTCCTGTCCATCCCACTACAAAGTACCAGTACACAAGCAGCAGCAGTTACGCACTTATTTTGAAAGTTACACCGGAAGAAGTAGACCAAGCTAGTTTGCCGACTTGGCTCTTGTCTTTCTCGCTCGTCTCCATTCAGAGTAGTCGGCAGAGATTCCAGCAGACAGACACACAGACACATAGACACACAGACACAGGTGAAGATGCCTTTCATAGAGCTGCAGAGTAACCTCCCGGCCGCCTCCTTCTCTGAGGAGTTCGTGAAGAAGCTGAGCTGCAGCGCTGCGGCCGCTCTGGGGAAGCCAGAGGACGTGAGTACATCCCGGGTACACCTCACTGCGAACCCCGTGTCAGAGCTACATGTGCGGCTCTGTACTGCAGCACAGCTGGGTTACATTAGCTCTGCACATGGATGTCAACGTGTTCACATGTGCTTCTCCGGGGACGACGCCTACAGCAGGATTATGTTCATTATGTGATGTTAGGACACATCCACTCGTGCCAGAATTCTCGATTCTAATTGGCTGGAAGTGTCCACTAATTTCTAGTAAAGGGACAAATGTAGTGCATTCAGGTGCTCCTCGGACGGTCCCAGTTTCCGAGATGGGAAGTTGTTCCGACTGTGGTGTGTTCATGTGCATTTAAAGTGGAAACGATATGGATGCTAAAAGTAAAGTTAGGGGACTTGTTATCAGGAGTAATGCTAATAAATATCATTCCTAATTAACCCAGGTTACTCTGTTGACAGTAACTAACAGTAAATAACGTGGCCAAAAGTGTTATGTAATACGTGAATTAATAAAAAGTTATAAACCAAATCCTCTATATAACAACTCGGCAACTGGTGTTACAAATTGTTCTCCGACTTTCCGAGATGTTGTTACGTCTTGAGGGGGCGTTCACGTGAATTTTGCCAGTTCGGGATTCATTTTTCCGACACCACCTGAATGCACTATAACTGGGCACATGACACAAGTATTTGTACTTGTGCATGAACGCTTCAGTGTCAACTCAAGGTGAGGACAGACGATGGGGCGTAGAGCTGGCCTTATTTATCTTTTGATTATTTGTGCTCGGTCATATATACTCAATAATGTGACATCACTGGTGGCAAAAGTACATATATTTATACTACAGTGTAAAATTGCTTTGTTACAAGTAAAAGTCTTGCATTCAAAATCTTATTATCTTAGAATTCGCATTCAACTATGCCGAAAGTAGAAGTAATAATAAGACTATTACATAGCCAATTTTAGTATCATAATTTTTATTATTAATTCATTAATATGTAACCCGCTTTAATGTTGCAGCTGGTCAACATGGGGCTAAATTGTAATTCCATAACCTATTATACCATAATTTTTTATTTATATTTTGTAGTAAAGGGACAATTCACGCCTATATTCCATCTTTTGCAGTGATCCTTCAAAAGTGTTTAACACCTGTGACAAAGATATGTAATTGAGGCAGGATATTTGACGGTTTGACAATCAACTTTCTTGTCCAAAATGACTTCAGGGCACTGAAGTAGTAAACCTTAACTGGTATTTTCAATAATCATAAATAACTACTAATAAAAATCACAAATAGAGCAAAATATATATTAAACCTGAATTAAGAAAAATGATCAAATATACATGAAATGCTGCCTATAAAGCTAACAAATAAACACAGTCTGCATTATGGTCTGTTTTAAAAACAAAGTTTTCATATCGGCACATTTCCAACATGTATGCTGATACTGGTATAGATCGATATAGTTCTGATAAATATCCTCTGATGTAACAGTCAACAGGCTCTTCTCCATTTAAACTTTCCCTTTTAAAAGTTTAATGCAGTAACTTTTACTTGAGTAGTTACATTTTAACCTGTTTTTACTTTTTACCACTGCTAGTTTACACTACAGTAAACAAGTAACAAAACTTTTACTTGAGTACTTGAAGTAACACTAGCTGACTGTTTTTTAGTCCCATTACATTGGAGAGAAGGCAGATATCATTACAGCCGATATCTCCAAAACTCTGCAACTCACACCAAAACTATCTAGATGGATAAACAGCACTACAAGCCAGGGAAAACATATGGATTTTTGGTTTTGGGGTGAACTGTCCCTTTAATAATTGAAATGTGTAAAGTAATTAGTAACTAAGGCTATCAAATAAGTATAGTAGAGTACATAGTAAAATATTTGACCCCAAAATGTAGTGGAATAGAAGTATAAAATAGCATGAACAAATACCTCGTAACTGCACTTTAGTACAGAACTTAAGTAAATGTACTTAGTTGTACATACTTAAATGTCATGTTTTGCTTGATGGACGGTTCAAAATTCTGCATCATAGCAGAGTTTAAAAAATCAGTTCAGATTTATATTCACATCATTAATTTTTTGGCATGTTTGATAAAAATGACTTTATAATGATTATCATCTTTGCAGATTGAATTTTCCAGCCAGCAGCTAATTAATTTATTCAGCTCTAATGTACGTGTGTATACATGGTTACACATTAACATGACATGTTGTTTAATATGGACATAATCATATGGAGTAATTATATTCATAGTTGTATGTACATTAATATATTAAGATATACATTATTGAAATTTTAGATTTAGATCATTTTTGCATGTATTTAAAGATGACTATAGGCAGACTGGAGTTCTTCACTCTAACTTTGTTGCTCGTGGACACTTGGACAGGCTGTCACACACAGGACAATGAACTCTGACCTTGTGGAAGAGAGCTGTGCTCACCTCGTCTTTCTGTCATTGCTGTGACTTTGAAATGAAGCTCCTCCTCCCCTCTCTGTCATGCTGATCCATTATTCACCTCATGGTTGACATGGTGGTGTTTGTGTTTCAGAGGATGAACGTGGTGGTGAAGCCCGGCTTGCCCATGCTGATAGCTGGCTCTTGCTCTCCGTGTGTGATGCTGTCGGTGTCGGCCATCGGTGTGACCGACACTGCTGACAAGAACAAGGAGCACAGTGCCAAGCTGTTTGAGTTTCTGACCAGAGAACTCGGTCTGACTGAAGACAGGTGAGCTCTCAGGACGTCACTGCTCTGCTGGTTTATATGGTCTGACTGTGTCCTTATAGAAACAGCTCTGAGTTCAGCTACAGGTCAGTAGCTTTTAACTCTTCTGCTGACCTTTTAGCCCTAAAATCAGTTATAATGTAATATAAAGTCCAGCTTGAGTTGATCAGTCTGTTAACAAGACATAGCAGAAAGTTGCACACATTTATCAGCTCAGGGTTGTGATACAAAGACTGTTGTGTCTTTAGCTTAAATTCAGCACATACAGTATGTCACCTTGTTCTGATCTTTTTGGTGCCATCATTATTCTTTGTTTATAGTGTAGCTGCTCTCATTTTGTCTGCAGCCAGGCTACAACATGCATTAGCATCAAGGACGCTACTAGAGGAAGAGTATCAGGGTCAGGCATAGGGGAGAAATGAGAGGAAGATTGTTTTTATTTTGCACTTTGAGAATGGAGCTGAAATGTTGGGGGAATAGTCACAACACTGAGAATGAAGTTGAAATGTCGACGATAAGGTCATGAAAAAAGGGCGAAATGGGTGAAATGATGAAACTAAAGTCAAAATGATAAGAATAAAGAAAAAAAATGTTGAAAAAATTAAATTGAAATGCAGAAAATAACAGTGCAATGTTGAGAATAAAGTTGAAAAGTTGAGAAAAAAGGCGAAATGATGAGAATGAAGTCAGAATAAAGAGGATAAAGTTGAAATGTCCAGAAAAAAAGTCAAAATGCCAAGAATAAGGCAAATATGTTGAATAAAGTCAAAATGTTGGGAAATAAAGTTGAAATGTCGGGAAAAAATGTAAATGTCTAGAAGAAAAAAATCTAGATGAAAATAAAGTAAAAATGTTGAATAAAAAGAACTTTAAATGCTGAAAATAATGTTGCAATGTTGAGAATAATGTTGAAATGACAAGAATGAAGTCGAAATGATGAGTAAATTTGAAATGTTAGGGCAAAAGTCAAGATTTTAAAAAAGCTGAAATGTTGACAATAAAATTGAAATTATGAAAATTAAGTTGAAATGGTGAATTAAGTCAAAAGGACAAGAATAAGATCTAAATGTTGAGAATAAAGTCAAAATCTTGAGAATAAAGTTGCTATGTTGAAAAAAAGTTGAAATTGTATTTTCACTTCCTTGTGCCTGGCCTTAATTCTCTACCATCCCCCACAGATCCACTCAATTCAATTCAACTCATTTCAAATTGCTTTATGGCATGATGTAACTGTACATACTGCCAAAGCAAAGCATTTCTCAAAAAACTTCTAAACATAAAAAATGCTGGACATTTTCACTCCATTTCTCTACATGAAACTGTGTTACCAGATTGGTCAGTTTTCTCACAGGAAGTGATTCATCATAACTTCAACTAACTCTCAGAACCAAGAGCAGCTCGAGGCAGCTGAGGAGCTCTGAGTTGCCTCATCGCCCTGCAGTCTGTGTCCATATTTAAATGAATGCACTGGGTAAATGATTGACATCTCTGTTCTCATTTACAGGGTTGTAATTGTGTTCCACGCGCTGCAGCCTCACCAGGTCGGGAAGAAGGGAACCGTCATGAGCTTCTTGTGAAGGATGTTGTAGTTTGTGACGCATCTCACAGTCATTCCTAAAACCAGAAGAGGACAGATTAGATCAGTATTATTACACACTGAAGTCAGCATCTTACAGGTCATTAACAGGTCTGAAGCATGTCGTTCCTACAACTTTAACATGTTAATCAGAATAATTCAAAGACAGCCACTGGTAGCATTCCTTGTATGAAAAAGATCAGATGAAAACCACATGGATCAAAAGATGAACATCTCAATCAGAATGGAAAGTTTTTAACCTAAAATATTGACTTGCTATCATGAGGCCTAATCTGCTCAAATGTTGCTGAAATGAAAGATTTCTATATATTTTCATTAAAGACATGGTAAAAAAAAAAACCATCCTTATTCTTTTAATGTCATGAATTTGTTTTGGGAGGCTTTTTATTAAATAAAAAAATAAGTTGAAATAGTTAATTTAGTTTTTGATTGTTGATAATTAAATTTTCTACACAAAGCACTTAAATAAACAGATGTCTTTTAAAATCCAAACTCAGAGTCCTCTGACCTTTTTTCTCTGATATGTGTGTCTTTTGTTTTTGCTCGCAAGCAGATGTTTCTATTAAACGTATTTTGTGCGAGTTTTGATTTTTACTCTTCAATTATGTTAGAAAATATATTTTAAAAGATCAGACTCTTCAATATTAAGCCTTGTAATGGGCCAACCTCCTAGTTCTTACATTTACAATGTACATGTCAACTCCATCCGATGGGGAAAAAAAAGTTGACAATGACACATCTGTATTCCTGCCTTTTTTTAAACCAGGAAGTGAGACACATTATTATATTATTATTATTAGGTATTGTCAGATTTTGAAGGCTTTTGACACATTTTTAAATTTTTTGAAGTTGTGAATTCTTGTCTGGGACAAAGCTGTTTTCTGACACAGCGCAAGTTTAGAAATGAAAGAAACTAAAGCAACCCAAAACACTTCATGAGAGAAATAAAACAACTTTTGGTAGGACATGATTTGCTCCAGTTCTCAAGAATGGGTCATTAATAAGTTCACAAATTTTGATGAACTGATGTTTGTATTCTAATGTGACTTGACTGTGCTGGCATCACAGCTGTTAGTGGTAACAAATACAGCCCACAACAGTTTATTCACAGGCTGTAGAATAATCAGTCAGTACGTTTAAAGGACCAGTGTGTAGGATTTAGTAGCATCTAGTGGTGAGCTTGCAGATTTGAAACACCTTGTAGATACCTTCTGTAGATATAAAAGGTTCATTATAAGGTAAAGAAAACACAACAGTTCTTATTTTCAGGTGATTATAGACAACATAAAATAAAAACTGACAGTAAAACAGCCTAAATCTTACACACTGGACCTCTAAATTTTTACGTAGATGATAGTTTCTTGTTTGAAACTGAATAACAGTGTTACACAACCACTCATTTGTGGTGCAATGACAAACAGCAGAAACCTAGTGAGATTATATAAGCATCTGTGGCCTTCCACCCAGTGCTCCTCAGTATTGTGTGTGGTTAGTGGTTAAACTTCACACCGCTGGACACAGAGAGTACAGAGATGAAGCAAGAGGATTCACTCTTTAACTGCTTTCACTGGATTCTTGTCTGCAGGACAAATCCCTGAGGCCAAAATGATATTTCCTACACCTGTGACTACACAAGAGTCCACCATGACGTGAGTTTCGTCATCAGAGGGTGTATGCACATGTATGGAGCTTCACTGACCTCCAATATGTTGTAACCAAACGGTCTTATCTACAAGATTGCTACGCTACATTAAAGGGACAGTTCACCCCTAAATCAAAAATGTATATAATTCCCCTGGTCTGTAGTGGTGTTTATCAGTTTGAATTATTTTGGTGTGATTTGCAGAGTTTTGGAGATATTTGCCACAGAGATGTCTGCCTTCTTTCCAGTATAGTTGGACTAAATGGCAATCAGCTTGTGGTGCTCAAAGCACCAAAAAATACATTTGAGAAATTTCTCTTTCCAAAAATCATGACCTCGTTACTCACAATATTCACAGAGCAGTTCATGTGAGCAGTTTCATGTAGGAACTACTTTATTTCTAGTAGAAAAGAGTAGTTCTAGTAGATTCTGCAGAAGAAAGAAAATAGTTCCACACAAAACTGTTCACAAAAAGGTCTGTGGATTATGTTGAGTAACTGGGTCATGATCTGTGGAAAGAGACATTGGTGTTGCTTCTTTAAGCCCCACAAGACTAGTGTCATCTAGTTCAATGATATCTCTACAGCCCAAGCAACTCACACCAAAAAAATGTTGATTGATAAAATAGGAAGAATATGTATTGTATTTGATTTTGGGGTGTACTGTCCCTTTAAAGATGGGGTTGTGCTATTCTAATCCAATACACTTAAACTGATATTGATTAGCCAGATTAACACTGTTTGCGTTAAAGGAGTGATATAATGTTGAGTTGGCTCAGACTCAAGGAGAAGCAGCAGGAGCAGAGAAGTTTTGTCGGTTTGTGGAATT
Source organism: Lutjanus erythropterus (assembly GCF_056507025.1). NCBI lineage: Eukaryota > Metazoa > Chordata > Actinopteri > Lutjaniformes > Lutjanidae > Lutjanus > Lutjanus erythropterus. The sequence continues at coordinate 40,412,773 of NC_139319.1, read as the reverse complement.
AATTAATTGGGTAATTTTCATAATAAATCTTTGAGCACAAACATGCCCGTTTCAAACCAAATACAGGGAAGTGAATGGCCAGAAGGGGGAAACTCCACCGGCTGCAAAAATAATATTCTGCTAATATTTCTGATCCACTGTGACACGTCTTGGTCCTCCATACAGTGAATCTCTGTAGAGTCTCTGCTCTCAGACAGCAGCACTCTTTGTCAAGTAAAGGTTTGTGTATTTTGCAAACTGAAGTTTCACACAACTGTTGGAGCAACTGAACTGCACAGGTTCTTCCCAACTTCCTACACATTGTTTTCAGAGGTAACATTGTATAAAAAGTAAGTGTAAAAGTAGAAAATTGTAAACTTCATATGATGGCTCGGATTAATTCACGCTCATACTCACGGTGGATTCGTCCACACAGCATGATGTTTATTTTGTAAATGATGGTCGTATTTAGAGTAAAATAAAGCAGGGTATGTTTTAGTGTGGAGTGACTCTGTGATAGTAGTAATATCATTAAAATAGCAGGGGCTCACAAAACTCAGATCAAACTGTCAGTTAGGCCGTGGTGATCAAATAAGAAGACTCTGTCACGTTGTCACATTGCATATTTCTGACTAAAATGTTTTTAGAAACATGTTTTAGTGTACTACTTAGCTGTAATACAAGACAGATGGTGACCAGATGGCTGCCATTGTGGGTCAGTGTACTGTGAAGTTGTAATACAATACATATTGTGGACACACGGTCACTGTTTCCTGCTAAAGCCAAAATCAAGCACTGCAGAACTTGCAGTACATCACCCACCAGCTCCAGCAGTTGTCAGTACTGCACATGCTCTGGTTGCAAATAAACAAGATGGTGGCCAACATAATGCTGGTTGGTTCACCCCTGGCTCTTGCACACACTCACTCAGCATGCTAGATCATTTCCACAATTTAGAGGTCCAGAAACAGGCACTGAGGCAACATAACACTCAGACCCTGATGTTTCATCCAGTGTCATCATTATCAATTTTAATTTACCAATAGTTTAGGATCAAATAGTGAGGCGAGTCATGTCCCTTTTGGTGGATGGTGATGGCACTTAACTAAAATATGAACTGAAGGCAATGGCAAGAGACAAATTATTTTTTTGTTCCTGTTTTAACTATATCATGAACTACACATATGATTTTTATTTAATTAAAAGATTTATGCAAGTCATGAAAGTTGCAGTTTGTTGTAAAACTGAAAAAGCTACCGTTAGCCACTGAAGCATTGATGACCCTGTGTTGGTTTTATTTGTTCTTTCACTTCATGGCTGATAAAAGGACCAGCAGTCGCTGATAAAACACTTCAGGTAAGATAACCTTACAGAGAGTGTTGAAGACGTATACTGTGGGAGACAATGTATTTTATATAAAACTTAACTGAAGTACGACAAACCTATGAAAAATAGCAGCTTTCTTGGCTTGTAAAATTATTGTTTCAATTGATGAACACCATATCTATCATTGGAGGCACAATTCAAACCGTAACAACAAATAATTTTTCTCTTGCCATAGACTACTGTTCATATTGTTTTACAAAGTATGGTCCCATGGGGCTCATGGAAGGGGAGGGACTTAACCTCTGTATATGCACCAAACTAATGGAGACTGCTGGTTTCGGGTAAGTTATCAGGACACGTCAATTCCAGTCAACAGTTGAACCATTGTCCCTAAAAGACTACAACTGCCATTAAGGCTTATGTAATTAAAACCTTGTTCGCGGCATATTGGTATGAAATAGAGGTGTAAACAGAGGTGTTAGGTCAAATACAGTCAGGGTGCTGCTGTTGTACATTTTGGCAATAGACGTAAAATAGAACTAGACAATGCATTGCTGCCAATTTTTTTCCCAGTGTCCACCAGAGGTGTTGCAGCAAAAAAAAATCCCCACTGCCTCAAAAAGCAGGGCAGGGAACACTACTGTACATATTCAGTGGTCCATATAACCAGGGCTCATGCACCATGTGAGTAACTCTCATTGGACTGAATGGGCGCCATCTTTGTGTACACTGGTTTATTATAAGACATCTATCTTAATTAGTATCATTGGTGACACCCTGTTAACATACTATTTCATATCAATATGGCGGCTGTGAAAAAGCTACAGTAGTGATTATAATTTATCTTCCAGTGTGAAAACATAATCCATGATTATGTTCGACATGGTAGAGATGCCTGTGAGAAAGCATCGTCTAGCTGAGGTTTGCGGGTCAGAGGCTGCCAGCTAGTAAAGGGGGCGTCACTTCTCCCTGTGTGCCGCTGAATTTGGAGGGACGTGAACTATCTTTAGTCAAATAAAGGATCTTTGGTGCATCGAAGTCACGTCCAGTGTAGAAGTTGTTTCAGTTCAGAGTAAACGACATAAGAAGAAGCCGTGTTGTATACAGACGCAGTAATGGCGTTGGAGCTGTACTTGGACCTGTACTCTCAGCCCTGCCGCTCAGTTTATATCTTCGCCAAGAAGAACAACATCCCGTTTGAATTCAAGCAACTGTCGCTGATGAACGGTGAGTTCATGTTCACATGTGGAGCAAGGAAAACTTTTTCTGCATGAGAAGGGATGGACTGACTTTAACTCTCTTTAGCGTAACAGAGTGGATGCAGGTGTGTTTTGATTTTTTTTTAGTTTTGAGTATTTTCACAAGTTGTGTTCAGGGCCGCAGGAGGCAGAGCTCCAGTGTTCACTCTGCAACCCGCTGCTGTGATTTCTGAGGAACGTTTAGCCTCCACGTTAAAGAGACAGCTCACCTCAAAATCAAAAGTGTTTATTTATCCATTTTGATAGTGTGATGTGAGTTTTGGAGATATCAGCCATGGAGATATCTGCCTTATCTCCAATATAATGGCACTAGATGGCACTTTGCCTGTTGGTAAGATAAGATATTACTTTATTAGTCCCACAACTAGGAAATATGAAGCAGTAAAATGGAATAATGAATAAGTAAACAAGCATAGTAAGCAGGAGAAAATATCAAAATAGAAACAATAAAAGAAATAAAACAGAGCAATGTAAACAAGAAGAAATCTAAAAAAGTATATGTAAACTAGAGAAAATATATTAAAAAAAAAAACATATCTAGTATGGGCAATTAGCAGACTCAACAGTTGTGTTTGCAAACATCTCTACAGAGATGAAAAGAAACTCTGTATTACAGGTAAGAGGAAAAATATGTTTTTTTTAATTTGGGGGTGAACTGTCCCTTTCATGTTTGTTGCATCATATACAGTCACTGACTTTTTATTTGTTTACAGTCTTGTTTTAATAGTCTGTGGTTGTACATTATAGGGCCTAACTGATACTGGATTTTGGAGGCAGATGACGATACTGATATTAAGGAGTAAAACAATATACTGGCCGATATTCTTTATACAGAATATAGAATATATACATGAACACATTTTTTTGCAATGATCCCTCTAAAATGGTTAAAACTTATAACAAAGATACAGTATGTAATGAAGGCAGGATTTTTGACAGTTTGACAATAAACTTTATTGTCCAAAATGATTTCAGGCACTGAAACAGTAAACTTAATAATTATATATGGCAAAATGTATATTAAACCTGAAGAAAATGATCAAATGTACATGAAATGCTGCCTATAAAGCTAAAAAATAAACACAATCTGCATTATGGTCTGTTTTAAAAACAGAAAGTTTTCATTTTGGCACATATTCACAACATGAATGCTGATGCTGGTGTAGGTCGATATAGTTCTGATAAATATCAGTCAACCAATATATCGGTCAGGCTCTTCTCCATTTAGACTTTCCCTTGTAAAAGTTTAATGCTTTAACCTTTACTTGAGTAGTTACATTTTAACCTGAGCTACTTTTTACTACTGCTAGTTTACACTACAGTGCTTAACTTTTACTTGAGTGCAATGTTACATCCCTGCAATGACACAGTTTGAGATCAGACTTAAGAATACAGATACAGAATACAGATTCCAGAGTAAAACTTTTGCTGCTGCCACTGACTTGAGCCAGACGTGTGTGTTTCAGGTGAGCAGTATGGAGAGGAGTTTGGGAAAATCAACCTGATAAGAAAAGTCCCCGCTCTGCGAGATGGAGACTTCTGCCTGGCTGAAAGGTGATTACTTTCATGTTCCTCGACATACATCATTAAACAATGTGTGTGTGTGTGTGTGTGTGTGTTGGTCATTAGTGCCGTTTGCCTCTGCAGCACCGCCATCCTGCAGTATCTGGCGGAGAAGTTTAAGACTCCAGACTTCTGGTACCCAGCTGACCTCCAGCAGCGCGCTCGCGTCAATGAGTATCTGTCATGGCAGCACATGGCCATCCGTATGCAGGGATCCAAGATGTTCTGGCTCCGGGTATGTTCACTGACACCTGTCACAGTGTCCTCTTTGTTAAAGCGATAGTTTGGATTGTGTGAGGTACTTACCCACAATCAGTGTGTTATCTGTAGTAGATGGTGGGCAAGTTTTGAGAAGCAGCAGGAGTACTGGTGTAGGAAGCTCAGAATCACACTTACAATACTAAAAGTATAAATGAGGTTGAAGTAAGAACTGTCATCAAACAATAGAAGATGGACAATAACATTTTCTGTAAACTTTTATAAAAATAATAATATAAAAACAGTAGAAGCAGTGTGACTGTTCTTTTAAATAGATGTAAGCTCTACAGTTTTATGCAGGAGGGCAAATTGCTTGCTGAGAAGCTAAGCAATGTCCTCCTGTGGACAGTGTCGGCAGCAAAACTTTGACATTTTAGACACTTCAAGATCAATCTCAATGTAAGTTGATATTGTTACCTTGTTGGCTTGTCTGTCAGATAGATTTTTCCAACAGCCAAATGTCTCCAAAGCAACCAGACTCCATTTTACCTGCAGAAAACAAGAGTTGTTCTACTGCTGCCTCGATCACTGTTAGTTTGTGTGACTTTGGTGAATCTGAACTGGCCCTTTAAAACACAGAAGTCACACAATAATTACAAACGAGCAAACAGATCGAGGCAGCGGTAAACAAACCACTCCTGTGTTCTGCGAGGTAAAATTACTGATTTTCTGAGTTTGGTTGGTTTGGAGATTGTGTTATTTGGCTTATATAACGGCAGTTTCTTGTTAGAAAAGTCCGTCTGACAGTTAAAAAATTCCCTTAGAGTGCAGACTTTTCCCTTCAGGCGAGCGATATCAGCTGGAAGGAAAACACCAGGTCAGTGTTGTTCTAAGTTAGAGCCACTGATGGAGGTTTCCTGCTGCTCTCCATTGTTATGTTGTGTCCTGTTTCATTTTCTTATCATTCCTTCATGTTGACATGAAGATAAAACTGTGAATACAGCACATTCTTTGCATGACCAGTGTTAGACTTTCATTCATTGTATCTTAAATGTGTCAGTGAGCCTGTGCAGAGACCGTCGGTCTGAAGTCTTGTGATTAGAATCATTTATGTATCAGCGACAGGCTCATTTACGGAGTTTAATGGTGTGTTATTTCATCTGCACTTTCCGGAGATTCAATCAGACTGTTTGTGTTTGGCCTGTAGCTTATGATTCCCAAAGTCCTGGGCGTGGACGTCCCACAGGACAAACTGGACGCAGCCTTGGAGGATCTGAACGGCTCACTGAAACTCATCGAAGACAAGTTCATCCAGGACAAGCCCTTCATCGCAGGAGATCACATCTCACTGGCTGACCTGGTCGCCATTGTGGAAATCATGCAGGTGTGTGGACAGGTTCTTCCACAGTCGAGCTTCAGAGTAGTGATAAAGGGCCATGCCAGAGTTTTTGTGCATTTTAGCCCATGTACATGCCTACCAACCAGTTTTTGAAAGAATACCACAATGTTTTATATATTTGAATGTGTTTTACCTAATTTCAATTTGTTTGACTCGACTTGATACAGGTATTTGGTGGGTGTTTGAAATTTTTATGCTAGTGCCAAAACGGTACCTGAGATTCAGCCCCAGTACAGTTATTAGACCAGAATAACTGATAGATGTGAAATGGACAGACAAAACAGAGTTCAAATTAATGCTGAATTTTTGTCAAATGAGTAGGTGTCTGTTTCTGAGTAACAGGAAATCATTAATGATCTTGTAGAAGGTGTAGATGTTTATAACTGTTAAATTGAGCAAAATGTTAATGGAGTTTGGCAGCAGTGAGACAGGCAGCCACTGAACTTATCGTCCAGAGTGTGTTATTTTAGGGCAGTGGGCTTTTGTTTTCAGGGTAATGGCGTTAACTTTGCATTTACAGACAACTGACAGTTATAATCAGCTGATCAGCTACAGTGGAGGATCCTGCATTCCTGCAGAGGTCCTGTAGCCTGTCTGTATCTGCCATGTCTGAGGAAACAACTCGCTACAACCATGGATTGTATATTAAACAGGATTGTGTGCACAATGCCTACATATTCTCTCTACCTACTCAATTAATAATTATTCTCTCTACCTCCTACTCAATTAACAAAAGCTCTCAAAGAAGTCTGGACTCTGGTTCGGTCTTCACCAGCTCTTCTTTAAATCTGCATGGAACCATGTTTCCACAAGGGCTGACCTGAATGATTTGAAGCTTCTACATTTACTGCAGTGTTGTTGTCTACATTGTGCATGCAGAGTAGAAATACACATTCTTAAACCATTATTCTTATTTAGCTTTGATTTAGAAGGCCTACAGAGTTGACATGTTACAGTTGAGACACATCTGATAGCAATATTATTTAATGAATTTGTCGAAAAATAAAAAGTTTACCAATACCAGTATTACAGGAAGTCAGACAGGGGTCAGTAGGTATTGTTAGTTTTACAGTCTGAAAGCTTTTTTTTAACTTATTTTTAAATAGTTTGAAGTTGTGAACAGGGCTGTTTTCTGACATAAAGCAAGTTTAGAAAAAAAAAATTAAGTAAACCACACACACACACACACACACACACACACACACACACACACACACACACACACACACACACACACACACACACACACACACATATATAAATCCTTAAAGACTAAAGTTTTTATTTTTCAAGAAAAATGGAATCAGAGTTTTGGTGCTAATAATTTGTATAGTTTTTGTTTGTAGGATATTATTTATCCCAGTTCTCAAGAAATTGAATTATAATATTTCTCAATTTTACAGTTAAGATAGTAGTACTGATAGAGTCTATTTTAGCACTGATGAGGGATGATTTTGGGATTTGGATGAAGAGTCCTCCTTCTCTCTGATAGCCTGTGGGCTCTGGCCTGGACGTGTTTGAGGGGAGACCCAAGCTGAGCGCCTGGCGGGACAGAGTCCGGGCCGCCATCGGAAACGAGCTGTTTGACGACGCCCACCGCACCATCCTGGCAGCCCAGGAGAGCGTGAAGCTGATGGACGCCAGCAAGATGCAGTTTTTCAAGCCCAAGATCCTCAGGTTGTTCATGTGAAGAGGAGAACCCTGGATCTGTTAGCAAAGTTTGTTCTGCAGAGAATACACATAACATTGTGTGTCAGTGTTACTTATAAACTGGATAATACACAATATACATTCCAAGCTTGTTGAATGGATAATTCCCTTTTTGAAACGAAATGAAAAGCAGTAGAATGTTTTGTTGTGACAAAAAGACTCGGAAAAATAGGCCAGTAAGGTCTGGGCTTAAAGCCACAACACCCTAAAAACCTTAATAAAAAAACACTGTTATCACTTGTACATTTTCAAAGTTCAAAACCATAAAAAAGAAGAATCAGGCAAAGTCTGGAAAAATCACTGGAGGAGCAACAAAGTTCTGCCACACAAAGTTTATTGATCTCTCTAGGTAGAAAAATCAACAAGCTTGAGTCAAACCCAGGTTTAGACTGAAGAAAGAGGTGCAAAACACCTTGTTATATACTGTTTAGGAGGCTCTAGGAGCCTCCTCCCACTTTGAACATTTTGGCTTACAGTCAAACATATTTGTGTATTAAATTTTACCTTATGGAATCATAATAACATTCATTTTCTAGCAAATTGCTACTTCCCTTAGGTTTGCATACATTAATCTCATATTTTTTAAAAATAATTAAATGACAAAACAGATCAATGTTACACATGAAACAAAACACCTGATCTGACAATTACGCTGTGTGAGGAGCACCAAGGGCTGGAAAGTACCTACAAGGTCTTTGGGTGACAGTGATTGATGTTATGGTTTGATCTTTTCATTATCATTTCCCTTTGAAGAACGGAGCGTTCTTTTTAATGAGGCCTCCAACAGTACTCTGTTTAAGAATGGAGCGGGTTTTTTTTATATATTGGGGAGAGAGGACTTTGTGCTGGATGGGCATCATGTTGAAAATTATGCCACTACAGTTTGACATCACTATGATCGCATATGATCTGCAGGACTGGGCCATAGAGGCAGTCCAGCACTGTTTGGACTAGTTATGTAACAAAAGAATGTGAAATGTGAGATAACTGCTCCTCTGAGAGCTGTAGCCATCAAGCCTTTTCTGTAATGCTTCACTGTGGACACGTAGTAATAAGTTCATGCAGTTCATCAGCTGTTCTCCATGTTAGGTGACATGTTGATGCTCCTTCAAGCTTTAATAAATACTGTTTTGTGTCTTTGTCTGTCGGTCGTGGTCATTGGTTGTTCACACTGTGACGGTGCGTTTCAGTGGGAGATCATGTGGATAATATAGAGAAGTGTGATGTGAGAAGGCTCTATATGTGTCTGATGGCAGCACTCATTGTATTTAAAGTCAGCTGTACTCAGCAGATGAATCATATGATGATGATATGATGCAGCTCTCAAACCAAACTGTAAAGTGTCTTTATTTATCATTCCAGCCGTATACAGCTGACACAGAGTGAAAGGAAACCATGTTCCTCAGGGACCGAGGCGCTATAGAGCTACAAAACAGACTACACAGAACAAACTACTGTAATTACTGTAATTAAGTAGTTTTTTTTGGTACTTTTACTGTAATGAGTAGATTTCAAGTCTGTACTTTTACTCGTACCTAAGTATGCATTACACCATGTAATGTATTTAGTTAGTTCTGAAGTGATCTCATCATAAACAGGCAAATGAAAACAATGATATATGGATGAAAAACACAGGTTTGGAGTAAAGATGGTAATTTATCACCAATCGCCATTGAGAGTTTAACTAATTAAAAATTCCATCCATCCATCCATTTTCTGTAGCCGCTTATTCCTGAAGGGTCACGGGGGGCTGGAGTCTATCCCAGCTGACATTGGGTGAGAGGTGGGGTACACAAGTGCATTTTGGTGGAATTTACGGGGTCTCGCTTTTTCCTCTTGTCAATAAAACGTTTTAAATATCAAATTTGTGAAATTTCATCCATACTCTTTTTCAAAATTTGATGCACCAAATAAAAGGTGTGACCCACCTGTGGATCTCCACCCAGTGTTTGGGAGTGACTGATCTAGGTGGATATATAGCACTACAGACCAGGGAAAAAATATGTATTTTTGATTTTGGGGTGACCTGTCCCTTTAAAGACTTAAAACTATTGAGGCTGCTCCAAATGTGAAAATTCTCTCCTGTGCAAATGTTGTGGAAACTCTAAAATTGCAAGATGCAGAACAATATAGTAGTTCTAAACTGCTTAATTATGAACCAGTTCATTTATTTTGGGTGGAAACTAACAACTAAGTCAAGTCTGATGTACATTTTTGACCTATTTATTTTTCAGTACCTCAGCATTCAGGTCTGAGCTCCTCCTGCTGTTTCATGGCGGTTTGCTGCCACCTAGTGGGCAAGACGAGGCAATTAAATTACACGGCATATTTATACACTGTCTGTTGTATATTAATATAATCAATAGAAAACGAGAGAATACTTCTTTGTACCAAAAACAACAAAACGATAACAGCAACGGGGTAAAAATCTAATTAATACAATAAAAGGAAGGCTGAGTAAATATTTTAAAACCAGTAAAACTCTTTGTCGTGTTGCCGCTTTCCACCTGTCCACCGTTAAAAAATGATTTCATCCTCTCTGAACAAACCACAGTTGCGAATCTCAGCTCCTCTGTCAGACACTGTACAATTAAACTACAGTTGTACAGTGTAGTTTAACTGTGCCATTTACTATGGATGGTGAGTTGTTTCTGAGCTGAATGAACCAGATTAAGATAATTTCTTATCAAGAAACTGAGAAAACGTGTGGCACGGTGGCAAAAACACTCTAACGTGGATTTAAACAAAAAAAACAACAACAAAAAAAACGACGTAGTTTTATTTTTTCTATGACTATATTCCCTATTATTTGGATTTACGAAACACAGCGACCCCTGAAGAGTATATGAGGTACTGTCTGTCATTAACACGCGTCCCTTCGATAGCTCAGTTGGTAGAGCGGAGGACTGTAGAATAAGAAATGTTGACATCCTTAGGTCGCTGGTTCGAATCCGGCTCGAAGGAGCTTCTTTTCAGGATTAACTGTCTCTCCTTGTTGTGAATCAAACCGCCGCAGGGTGGCGCTGTTCGACCAGCAATCATACAGCATGTCTGTCACTTAACCTATGTACTGTTTTTCACAATTGCTAACAAACATTTGTCAGTACTGAAGTCAGAACTCTTCATACAGTCTGCATCACAACATACATCCTGGCCAAACAGTTAATCTCACTTCCAAACATCACTCAAACCACCAAAACACTTCATAAATGTTGCAAAATAAGTTTATAGGACCATGACAAAGACAAAAAAATATGACTTAGAAAGCATATATTTTCACTCATCACAGTGAGCATTAAATAAATGCTTTTATCTTTGAAGTTTAAATGATTTCTCACACAAATCAGTATTTTATTTAAAGAATACCGCAAAAATATCACCTATTACTCTAAAACTTCTACATTTTCCAACATGGCTGATGCAGAAAATGCACAATTGCCATCATTCTGTTTTGAATGTGTTTATAACAATTTTGAAAATAGCGTGTCAGCATTTGAAAAATGTGCTGCAAACGTAGTGTATAACAGGTGGTGGAATCTGAATGAGAAAATACTTAATGGATTTTGGAACATACTGCTCATCTGGTGTAATCCATTTCTCTCAAAGCCCCGACCTGCCAAGTTGACTACATCATCATTTACACCATGTTTTTAGTCTGAATCTTCACTTGCTTAACTTGGAGCCATGTTCATGAGCACATGCACACTGTCTGAAGTGGGGAATGTGTGGTTTGACAGTGTGCAAATGGCATGTCGGGACTTTAGGAGACTTGGATTATGCCAGACATGCAGGATCGAGGCATTTTATGTTTTTTTTTTTGTCCCAGTGTGTTTTTACATTTGACAACTGGTCACCTTTCAGCTGTTTGGGAGGTTGTGCAACACTGTTTGCCTGTGACACTCCAGCAGTGTTTTGTTGATTAAAAATTAAACCTGACCTTCAATTGGCATGAGGGTAAGTCAATAATGACTGATGATGAATGAATTTTCATTTTTGGATGAACTGTCCCTTTAAAATAAAAAAAATGACCTCCTCTTGCTCGCTGTCCTGCTGATAAGAAGAAGGATATCACAGTTAATGATGTCACAGCACAGAGCTACAGCAGGTCAAGGAGAGAAGAGAAATAAATGATTATTTGATTTTAATAACTCAATTACTAGAAGCCACACACTCTTTATGACAATTAATTAATTACTTTTACTTTTGCTTTTAGTTTTGAAGGACGTGTTATCTCTTCTTCCTTCAGTCAGAGGTCAGCACTCTGCCCTGCTTTTCCCAACACTAACTCATATATCTGAATGAGAACCAGGAAACAGTATCATATTATGATTGATCCACTATATCTCTCTGATAACTGCAGTTCATAGTTACAGTTTTACATCTAAAACATGCAATATAATTTATGTTTTCTGACTGGTCCACTCACACCTGAAAGATCACATGTACAGTGCCTATAAAAACTTTACACCCCCTTGGATGTTTTCCCCTCTTATTGCTTTTATAAGTGGAATCATGGCCAATATAATTTGGCGTTTTGATAAAAAACTCAATGTCAAAGTGAAAACAGATTCCTACAAATTAATGTCAATTAAATAAACATATGCCATGTAAAATCAGCAATTGCATAAATAATCACCCTGATTCAACAGAGGTCCAGCCAAGCGGTGCTGGTAGTCTCACAATTAGTTGATTCTTATTAGCAGGACTGGAAGGCTTGTAAAGGTAGAGGGTAAAATAAATGTAGAAAAATATAAGTAAATCCTGGAGTACAATCTGATTCAGGCCGCGAGAGAACTATGACTTGAGAGAAGATTTGTTTTCCAGCAAGACAATGACCTGAAGCATACAGCAGAGCTACACAGAAATGATTTAAAGACAACAAGGTGAATGTTCTGGAGTGTCTGAGTCAAAGCCCAGACCTGAGTACAATAGAGAATTTGTGGCTGGACTTGAGGGCTGTTCACGCCCGATCCCTGTGCAACCTGACTGAACTCAAGCTGTTTTGCAAAGCAGAAAAAAAATCCACGAGAGATTTCTTATTGCTGGAACTCGCAAAGATGACTACAGACACAGATTCTACATTTGTGAGATGGACATACTCACATTATTTTTAGTTCTTCAGAGAAAAGGACAAGAGCAAAAGAGTCAAGTGCAATCTGTGTGCGACACTGAGGGAACTCTCTACTTCAAAAAAATAACACTAGTAACCTGGACCAGTGTCACACTAACATTAAGGTAAACCAGAGAGATGCACCTGCGAATTAGAGAAAGACAACCGAGGACGAGCATACAAGAAAGACAAAGCAACAAAAGTTAAGTTTCTCTCGGTCTGCCATGCTTCTTGAAGCCAGAGAAGTGAGGAGACTGGTGGCAGTGTATATTGTGGAAGACATGCTCCCCCTATCAATGGTAGAATCGCCGGCGTTGACCGCTCTCTGTCTCTTCACACTATAAATCCAAATACGAGTTCTGTCTGTCACTACAGTAATGAAGTGTGTCCTGGATTTCTGTCTTGGTGGCAGAGAGTGGATGTCTACAGCATTAGAAAAGGTTGCTAGAAAAAAACTTTCTTTTGAAAAACTTTCTCAATTTTTGCTTTGTTTTTGAGTTTGCTCAAGGTTGTTTTTTGGCCTTTATGAAAAAGAGTTAACACTCTTAATGCAAGATGGAAACACATTTTGATGTTTTGCAAAGAAACAAAATTTCCACAGTTTCCAGATATGCAAGCCTTTGTACATGTAGTAAAATATGGCAATAAAACCCTTACAGTAAGCAATGAACCCAGTTCCTGTAGGAACTGTACCATTAACAGCAGCTGACTCCACTGATGATTGTATTAAGTAACCGCCTTGCTTCCTCGTTTGAGGCGGTGATATGAGCTGTTTCTGTTAGATAATTCGCTGCACACTTACAGGAATGATTAACAGACTTTAGATTTTTTATTCCACTGTGACACAGTTACAGATGTAACTACTGATGGGAAGGAATGACATCAGCTGAAACAATGACCTTCATTCAAGGCCTCAACATTAAAAGGAAATGGTTTGAATCATGAGCGTCTGATTTTAATCACTGATCAATCACCGTATTTATTGAGTGTTTTTTCAGCTACACTTTATCAGTCTGTTCTGTTTGAGGAGGTATTTTCAACATGATAGAATCTTCATTATGTACATTCAGTCTGTTCTATGCAATGCAAGAAAAGCAAACAAGAACCCAGTTTCATCAATAGAAAGTCACCTATTCTTTAGAATTGGGACAAATCATGTCCTACCAAAAGACAACTTTAAAAAGGATTAATACCAACACTCTAATTGCAATTGTTTGGTGTTAGTTTGTTCTTTAAGGATGTATATATATGAAATATATGTAATTTATGAATGTTTTTGTTTGCTTCAATTGTTTTAATTTCTGAACTTGCTCTGTGACAGAAAACAGCCTTGTAGTCAAGAATCAGTCAAGAATTCACAACTGCAAGTCTGTCTAATTTACACAAAAACATGATTTTATCAGGCATAAAAAGGGTTATCTGTACCGTAAGGACCTTTACATCACTTCCTGGTTTAAAAAAGACAGGAATCCTTTTCAAGTACTGGTAAATTTTCTATTTTTTTGTAAAATAAATGAAATAATATTGCTATCAGATGTGTCTCAACCATAACATGTCAACTCTGTAGTCCTTCTAAATCAAAGCTAAATAAGAATTATGATTAAAAATATGTATTCTGATTAGCATTAAGAGACCTTTGAGACACTTTAAAAAAATAAAATGGCTGCTCACTACAATTACTCTGTGAAATGTAAAAACTGTATCATGTTGTCAACTCTGTCAGATTTTCCATCTAAAGGAGCTGACACTTACATTTATTAACAAATGTAATCACTGGGGGGTTGGCTTGTTACAAGGTTTAACAGTCTTCACATATTTCCAGCATGATTGAAGTAAAAATCAAAACCCCCTCAAAATATGGTTTTGTTCCAACTCTCAAGAATGAGTTATATTTAAATAGTTAAATTAATATCATAAACATGTGATGGCTAGTTAACTAACGGCTAGAGGTACTAGTTGACATGGAAAGTCTTTAGTTGGGAGCAGCTCTATTAATCAGAGATTAAATCTCAGGAAGATATTTGCATTAAAATGCTGTGAATATGTTCATGCATCAGAAATAATGATCCAGCAATATTATATATCATAATATTACACTAACAAGGAACCCTATCTGTCCTGCATAATGACTTCTTTTTATACTTGTTCTTTCTTCTGCATGATTTTGAATGCATGACTTTTATTCTGATGCAGTTGTATTTTAAAATTACTGACCTGTTGACTTTACTGATGTTGGAAAGCTGAGCGTCAGGTTTTTAAAACAATAACCTGATCTGAAATCACAGCAACAAGGATGTGGTTTGTGCAAACTCTTTATGATTTCAGGAAACAGATCAGAGTTCAGGTTCAGGTTCTACCATCGTGTTCCTGCACACAGTGCTGAGTCAGACACAAACATCGGCACGTTCTGCAGTCACACGCCCACATAGACACGTCAGGTGTGTGTATATAAAGAGCAGAGCAGCCTCCTGTCATCACTGCATCACTCAGCTGACACCTGAACAACACCAGCTCACATTTAGCTGACAGGTGAGACACCTGCTGTGTTTCTGTTCATTCAGTGCAGCTCAGGCTTCTGCTCTGCCTCCCTCTGGACATTTCTTCTTTTTTCTTCACAGAGAACAATCTGTTGATCATCACCATGAAGACTGTCCTGCTCCTCTCCATCCTCCTCTGGGCTGCATCTGCAGGTCAGATTCAACACACAGCGTTTAGACAGAACACACACACCATCATCCATGTGATACTGACAGTGTTGTGTTTTTCTCTGCAGCTCCAGCTGAAGACACACAAAAGGCTCCAGGTCAGTACTGAAGCTCTTTACTTTAATCCACACACAGACAGTCACAGCTGCTTCTATCTGACACCACGTTACTGTGATTCATCCACAGAAGCAGCAGTGGACGCTCCGCAGGGACAGATGGCTGCAGAACCTGGTTAGTATCCTCTTCAGATATTAATATGACGTGAGCCAGACGAATATTTGTAGTTGTGAACCTTCCTTAAGTGTTACACTTGTGTTGTCCACTTTTCATTTCAGCAGTTTGAGTTGGTTTAATAAACCTGATGTATCTGTAGCGAGCCGGCGATGAGCTCTGTTGGCTGTTTTTGTTGGATGTTGAACTAAAAGTTGCAAAAGAATCAGGATGTTTGTGGAGCTCTAACATGTTGGTGAAGAATCGCAGTATGAAGATAAAACTTGGTGGCCATCAGGCCATGGTTAATGTCAAACACTGAAAAGACTGAAACAACAATCTGAACACAATGAGAAGACTTAACCTCATGTATAATATTACTATTCATTGTGACTGTTTTTTCTGTTTGTGCAGCACCTGTGTCTGAAGAGGCAGCAGCACCTGAATGTAAGAACCACATCACTGTTTTCATTTTTCCTTTATGTTCCTTCATCAGTGAGAAAAAGAAAATCAAACATCACAAATGTCTGTAGAATGTCCAGAAGTTAAATTTAAGCATGACATACATGTCAGGTTATTAACTACAACCTGCCTAGTTTTGACTCCCCTGCTAACTCTTCTCTAGAGTATCAGCTACATTACAGACAGATGTTGACTTCATTAGAACAGCTGTTTGTGCTGTAAAATGTAAAAGATTAGAACAAATCTATTATCAGTGTATTTCTCTCTTCTCTG
Source organism: Lutjanus erythropterus (assembly GCF_056507025.1). Lineage (NCBI taxonomy): Eukaryota > Metazoa > Chordata > Actinopteri > Lutjaniformes > Lutjanidae > Lutjanus > Lutjanus erythropterus. The sequence goes on along the minus strand of NC_139319.1, from coordinate 40,396,579 downwards.
GTGAAGTCAAGTCAGTCTTGTCTGTCTTGTGTCTCTGCAGCTCGTTTTAACTTCTGTCCAAGCGGCTGGTTCAGCTACGGCTCTCGCTGCTTCATGTTCAGCACTTCTGCCATGAACTGGTACAGTGCTGAGGTACTGCTGCTGGAACTCTTCTATCTTGTTATCATGAACAGTCATATGTAATGTTCTGTAATGTAATGTTCACCCTCTGTGCTTCCTCTGTCCAACAGGAGCACTGCAACAGCCTGGGTGCCCACCTGGCCTCGGCCACCAATCCCCAAGAGTACGGCTTCCTGCAGCAGATGACACAGACAGCTGGTCAGAGCATCGCTTGGCTGGGAGGCTTCAACCTGCAGGTCTGAATTTATCAAGTAACACCACCTCAGTGAGTCCAGGTCAAGTCCAGGTCCTGGTCCAGAGAGGTCCAGAGACTGAGACGACACGTCCTTACACTCTTTGCTCTTTGTCTCTCAGGGTCGCTGGATGTGGATTGACCGTCAAGGTTTCTATTACACCAACTTTCACTCCTCCTCCTCCGTCAGCAGCTACCCCTGCCTCTACTTACGCTCCAACAGTAAGTCCTCCTGTTTGCTTTGAGTGCAGAACTACGTCAACTGAACTTTGATCTCTCGTAATGCAAGATGGAAACACTCATTCACTCTGAATAAGTTCTGATGTAACAAACATTAAGTCACTTGACTGATCAGCTGTTTCCTCATGGCTCCCTTGGCTCTATAACACATCCATGATGGCTCCACACAGATGTGATGACACTTTCTTCATATTAATACATGAAACTAACAGAAATATCTACATTGTTTCTCACTGTTTGAGGTTCCATTAGAACTCTTTTAATAATGTTATCCTGTTGCGTCCTCTTCTGTTGCAATGGTATAATGGTTTTCTGATTGGAGAATTCTCCTAAACACATGACAGTAGTAGACAGAAACAAGTATTCATTTGTTTTCCTGATTTACTCTAAATTTACTTTACTACTGTCCTACTGACTTGCACTTTGGGGGCAATGTCACATATTTAACACTTTATTTGGGCTGACCTCTGATTTACTCAATTTTCTGCAGAAAACAGCAAATATCTGCTGTTGCTGTGAACACTGTGTTGAATCATTTGTTACCTCAACATGATTTAGTGTTAATGTTGTTTTTTTTCTCTTTTTTAAATCAAATTTCAGATGGATGGGGTAACGCCCAGTGTGGCTCCTCTCAGCGCTTCATCTGCTCCAAGAACGCGTTCGGCTGTTAACATCCGAAACATCTGGGGCCTCAGGATGGACCAGCTGTTTAGAGCCAACTCATGAACTTTGTTGTGCATCTTAATGAATTACAGTTTTCCATTGTGTATTTTGTGTAAAAGGTTAAATGATAAAGTGTTCAGTAACATTTGTGTAAAAGCTTTTTTGTTTGTGACCTGAGGCTTCTTTTCCATAAAAAGACAGAACAAAACAGAACAATGTGTGATCTTCCTTTAATCAACTGAAACCTGAACATCATGTACCGGAAATTAACACAGTACTGTAACACTGTAAAGGCTGCTCTCATGCATCCTCACTCATTGTCCCTCAGAGATCCTCACTCCTCCAAGCTGAACTTGGGCTGGTCTGCAAGATGGCGGACCCGAAGAACTTCTGGTTCAAGTGCAGATCGAGGAGTGAGAAAATGACAAATTTGGGAGAGACTTGAGATTTACACTCCAGTGTCACTCAGAGCAGCTCCCTCTCTCTTTGTGTCTGAGTGTGATTGTCTGCAGGCGTGCCACAGTCAGGTCTGAGCCATCAGCTGCACTTAATCCCAGCCAATCAAGTCCTCTTCAAATACTCAAATCCATCACATTGCCATCTCCACACTGTCAGATCAGTCAGTAAAGAAACAGCCTAAAAGAGTACATGAATGTGTGACTATAAGCATGAGCTCAAGTATGTGATATAATATTGTGGCGTATATGAGTCTGTACATTGACAGAAAGGATGTTAAAAGACTTTTATTTAGAAAGACACAGGAATATTTGAAATATTGTAATGGAAAAGAGACAAAAAAGACATGCTGTTGAAAAAGTTTTAATAAAGCTAACATTAACTGGGAGGATAATGTGAACAGTAGATGGGTTTCTCTTCCACATTATTAAAATCTGATGGCATGCACTATGAAATGTAGGTGACCACGATTACTGAGCAGTTTTTGCCAGGCTGTTTTTGGTTTGTACATGCATTCAAGGCATTGGTTTTTCAGGTTTTTCATGCTTCAAATGTGTGCCACATGTGGAGTTGCGTCATTTATAAGTCACGCTGCTCAGTTTATAAAAGACTTTAATGTAGGATACACATCTATCTTCACTCTGAGCTCCTCCAGAAGCCAACTCTCTCCTTGACTCCACCTGGTGCATTTAAGGAATTGGAAGATCCTTCATGATGGAGGACGGAGAACTATTTCCTTGCTCCTTGCTGGGTGTGGCCTCCTGGTTCCCTCCTCCTACCAGTTTTCATGGGCGCCTGCAGTTACTTAACCTGAACCCCTCATCAACTAATCAAGCCACTGCAGTATAAAACCAGGCCTCAGACATCCAGACTCTGCCAGATTGTTCAGTCTCTATTGAGCCTTTACCATCAGCACTTTTGGCTGCACCAAGCCAAACTGTACTGCACATTGCTGTTGTTACTGTCAGCACGCCATGCTGCACCATACTACAAAATCAAAGTAAATGAACCACTAACTGAATGTTTAATACATTTTATTTAGAATTTCTGCATTTACTGGGAAAAGAGAGAAAAAAGTCATGGTTTTTTGATTTCCACTTCTTTTTTCTTTTGTTGTCCAGTTTCCTTTTATTGTTTTTTTTTGTAGAGAACACAAATGGTATCTAACAATCCTGGTCCTCAGGGCCTCCTGCCCTGCAAGTGTTAGACGTGTCCCTGCTCCAACACAACTGGTTCAGCTCGTCATCAAGCCTCTGCAGAAGCCTGATGATGAATTAGAATCAGGTACGTTGGTGCAGGGAAACATATAAAGCATGTAGGGCAGTGGGCCCCGAGGACCAGCACTGTGAAACGCTGGTTTATAGGACAGTGGGGTGTTCATCGAGTAGCAGAGACGACCAGAACAGACTTTTAAGTCATGTTGGTGTCGTACTGTGTTCATGATTCACTTAGGCTAAGTGAATCATGAACACAGTACGACACCAACATGACAACACTGCTTTCTTTACTGAAAAATGGAAACCCCTTAGTAATTGCCTTTTGGTTTGCCATGAGGTGAAGGCTATAGGCAAATCAGCAAGCAAACTTAATTATTTTAAATTAAAAGATAAATTTAAAGATTTGGTGATAGATAGATACATTTATCCTCAAAGACAAAGTACACAGAAATTGTGTCCTTCTCATTTACAGTCTCCAACTGATGAATGATTTAATAGACCTGCATGACATGGATTTAACACAGTAAAAATGGATAAGAGTACATGACAAATTGCCTGAACTGGATAAATTGTATGTTCATATTCTTCCACTTCTCAGTTTTACCACAGTCAACATTCTGCACCTGCAGCCACCAATGGAAGCAGCATGAAAGAAAACTAACAAGACAGCCAACAGACCAAAGCACTGAAGCAATGGAGAAAGAATTTAGGCCATAAACACATATTCTTATTATGAGGATATGACGACGTCTAGCCAATACCGAAACCATTGCTGACATTAGCTAACACTGCAAAATGTATTTATGGTGCTTTATAGTTCTAAACTCTAGTTAAGATTAAATGGTTTTATTAGGTCATACATATATAGTGCAGTAAAATGCCCTAGATGGTAATTTATCACGTGTTATTTATCATTTGGGCGTTGAAGAATGCACTTCCTTGATTGAAGCAGAGATAAAAGACCTGTTTTGATTGGTCTGGTAATTCTCTGGCAGGTGATGGGGATAATAAACATGAACAACAACAACAACAACAACAACAACAACAACAACAACAACAACAACAACAACAACAACAACAGTCACATCTGGGTGGACAACTGGAAGTTGATTTGCATTGTGGAGAAATGTAAAATAGACACATTTCTTTCATTTTGTTGCCATTTTCAGCTATAACTATAAAGTTTAAGGATGTATAGTTCAGTGACCTGATGTTTATACTGTGCTTGTGTCATTCATTTATTGTGACAGGAACAATGCACAGCTCCTTACCTGTACCAGAGCCTCTGTAGTTGGATCATGAAGGACATGTGCTGGTGTCTCCATCAACACCATGGTGTCCCCTTCAACTGGAAATCAGATAGAGACTTTTCAAGCCTGATGGCTACTACAAATAGGCATTTAGTACTTTATCACCAAAGTGCTTACACATATGCTGGATAAACAAATAATGCTGGGAGCTGCTGGATCAGACTGGAACCCCCCTTCAATCACCTCCATGATCCGATCACCCTTCATTGTTGGAGTGAGCCAGTTCCTCCAACACTGGTGGATCTGCCCCCACATCCAGCCTTCCTCTTTTCATTTTTTTTCTGTTTCCTTCAGGTAATATTGAAACTTCAAAATGTGACAAAGCATATCATCCACACACTGTGAAAATATATGAAGCAGTTACATACCACTATGGATGATGTTTTTCCTTTTTACACTGCTGGTACCACAGCTAAGAAAACACGAGTAGAACACAAGTAAACAGTAGAGTATTAAATAAAATATTAATTAGGCTATTGGAACTTATCACGGATAATGATCAGTTCAAGAAAAAAATATTCACTTTGATTTGGCTGACAGTTTGAGACCCTGCTTTAAATTTTTACAAAAAAAGCTGCTTGTTAAAAGCTAACAGTAAAAGCATCTGATGCATCTGAATGTGTCTGAACAACCAGTCTCATTGTTCAAAACATGTAAATAAATGACTTCCACAAATACTCATGGACTTCAGCGCAATCAACACATCACACAGTCAAATCAGTTGACATCTTCTGTCCCCGTCTCAACCTGTTGTATTGTTGTTGTTCCCGGTGTCAGAGTCCTGGCTGGTACTACTGGCTGGGCATTATGACTTACAAATAATACCTTGATGTCTTTAGGCTACTCCATGATTTGCAAAATATGTCATTATACATGTTTTGGTAACACTTCATTTTATACGGCACTAATTTCATGTTTAGTAGGTGCTAATTAGCACGTAACATATATGAAAATTCTTCAAAATTACCCCCAAATTACCCAGTTGCCCCAAAATTTCTATACATTTTCCAGAGAACAGATCAATAGTGATACATGAGAGACCTTATTTATGTCTAATATCCACATTATGTAATTACTTACTGTATATCCAACTTCTGCATAACCTGCCTGTAACTGAAGTGTTACATCTTAACTTCCAACTGATTCCGTCTAACTTGCTGACCATCCGAGGTTAAAGGAACATTTTTTTTGTGCATGCAAAATTAGTACAGCTGTCCAAATAACAAGTTGGTATATTAAATAAGTTTCAGTCCTATTCAGTATATGATCTGTGGTTGAAACAAGTTGCTTCCCCACTGCTCGCAGACTTGTGGAAGCTTGGGCTGGCTGCAGGAGCACTGCAGGAGCACTGCAGGAGCATAGGATGTGCACAACATTGTAAACTGCCAATCACAAGCAAGGATGAATCCTCCACTACAAGTTGATCAGCTGTCAGTTGTCTGTAAATGAAAAGTTAAGCCTGTTATCCTCAAAACAAAAGCCCATTGCTCTGAAATAACACACTGGACACACTGGAGTTAAGTGGCTGCCTGTCTCACTGCCTGTCAAACTCCATGAACATTTTGCACAGTTTAACAGTTACGAACATATACTCCTTCTACAAGATTATTAATGATTTCCTTTGACTCATAAACAGACACTGAAAATTCAGTTTTAATTTTTACTCTGATTAATGTGAAATAGTAGATCTGAGTTTCAATTGAACATGTTTCTTTGATCTCTCTTTACATGTCATGGTCATTTTGTGATAAATTACAATAAATATTTTTTCTAATAATATTAATATTAATATTTCTCTCCTTTAACTTTCGAATGGTTTCCAACTGAAATTAGTTTTTGCAGCTAAATTTCCAACTAGTTTCTACCTAACCCAGTACTGGCCTGAACAGTGACAAACTACTTAATATGTATTTTTTCCGTCATGTATGTTCATCTTCTTCCACTTCTCAGTTTCACCACAGTCAACATTCTGCACCTGCAGCCACCAATGGAAGCAGCATGAAAGAAAACTAACAAGACAGCCAACAGACCAAAGCACTGAAGCAATGGAGGAAGAATTTAGGCCATAAACACATATTCTTATTATGAGGATATGACGACGTCTAGCCAATACCGAAACCATTGCTGACATTAGCTAACACTGCAAAATGTATTTATAGTGCTTTATAGTTCCAAACTCTAGTTAAGATTAAATGGTTTTATTAGGTCATACATATATAGTGCAGTAAAATGCCCTAGATGGTAATTTATCACGTGTTATTTATCATTTGGGCGTTGAAGAATGCACTTCCTTGATTGAAGGAGAGATAGAAGACCTGCTTTGATTGGTCTGGTAATTCTCTGGCAGGTGATGGGGATAATAAGGAAGCAATGATATGCCAAATTTGAACTGTTACTGAACTGTGTCCTGATGATAAGGCACAGTATCACCCTGGAATCACTAGAAGTCAGGGGAACAACAACAACAACAACTGTCACATCTGGGTGGACAACTGGCAGTTGATTTGCATCGTGGAGAAATGTAAAATAGACACATTTCTTTCATTTTCTTGCCATTTTCATCTATAACTAAAGTCTAAGGATGTATAGTTAAACACAGTGGCCTGACATTTATGCTGTGCTTGTTTGCTTTATTCATGTTATTTGTTTATTGTGACAGGAACAATGCACAGCTGTACCAGAGTAAGCTATGAGCTAATTTTCATCTACAGTCTCGGGGCAAGAAACACATAATAACATCTCTGCTAAAAAAAAACTTTGCTTGCATCACTGATAAACGATGTGGCTGATGGGTACATTAGGTCTCCAACTAGTGGTGAAAGTAGGCAGGTATGGTCAGGTACTCTGTACCAAAACCCATACATAAAATCCCATCACAATCCCATTTCCAATGAGAAAATGCATCTGATAACTTCAGGTCAGTAACCTTCATTTTCAAAAGAGCATTTCTGGCTCCAAAAAAAAATTGTCTAAGCTGCAACTAATAAATTGTTAATTTTCTTCTGAGATTTCTCTTTTGTTCGATTTGGCATCCACAGCTAGCCTAGGGCAAGCTAAGACTGGCCTTTTAAAACTTTTATTCAGTGTAAAGGATATATATTTTTACAATTGGAGAATTGCTGTACAACAATGAAGTTTAAAATTAACCGTTAATCAATTTCATATAATTTTTTTTCTCAAAGTCGCAGGGACCCACAGAGAAGCTTCAATTGCAACTGACTTTCTGATGTCAAAAATCTCCCAAGTAAAATAACAAAGAAAATAAGTTGTGATGTTCCATTTTACAACAACATGGACAGAAGATAAGCAGCTTTCACAGGTTGTTCTGCAATTTGAATAATAACCATGCAGGTGTGTATCTTTATTAAAACCACCAGCAGTTTGATTTATTGTTCCCGTTTGCTTTGATAGAAAAAGGTGCTTAGAAGATAGCTTCCATTACTGATCATCATCTCTTCTTTATTTATTTGCCCAGTGTTTTCGAACCATCCCACTGTTGATGGTTAATGAATTAATTGTAATTTTCTTTCAAATTCAAACAAAACAAATTACAGTGATTTGAACTCAGATTTGTCCACATTCACATTATTCTGTGGCACAGAATCAGAAGGATTCGTCCGAGCTGTTTTAAACGCACCAGAAGATAGTTGATTGTTGAGTCTCATTTCCAAGATGTCAAATATGGATGCTTTGGTCTAACAGGGTTTGTTTCCTGTCCTTAGACTCTTTAGTGTTTTGTACCTGACACACAAGCAGAGTGCAAGTGACACTCGATTATTGTTGCTTGTTGTTTATGCCTGTTTTTGCCACTGAGGGGCCCAGATTGTGTTTGACATTATGGAAAGGATCATGACAGACCTAATTTTAAAGAGTAAGATACATTTTGTTAGTTGATTAAATGCTCTCGCCAATCTTGCCACCAGATAAATCCTTAATTGAAGGTGTAAAGAAGCGCGGAGTGTGCAGCACAGATGATGCTGGACAGCTGCTGCAGCCTCAGGAGAGAAGGTCTGCAGGTCCACTGATTTAATAACTGAACTACAGGAGGATGCACATTTTGAATTTATCAGACTGTGTTAAAATATTGATATTTTCACAACACAAATGATAAAAACATGAGTCTATCTGGCAAAACATACTCATGTAGGCTCAGGAATTCGGTGTAGGGCACTGCACAAAAAAAAGGACAAATTGTTGAATATTCAAATATGACCTTGATTACGTTTAGAAAAAGATTGTGGTTTGTCTCTGTCAGCTGGGTATAAATAGCCACAGTGATTACTTGCACCCTGGGTGCAAATAGCATTGTTGGCAGCAGACACCTGGGTGCTTGTCTCTGCCATGCTAGGCTATATCTACCTGGATGCAAATACCCATACTGGCTATTCGTTCCAAGGTGCAAATAGCATCCACCAAAAAATAGACATTCAACATGTTGCTGCCAATAAAGTGTGTACGTGACACAGGGGGTTTCTACCCAGAAGTTATTGTGAACAAAAATTGTAATTGGTTATGTAATCTGTCAGCATTCTTTCCAACCATAAAGCTGCAGCATGCCAAGGAAGTGGTTCCTGAAAACAGGGTGTGGGGTCAAAAATCAGAGCCGGCAGATAATTCAGATCTTCATGTGCACTTTGATTAGCTTCTCATCAAAACACCAATAAACTGATAACACATCTTGCTGTCCCATGTGAGTGAAATGTTTCAGGTGTGTGTATATAAAGAGCAGAGCAGCCTCCTGTCATCACTGCATCACTCAGCTGACACCTGAACAACACCAGCTCACATTTAGCTGACAGGTGAGACACCTGCTGTGTTTCTGTTCATTCAGTGCAGCTCAGGCTTCTGCTCTGCCTCCCTCTGGACATTTCTTCTTTTTTCTTCACAGAGAACAATCTGTTGATCATCACCATGAAGACTGTCCTGCTCCTCTCCATCCTCCTCTGGGCTGCATCTGCAGGTCAGATTCAACACACACCGTTTAGACAGAACACACACACCATCATCCATGTGATACTGACAGTGTTGTGTTTTTCTCTGCAGCTCCAGCTGAAGACACACAAAAGGCTCCAGGTCAGTACTGAAGCTCTTTACTTTAATCCACACACAGACAGTCACAGCTGCTTCTATCTGACACCACGTTACTGTGATTCATCCACAGAAGCAGCAGTGGACGCTCCGCAGGGACAGATGGCTGCAGAACCTGGTTAGTATCCTCTTGAAGGTGTCTAGGTGAACAGAGCAGGACATTACAGAACAAGAGAACCAGGTTTTTTGAATAGAATTGATAAAGGAAGATGTTTTGAGTACTAGTCCACATTTGATACCTATTCCTTTAGGTTCTGTTGAGTTGTAACTTTTTCACATACAAAGTGACCTTTGCAGGCTAAAAGAAACAGTAACCATCACAATGTGAATTTAGCTGTTCGTTGTCAACCTCACTTTGTTAAAGTCAAGATGAAATGAAAACTAGCTTTTTAACCCTTTCAAATCACATCTGAGTCATAGTGGGCACCTATTTAAAGCAAAAATACATAACATTTCTGCATTAAAATGTCAAAAAACTTTAGACATATATATTTTTGTTGAGTTGTGTACATACTTGATCCCAAATGTTTCCAACAATGTTCAAACTGAGAGAAATCTGTAATTTATTCAAGGTAATGACGCATTTCCTGCTAGACATTGCTAGCTATTTGCTATAACTTCCGGGAAAACATGGGATATGTTGGATATGTCAGAGCCACGGCTGGTATCATTTCCAAAATGATGATAAAACCATATAAATAGTAATTTTTTTCTAGATCTGGGTACCAAAAGGATCAAATGCAGGTGTATTTTGACCGGAGAAGTTTTGATCCTACTTGGCACTGGGTTATTTCAATCGATACCTTTAAAAGTACTGAGTACTCATACCCAACCCTTGTCAGAGAGTGAGGAAGGAAGGAGGAAGGAAGGTGCATATAACCCAACGCAACGTGAATAAAACTTTATTATCTCATCCGTAAACATGATTTCCGAGTCATGCCAGGTAGACTTTTATCAGCTATGGTGGATTTTTTAAAAGTGAAGATAATAACTCCCATGATGTCATGCCACCTCATGATGACAAACTATGTTTTGTATTGTTTTTATGTGAGAAAGACCACTAGCAGCAGAATGTATGTGAATGTATATACAGTATATGTCACTCAGTAGAATGGCAGGCATCCCAGAAAGAATAACATTTTGATTAGTAACTGTAATTTAATTGCTTTGATTTCTTCTCAGTAACTAACTCAGTAACTAATGGATTGCAATTACATTTATTTTGTAATTTCATTAAATGTACGTAGTTACTCTTCATCACTGCTAGTATCCTATTAAATGTGTGTGTGAAATTATGTTATAATTAATGTATGAATTATTGAGTTGTGGCCAAAAGCATGTTTTCAGTGACCTTAAACAACCAAAATTGAATTAGCTCATCCTCAAGGCCAAGTGGATGTTTGTACCAAATTTGAAGAAACTTTCCTCCAAACGTTCCTCAGATGTTGCACTCACAAAAGTCAGGTAGACGTGAGGTGAAAGTGAATTTTGACCACCAGAATCTTAAAGTTCTTCGTTGAGTCGAAGTGGTTATTTGTATCAAGTTTAAAGTAATTCCTTGACGATGTTCTTGAGATATTACGTTCACAAGAATGAGATGACCTGAAAACATTGTTATCAAAAAGAATGAATCAAAGAGGTCATTTAGCAGACAGTCATGAATGTGCATGTACTATTGCATTGACTGTGTTCTCTGTGTTTGTGCAGCTCCTGTGTCTGAAGAGGCCGCATCACCTGAATGTAAGAACAAGATCACTGTTTTTATGTTGCTTCATAAGTACAGTCTCCATGGCAACAAAAATAACAGCACTAAAGGGAAAATCTAACATCTTTCTCCAAATATCACAACTTTTGGACCATTACAGTATTTTTGCATGTGCAAGGTTATTAACTACAACCTGCCTAGTTTTGACTCCTTTGCTAATCTTCTACAGTGTATATCAGTTTTATTACAGACAAATTTTGGCTGTGGAATCAGAATGTTTGTGGAACTGTAATGTTGTCACAGAATGGGGATAAAACTTAGTGGCCACAGAGTAACTTTTTGTGGCCATCGGCCCCCGAGGAGAGTGATGATGATGATGATGATGAGAAAGCTTGAGTAGTTAACACATAATATTTCTATTCATTGTGAAGATTGTGTGTCTCTGTGTTTGTGCAGCACCCACGACTGAGGAGGAACCAGCCCCTGCATGTAAGAACCACATCACTGTTTTAATCTTCACTTCATGTTTCCTCATCAGAGAGAAAAAGAAAATCACAAATGTCTATAAAATGTCCACAGCAGTAGTTTTGCATGGGTTAACTTCTCAACTACAACCTGCCTAGTTTTGCCCCCACTGCTAACTCTTCTTCTCATATCAGATACATCACAGACAGATGTTGGCTTCTTTAGAACATCTGTTTGTGCTGTAAAAATGTGTCAGTGTTAGAGTTTTATGTAGTCACTTTTTGTTTTATTTTGACATGTCGTTGTTGTCTTTACTTCTTGTGTTTGTCTGCATTCCCACCCTTTTCATTTTTGATCCTTTCCACCTGCCCATGATTACACTCAGTGTGTTTTATCTTGTGTCTTTTACACTTTAGTTGCTAGTTTGTCTTTGGCTGTTGTGGTCAAGTTTCCCTGTATTTTTAGACTGTTGTTCAACAGAATTGACCCAAATGCAGAACTGAGATGAGCCAGTGCAGATCAAAAATACTAATGAAAACTCAAGGAAACCCTACAAAAACTTACAGAGAAGACTCAAAGTAAAACAAATTTAAATAAAAGGAAAGTCCAAAATGCATGAAAACCAAACACTCAGGGAAACAGGAACACAAAGATTCTTGACCACAACAGTTGAAGACAAACTAGCAACTAAGCAACTAATACACTGGAAGGGTAAATAAGAGCAGGTGAAAACAATAAGATATTGAAAGGGCGGGAAAACAGATAAAGACAGGAAGTAAAGACAACATAGACACTCAAAGTCCTACCAAAATAAAACAGGAAGTGACTACACAAAACTCAAGACTTTGACAGAAAGGATCTATTATCAGTGTATTTTTAACAGTCAACGTGGTCTGTTGTAGTTACTGTTGTCTCTTCTGTCTCTCTGCAGCTCGTTATAACTTCTGTCCAAGCGGCTGGTTCAGCCACGGCTCTCGCTGCTTCATGTTCAGCACTTCTGCCATGAACTGGTACAGTGCTGAGGTACTGCTGCTGGAACTCTTCTATCTTGTTATCATGAACAGTCATATGTAATGTTCTGTAATGTAATGTTCACCCTCTGTGCTTCCTCTGTCCAACAGGAGCACTGCAACAGCCTGGGTGCCCACCTGGCCTCGGCCACCAATCCCCAAGAGTACGGCTTCCTGCAGCAGATGACACAGACAGCTGGTCAGAGCATCGCTTGGCTGGGAGGCTTCAACCTGCAGGTCTGAATTTATCAAGTAACACCACCTCAGTGAGTCCAGGTCAAGTCCAGGACCTGGTCCAGAGAGGTCCAGAGACTGAGACGACACGTCCTTACACTCTTTGCTCTTTGTCTCTCAGGGCCGCTGGATGTGGATTGACCGTCAAGGTTTCTATTACACCAACTGGTACTGCCAGTACTCCACCAGCAGCAACCCCTGCCTCTACTTGCGTACTAGTAGTAAGTAGTTGTGATTTTACTATACAGAGGGCTTTTAATTTAAATAAATCTCTCTATCTGCAGCTGAGGTAAATAAAAACACTGGACACAGTTTTCGGAAATAAAGTGACAAATATCTTATGAAATTTTGTACTTTTGATAACAAACATAACACAATATATATTAATGATTGGGTAAAAGCTTACTGGTTGATGGCAAAGACTCACAAATGGAACTTGACAGAGATGTGTAGCCTGTCTACAGGGAATAATACACTGCCTGGCCAAAAAAAAGTAACCACCTGGATTTAACTTTTCTTGACTAATCGGTTCCCCAAAGTAACATCTTCAAATGTCTTGTTTTGTCCACAACACAGATCCAGTTAAATGTCACAGAGGACTAAAGAAACCAGAAAATGTGTATATTGGAAAAGCTAAAGTCAAAGAATTTGACCATTTTTTACTTAAAAAGAATCACTCAAAATGATTATTCAATAATCCATGTGGCAGGCAATTAATTTAATAGTCTATTAATAATCGATTAATCGCTGCAGCTCTAAATAATATAATTTGCTGGTTACATAAGCAATGGTGCATCTCTCCCAGTTAAAGTTTTTATTTCTTTCAAATTTCAGGTGGCTGGAGTAACACACCGTGTAGCTCTACTTATCGCTTCATCTGCTCCAAGAATGCGTTTGGTTGTTAACATGTCAACATCTGGGGCTCTGTGATGGATCAGCTGCCAGATGTTCCACTGTGTATTCTTTATTATAACTCAGTTGATCTAAAATCTCTTATATCTGTAACATAGTGCAAAAACACAGTAAGTAAACTAATCTAACCAAATCTTAGACACATGAATTGAGTTGTACAATGTATTGAGGTGATTGTATTAAATGTATTTGTGTTGTATTCTGTCTATAGTTCAGAGTGAATTTGGCTTACTGTGAAGTAACTTTTGTGTAATATCATTTATGTTGTTTTTCACTAATAAAGACACATAAAATGTGACCATGTGTGGTTGAAGTTTTGTTATAAACTTGTTGCTGAGTAAGAAAAAGCCACAGTTTAGAGATTTACCATGGAGCCTAGTTCTTCAAGGTGAACTTGAATATTACTATCAGTAAGGATTATGTGCATCCAGACAGGTGTCTACAGAAGACACACAGCAAAAATTCATTTGTAGGAGCCGATCATTTTCATCTCTCATCTTTGATGAATGGATTTCTTATCAGCTAATTTCATTGGATAAGATGAGTCTGTTATACAGAACAATCTCAGAAGAGACAAACACCTCAGGAAAACAAACCCAAATCATTCAAGGATAATGTTATTGAAAAAGTGAAACAATCATATTTCAGAAAGACTGATGGAGACTGACTCCCTTAAAGAAAGAGAAGAAAGCCATATTTTTTATGTCACACAAACTGGAAAAGTGTGAGTTTGAAGTTGAATTTGAGCACTATTTTCAAATCCCCAGCTCCTCTGATTTTTTTTTTTTTTTACACTTTTTGCAATAAAGTACTTGAGCATTCGTTACTGGCTTCTGGTGTTGTTAAGTGAATGTTTAGTAACATGGTTCACATGATGGCTGAGGAGTTTTTTATGTAAATTCACTTATTCTGCTCATTAGAGACACAAGTGTTAAGAAGAGGTCAGTTTACATGAGAAACTTCTCTGCCATCATGTACACGATGGCTGGAGAGTTTCTTATGTAAATTCATCTATTCTGCTGCACAGTTGTGGCACACATATGATAATTCATCTATTTGGGGAGCAGATATTCTTACTAATGAGCCTGATGGTTAGAATGGTATCCTTATATCTGTTTCATTTTTTCACACTAAAAGAAGACAGTGGATTAGAATGATGATCACGTTCTTCATTTGTGGTTGCCAGCAGCAAGTGACAGAAAAAAGTTTGTGCAGTTTCAACACCCACAGATGAAAAGTCAGAGAAGGTGGAGTGTGCAACATTTCTTCATGTCACGGGAGAAGAGCTGATTAAAGTCTGTAATTTTATTGATTTTAAGGATGACGAAAGAGGTAAAATAGAAGAAGAGAAAGAGGAAGTTTCAGGACTATTGTGACCCCAGAAAAATCTTACCTCACATATGGCACATCTCATGAGCCCAGAAATGGTCGGAAAACCATCAACGCATATGTCACGGTTTTACAGAACAGAGCCAAGGACTGTGAATGCTGCCTGATTCTGTGATATGTAACATGTATGTGGCATAACTAACATTTATGTGAGAGGCAGACTGTTAAGAGAAGCAGATCTGACACTAGAAAAGGCTATACATATTTGCCGTGCAAATAACATTACATTCAGACAAGTAAAAGCACTGACAGAAGAAGCAGACGTGAATAAAATAAGAACAGTGAGGCAAAAAGGTAACAAAGCTGAAGCTAACACAGGAAAGACTGAACAAAATGAGTTAAGTTGCAGCAGATGTGGCTTTAACCATGGACTAAAAAATGTATGCAAATCAAAAAAATATGTAAATCATGTCAAAATCAGGAAATTGATTTCACCAAGATGTGCAGATCACAAGGTCAGCAGCACCAACAGCAAAAGAAAGTGCACTCAGCTGAGCAAAGAGAGTGTGAAAATGATGGAGTCTGCAGAGACAGAAACCAAAGAAGAAAAATGTACTTAAAGACTGAAAATAAGCACTAAAGTTGTATAGACTGCAATAGAATGTCAGTTAAAACATTTAATGCATTTCATGTTAGAGACAGGCTCAGAGCAAGAAAACAAAACTAATTACTTTCTTTGGCCACAAGATAGCATCATAAGGCAAGAGAGCACTGACACACACAGGATTGGATTGAAATCACACAAGAAGGGGTTCCAGCTATACTGCGAGCAGCCATTTGCCTAAAACTAGGCTTAGTGAAGAGAATGCATGAAATTGGAAAAGAGAATGATATTTTTAAAGACTAAAGATAATCTTTTCAGTGGACTAGGTTGCTTACATGGTCAGCACCGCATACAGATTGACCACACTGTCACACCCGTTGTGGACACCCCTAAGGAGGAAGCCAGTAGCACTCTGAGAAAGAGTAGCTGAAGAACTACAGCAAATGGAAAAACTGGGAGTGACAGGAAGGCAGACTGAGTGGGTTAATATGATGGTAACTGTGGTATTCTTGGCCTCATGTCCTTCTAATCACAATCCTTACTGTTTTCTCTTTTGTGTTCCTGAAAGTCATCTGCTATTTGAGGTGGTTGCTGTTTTGGGCGCTTTCTTTTTTTGATATATTGTGCTCTGGCTCTCTGTTTAAGATCTAAGCCTGGTTAGTTTAGCTCTTATTCCAGCTGTCTTCCATTCTGGATTTTCTGGCCGGGTGACCCGTCTCAACATCTGCTGCACTGATCCAGTCCCTGTGTTTCCTTTTCCCGCGCTAATGAGTGTATTGTCTATATATGTAGATATACCTGCTGTATTTCACCATCTGACCAATATTTGCTGAGAGGTAAGCTAGCTTTAGCCTCAGTATGTTAACATTAACGTTATATCATCTACACAGCTGTTAGGTAACTTGACATGGTTAATGCACTTTAACAGGGTTCTTGTTTTAAAACATGTAGGATGGAAAGATACTGAAAATCTGTACGCAGGTACAAGTGCTGTTACATTGCTAAAATAATACTCAAAGGAAAAGTACTGGTGTTAGAAAAATACTGAAGTAAAAGTACAAAGTATTTGTTACAAAACCTACTCCTAAACCTAATGAGACAAGTGCAGTTTTAAAAATGGACAATCATGGATGAAATCACACATACATCTGGACTGATTTTTAAGGGAGCAAAGCTCATTGTTCCACATCAGCTGAGACAAGAAATGCTTAACAAAATTCATGACTGACTCTTGGATTGTTAAGTGTAAAGAAAGAGCCAGAGGCATTTTGTATTGAGAGAATGTCAAGGTGCAAAGAGAAGAGACGTGGTGCTGCACAAACACGAAGAGCCACATTCAGTAGTAGTTGGGGACAGGTGTGTGTTTATGTGTTATAGGTGTCTATCTGGGGAAAATGGAGAAGAAAGCATTTCCATCTGCAGATGGACAAGACACTTACCTAAAGCTGGACAGAGACTCTT
Source organism: Lutjanus erythropterus (assembly GCF_056507025.1). Taxonomy (NCBI): domain Eukaryota; kingdom Metazoa; phylum Chordata; class Actinopteri; order Lutjaniformes; family Lutjanidae; genus Lutjanus; species Lutjanus erythropterus. The sequence goes on along the minus strand of NC_139319.1, from coordinate 40,379,533 downwards.
AATGAACAACGTGAAGCACTATTTTATCAAACCACATCTGGAAGATAAGTAAGACCACCTTAGATACAGAGAGTTGGTTGAATGACATGATATTAAGAGTGTCTTGCTCTTATGTTTAAAATGTCCCGTATGATTGAAGACCTTTGGTTTTGAGAGTATAAATGCTTTGGTAAGTCCAATACTTTGAATAGTAACTTTTATATTTTGAATCTTTAGTGTTATATCTGAATGTTTTGAGACATGTTTGCAGGTGTCATGCTAAACTGAATAGACCCCCATCAAAAAACAAAAGAGTGTTATAACGATGGATTTGATTTATTAGGCTTTTGTGCCTTATACACAAGGTACAAGGTACCTGTAGCTTGGGATAACATCATATGGAAGTAGGGAGTCATTACATTATTTGTTGTGCTGATGTGAAGCAGCATGTTAATGTATGTCTGCACGAGTAAGAAGTAAAGTTCTGGTTATAAGAAAGTTTGGTCATCAAGCCTCCTCACTATAACACTAGATAATGTGGTCTCTTCTCTGCTTTCTTGAATATTTTGGGGTTTACTGAGGCTGCTTTACTGTAACAACAGAGGAGAATCCTGATGTGTTTTGTATTATTTGCTAAATTGAGGTGATTGTTACAATATTCACACAATTTGTGATCTATTCACCTGCTAGTCAAGTAACGTAGCGATGGCTAGCAACGTTAACTGAGAACAATGTTGCACAATTTAATAAGACAAATGCCCTCAACTACAGCAGTTGGTTGGAGTACACAGTTTAACCTGAAAGTAGTGTGACTGAAATTTGTGTAGGAATCAAAATCAAAATTTCTTCATTTTTCTTTTGGAATCACAATTTTGGAACTGATTCTTCTTTGGAATTCGGTCCTCAGTGCACAATCCAGGTGTGAATGTCTGAGCCTTCGCTTGTGTTCAAAGTGTTGCATAATGGTTCATTTATGAAGTTAAAATATGGATATGGATATCTATACAATACCTGCTCTTCTAACTATAAGAACCTACAGTGAATAGCCAGCTGGAGGGAGCTTACCAAAGTAACTAACCCTCACTGAAAACAGCCTGCTTGCTGTTAGCTATATTGTGTGTGTTACGACCCCAAGAACAGCTTGTATCCAGAGGAGGTCAAACATAATCAGTCAAGAGTTGCAAAAACATGTTTATTTTATTTACAATAAGCAGAAAACAGGGTGACCAAATCAAAAGGATCAGAACCTAAAAATAACTTAACTAACCCTGATGGGTCGGCCAAAATGAACAATAGAAGGGGAACCACCTCTGTCCAACCCACGTAGGGCGGCAAAACAGGTTTCCCCCTTTACCCGAAAACAACCTCTGAACTAAACCTTAACCAGCGGAAACAAAGCCACGCAAACTGGACTACCAGACCCACCAGTGTTACACAATTTGCAGTAGTTCAATGCAGAAGAGATTTCCAACATCCCAGTTAATTTCATTGTCACCATTCACAGAGATGCTGTTCCCACAGAAACCCGGGTAAGTGGAGGAAAATGGATAAAAAAATGTGCATCCCATAGCGTCACTTAGTGACTTCACATTAATACTGACCATTTAGTATATTGTTACAAAAGCACATTTCAGTGTAATTAATGATAATGTTGACTAATCATGCTGACTCAAGTAAGACATCATCCCATCATTAAACAAGGTCACCATTTGATGACGAACTGCATCATAATATATTGCTGTTTCAGCCAATGAAAGAGCACTTCAACCAGATTACTCTAAAACGTCCCTGAAAGCGGTGTGTAAATTATGTAATTTATTGCACGACCAAAGGTTTTACTGCTTTGAATCAAAGTATGTAGTACTGGAAAGGGGTTGTAAAAGCGATATGATATAAAAGGTAATTGTAATTGTAATTGTTTGTCCACTAGCAGGGCACTTCAGAGGGCACTTTACCATGGTTTGTCCACTAAAAGGGCTCCGCAGAGCACAGTTGGGAGTAAGTCACACATGTGCAAGTCACTAGCAAGTCTCAAGTCTTAACCCTCAAGTCTCAAGCAAGTCCCAGCTCACTGTGGTGAGAGTCAAGTAAATCAAGTCAAATCATTGCTTAGGTCAAGTATCTCACAAGTCAGCACAAGTAGCACAAAGACTGGAAGCAGGTGGAAACAGCCAGCCTGGTTCTGTCCAAGGTTAGCAACACATCTAAACCTTAATATAGTACTTTATTTTATTAAAATCTCTGAGTGATTTGTACTTCAGTTCAGGAAGTTTGTTTCCCAGCAGTCTGGATTGAGTAACACAGTGATACAATGATAACTACTGAACTCCTTCCAAAACATATTCCTATAACCTGGGTCACTTCTGGTAAAGTGTCATTCAAACCTTGTTATCTCTTGTTATCTTGTTCCAGTAGGTCTGTGCTGATAGTCAGTATATAAAGAGCTCAGCAGGCTGTCATGTTCATTACAGCTGATACTGACTTCAACCAGGTAAAACCTACTGACACTCAGCTACTGTCATCTTTTAATGCACTCATCCTTTCTTTCTCTCTGGTTGGTTTCATCCTTTCTTTCTCTCTGGTTGGTTTCATCCTTTCTTTCTCTCTGGTTGGTTTCATCCTTTCTTTTTCTCTCTGGTTGGTTTCATCCTTTCTTTCTCTCTGGTTGGTTTCATCCTTTCTTTCTCTCTGGTTGGTTTCATCCTTTCTTTTTCTCTCTGGTTGGTTTCATCCTTTCTTTCTCTCTGGTTGGTTTCTGTTTCCAACCTCTTAAACTGGAGCAGATGTTGTTTGACGTAACTTTTAGCAAACGTTCAGTTCATGTGTTTTTTTAGATTTTAGGAGAATAAACAATCACTGTTATATAATAATGTAACTAAACACTGAGGTTTAATAATATGATCATCACACACACATTTAGAATCCAGACTCTCTGTGTTTTTTCCTCCAGACCTTCATCATGTTCATCATGAAGACTGAGCTGCTCGTCTCTCTTCTCTGTGTCAGTCTCTCTGTCAGTGCTGCAGCAGGTAAAGTCATCAGTAGACTCCAAACAACACTACTGATGCTTTCTGTCATTTCTTTACATCGAACAATTTATCACCACTCAAAGACAAAATATGATGCGAGCGTCTTCCAAAAAAAAAAACAAAAAAAAAAACAGCGCAAATGATCCCTGCAGGTTCATATATGATGAGTTTAGACACTCTGATCAGAACTGATGTCCAGGTTCCAGATGTCTTTTCTGACCTTGTCCAAGTATTTTTTTGTGTCAGAATGAAAAACATCCGGCTATGTTCACCTTTGTTACTCAGTGTGAACATGCAGAACGTTGCCTGAACAGATTTTTGTCAGGAGATTTGATCATTATTAAAGATAATATTAGTATCCATGACAGCAGCTGCATTCATGTTAAGGGTCATCAGATCACATCTGTATAGAAATGACATATTCATTTGATGACATGATGTTTTTACTGTTTGTGTTCTCAGTTGTTCCAGTGGACGACGTTGTTCCAGAAGATAGAGCTTATGTTTCAGTCCCAGGTCAGTGTCTGATGAACATCTACAGTCACTCTCTGTCTTCTGTCATTTATGTCATCGTCATGGCAGCAAACACTGACATCACATTTCTGTCAGTGTTACTGGAGAGTGTTCATTCATGAGCAGCCAGTGGGACGATCAATTCATTTACAGCGTCTGTAGCAGGTGACCATGACAACTGAATGAATCAGCGAAATGGTTGTTTAAGTGTCAATATTAAAAAAAATATATACAGGGTTTGATATAGGTATATGTTTATCTTTGTAAATTAAAGGCAGGTACAATTGAGAAAATTAAAGGCAGAAAGAGGTTAATGACATTGACATGTGGACAGGAATCAGGGACCTGATTTGGACACCAGGGAAATACACAAAGAAAAGCCTACAGAAGTTGGGATGTTTTGTTACTTTAAGAAGGGATTTGTTGGCAGAATTAAAGTGACGAGGACACCAAAGGACATGTTGTTTTGTATGTGGACAGGTTTACACAGATATTTGAGGACATGCATCAGTGTGTGTGTAGTCTGTAGTGTAGTCTGGAGTTAGAATGCAAAAGGCTCAGTTAATCAAAATATAAAAAATGATGCAAAATATTTAACTGATGAGTATGGTCAACACAGTACTTATCTGAAGGTCTGATTTAACATAAAATCCAACATATCTGACTCAAAGTAGCAACTACAAATCCATGTTTTAGTGGCTGGAGTCCTGTTGTTTTTGTGAATTGCAGTGATTCATTTGCTTTTCTTTTCTCTATCTTTCAGCAGTCTGTAAAAAGATCGCTCTGATTTCCTGTTGAATGTATTTGTTCAGTCAATCACACACCAATTCTTTATCATTTTAGATGCCTGTGTGTTTTCTGATTCAACTTCTTTACTCAACTAAAAGTGAGACAGTACAGGCTCTGAAACGTACTCAGAGTATAAAAGTAAACTGTCGTCCACTGAAAGACATTTCTACTGACTGTCTCTGTGCAAAGTTTACTGATCCTCATGTCTCTGTTTGAGCCTCCCTTTCTTGTCTGTTTCTCTTCTTTTTGTGCCTTTTATTTTACATTTTCTTTTCGTCTTGTGACATCTTATTTTGTCTCGTTATGTCTTTTTTTGTGTTACATGTTTTCAGTCATTTCCAATATTGTTACTGTTTTCTCATCATTTTACATCTCTTGTGTCGATTTTGTCTTCTAACATCTTTTTTGTCTTTGTGTTACATCCTTGTTGTCTTGTTATGCCTTTTTGTTATGCCTTTGTTTTTTTGTCTTGTTATGTCTGTCGTCCTTGCCATGAAGTGATGGACACACCAAGAAATCATCTCTTCTAGAAATTATTGTTCTGTCCTTACAGGTGGAAATCAGTCTTGATATTGGGAGGGCTACACACAATGATGCAAAGTAAAAAAAATCAATAATCCCCCTGAAATGCATTAAAAATAAGGTTACAAGCCTGTTTTGAAAATGTAAGGAGTAGAAAGTACAGATAATTATGTTAAAATGTAGGGAGTAAAAATAAAAAGATAAATAAAGTACAGATACCTGAAAACTCTGCTCAGTGGAAGTAGCCACATGACTCGTCCATGCTGTGACGTCATTTACACACTCTCTATAAACACAAGGCTACAGATGTGTAATGAGCAGCCTGCAGCTGGTTCCCTCTCTGTGCTCTTCATTCTCATCATCATTATTGTGATGGTGACTAATGATGAAAAGATGATTGACAGGAAACACAACAAACTCTTGTCATTAACATGTGAAAACACTGTCTTTCCTGTCAGTTGTTCCAGTGGAAGACAATGTCCCAGAGGACACAGCTGATGTTTCAGTCCCAGGTCAGAGTCTCCACAAGCTGCTGTTACTCACTACAGCAGAACATCATCATCCAGAACTATATACTATACATATTCATACTTCATTCCACTGCATGTATTTACTGCATCTGAAGAGAGAACACTTATCACCTCCATTATAATCTTATTTCTGATTTGAGATGAACATTTTAGAGAACATAATGATACTCTGCCTGTTTTACTGTAGTGCTCAGTAGAACCTCAAAACATCATTAATGAGTCAGATCACTGCTGATACTTTGAAATTCTGTGACATTTGTTCAGATTCAGATTGTTTCTTTAACCACATTCATCATGTTTCTCCTCTCAGTTTTGGAAGTAGCAGATGTTGAAGACATGGAGGCTAAAGGTGCAGCTCCAGGTGAGCGTCTGTTTACCTGCTTCCTGCTCTCACATTGTAAACAGTCCATAGGGACACTGGACATGTTGACTATCATGATGATATTATCATGTGATATTGTTACAGCAGGGGACAATAAGGGGCTTCAGGTTACTCCTCCTGAACACTGAACATATTTCTGACCTCAGAGTCTGTCTGTCTGTCTGTCTGTCTGTGTGTCTGTCTGTCTGTCTGTCTGTAGATGACACAACAGAATTTGCTCTGGAGGATCCACTGCAGGACGAAACTCCACGTAAGCTCATTTCAGGAAACACACAACAGTAACAATATATAACACAGATAAGATGAAAATGATTTGCATAAAATAATCAGAATGTATAAAATGAAGCTGTGTTCTTCATTCCCTCTCTGATCCCTGCACTGTCCAGGAGGTGGAGCTCTTCCTCCTTTCATCCAAGGTAAATGACATGATGAGCTCAGACTGAGGCTGCTGTTGATGACATGACAAAATCTGACCACTGTGATATCCAATAATAACAATTCTGTTATTTTTTATTTTTTATTTAAAAGTCACTTGTGTTTTCACTGATCATCCAGGCTGTAAAAAAGTGAAATTTCCTTTAAAGCAGAAGCCTGTACACACATAACAACTACAAAAATAGCTATAAAGTTTCTGTCAAGTAGCAAAAAAGTCCACCTCATCAAAAATATGCTTTTTGACAAGCTTGAGCCAGAGGGAAATTATCTTAGTTTAGTTTAGCATAGACTTCAAGCCAGTCTGGCTCTGCACAAAGTCAAACAAACAAGATAAAAGGTTTTCATTATTGAGCTGTAAAGCCAGGTGTGTTATTTCCTCTTACTTCCAGTCACTATGCTAAGCTAAGCTCAGCTAATTCTGGAGTCTCCTGGCTCTAGTTTCATACTTAACAAATGATGTCTTATCATCTAACCAAACTGTCAAACTATGTTTTTAAGTTTTGCATTGCTTTTTTTTCAGTTAAAGTGGCAAGAGTTGTTAGATGGTTAGCATGCTGCTGTTTGCTTACATGAGATTCACGTTAAATGTTCATTTTTTTCAGGGAGATCACGTTCATATTGTCCAGAAGGATGGCAGTCACACCAGGACAGCTGTTATCTGCTGGTCAACATGTCGTATACCTGGACTAATGCAGAGGTAAAAGACAGATATGTTTGTCAAGAGATGAGAGGAAATGTTCTGATTCTGTTTGAAGATGAAAAAATTGATTTTTGGTCATAGTTACATTTTTCCAGTGTAAAATGCTAAATTGTCCAAAGAAACATATTTACACTGGTATTTAGCTTAATTTCCTTTGTGGTTCACTGTTTTTTTTCACTGTCCTCTATAGTATCTACCTGGGAGGATAGGTTTTTTGTTTGTTTGTTTGTTTTTGCAGATATCTGTGTCTGAGGTTTCTGCGTCCAGCACAAGACGTATATTTCTAAATAACTGTATATATTGTTTTATTTTGTCTCATTTTGTTTTGTGATTTTATCCTATTCTGTACTGAATTTAATTAATTGACTGTATTGCATGTGTGTTTGTATGTAGCATGAGGGAATTACAAGTCTCATTTTGTTGTGCAACCCTGTATTGTGTGATGATAATAATGAATGACGTTGGTGCGATGATACAATGAAGCTGAATGGAGTTTTGAATGTGGAGCTCACAGCACTGAAACAGTGTTCTTGTCCCTCCGTCTCTTCAGTCGAAAGTCATTTAAGCTGCTCACTGGCAATCTCTCTGTTCATGTCTTTGCTTCTGTGTCCCTGTCTGTCTCTCTGTCTAGTTTCTGTGTGAGAGTCTGGGTTCCAGCCTGGCGTCAGCCCACAATTTATGGGAGTACAGTTTCCTGCAGCAGCTGGCCTGGAAGGCTGGTTTCTTAACAGCCTGGATGGGTGGACACAAATTCCAGGTCAGGGATCAGATTCACGCTCAAGCTTTAAAAACAGACACTTCTCCACAGCGTTGTAACAAATACTGACTGTAATTCGACTGTGTCCCCACAGGGCTACTGGAGGTGGGATGATGCTACACCGTTCGACTACAACAACTGGTACACCAGCAATGGCTATGACTGTTTGCACTTGAACAGCCAGGGTAAGATCACACGAGGGGTTGAACGGGCAGACCTGAATTTTGTGGGTATAAATGCTAACAGTTAGCCTCTGTCAGAATCTGTTTCTAACCGTATGTTGTTGTTGATCTTGCAGATTATCGAGGCTGGACCAGTACAAGCTGCACCAACACACATCCATTCATCTGCTCATATAAACTTGGGTACTGTGCTAATGGTAGTTCCTGAGGACGGAGGCGTGTTTGTCACTGACTGCCGTACATGGATCAACATGTTGCTGACTGTGAAGACAATTTTCTGCAATGGACTGTATGTTTATATTGCACATTTTATTACCTCACCTTTCTGGTAATAGAAGCACAAGTGTATTTTTCAGTTGAATTGACGGATTTCTCTTATCCTCTCTGTTGATATAAAATGGAAAAATAAATATATGAGATGACAACAGTCAAAATGTCTTGTGTTCAGGTATTTGAAATACACAATGTTTGTTCATTTGCTGGAAAGTTTTGGATGTATAAGGTTTTCGCTGACATAAAACTCCCTTCATGTGTGGTTGTTTATGAGGTTATGAAGTTATGAGGCTGTTAATGACAATCTGGGACACTGCTACACTAAAAGGAATGATGATTTATGATCATTGGTCCTGGTAGATTTTTAACTACATTACAACCACAATGGTTTTTTGTGCAGTACGGTCACTGTGTATTCTGGTGTGTAAAATTCTTATCTGGGTGTAACCTCCTCTGGAGTTGGGCCTCCAAGCTGGCTGCAGTGACTTCTTGACGGCTGCAGCCAACCTGTGACAAACCTCCTTGTTCTGATACTGAACTCATGTATGCAGGAGAACAGAGAGAAAGACGTGACTTAAAGTCCCTTTGAACTTGGCCTTCTCCTCTCGTAGGCCTCCTCCTTCTGGTTCACAAGTCAGCTCTAACTGGACCATTTGTCTCGTTGTCTGTCACAGACCTGGTTGTCATGCATCTCTCTCCCAGAGCCTTTGGGCAACAGAGAATCTGTTTGAGGGATCCCCTTCTTTGACACAGGGGACATGCTTGAGTCTAGGCCAGCACCCAATAATACGGGTTGGTAGGGCTGGGGACAACTTCATTTCAGAGCCCTCATTTCTCAGTGGTACCTCATAGACCAGTATGGGCCACAGGAGACAGTGAAGGATGCGGTTTCGATAAATCTAGGCCTTGAATGCCCCTGGTCAGAGACTTTGCCCACGCTCCTGACTGGCTTTGCAGGATCTGGATGCCTCCTAGGATCAAGCGGAACTTACCTATTAACTTTCCTAGCTTCAACACCAGTGCCTTGGAGTTTTTGGTCTTGGAGCCCATTCGTGCCCATGTGATGAGTCTCTCAAGGCCCTGGAGGATCCATCTGTGTCCACATGCCAAAGTCAGGTTGTCCATGAAGGCTCGGACTAGGGACTGTTGGACTCCAGACTTGGTCAGGGGGCTCCTTCACTCCACTTCTGCTGACATACCCAGCATGTTCATGTCCAACTCGAATAGTATCACTGAAATGGTACATGCTGTGATTATCCCCTTTTCCAAGTGGTGCCATGTTAATGTGATGTTAAAGGGTCCAAAGGTGACTCTCAGACTGAAGCAGTTATAATAATTCAGAGTGAAGTCCCTGATTTTCTGTATGCTGTTTATGGTGCTGTTTCCACCAGGTTGTGGGGTATTGATCAAAAAGGCATTGGCAAAGTCCAGCCACGGGACTACTAGGTGTTCGTTGTCTTCATGCGCCTCCCTGATGAGCTAAGTGACAATTCCAGTATGTTCAAGGCACCCACGTATGTCTGGAACGCGGTGTCTATAAAGGAGTTCTACACAGTTGCCGCAGTCGCCCTCAACGTTGCACTCATACTCATCCTCGCTTTCTGCTGCCTCAAGATGGCAATGCACCAACTATGACTGAACACACAGAGACTGACCACGCCTCATTTAAAGACCAACACAATAGGTGCACTGATGGATGCCAGTACATTTGCTATCTAAACAGCGTGGGCGCTAGCTGTGAAAATGACAGGTGTGTCAGTCAGGAAATAGCAATGACAGTGGCACTGACCTCTTTGTGCCAGGCAGAAGATAGAGCCCTTGAACGCTGATATATGGCCATATACCAAAACATATAATTAACTATATATGTTTACAGAAAGGTACATGTATTTTGATCCAATATCTGGTCCCGTCGACAGTATATTGATAATAAAATGTGTAAATAAGTGGCAGAGATGTCTGTCTTGTAGTTCATTTTATATACAGCTGTTAACTAGCAAACTGACACAAAATACTCTTGTTTCAGTTGCTCAAGTGATGCATGATACATTGATCATTGTGTCCTTTAACCACTAACATGGTTCACCTTCAGCTGTGTGTCTCATTGTGTTTCAGAGAAAGCTGTCAGGTCTGTTTACATCATTAACATCAGTGTTGTATCATTAGATCACATCAGTGAGATCTGTATCAGTCATATAAATGTCACTGATATGAGTAAATGTTTATTGGCCTCATGTGTACAAATTGAAGTCTCTGAGGGATAAAACACAACACAAACACACTCACGTTTCAATCAAAGTTCATTCCTTCACGTGCCGCTCTGTGTGCTGCCTGTGCTTCAGGTGTGTATATAAAGAGCAGGACAGCCTCCTCATCATCACTGCATCTCTCAGCTCATACCTGAACATCACCTCACATTTACCTGACAGGTAAGACACCTGCTCTCTCTGTCTCTGTCTCTGTCTGTCTCATTCCATGTGAGTCAATTCTGTAACTGTTTGACTGTCTCTGACTCCCAGCAGACGTTCACACTTCATCGTCCTTCATCCTCCTCATCGTCTTCATCATGAAGGCTCTCCTGATCCTCTGTGTTTTGCTCAGCGGTGTTCTTGCTGTCACAGCTGCAGCAGGTCAGATCATTTGATTAGATTTAGACCTCGCTGGTTATTATTCATTGTTCCATTATTCATCTGTCTGTTTTCAGCAGTCACTCATATGGATTTCACTGTCAGTAATTATTTTTCTACCACATGACCCTCAGGAGGCCCTGTACTTTATAGTTTGAAGATATTCATGAATAAATGAATGAAATCAGAGACATGTGACAGGCAGCAGCCTCATCCTTCTGTTTCCTTTCAGTTGAAGCAGTTGAAGCTGCACCTCAGGAGCTGCAGGAGAACAACCAGAGTAAGTTGTTCTCACACAGAAAACAGTTGTGATACAGTTTAAATGAATGTTATGTGAAGGTTTGGAACAGATTGTCGCTCATCACACTGAGCTTGTGTTTTCTGTTTTTGTCTCAGTGGGAGAAAATGAAGTTGAAGTTGTTGTTCCTGAAGGTAAAAAGCTGAACGGATGATTCATTACATATTGTGTCACATTAGTAAAACTTTCTGAGAATGTGACTGTTTTTATTCTTTTCTTTAGTGGAAGAGCCTGAGATGTTTCCTGCTGGAGAGACGGCTGAAGGTCTTTTGTCTTTGAATTAAACACTGAACACTGAGCCTGCTGTTCAATATCATGACACCAAATGATGTGTTCAGGTACTGATGCGCTCCCCTCTCTGTTCTGTTCTGTTCTGCAGGTCGTTTTTTCTCGTGTCCCCCTGGTTGGGTCAGATACAAGAGCAGTTGTTACCTGTATGTGAGCTCTGGCAGAAGCTGGAGCAGTGCTGCGGTAATTTACATTCTTCTCTTAAAGATACACGTGCAGTCAGAGTGCTGCTTTGAAAGTCTGTTTCTCTGCTGTTCATCTTGTAAACTAACATGAAAACACTTAGTCTACATTTTATTATATTAAAATAACATTTGCATGTGTGTGTGTGTGTGTGTGTGTGTGTGTGTGTGTGTGTGTGCCTCCCTCCAGGCCTACTGTGCCAGTCTGGGAGCCTCCTTGGCTTCTGTCCATGATGTGTTTGATTACAGTTTCCTCCAGCAGCTCACCAGGAGATCAGGACAATCCGTCTCCTGGATGGGAGGATTCTACTTCCACGTTATTAGACCATCAGACATGTTGAATAAAAAGCTAAATCCATGAAGATGTCCACAGGAAATGTTTAAGAGGAGCTGAACTTGATGTGTCTTGTGTCCAGGGCTGGAGGTGGGTTGATCAGAGCTCCTTCAACTACAACTACTGGAGCTCAGTGAATACTGTCAGCCGCTTCCCGTGTGTCCACGTTAATGCCAGAGGTAAGACAACATTTCTATTCAGATCTATTCAGCTTGATCATAACACTTATCAATGTGTTTTTATCTTGACCACTGCACAGTTTGATACAGGCTTAAATGAAGATTAATAAACTCAAGAATTCTCATTATTATGATCATTATTGGGCTTGTGAGACATTAATGAGTGGACATTTTGTCTTTCAGCGGGCTGGTCCAATAATAACTGTGGTAATAGTTGGCCGTCCATCTGCATGAAAAGAACCGACAGCTGCTGAAGCTGACAGCAGAATACAGCTGTGTGTACTGGTCTTAATCATTTTGGTCTTAATCATTTTGCATTGTATGTTTTGTTGATGACTTCATGCTGTACATATGAAACGAAATACTTGTTCTTCATTGTTGCTACACAATCAGATTTGTAAAGAGGCCACAGGCCCAGTGATGATTCTTTTTTCTACTTTGAAAACATGTTTTAAAGAAAGAAAAGTTGTATTATAATTAACATACATGTTCTAAATAATAAACAATGTTTGATGTACTGTGTTATTCTTGTGCCTTATTTGCTAACAGCAACATTATCATTTCACATTAGCAACGTGCCAGAGGCAGGCACAACTCAACACAATCATCATCATCATCATTATCAACACTTCATCATCATCATCATCATCATCATCATCATCATCATCAGCAGCAGCAGCTACTCCATGGCAACAAAATGACAGAAACAAATCATTACTTTCTATTCATGAAATTGGTAGAAATGAGAATTTAGTTAACAGTATATTTTATTCACATATATTGATCAGCTGAACAGTCCTCAACCAAACTTTGTCTGATTGTCATTTACATAACACACAAACACAAAATAAATTTGATCCTAAAATAAACAACCTATGCTGTAAGTGCAATATTCACCAGGGCACACTATATCATTGGTTGTGGAAATGTGAGGAGATCCAAAAGTTTTGGAGCTCGGTGTTAAAATATATCTCCCTAATGACATCTTCCCCAATTCCTTTGTATCCTAAGATTTGCATTTTAGGCATTTATCCAGACAACTGCTCTCTATCCAGTAGAGAAAGAAAAATGATTGACCTTTTTCTACTACAAGCCAGACGCTCTGTCGCTCTGCGCTGGAAAAGTGTTAACCACCGCTCTCTTGACCACTGGTTAAGAAACTTAACATCAAGTTTGACTCTTGAGAAACTCATTTATATAGTTAGAAGGAAAGCTTGTGAGTTTAATAATGTGAAGATGAGTTCATGAAACAAGAAGTTCATAAATACAAATTGTTATTGTAAAAAGCCACTCCCATATTTTATTTAGTGTAATTTCCATTTAATTTCATTTAATTGTAATTTCATTTCATTACAGCAATATGAAACACACAGTGTTCCAAAGGTAAAATGTCATGCCTGCCAAAATCCTGCATATCAAACAGTGCATAAGAAAATAGGTGTTGTTACCTCTTTTTTTACACAAGAGGGAGGATCCCCTAAAGTGAGCATCTCTGCCAGATGTAAATAAGGGCACTTCTTGCTGAGTTGGACAGAGGTGTGTCAGAATGTGATATACTGTTTCATCTGTGTATTTTCAGGTAAGCAAACTGGGTAATAAGGGGACAGAAGTGTATATTGAGTTATAGAGAGTTGGGAAAGTTGCCCGTTTATTCCCACTGTGTATTTGAAGTGTAACTGGAGCTTTTGTATGTAAAGTTAGCAGCTAAGCTATTTTTCGGTGTAGATGTAGCGGCTATGCTAACTTTGGCTGTAATGTGTAGGAACTCCAGCATGTATTAAAATAAGTGTGTGCTTTTATCGCTTGTACCCATTTGCAAAAAACAGTAATGTTGAAGCAGGGAGTCGCAGTAACATTTTGTGTACTTGTGTGTATTGTTGTGTTGCATTTGTTAGAAGCTAATTTTTATATAACTCAGATGTAAATAAGGGCACTTCGTGCTGAGTTGGACAGAGGTGTGTCAAAATGTGATATACTGTTTCATCTGTGTATTTTCAGCAAACGAGCTGGATTGAAAGTAAACGAAGAAAATCCAAAAAAATCACACTGACTGTTTATTCAAGTGTGCAACAATAACATTTGGAGGATGTTTTTGGAATTGTTAGAAAGAGCTTGAAGAAGCTCTGAAGAAGCACTGGAAGTATGAGGGGATTATGAGAGTATCACATTTATTGTGAGGAATGTATGCTGAACTTTGATCAATACTTTTGTTTATCTACATTAAAAAATAATGATAATAATAATTTATTTGTTTTTAGTTATTATCCTTTACACAGTATCGTTGTGTCAAACTTTTTTCCCCTTCTTATAATTATTTTAAAATTGATCTAATTATTACCATTGTTATTTTTAGTTTTTTTCTAATTATTATTACTTCTGATACTGCCATATGTTCATGTTTCGGGACTGTTGAGATTTTGTTTGTATACTGTACTGAATATTCAGTGTATAAATATATAAAAGCAATAAATATGTTAAAAAAAATAACTTGTGGGGTATAAAGAGATTGAAATGAAATCAGATGAGAGTGGGGGCTTGTGTGGTCTGAAGGAATTCTTATGATCGTTTCATCAGTGTTTTATTTGATATGACTGCTTTAGAAAGACAAGAAAACCTTAGATACTAAAAATACTGAAGTTAGATTAGGAAAAGAAATGTCTGCAGAAAGGACACTTATGTAGTCAGACACTACAAGATCAGGTTGAGTGCAGGAGCCTGCTGGCACAGTAACATCAACTTTGATTAAACAACATCGGCCCTGTTAGATTATTAACTACATTATAACCACAATAGTTTTGTGCATGTGTGTGTGTGTGTGTGTGTGTGTGTGTAATGCTTATCAACCTTTATTTAATCTCAAGGATTCCTTGAGTGCTTTCATTCACAATGATGTCGAGAGTCCACTTTGAACAGAATAAATACAAGAAGAAAACCAAACATAACAATTAATACAATTATCAGACAGCATGAGAAGCAGTATTTCCAAGATTAGAATTTGCACTGGGACTTTGAGTGTTAGACAATCAGTTGAGCGAGCTGAGTGATGGCTTTTATGAGTCAGTGTTTAAATCCACCAACCAACACTTATTTCAGTGAGAAATCTTACAAACTATAAAGTTTGTACACAAATACTTTACTGTATCTTAATGGATTATACTGATGATAAATGAGCACAAAGACTGTCAACATTTGATGCCCTTTTTCTCGTGTGTCCAGAGTCTCGTTTTTTTTATGAAAAAATTTCTTAAAGGGAGTGTAGAATAATATTTTTCCCTGGAAGAACTCAGGTCAGAAACACTAGGTAACTGCTAACATAGAGTTAGTTGTATACTTAGCTGTACAGTTAGTGTTTTTTTCTATTATTCTTGGTTTAATGATGTGTGTATTGATTACTGATAGTGGCTATAAGTGGTTATAACAATAACGAGGCACCCATGATCACAAAACTGAAGATAAACAGACATTTTAGTCCTTCCTGACCACACAAGACATGAGATAAAACAAAACACAGACTTTAAAGGACACAAGGTAGGTGTCTTTTACAATGACCTTCAGACCACCAACAAATCAGGTTTCTAGTATCAGCCAGATAACACAGTGCTGCTGCTGCACCTGTCAGAAGACTTCCATAACTTATAACTCCAGAAAGTTGTCACTGCCCTAAAAACCCATATTCATTCATTTGTACATGTGGATCAATAGACAGAACTTTGCATGCATCCAGAATTATAAATGTCTTAAACCCAAATAAAAACATTTATATAAAAATGATCAGTTAAGAGACAGAATGCAAAATTCTTATTTTCATGGACAAATCCCACACCTTCAGTAGATTACTGATGAGACAAAGGCAGATTTTTCTATGATCTGAGTTAAACTTTCTTCCTGCATTATATTTTAAGACTCTCTGGACCTATTTAGATGATCTATAGTGCATGGCAGAAGTGCATTTAGGGCCTGTCCAGCTCCAATTTGTAATTTAAAAAGCACATATTTTGATTGCAAAGTAGGACGTACTTAGAGTCTTAATTCATTATAGGTGAATTTTGGGTATAACATGAATTTAGGTGATACACGCACTGTGGTTAATAAAACGTCAGGCAGGCGGATTCATAAAAATGAACATTCTGATTAATAATGGATGGGCTGCAGATGGGTGAAATAGGGTGAAGGATCTCTCCATTAAGCCAGATGCTGTGCACACATTTACACACAAGGCACAGTAGCATGACTGCAGTGACATTACTGCACACATAGAAACTTAACTACATTAATTACTAGTTAAAAATCAGCTGAGAAGATGGCACTGCTCAACATAATATAAAAGATGATTTACTGGTTAGAGAGGCTATTTCAGTAATTATGCAGTGATGTTTCCATAGGTGCAATAAGGTTACAGCTCCAAACATTAGGAGCTGATATAACAGTAGTTATAAACTTGACAGGAAAGAGAAAACTCTCCAGAGGAAACAGAGGAAATCATTTATAGACAGCTCTGATGAAAGTCAGGATTTATACTTTATACTTAAACAATTTTACTGTACAACTGTGTGAGAGACATTTTAGATGTGCAGAATAACACAGAACATTTATTAATGTTATTAACTGATCCAGTGACAAGTTAAAGCTGCTGTGCCACGTGCGCAAATGTACACAGCATCTGTCTTAATGGGCAGACACTTGACCGTATTTCACCCACCTGCAACTCATCCACTGATCAAAATGTTAATTTTTATGACCCACAGATTATCTGCAGTACTCTAGAAGCAGAGTGTACACATGTTGAGGTATGAATCTGGCACCCTGACCTTAGATTCATTTATGATTGTTGACTAAACTTTCGAGGAGATGAGGGAGTTGTCTTTTACAACAGCAACTCTTGGACTCTGATACATGGCCATATACCAACACATATTAACTGTATATGTTTACATATATAAACATTTATTTAGATCCAGTATCTGTTTTGCAGTATATTAATAAAAAGATGTGTTAATATGTGGCAGAGATGTCTGTCTTGTAGTTCATGTTATATACAGCTGTTGATTGTTAAAGTGCCACCCAGCAGTACTGACATGTTTCAGTTGCTCAGCTGAAGCAACTGACAGCAACATTTCCAGTTGGAATTAATGATCATTGATCATTGTGTCCTTTAACCAATAACATGGTTCACCTTCAGCTGTGTGTCTCATTGTGTTTCAGAGAAAGCTGTCAGGTCTGTTTAGATCATTAACATCAGTGTTGTATCATTAGATCACATCAGTGAGATCTGTATCAGTCATATAAATGTCACTGATATGAGTAAATGTTTATTGGCCTCATGTGTACAAATTGAAGTCTCTGAGGGATAAAACACAACAACACAAACACACTCACGTTTCAATCAAAGTTCATTCCTTCACGTGCCGCTCTGTGTGCTGCCTGTGCTTCAGGTGTGTATATAAAGAGCAGGACAGCCTCCTCATCATCACTGCATCTCTCAGCTCATACCTGAACATCACCTCACATTTACCTGACAGGTAAGACACCTGCTCTCTCTGTCTCTGTCTCTGTCTGTCTCATTCCATGTGAGTCAATTCTGTAACTGTTTGACTGTCTCTGACTCCCAGCAGACGTTCACACTTCATCGTCCTTCATCCTCCTCATCGTCTTCATCATGAAGGCTCTCCTGATCCTCTGTGTTTTGCTCAGCGGTGTTCTTGCTGTCACAGCTGCAGCAGGTCAGATCATTTGATTAGATTTAGACCTCGCTGGTTATTATTCATTGTTCCATTATTCATCTGTCTGTTTTCAGCAGTCACTCATATGGATTTCACTGTCAGTAATTATTTTTCTACCACATGACCCTCAGGAGGCCCTGTACTTTATAGTTTGAAGATATTCATGAATAAATGAATGAAATCAGAGACATGTGACAGGCAGCAGCCTCATCCTTCTGTTTCCTTTCAGTTGAAGCAGTTGAAGCTGCACCTCAGGAGCTGCAGGAGAACAACCAGAGTAAGTTGTTCTCACACAGAAAACAGTTGTGATACAGTTTAAATGAATGTTATGTGAAGGTTTGGAACAGATTGTCGCTCATCACACTGAGCTTGTGTTTTCTGTTTTTGTCTCAGTGGGAGAAAATGAAGTTGAAGTTGTTGTTCCTGAAGGTAAAAAGCTGAACGGATGATTCATTACATATTGTGTCACATTAGTAAAACTTTCTGAGAATGTGACTGTTTTTATTCTTTTCTTTAGTGGAAGAGCCTGAGATGTTTCCTGCTGGAGAGACGGCTGAAGGTCTTTTGTCTTTGAATTAAACACTGAACACTGAGCCTGCTGTTCAATATCATGACACCAAATGATGTGTTCAGGTACTGATGCGCTCCCCTCTCTGTTCTGTTCTGTTCTGCAGGTCGTTTTTTCTCGTGTCCCCCTGGTTGGGTCAGATACAAGAGCAGTTGCTACCTGTATGTGAGCTCTGGCAGAAGCTGGAGCAGTGCTGCGGTAATTTACATTCTTCTCTTAAAGATACACGTGCAGTCAGAGTGCTGCTTTGAAAGTCTGTTTCTCTGCTGTTCATCTTGTAAACTAACATGAAAACACTTAGTCTACATTTTATTATATTAAAATAACATTTGCATGTGTGTGTGTGTGTGTGTGTGTGTGTGTGTGTGTGTGTGTGTGTGTGTGTGTGTGTGTGTGCCTCCCTCCAGGCCTACTGTGCCAGTCTGGGAGCCTCCTTGGCTTCTGTCCATGATGTGTTTGATTACAGTTTCCTCCAGCAGCTCACCAGGAGATCAGGACAATCCGTCTCCTGGATGGGAGGATTCTACTTCCAGGTTATTAGACCATCAGACATGTTGAATAAAAAGCTAAATCCATGAAGATGTCCACATGAAATGTTTAAGAGGAGCTGAACTTGATGTGTCTTGTGTCCAGGGCTGGAGGTGGGTTGATCAGAGCTCCTTCAACTACAACTACTGGAGCTCAGTGAATACTATCAGCCGCTTCCCGTGTGTCCACGTTAATGCCAGAGGTAAGACAACATTTCTATTCAGATCTATTCAGCTTGATCATAACACTTATCAATGTGTTTTTATCTCGACCACTGCACAGTTTGATACAGGCTTAAATGAAGATTAATAAACTCAAGAATTCTCATTATTATGATCATTATTGGGCTTGTGAGACATTAATGAGTGGACATTTTGTCTTTCAGCGGGCTGGTCCAATAATAACTGTGGTAATAGTTGGCCGTCCATCTGCATGAAAAGAACCGACAGCTGCTGAAGCTGACAGCAGAATACAGCTGTGTGTACTGGTCTTAATCATTCTGGTCTTAATCATTTTGCATTGTATGTTTTGTTGATGACTTCATGCTGTACATATGAAACGAAATACTTGTTCTTCATTGTTGCTACACAATCAGATTTGTAAAGAGGCCACAGGCCCAGTGATGATTCTTTTTTCTACTTTGAAAACATGTTTTAAAGAAAGAAAAGTTGTATTATAATTAACATACATGTTCTAAATAATAAACAATGTTTGATGTACTGTGATACTCTTGTGCCTTATTTGCTAACAGCAACATTAGCATGTGTTCTTCATTCAAGTCTAATAGAAATGTCAAATATAGAATATTGATATAGAACAACAACAACATCCTGTTTGTATGCCACTGACATCTTGAAATCTTCCATTTACGGACAAATTAACTTAAAGATTCATCCTAGCATGGATGCTAAATGGTAAATGCACCTTTATAGCTTATAAAGCTTTTCTACCTTGACTGACAACAGCACTTCACAATTTGCCTCTCCTTTAAGTAATATTACACCCGAGCAGACCTGGGCATTGTACGACCCGCAGGCCGGATCCGGCAAGTATGATGGTTCTATCCGGCTCGCGAGGTCGAAGACAAACCACACCATTTTACTTAAGAGGCTACAGAGACAAATGAAATGATCTAAATTGGCTTTTATTTTGAAATGCTTGTGTGGCGCGAGTGCGCTTCCTCCTGTCACAATTGATCGACATGAGTGATGTTTGCAGTCGCTGCATCTTCTGTTGAGGTGACTGAGACGCCCATGACAGGTTGAGCAAGTGGGGATTTTAATTTTGTTCGTGGAACAGTTGATGGAGGAAAACACTGGAGTCACCAAATGAACACTAAAAAGCGTCAGGTTGATGCTGAATGTCGAGTGTTTAATATGTCATGGACTGTTAAGTATTTTTTTGTGGAGGTCAGTAATAAGGCTGTGTGCTTAGTTTGCAACAAACATGTTGCTGTGTAGAAAACAGTATTATTTGTTGTGAAGATTTTTGTTTTTAGGCATTGACAATCCACACTGAATCATTCAAAAAACAAAAGTACTGCTGTTCTCATAAATTGAAAAAAGTAACCTACATGTGTTTATAGGTCAGGACAGGAGATATTGTACTGTTCTGGATTTTTTCCCATCAGGTTTGTTTTGTTGCTCAACAGTTCTTGTCAAAGATGCAAACAGGAGTTCATGATGAGTTGTGTCCGAGCATCACATGTTTGTTCTGTGTGTACAAAACAGTATTATTTTGTCATGTTATTTGTTTTTGGCACTGACAATCCACAGTGGATTATTAAAAAACAAACTAATATTTTCATCTGAAAACTGTAATTTGAGCTTTTTTTTTTGGATATATTTTATACCTGGCTGTTATGCAGCTAACAGTTCTTGTCAAACATAAAACAGGTGTACAGGACGGGTTGTGTCCACAGCATCCCTGGTGTGATGCTTTAGATTACCTGTGCAGTATTTTCAAAGACTCCTGCATAATTTAATGTTCTTATGCTTTTCAATATAATAAATACTGAAGACTAAGAGTAAGTGTACAGTATGTTTTCTATATTTAATCTTAACGATAAAATTGAGGCACAGTGTGACAAAAATTTGTGCAGCCCCCGGCAACAATCAGGGCTTCTCATGTGGCCCCTTAGGAAAAATAATTGCCCACCCCTGCACTACAGGGTGTGCTTTACCATCATTATTGGCATGATGTGATATATATTCAGGACCAGGCTTGTAATTATACAACATTTATTGATAAAATAAAAGATATTATCAGAATGTATTCATATTGTGGGGAAATTCTAGACCAGCTCACTGAATATAAATATTTTGTTAACTGTCTCTTGTTCAAATGACCATCCTCCCAATGTTAGATGCATTATGTCAGCTTTAAAGGGTTTGCTTCAGAAGCTTGATGTTCTAAATCATTCTGCTATCTGATTTGCTACAACCACCCCTCTCAACACACACACGCACACACACACACACACACACACACACACACACACACACACACACACACATATATATACATATATAAATTGTGTGTGTGTGTGTGTGTGTGTGTATGTATATATAATTTCTTTAAATTATGTTTACTTGGTATTTTCATGACAAAATAATTAGAAAAAATGTTGGCATCATAATGGGTACCAGAGGGTTAATGAAGACATCTGAAGTTATTTAAGAGTTTATTTGAAGATCATCAAATGCACACAGACTGTATTCTCACACATTAGAAGGTTTAAAGTACAACATTTTCTGAATTACACTGACTGAGACACGCCCACGGCAGGTTGAGCGAATAGGGATTTTAATTTTGTTCGTGGAACAGTTGATGGAGGAAAACACTGGAGTCACCAAATGAACACTAAAAAGCGTGAGGTTGATGCTCAATGTCGAGTGTTTAATACGTCATGGACTGTTAAGTATTTTTTCGTGGAGGTCAGCAATAAGGCTGTGTGCTTAGTTTGCAACGAACATGTTGCTGTGTAGAAAACAGTATTATTTGTTGTCAAGATTTTAAACATACATTAGTTTGTTTCTATAATAATTTGTTCCAGTGTTCAAAGACATTAAAAAGACATCACAGTATTTAAAATCTTTAACCTTCAAGTGAAACAATCTATTTAAACCATCACGACCTGATCATTCTCCTTCTAAATCTCCCTGATCAGCATTTTCACCCTCATATAATCCTGGCATTTTATCCTTCGTCTTCCAGTCACTACAGGACAGTTACGTCACATAAGTCTGCCTTTTCGTCGTCCTCTTGCGGACAGCTGACGAGTGCTATCTCCTCTAATCCTCTCTCTCCACTCCTCTCTCCTTTCTCGGCTCCATGGCCTCCTTCACTCCCGCTGCTTGTTTCTCCCCCTTCCTCGTTCCCACTCTGCTTCCTCTCCTCTTCCTCCTGTCTGCTCAGAGCCCTCTCCTTCAGGTTGTCCCCCTCCATGCTGGAGTAGTCATCTGAGTCAGTGCTGTCCTCCTCTTTGTCCTCCCCTTCTTTGTTCCTTTCTCCATGACCTCCTCCGTTTCCCTCGTCATCTGTCCTCTGTCCTTCTTCTTCTCCCTGTCTTCCCACTGCCTCTTCCTCCTCCTCCTCCTCCTCCCCCCTCTTCCCTCCTGGCCAGAGACGCAGCCCAACACGGTCCTCCAGGTTTCTGACTGCATCCCTCACCCTGTTCCTCACATCCAGAAAGAACCCGGTGACAGAGTTGTCCTCGCGATCTCTCATGGCATGGAGACATCCGACACACAGCATCAGCACCATGATGGACAACAGAATCAAGAAAATTGTTAACTTGTTGTATTTGGATTTAGAGGAGGTAGAGCTTGTGGCATTGTTCGCTACTGTGGAGGAAAATCGGCCAGGCTGGTTGGTTGTTTGGGAATGTGATGTCATTATGGATGATGTCGAAGGTGATGATGGTCTTGCAGAGGAGGCGGTATTCTGTCCTTCCAGATTAGACTGACTGGACTCTGCTACAGAACCTTCAAAAAGTGTGGTCATGGTGTTCGGGATAGAGGTGGTAGAAGCAGTGTCGTTGTGTTGTGTTTGATTATCAGCAGAAGATGCAGGAATCAGGAATATCATCATAAATAAGGTCACAGCGAGGATGGCCCTGGTCTTCATGGTGACTGTGTGGGTCAGTAAAAAGACAAAACACAGACATACCGGTTAAATAATGGAAGCATAAAGCTGTAAAGACATTATTATTTAGTTGAATTCACTTCGCTTTTATTTGCAGAGCAAGTCAGAACAGATGTTAACAGATAAGGCGATACACTTTGTGAGATTATTTACGCAGACCCAACAGCAGAGGTAGGAAGTAACTAAGTACATGTATGTGTTACTTTACTTAAGTATATATTCCAGGTATCTGTACTCTACTTGAGTATTAATTTTTCTGAAAGACCAATGTCAACCTAAATGGACAAGACTATAACACATAGAAAAGACAATTCTTTAGTATATGCGTCGGTACCTATCATGCATGACAGAGGTAACAAAACAAAGATGAAGGATTTAAGACAAAAAAGACAAAAATGGCATAACAAAACAGAAAAACACATAACAAGACTAAAAACTGAAGTAACAAGATGAAAAATGACATAAGAGGATGTAAATAGATGAAAAAGACGTAACTAGATGAAAAAATGAACAAAACTAGACAGAAAATAGCAACAAGATGAAAACAACATAAAAGACATAAAAGGACAAAAACAGCATAAAAGACCAAATTAGACATGAACAGCTTAAGAGACTTAACAAGACAAAGAAAAGTCATAATAAGATGAAAAATGAACAAAACAGGATGAAAAAAGGTCACAAGATGAAAACAACATAAAGGACCTAATAAGACACAAACAGCATAAAAGACAGAATGACGAAAAACAACGTAAAAGATGTAACATGACATGACAAGACATGTAAATACAAAAAACAATGTAACAATGCAACAACTGATGTGACAAGACCAAAAAGGATGAAAAGCCACAAAACAAAACAAGCCAAAAAAAGGTAACAAGATCAAAACAACATTAAAGACGTACCATCACGAAAACAGCATATAAGACGTAACAAGACAAAACAGGGGGACTCCACTGTGAAAAGGTGAGGTTCACTTAGCTTTGTACAGAAACACCTGCTAGAAATGTCCTTTAGAGGACGACTTTTTACTTTTACATTTTCAGTATATTTCAGAGCCTGTACTTTTCCACTTTTACTTGAGTAAAGAAGTATTTTTTTACACAATTATCTGTACTTTTACTTGAATAAAGAGTGTACTTTTTCCACCTCTGTCCAACAGTTCCCACCAAGAACAAGCACTAAGGACAGTTTTAAAAATAAGGAATAGAGAAAAGATGATCAGCAGCGAGAGAATGAATACAGATAAAATCAGATACATCATGAAATGTTTTAGAAAATACAACTAGAGGATGATGTTCAGATGATCGGCGACAGGCTCAAAATACATCAGCATTTTAAAATGAACCTGTAAATCAGGGGTGTCAAACTCATTTTGGTTCTGCAGAAACCACAAACAGAAGAGAGTGAACTAACTCTTTTAACTGACAGTCACCAGAATGTTTTGTTAAAATCACAACATTTTTCTTCTGGAGCAGGACAGACGCTCCCAGACCCCCAGAGGACAGGGGACAGAGGACAGGGGACTGGTTTACCAACATGCCACCTTTTTCTCCTCTTATGAGTTTGCAGGTCTGTATTTAGTCATCAAAAAATACCAATAAGAATACCATTAAAGTACAACAAAAGCATTAAAAATGTTGATTTTTCAATAACATGCAAGATTTTTAAATTGTAATCAGATATTTTTACATTGTGGTATTAGTGTTTTTACTTGAATAAAGAATGTGAGTATTTTTTCCATCACAGCAGGTCAGTGATCAGTGTTTCAGTGACTCTCTGTGGATCAGTGAATAGTTTTATTTATGGCGGCCCGCCACATTAAAAACATCGACACCACGACATGATTTTATATCTTTGGAGCTGCGCACCTTTTTCAGTCGTGTCTAGAAGGTAACTCTTTATTTGCACAATTCTCACGAGATTTGTGTTTGTTATTTCTACTAAAATAATCAAACTCGCGCGATCTTTCGCAGGTCTATGGTTCCCTTCTAGACACGACCCTCTGTCTCTCTGTCAAACTACAGACAGCAGACTGTCTGTAAACAGCACAATGTTAAACTCTGCAGTGTTTTACACAAAGACTTTATTTGTGTGGACACCCAGGTTTGGTTTGACACCAACTTTGACATTTTTATGTTTTTAATCAGTCCGAGAGGACGACGGTATCAGTGATTGATAAGTGATCAGTCTGCCCTCCTCTCCTCCCTCACCTGTTCACTCTGCTGTGAGAAGATCTGAAAGTTTCTCACAGAGAAACACAGACTCTCCTGTTTTACGTATAGACAATTGTTTAATTTTATAAGTGCATCTGGTTGGTGTCGATGTCATTAACCATCACGTTAGTTTCTGTTGTAATAAACTCCGTCATTAACAACAGTCTCCTCCACACACAGCTTCTCTGCTGCTGTGAAAACTGAATCGCGGGTGGATTAATATGTAGGGAAAAACCCAGAATGCGAGTTAGATTTAGTCTTTTTGTCTTTATAAAACATCCTGCTGTATGGTTCTTCTGCAATGTAGATGTGGTTCATTAGTCTAGTAAATAGGACAAACCTCAGATACAACTTGGCTGCAAGGGATATTTCTGGTCCACTCAGTTCATATAGTCTTTGGCCCAGCTAATAGCCAGAAAGCTAACGCCTCTGAACAGCTAAAGTTTGTAAAGTGCTAACTCTCTCTTTACCTTCATCTAAATCAAGCAGCCCTTCAGTATGTCACACCATCACTGGTCATTTGGATGATGTTAAGGTCAGATGTGGGTGAGCCTGTGAGTCAAGATTTAAAAATAGAGTCCACTTTTAAAATGAGTCACTCTCTCTGAATGACAGCGATGCCACGGACAGAAGTGGAACAGTACACCAACATTACAAGTGAAGACCAAAACCACATATATATGTCAAAACTGCAGGTACACTGTGAATTCAAACAAGTTTACTTAAAAGAAGCCAATCAGCTTGTGAAGAGTAAGTGAAAGAGCTTAGCAGTGTGAATTTGTGCATGACTCTTAAACTCTGGAAAGAGTACTGAAAATCTGTACCATAGTACAAGTACTGTTTCATTACTAATCTAACTCAGTTACAAGTAAAAGTACGAGTGTTAGAAGAATATTTAATATTACTATTGCTGTTGCACCTCTCCAGACTAGGGTTGCATATTTTGTGCATTTTCCTTAACTGACAGTTGAACACATTAACAATCGATTTCATTTTTTATTTATAAGATACAAAACATTTTTTTAAAACTCATTTTCATTTTTTTTTTGTCATTTTAAGTTTCCTTATTCAACAAATGGTTCCACCAAACACCACCGTCATTTCTAGACTATAGATTAAATGTTGATTAATATATTTTTAATTAATTATTCATCATAAGCCATTACCACCCACATTCCAAACCTGTGCAGCGACCTGTTTTGTTTTTCGTCCACATGTCATTGTTTTTATTAGCCCGTTTGCAATCACATAACCTTATTGGTGTCTGGATAATAATTCTAATTGTACTCAGTACTCAATTATGATTTTAAAAATATGCAAGTACAAGTATCCAAAAAACCCTACTTAATTACTGTAATTATAGTGTTTGTAATTAGTGACTTCCAGCCTTGCTGAAAGGCACTATTCGATTTAAATGTTTGCATTTACAGTGTAGAGCCTGCTGTCATCTTCAAGACTGAGTTGTTACACTTCGATTTGATGATGATTATAGCATTTAGAAAAGAATACAACTCTCTCTGGAGTATTTCACAAGCCTTTGGTACACAACATGTACTGTATGCAGCCTGGTTCCATCCCCTGTGAGAAAGAACACTGAAGGGGACAGAAAGAAGACACACAGGAAACAGTAACACACATATACCCAGGGGTCAGGATGTGGTTGTTTCAGTGTGCCTCATTCCTCTGTGTCACACACGAAACAACAGGAAATCAAGTTCTGCAGCTTGTTTGCACCTACAAGCAACCGTCAGTAAGCGGCTGGTTCTCTAACGGGCATCACTGTGATGCATCAACATGTCTTCTTTGATTCAGTAGACCACAGAGGCTTTTCATATGTTCACTCATTCTACCGCCTTTAACCATTGAAAAGTATCTGACATGTTCTTGATGTGATTCCAAACCTGATATCAAAATTGTAGTTTAATTCCTAATTTTCTCCAGATATATATTTTAACTCCTCTGGTGGCTGAATCATCTCGGAGATCCCAAGAACCGGCCCATGTAGATACTGCAGCCATGAGCTCCTTCAAACTATGCTACTTTTCTCTTTTAATCTCTTTAATTTTTTCAGCTTTATTGCTGAAACACGCATCACCTAGGACAGAAATACACATGTAGACATTGGAAAAGGAAGTATGGGGTTTGGATTAAAGAACAGCAGTTCTTGAGTCCATCAACAATGCACACAGCATCTACTGACCACCCAGCAAAATCAGCTGGATGCACCACCATGGACCACCCCAGAGGGAGTGTAGGTGAGCAGGGATAGGAGCCATGCTAACCCAGCTTGGACTTAATGCTACTCCTGGCTAATGTGTGGTCAGGAAAATGAATGGGACTCTGGCTGGCCGGGCAATGGGAAACTAGACACTGTCGTGCCCACACCTCGTACAGAAACCTGCTCCAACACATCATCCCAGATCAAGCTGTTACACGTGACGGACAGACCAGTTTTGAGCTTGACAGGAAGCAACACATAAAACTCCAGCAGGACGAGGGGAGGAAGACTGTGTTTACATTGATGATGTTTTGTGCACGAACACAGTCAAAGCTGATGGACAGTGCTTCCAGATGTCTAACTTTTTATGTAGATGTCAACCATATTATCATCACCACCTTGTTGCTGCTGTTTAAAGCCAACCTGATGCAAAGTTTAAAAATTGCAAAGTAGAATTATTCCCTGAGTGTATAAATGTACAGTATGAATATAAATAACTGTATAAGCCTGGTCCCCCCAAAAAAGTCACCACCTGTATTTAACTTAACAAATAGGTCAGAGCCTTCCATTGGATAATTACTGTAGTGATTAATATATTTCAGCTGGCAACAAGTTATTTAACCCTGACTGATGCAGTGAGGAGCTTTTCATTTCTTAAACAACAATATGTCAGAAGACATATAGTGGTGAACCATCATCTTCCTGGAAGAAATGTGGAGGGAAAAAAAATCTTGAATGATAGTGATTGGAGATTACTTAAACATTTGCTGAAATCAAATCAAACAAAATCAACTCACACATGTTCAATGGTGAAAGTAAGACAATTTCCACACACACACAATGTGAAGGGAAGTCAAGGGATTGGAACTAAACAGCTGTGTAAACACGTATCAGAAAAAAAGCTTCAATTTGCTAGGGAGCATAAAGGTTGGACTCTGGAGCAATGGAAAAAGACACTGTCATTACTACTCATACAGTTGCCACTGTCACAGGTACAACTATCAGTACTGCTTGTACTGTACATATGTGTAAGTTGTTAATTGTAGCCATATTTCATATTCACAGTAGAAGCTGTCGTATGTTCAGACTTTTTGACTTTCCAGTTGAATCACACTCAGACACAGACTGGTAACACACAGAACACTCACAAACCTGATGATTACATTCATTTGTTATGATAAGAGTCATTTCTGTGTGCCTTTTCCATGATTTTGGTGATTTCATGATACTCTTACTGCATATTTTTTATTTCAAGTATATAAAGCCATTATTTTGACCTCAATTGAATTTTGTGATATTTAGTGACATTTCCTTTGTATGAGTGACATTTTATAATTCTGGAAAAGATCTACCTAACCTTATTTCATAAATCTATTTTACTATATTTTTCTATGTCTCATTTATAATCTATATTTCACTAAGATGGTAAAACACATTTAGATATTTTCACTCAAAATTACAGAGGGTTCAGGTGACCTGGAGCAAATAAAATAAAGAGGGAATTTTAAAATAAGAGAACTCGTGAATGAAGGAAGGGCTGAGATTGAAGGGAGGGAGAGTCAAATGGTTGTCCAGACGGGTTATTTCATTAGAAAGGGTAGTAGAAAGAAAGTACAAAAAAGTGGATCAATTGGTTACAAGAAAGGCAAACAGCAGATGAAAGACAACAGACAAATTGAGCGGGAAATGATCACATCATCAGCAAAGAAGCTAACACGTGTTTCAGACTGTGTGAACATGTGTGACTAAACAAATGTACATGAGAAAGGAAAGTGTTTACTTACTTGCTCAGCTGATTGTCCAGTCAAGTGGTGAGATCAGGAGAATGACAACAGACAGAATAATGCGAAGAAAGTGAAGCTATGGATGAGGATGTGAAGAGAGTGTTAAAAAGGAAAATCTAGGCATGTGAAAGACGAGGGAGGGAGGGCGGGAGGGCGGGGGAACCACAGTCAGAGAAAAGTGAGACGGTTGGGAGGGTTTCAGTATGAGCAAACCAAAACCTGTCCTCATTATTCAGCCCCATGCTCCTGTTTTCTCTTATTGATGATCTTAAAACATTTTGATGATTTGAATCAGATATTAACTAGCCAGTGCATTGGATTCAATCACAGCAAAATTTTCAGCAACTTTTTTCTTTTCAAATTACTATAGTAGTAGTAGTAGTAGTAGTATTTTAGGTGTGGTTAACCACCCAACATGCACAAGGTGATAAACATCTGCAAATAGTTACAGTCAAGAGGGTACTATCACAGGCAATATAACTACATATCACCAATTCAGGATAAAAATACATTTAGTCTATGAGCTAGAAGAAGGGGAACTTCTTAAGTAAGTAACTGTTAGTTGATCGAACTAGTGTCTACATTAAGCAGAAATGACCAGCATCACATCCAAGTTTCTCACAGCAGGCCTCTAATTAAATCATTCATGGGCAAAATGGGCCTGCAGATCATGCTTACCAATTTGAGACCTCAAAAACAGGTATGATTTCGAAACCAAAACAACTGAGTTTCAGAGACTGTGTTTCTTGCATTTTGGAGACTTTTAAAAATCAAAATAATAAAATAATAATGACATTGCAACAGCATTTTTATGTTAAATACTTTTAATTTTACTTCTGATTCTCAGGAAAGCATACAGAATAATTTGTCCCTCTTGTGGGAACTTGTGTGAAACTCTGGAATAAACTAATATTTGTCAGCTTTCTTTCACACATTTATTTTTTTCCCTACCCATAAAAGAAAATTCATGCGGATGTTTTGACAAAATGCCCTTTTCCTTGAAAAGGTTCCTTAAGAAACAAGAGTTCTTCTCAGGAACTCTGGTCTGGTGTCGCTGTTGTTTGGGTGGAAACAACAGACTTTTAGAGTTGCACAGGGCTTATACACACTGCATACTGTCAGACACAAATTGTGATAATAAAAAGGAAAAAAAAAGGTTTGAAAAACTGTCAGAAATTGTGAGAAATAAAGTGTGATCTCAGGTGGAAACAGGAATAGGGCAATAAAACTTATGAGTCTCCTGGTAAAATCAGGAGGGAGAACAAGAAGAAGGAGAAAAAGAAGTTTGGGGTTTAAAAGGCTTATAATGTGGGGCCAATTTTTTATTGTTTGTTAAAGTGGGTCAGTCGTGGTTACAGCTCAACATTGTAAGGAGCTTCAGCAATATTATTGTCATGGTTTTGGGATTTGTTGTTCAGTTGCTGTTTTATTTTGGAATGTCTTCCCTCATGTGTTTTCTTTCTCTTTACTTACAGTCTTTGTCTTTTTCCCATCTTTTTGTTGTGTTTGTTTTGTTCGTCATACATGTAGAAATGTAGAGAATGAGAGAAAATGTTTGGTTGATAACCTTTTATGAATTCAGGTGTTGCATAACTTTTTTGATCACATGTAATTTGTAATATAGTGTTAAGTTGTAACTGTTGCTGTCCACATATGTGACCTAGATTAATTTTAAATGTTATGTATTGGTATTAACCCTGATAACAAGTGTCCTACATTACACCTGTACTCCCTACCATTAGCAGTATGCATTATGCTTCCAATGACTTAAAAGCACATGAACACACCAAAGTAAGAGTAATAACTTCCCATCTCAGTAACTGGGACTGTCTGTGGAGCACATGAATGCACCATCCGTCTTCATTCACATGGTACTCCCTAGTGTTCTCTTGTGGTCTTTTTTGGATACATTTTTTGGTGTTTTCTCCTCAGTATTTTTGTTGTTTCATGGACATTGGCATCTTCTTTGTTGGATATTTTACCTGGACTTCCAGCAGCCCTTTGCTATTTTTGTGCCAGTATGTTCAGTAAAGTTTTATTTTTTTTTTTATTCACTTCCACGTCTTGTTTGCATCTTTAGATCCACTTTGTAGACTGATGGTGACAATTGTCTTCAGAAGCGGCTGAAGCCTGTATCAGTGAATGAACATGGCCCCAAGGTGGAGCTGCATGATGAAAATCTACAGCAACTAGAGGAGACCCTGGTGATATACACACTGATCAGCAGCTGCAAACTGTCACCTTCTGTCATTACACACTGACTGTGCGACAACATGGGGCCTCAGTTAAGAAGGAAACACCTCGCTGTCCATGTCACAGTTGGTAAGCAAAAAATGTAGTATTTCCTGCTGTTAAAATAATCTGTTTCTTTCTTAGTAATTGTGTACAATGTTGCCAGATTCAACAGGTTTCTGGGATCCTTTTTGATTTAATTGAGCGTGTAAAAATTGTGACCTTTTAAACTGTTTTTTGTACCATTTTTGAGGTTCAACAAAGCAGTTTGGCTATACTGCAACAGATCTGTCCAGAAGGTGCAGCTAAACATGCAGTGGCAGATAACTGACTACTGTCAAAACTAAGTGTCGTTTAAATTTCTTACAATTCAGACGAAACATTTATTTCTATTCAGCTCAAATATTATTCTCTCAGAGCTCTGTGATCTCTGTGAGGAGACTTGGCTTACATATATATACATACATCACTGTAACTGCATATTTGACAGTTTCAGTCAAAATGATGATGCACACAAGTAAGAGTTGTTTTGTGATCAGAGCTACATGGTAACAGCAAACATGAGGGCTTCTGAAGTAATCCAGTGGAACAGAATCAGTTTCATTTCAGGAAATTATGTTTTATTTCTTCTTAACCCTTTGAAGAAAAGAGGAAACTTCATCCTTAAAAAGAGTCAGCTCACTTCACAGAGATTAAAATCAACTACCTTGTATTCATAATTCACATTGTTTTTTAATTGAGCTAGTTAATGTTAATTTCTTCTGGGGGGTTTTGGGGTTTAATTTGAAATAGAACTTCTTCCTATCAGGGACACTGGAGTCTGCATAATGATGTTACTAAACAGCATGTAGTAGTCATGAATTTGTTTTTACTGTTATTTGTAAAACAAAATCATTTTAAACTCAATTCAAATAATCAGATCTCTGAAGAGCTGCCTTATCTTCTGAAAAAACAGACAGCCTTTTGCTCTGAATGCAGACGATGTCTGACATTTGAAAGAATTCAAACCACATACAAAAAACCTTAGTAACATTATTAGATATTACAGTTGTAATGTGATTACTTTCAGGTGAGCTTTTATGTGAGACACAACACTTAAATTATGGGGAAAAATTAGCATAATAAAAATGACATTGGTTCCCCAACTTAACTATATTATGATGATGCTTCCAATTAAAATACCATCTACTATATTTAAAAAATTGGATGACAAAATAAAACGTTTTCTGTGAAGTGGAAAAAGATCCAGGATCAAACTGAATAAGCTCACAAGGTGTTCACAAGGAGAAAAGAGGGTTTGGGACTTCCTGAACCAAGATTATACCACTTATCTTTTGAAATGGCTAAAATAGCAAAAATATTGGGATGAAGCAGGAGATAAAGCAGCCTGGATGGACACTGAATATAAGCTGTACTCACCATTTAATCCTCTTGTTGCTTTATCTCAAATAAGTCATTTTACAAATCCAATCCTTCTGCATTCAAGAGATGTGTGGATAAAAGTCCATAAAATATTAAAATTATCACATAATTTACAAAGATACTCCTCATTGTGGCATAACCCTGCAATATGTATTGGAAAAATACTGTGTTTACAAATTACCCCCGGAAAATCGCAAGGCCTCAGAATTTTATAAAGTAACTAATTCCCTCCTGTGCGATGTATCTTTTAATGTGAAATTGATTTGTCAATGGGATCTTGGGGAAGAAACTGAAGATATCAGATGGTTTAAAATCATGTCAGGATGTGGTAAATATATGAAAGAAGCGAAGAGAAAGCTCACACAATATATGGTACTGCACAGATATTATCATACACCGTTGGGACTCTACAGAATGAAGCTGTTAAATAACAATAGCTGTTGGAAATGTAAAACTGAAATAGGGACTTTCCTACACTGTATATGGGCATGTAGTTTGGTCAGACCACTCTGGATTAAAGTGTTGGATATTCTAAGTAGTTGGTCTGGATCAGAAATCCCCTTAAGTCCAATGTTGTGTTTATTGGGGGACCAGTCGCAGATACCAAACGTATCCAAGTGTGCATTTTCTGTTATTATTGTTGGTCTAATAACTGTCTGTTGAGTTGTCCTAAGAGAACAAAGGCCCCAGAATTGAAAGAATGGTCCAGT
Organism: Lutjanus erythropterus; assembly: GCF_056507025.1. Taxonomy (NCBI): domain Eukaryota; kingdom Metazoa; phylum Chordata; class Actinopteri; order Lutjaniformes; family Lutjanidae; genus Lutjanus; species Lutjanus erythropterus. The sequence goes on along the minus strand of NC_139319.1, from coordinate 40,345,993 downwards.
GCAATGGTGGAAATAGCATCTTATGAGAGTATGCTCAGTAGTATAAATGATGATCAGGAGAAAGGAGTGTCTCCTTTGGACTGCTTATGGACTCACATAAAAACAGAAGATAGGCCCACAAAGTTATTAACTTGTACGGGGATTAATTGTCCCTGCAGAGCGATGTATAGGGACATGTGTTTGACATGTTTTTGGTTGTAAGTCTGTTCCCTGCATTTTTCTTACAGACTTATTTGCATTATTTACTTATTCATGTATTTATTTATTTACTTTTCTTTTTTCATGGACTGGAGCCCACCTCCATATTATAAAAAAATATGTGCCTTTTATTCTCGTATGACCGGAAATTAATATATTTATGTCATGTACCGTGCCTTTCAAGTCAATAAAAAACTTGAATTATAAACAGTGGTAACACTCTGACTTCTTGCATGAAATTTAATATTACAGTCTTGTCCTTACTGGGGACAATGTATCAATTGTATTATTAATTAGTGCACATATGTATGTTTCTCATATCACAAGATGACTATTTCAAATAATCTGTGAGTTATGAAGGAAATAAAAAAAAATTTACATTTGCCCCTGGTCTCCCCTATCATATAATATTGAGCTAGTGTCTCAGAATAATGGGGAACTATATGAAAATGACTTAATATCTCAATAACTCAATATTTTGAAAAAGTAAATCATTATTTTGAGATTATGAGACTGACCTTGATGCTGACACTAAGCCAAAAACTAAACTTGAGTTGAATCTCCTTGTGATATTTTCCACCTCTGATGTAATTCAGTCAACAAAACATTTGTGTTTTCATCAGGAACAAAACAGTCTGACAGCCACATATCTTCTCTTTCAGTTCTGCTGTGTTGTGTGTGTGCAGATGAAAAAAAGGAAGATGTGAAAGCACGAGAGGGCGCAAATGTCACCCTACAGGCAAGAGAACCCACAAATAACAATAGGATTCAGGTACTGTGGACTTACGGACCTGAGGAACCCAACATGCGTATCGCCACGGTGAAGAAGATGGAGGTGAGGGGTGACTACGATGAGCGTTTCAGAGACAGACTGCAGCTGGACAGTCAGACCGGAGCTCTGACCATCACCCAGCTCAGAGTCACTGATTCTGGCGTCTACATGTACCAATCCATAGGCACCAACGTCTTTTCTTGCTTGTTCCACCTTACTGTCTATGGTGAGTACAGCTGACAGCTCTCTGCAGCTGAACTGAGCTTTATTCACATTAGACTCATGGATGGTCTCACATCATAAATAACAAACAATAGTAAATATTTATGTGTTATCGCAGGTTCTTCATTGAGACTTTATATTGGGCTTTTGTGCTTCAAAATAAAGGTACAACAATAAAATATGTTTTAGAAAGATTCTTGATTTTAGAAGGCTAGAATCAGTGAAAATTTAAGATGTTCACTGTCGACATATTATTATTATTATTATTATTATTATTATTATTATTATTATTATTATTATTACCAGTGTTGTTATGCAAGAATATTTTTACCTGGGTGTATATAGCCACACTGGCTATTAGGGTATTAGGGTTGCCTAAATTAGGGTACATAGAGTAGCTGAATAGCTGTTGTGTGACTGTTCTCAGGTTGTTGTTTGCAGTGAGAATACACAAGCCCTGTAGTGTGAATTTCATGTATATTCTACACATCCTGACCACCCACCTCCTTGCTTTTCATAAGATGAGACCACTTCCTGCAGACACGAAAAAAGTTTCCAGTATATTTACAAAGAAACTGTCTTAACTTGGCCACAGCTCTAACATATACATGTTCCCACAGTGTCATATAGATAAATGAATGTGAAGGGACCCCATTAAAAGAACAATGTTCATAACATGGTAGATTTTAGATGATGTGTTTTTTTCTATTTATTTTAGTCAGTTTGTAAGTTCTATAAAAATAGGCACAGGTCATCAACACTGTATTACTGCATTGTGTTCAGTACTTTGTTATCTGCTAGTATAATTTTACAACTTGCATGCAGTCATTTTCTACACATGATATTGATAGATTACTTCATACCTTCACAAAACAACATAGTAGTTCAACTTAGCTTGTCCCCAACCAACTACAGCATTAAAGTAATATATCCAGATCCAACAATATAATATATTGATACAACAAAGGACCATTCTGCATTATATGTTCTTTAATATTTGATACATTTTGCTGATAATACGCTGTTTATGTGTGTCATTCAACCCCCACGAGAGAGCAGATGAGACAGACAGAGAGAGATTAGACAGATATTTATGACAATTAAAACCATTACAGGGACAGAGGATATCTCAACAAATGAAACAATGCGTGTGAAGCTGATTTCACAGGAACTCTCAGTACTGCACCACAAAACCACACACCAGCCAGGAGACAAATGCAAAGACAGGTTCATTTCCAGAGAAATGTAGGATATGAGGTGTCAAATACAGTCTAATGAGATCATATGTCAACTAGCTATTTATTGCATCAACTTGAGCCTTTAAGTGCTCCTCAATGATGTATAAATTAAGCCTCAAAAATTGTGTCTAACTGATGTTTTAATTCTGTTTATTACGGTGTTTATTGTGTCTCAAACAGGCATTATCTGAATGTCAACTAGGCACAGTGCACATCTCATGAGGCATTAATTACATCTCCTTGATGTGTTAATTGTGTTTGTAACAGGCATTCATTTCAGCTCAAATGGGTGTTATTTGCATCTCAACAAGGTGTTATTTGCATCTCAACAAGGTGTTATTTGTATCTCAACCAGGTGGTATTTAAATCTCAACAAGGTTTTTTTTTTGTTGAGACACAAATTCATTGAGACAGTGATGATGTCTCACCAAGTGCTCCAGCTGTCCCATGTTCCAGGGCAGAACTTCTTCTGCCTCATGACTCTGACAGTTTCACCTTGGTCTTTCGGGAACTGAAATAATCATTAAAGGATAAGTTCACCTTTTTTGAAGACAGTCCTTACTCAATGCTCACATATGTACATTGAAAAGGTTGCTGGTTCCTGTAATCTTTCCTGCTGTTCATACTAGCTGTGAAGAGATACCCTCTGAAAGAGTGTCAGCATAAGTGATGCAAAATCTATAGTCCTTGTTATGTGAAAAACCCCCCAAAAAACTTTACTACTAAAGTTCTGCTGAAGTGAAGCGCAGTGTTAGAAGGCTCAGAGTTCACTCTGTGTCTCTGCACCAGACATTCCCAAACTTAAGAATGCCAATACCCAATTTGATCACAGGGGGTTGGAGCCTATCCCAGCTGACATTAGGCGAGAGGCGGGGTACACGCTGGACAAGGCGCCAGTTCATCGCAGGGATGATAAGATACGTTCCAATTTTAATGTGGCAGGTCACCCAATATGGTTGAACACCTGTTAATCTAGGTCAGATAGGTCGTTTTTAAAACCAATCTTAAATATTTTAAAGTAATTTTAAATATATAAAATTGAAACTTAAAAACAGTTTATGTATTTATATTTCATGACCTCATGACCTTTTTCACTGCTCTACACAGTGTTTCCTTGCTCAGCTTCGGTGGAGGGATAGAAAATGAAAGAATTGCAATAGGAAGGAATTTCTTCACAGCCAGTATAAACAGGGGAATGTTTACAGTGACCACCTGTTTGAATGCACATGAGAGTATTGATTTATAGTTGAAATATATAGACCCTTTTATCAACATGTTTAATAGCTTGCAGCCATAGATGCTGTCTGTCAGAATTCTGAACAACTTAAGTTCAATTCAAATTCAAATGTGGAAAGGCTTTGGCAATTAGGCCTGTCATCATGTATGGGGGGTAGTGAAGCCGTGATTAATGTAGGAAACCCCTGATGGAGTCTAGACACTGGTGGTGAAAGAATGGCTGAAAGTCTGGATGTGACGAGGACTGGACCTCTGATGAGCTCAACCTGGGCCCTGGATATGAAGAACTGGAGGTGAATGGTGTGGAGGAGGGTCTCAACAATTCTGCACTGAAATGATAGCTGCTGACAGCAGAGAGGAGAAAAGATTTTAAAGTTTGATTGGCTGATGGAGACCACAGCTACGTGTGGTTGGTTAACTGAAAAGTGAACACCCATAATAGGGTGATTGAGAATGAGCAGGAAAGAGAGTGAGAGAGTTGTGAATAGATGAGGCATAAAGATGGTCTTCTTGACTGAACTTACGCTGAGCTTCATTTGACCAGTGAAATATCAATTCTGACATATCAAATACACAGTAACTAGACCTTTTGGTGAATTTGGTGCTGGTCAACGTTTAAACATTTGCAGCTTGATGACTTGTCTGGATGCAGCTTTTTGATGATGTTGGCTGTAAAAGGGTCTATAACACTGACAGCTGGCGACCAAAAATGGGTGACACAGTCCAAAGTCAAAATTCTGGGGCAAGTTGGATGATGCGATCAGTCTTTTAATCTCACACTGGGTATATTACTCATAATGTCATAGTTCTCCTCTGACAGCCCTGAGCTGCTCAGTACCAACAGTCAAAGACGGTTTCTATTCCAGAAAGTTCTCAGTTCCAATAATAAAATCACATTAAAAACACTGTTTCATCTTTCTCCAGGCTCTGTCCGCCCTCCATCCATCAAGGTCAATGCATCTTCACTCGACACCAGCTGCAGCTCTGCCACAGTGGAGTGCTACATGGAGAACAGCAGAGAGCTGGTCCTGTCCTGGTACAGAGGGAGAGAGAGACTGAAACAGACGAGCAGTCCTGATCTGTCCTCCAGGCTGTCTCTTTCTCTTGAAATAGAGTCAACTGATGGAGACGACTACAGCTGTGTGGCTGCAAACCCTGTGGAAGAAAAGGCCACCAAACTCCAAACAGAGGACGCAGGTCTGAAAAACAGAGGTATGATGATGATAGAACATGGGAACACAATGCTCCTCTTCTCTGTCTCTGTTACAGCTGTGCAGTGGACAGCAAAATAATGAGACTGACCCTGGAGAAAACCATGAATATTAATATCTTGGATAGTCTGTATTGTTGAATGCTTCATGATTTGTGAATAAATCAGAAACAAATCAAACTCAGTAATTTAAATCTTTAGTCCCTGATTTTGTTAAAGCACCTAATGTTTCATCTAAATCCCTAAACTCTTGGTGTTTTGGCACTGTAACAAACTCAGGGAGACTGTCTTCAAAGGTCCAAGCAGTACTCTTTCAATCTCATTCCCTCAGCAGAGGCTAGCAGCTGGTGTGAGACTGAAGCTACGGTACGACTGGCTATCTCTGCTGTAGTTGGCCTGGCCTTGATTATTCTGGTGGCGGACCACATCAGATTTCAGAAGATGAAGGATCGTCTCATCACATCATCATCCCGGACAAACCAAGGGTCTCTTAAGCTTGAAACAAGCCATAGTTCATAACTACACAAACCTATCTGCACAGATGCAAAAGTTCTTCTTAATACAGTGGAAACTTCTTACAACTGATCTCTATAAGTGGATGATTATGATAACCGTTTTGTTTTGATTTTCTTTATTATCATGCAAATTGCCATTTCACTCTTTCTTGAGAATTGAGACAAAACTGTAGGTGGGTTTCGATTTTACTCTTCAATTATGCTGGAAAATATATTTTAAAAGAACAAGCTCTTTGCTATCAGGCGGCACGGTGGTGCAGTGGTTAGTCTGAATCCCCCAGCTGGCTGGGGCAGGGCCTTTCTGTGTGGAGTTTGCATGTTCTCCCTGTGTCTGCGTGGGTTCTCTCCGGGTTCTCCGGGTTCGTCCCACAGTCCAAAGACATGTATGCTGGGTTAATTGGTGACTCTAAATTGCCCGTAGGTGTGAATGTGAGTGTGAGTGGATGTCTGTCTATGTGTCAGCCCTGCGATGAACTGGCGACTTGTCCAGGGTGAACCCTGCCTCTCACCCAATGTCAGCTGGGATAGACTCCAGCAGCCTGCGACTCTTATGGAATAAGCAGTTACAGAAAATGAATAAATGAACTCTTTGCTATTAAACCTCCTAGTGATTGCATTTTTTATTACATGTAGATGTCAGATTTTCCATCTGACAGAGTTGTTACATTTTTTCATTTCACAGCGTAGTTTCACAGTGAGCAGCCATTTTATTTTTTAATTGTCTCAGAGTTCTCTTAACGCTAATCAAAATACACACTTTTAAACCATTATTCTTATTTAGCAAAGGGCTACAGAGTTACTATGTTATGGTTGAAACACATCTGATAGAAATATTATTTAATGAGTATGTCAAAAATATAAAGTTTGCCAGTACTTGAGCAGTATTCCTGCCCAGGAAATGAGACAGGGGTCCTTGGGATACAGCTAACCCTATTTTTTGTAAAAAAAAATAAAAAATAAAAAAAATATGACAGTTGATGGAAATCTGGGACACAACTTTAAAGGGCTAACCTTTTAATAAAAAATATATTTTAAAACAAAGATGATTATAATAGCACATTTCTATACCTATGTCATCATATTGTTAGGTTTAGATTTTGAAGGCTTTTAACACATTTTCAAATTGTTTGAAGTTGTGAACTCTTGTCTGAGAGAAGGCTGCTTTCTGGCACAGAGCAAGTTTAGAAATTAAAAAAATTAAAGCTATCAAAAAAATTTCAGAAATGATATATATTTCATATATACTGTATACAAACCCTTAAATAATAGTGTTGACATTAATCGTTATAAGTTTATTCAAGTTTTTAGTAGGACATGATTTGTTCCAATTCTCAAGAATGGGTGATTTGAATATTACACGAATATAAAATAATGAAACAAACAGCTTTGCTATTTTTCCCTCACCAAGGGCCCACTCAAGAGCCACTGCTTTCTGTGTCCATTTGTTTTATGTCTATTAGATGGTTTTCTCACTGAGTGGACGACACACGATAGTCTGAGGAACATCTTGTTGGCTAATTTTTGATAGTTCGTCATAACTTTCAAGATGATTATGTTTTTCATTGACAGAAAATGATTCTTTGTTCAGTCAAAATTTTCATAATGTGCACACAGCAAACCGAGAGTAAAACAAAAAGTATGTTATTATGGAAGTAAAGTACAAAAGAAAAGAAAAATAAAAAATATAGATTTTTCAGTGTGTTTTCAGTAAGCTTTTGGATCTCTGTCCATTGTACTTCAAAACTGTTCACCTGACCTCATTTAGTGAAGGAAATTCTTATTCCCAGCCTGCATATAAGGCAGCTCACTCTAAGTGGAACAATTATGGCACTGAACTTCATGTTACAGCAAACTTAACATGGAGTCAAAAGTCTTCAGCTGCACAGCTGAGAACAGGCGTCAGGCCACTGAAGCTGGGAATGAGTCACATTTTTTTTAATTAAACAAAAACCCAGAACAGATGCAGTGTGCCGATCTGTGATGTATAATGTCATCACAATTTAACTTGTCTTTTAGTTGTGATATATATATATATATATATATATATATATGATTCTTTTTACATTCATTACACCACTTGTTCAAATGTGAATCTGAATAAAGACAGTGACACTGCTTCACTAATGGTGGCCATGATTTTTGGTGCAGACAAAACTCAAATATTGTCCAGAAGAAAATTAGAAATTTGAGCAAGAATGAGCAGTAGGCAAAGTTTAAAGTGAATCAGACCAGTTACCTGCAAAAAACCCTAATCAACTCAGTCCCACATATGCTTCTCTGCTGGCCAAAATACTCACAATAGTACCAAGTGTGGATTAATCCGCCTCTGAAAATAGTCCCTAACAAATGCACTATTTCCTCCTGTTTGAGTGACATTCAATAAAATTTACAGTGAGAACTGTTTTATGACATTACTGGGACCTTTTTAAAAATGAAACTGCGTATTTGTGAGCTGTTTGTACCTTCAGTAGAGATGAGTGGGTTGGTGCTGAGAGACACACAGGGAAGTGGGTGACCAATTTTAGGAAATGAAAATTGGTGAAAATGTAGACTTTGTAAGTAGCCACATGGTAGCGTCATCCTCACCAACTTCTAATGAATTTACATGTGGTCTGTTGCTTAAAGTTCCACAAAATTTCACTGAAATCTGTGGTTGCTGAGATAACATCCTGTCTAAGATGTCAACAAAAATAAACAAGACTGGAAAAAAAAGAAGCAAAATTAACAATAACCCCTCTTCTACAAATAAGCCAACTATAGCTGTGTAGTAAAGTCTGACACATTAAATAATAATGATTTACATGTATTCTTTTTTGTGTGTGATATTTGATATATGTGGCATTTATGAAAATTCATTGATTACAATATTTTTTATTTTAGGAACAGTTACAAGTATTGTTTATTGCTTTTGGAAAATGGATTGCATTTCAGTTGGTTTGGTTCTTTTTCAAACAGGAACCTTTTCATTTCACAGTTTGGTCAATGTAAACTGAATCAGTCAATATAACGTACAGTTGTGACAGCCCTGGAATTATTTTAGTGAAAATCAGTTAACAAGACAATTTTAAGCAAGTGCTCACTTTCTCACGAAAGTGAGAAACGAAACGAACATTTGCAACACAAGTTATTATTATAATAGCAGGCTGTATGTGTAAAAGTCTTGGGTGTCAGTATTCAGTAGCTTTAAGGTATCAAGTAAAATGTCCCATAAACAGGTAGTATCTAAACCTCTCCATTCAAATGAAACATTCAATCATTTTTTGTTCCCAGATCTATAATATATCACCAATTGTATAGTTTCACTCACAGACAAACCACAACAAGTGTTATTGGATATAACACAACATGACTGGCTCGCTGCTCCAGGTTCCAGTTCCATACAGTGTGTGATAGTCAGGTTGATTGTGGTGTATTTGTTGTTGTTGTTGTTGTTGTTGTTGTTGTGTGTATTTGATGGAGTTGAACATCCATCGTGTTGAGATGCCACCAAAATGAAAGAAAGGGTATCAAATAAAGTACTCTATTAGTATCAATATCACTTTAAGGGTACTGGAATTGGTACTGCTATAGTAGTTTTCAAATGATACCAAGTATTGTATAAATACTAATTTATACAATAATAATATTATTTACATTTATTAAATAAAAAATATATTGTGACACAGTGGTTACTAAGTTTAAAAGGACAGTTCACCTCAAAAGCATAAATACATATTTTCCCTCAGCTTTTTATCCATCTAGATAGTTTTGGTGTGAGCTGCAGAGTTGGAGTTGGAGATATCAGCCGTAGACATGTCTGCCTTCTCTACAATATAATGGGACTAACTGGTATTAAGCCTGCAGTGCTCAGAGCACCAACATAAATAAATAAAAAATACATGCAAAACCAGTGTGTCTTTCCAGAAATCATGACAAAAGATAACCCACAATCCCTGTTGTGAGCTCTTTCTTATAGGAACTACTTTCTTTTTGCAGTAGAATCTACCAGAACTACTTTAGAATCTACTGGAATTACTTTCTTTTCTGTTGGAAAGAAAGTTGTTCCTACATGGAACTGCTCACAACAAGGTCTGTGGATTATCTTGAGTAACTGGGTCATGAATTTTGGAAAGACACTCTGGTACTCTTTTAGTGCTTTGAGCATCACAAAAGCGCCATCTAGTCCCATTATACTGGAGGTGTAATTGTTGACATTAGTCTATACAATTTGTATAATTTGTTTACTTTTTCTATAAAGTATAATATTAAGACTTAATTTAAGCTGCATTTTTCCTTTAATTATTATTTTTACTTATTTTTTAATAATTATTTATTTTGCAAAGTACCAGTGCTTTTATTTGGAAGTTGCTTGTGACTCCTGTTGACTGCTCATGCTTGGTTGGAGCTATTGGGCGACAGCACTGGTGAGCTACCAGTTGAACACTTTTCTGCAGCAGCAGCATGGAGCCAATGAGGTATTTGTTTTACCTGTCTATATTTTTGCCTTGTTAAATGTTATTTTTTCTGTTTAATTTAACTTACTCTAACTCTAACTAAGAGTAAATTCTAACTAAGTTAGACTACGTAACTAACTAATCCAACTAACTAAGTTAAGTTTACTTAAAAAATGTGAGGAAACCCATTGCCTTGAAAAAATTAAATAAGCAACTTAGTTTTATCAATTTGCGTTAATTTATCATGCATTTAAGCTGAACATGCATTATTTGAGTAAGCAGTACTTCTTGAACGATGTGAGCAAACACACGCCTATTGTGCACAACAGGCAAAATATTAACATTGTTTATGTAACACTCTTAATATAATAAGATCACTGAATAAAGGCTGAACATGCTGTTCATTCTGAATCTTGTTAACTCAATTCACAGTCATTTACATTCAGAGTAGAACGAGACCATAGAGGGTCAAGACTGTGCCTGAATGATATGGAGGAAACATAAAACTAACTAACTAAAATGATGCCCCTCCGCCTGCAACAGTTTCATACAACTGTGACTTTTTGTGTTCCCTACACCTGATTGAAACCACTGATTCATTATAAATCCTATTTGCAAGTGTCTCAGGAGTTTGAGAATTATGGCTCTATTGATACAGTATACAGTTCATGAGAAAAGATTGCAAGGAAAGAGCTATTACCTTTATATAAAAAATTGACCAAGGTATTGGCATAAGTGTGTTTTTAGAGACAGGTCTGTCAGGCTGCCATTTTGCAGTCATCTCGAAAGCTTTGGTCTCCAAAATGTAATCAGTTCATGTACCTGTTATAGAGTCTTAGCACACAAGATTTGGTGCAAATCCGTCCACCCGTTCAAAAGTTATTGCGCAAACAAAAATCTGTGATGGACGGACGGAAGGACGGACACATGGACTCATGTACGACATGGAGAACAGTATGCCTCCGGCCCGGCACCTTCGGCGGGTGGAGGCATAATAAAAATGTGTTAGTCCACTACAATATTAATATGTTCTCTTATGTCTACAAAGGACAGTGTTTAGGTCTGGGAATCTTGGGAGCACCACAATAATTAGCTATTAATTATTTTACCAAATTTTACAAATTTTATCAAAAAATTACAGCTCCTGTAATGTGAATAATAGTATTTGGCCATATTTAAATTAAGTGTAACAAAAGTGTATGTCACTTTCCTGAATAATGTCTCACAGCAACAAACAGACCTGCCAACATTTAGTCTGGCTATTTTAAAACTGGTCAACAAGCATAAGAAGTTTTCATTAAATGATGACTGAAATGGTCGTCTGTCTTCAGTCCGTCCTCAGCCCTCACTGCAAGAACCCCGACAGGAACCTGAGTGAAGTCACCTGCTGTGCTAGAAACCTGCATTTGAAAATAAAGACCACAACGAAACAAATTTAGGTAGGATGTTAGGACTAGGGATAGACTGATTATTGGCCAGGCCGATTATCGGTGCCGATATTTGGCATTTTGACGCATATCGGCATCGGCCTTTCTTTTTAATCAGACGGCCGATAAGAGATCAATTTAAAATTGGGTTATTTTGGCTCTGATGCAGCCGTGCCTTTCTGTCTGCAGTCACTACTCTGTCTCCAGCATTGTCCCACCCACAGCACCATCTGATTGGTTACATGCAGAGCCACAGCACGGGTAACAGCCAATCAGCAGTGAAAGCTGGGCATGCACAGTGCTCACACACATGGTGGAGAGGAGAAAAAGTTTTGCCGTGTGGAGAATCTCCGTAGAGCAGCTATATGTTTCGAAGGTAAGTTAAGGCAGCAGACTGTCCTGAAATTGTAATAAACATTACAGTCCTTTACAACTCACAACTACTAGTAACGTTACTGTGAGCCCAGTAACGTTATATAAACATAAGCAGCAGCTCTGCTCACTCGCAGTCCCTCCAGACGTGTCTGTTAATCAGTTGAAACAAGGTTGCTGATAATATCGAAGTGGAAATAGTCTGTGGTAGTAGAAGTATGTGTGTGTGAGTGAGAGAGAGAGTAAAAACCTCATGAACTCAATTCAGTCCAGTTTTATTGCAGGGAAGCACACTGAGGCGAAGGCTGATTAGCTTTTAGCGTAACGTTAGTCCACCGGTCCACTTTCTCCTCCTCTGGCTCTAGACCCTCATCAGACTGTAGCAATGGGGAGAACGTCTGTTCTGGTAGAGAACAGTGTGTGTTTGTGTGGAAGCCACATGAGAAACTCTACAACTCATAACTACTAACCTTACTGTGAGGCCCAATACGTTAGCGACAGCTGACTGTTCCTATGATAAACACTGATTATTAAAGTGAAGATGCTGTAGGCTATTTAATGTTTTTAACTGTTTAATCACTTGAAACAAGGTTGCTAATAATATTGATTAATATTAATTGTGTGTATGTGTGTGTGTGTAGGCCACATGAGAAGCTGCAGAAACTGACAGCAAAGCCGTCTGTGAGAAAACTGTACGACAATAATGGCTGTTTAACTACCAAGTTATTTTACTTTACCTTTTTCTGTGTTGATTGAGAGATCCCAAGCAGCAGAAAATGACCTATTGTTAGATAGGGCTGCAACGGATCGCAGTTGACCCGTGTCCTGTACGGATCACCCTCTACGGTTCGGCACGCGTGTGATCCGTGGGCCACATGTGAGCATCATAGTTTTACTGTCACTGTTACTTTTGTATAAGTTATAATACCAGAAATCTCAATGCAGAGTTGCAGTGAACTCTGACTGATTTAAAAGCCGTCACATCACCTTGAGTGAAATCCAGACCATAACTTTTTTCACTGATGTAACTCTGCTATCACCAAAGAAACACATCATAAAACTGTGATGTTCATTGAAACTTTGGTGATATCAGCTGTCTTAACTTCTACACAGCTCCTCTCTGCTCACCGCTGCAGCTCTGTCTCACCCCGTCTGTGACACAGTGTGTCTGCTGATTGATCATGACTTCTTTCTAACCAATCAGATGTGCTGCTGTAGGCGGGACATTGAGCCAGACTACAGAGCGTAGTTGTGTATTTTACTGTACAGTGTATAATGATCTAATATATGTATAGTATATACATAGTACAGCACTGTATAAGTTTGAAGTTTTTAATATATAACCATTATCATTACTATTATCATTATTATTACATTACATAACTATGGTGATAATTACAGACAGACAAAGATCAAAGACAAGTGCATTTTGAAAATAATTTAACTGACTCAAAACCATGATATGATCCGAACCATGAATCTTTTGAACCGTTGCAGCCCTATTGTTAGATGAAGTGTGTCCCGAAGCTGTCTTTAATAGTTTCTTGTAGAGAGGAGCAGGATATTGCTGTTCAAGACTTAAGACATAATGTAACTGCATCATAAAGCCTACATGAACTGCATGGTGTTCAGGGATGAATAGTCTCTCCTATTGCTATTGTACTGTTTTTTCAGCTATAGTAACATTAATCGTTAGTAATGTAGCAGCCTAGTTTTGAATGACAGGGTCCCTGCTATCACATCTTGTTAAAACAGTGCAGTATGGAAGTATTACACTCAACCAACACCAGGGAAGGCAGTCTGTAATACATGCAATGAAGGTGTCAGCATGGGAGCAACAACGGGAAAAAACAAAAATACTTCAAACCTGTGGTCTCATTTTAGGATTCATCACCCTGAGTTGTATGAAATAGAACAGAAGAAACAGGAATCTGAATATCATCAGGATGAGGCAACTTCATCTCAGCCAACAATAGAGGACGTGTTCATTCCCACAAGGACATTGGTCGTTCATGCAAAATAAGGGAGGAGCAAACATATAAAAGCTTGCATGGCAGCCCTCTATCCAAATCATTCCTCACTGTGCTCTGTGTATACTGCAGTCTGCATGCTCTCTCTCTCTCTCCCACTCTCTCTCTCTCTCTCTCTCTCTCTCTCTCTCTCTCTCTCTCTCTCTCTCTCTCTCTCTCTTGAAAATGTCCTCTGGGAAAAGCTTTACTGTCAATGATGTTTTGGAACAGCTCTTTGACAGTGAAAGTGACATAGAGGAGAATGTGTCTGAGACAGAGGACTATGTTGAGGAGGACCCTGATTTTGAGGCATTCTCATATGATGAGAATGAGAGTGTTGACCCTCCTGTTGTCACTCCAGCAGACACAATCCCTTCCAAAAATGAAAAGATAATATGGTCCCTTTCCCCACCAGCAGGGTAGATTTAGCGCTGCTAATATTATCAAAATGGTTCAAGGCCCCACCAGATATGCAGTCAGCCATGTTGAAGACATCAAGTCATCATTTGACCTCTTCATAACACCATCGATTGAAAATATTGTTCTTGGGATGACAAATTTAGAGGGGAAGCGTGTGTATGGGGACAGTTGGAAAAACTTGGATGTAGTTGACATTGGCTTGCTCATTTTGGCAGGAGTTTACAAATCAAAAGGTGGAAAGGCAATATTTCCAGCCACCATGTCTCTGAAGACATTCCAAGTTTTGTCCCGTGTCATACACTTTGATGACAAACAAACAAGGCAGGGCCGACGTGAACATGACAAACTTGCAGCAATAAGGGATGTGTGGGACAAGTGGGTGCAGCGTTTATCCCTGCTTTACAATCCAGACTTCCATGTGAATGTTGGTGAGTGCTTGGTTGTGTTTCGTGGGCTCTGTCCATTCCGACAATATATGCCAAGCAAACCTGCCAAATTTGGCATCGAAATATGGGCAGCATGTGATGCACAGTCCAGCTTTGCCTGGAATATGCAGGTTTACACAGGCAAATCTCCTGGCGAAGCACCGGAAAAAAATCGGCACAAGGGTTGTGCTTGATATGGATGAAGGACTGCATGGGCATAATATTACATGTGATAATTTTTTCACATCTTATGCCCTGGGTGAGGAACTGCTCAAAACATTACGGTGTTGGGGACAGTGAGAAAGAATAAACCAGAGCTTCCCTCTGAACTTCTTGCTGTCAAGAACAGGAAAGTAACATCTTCAGTGTTTGCCTTCACTGATAAAGCAACTGTGGTCTCCTATTGCCCCAAGAAAGGGAAAAATGTCCTGCTGCTCAGCACCATGCACAAAGATGCTGCCCTGAGCAGCAGAGAAGACAAAAAAAACCCACAAACGGTGCTGGACTACAGTGAGACAAAGGGAGGGGTGGACAACCTGGACAAGGTCACAGCTACATACAGCTGT
Source organism: Lutjanus erythropterus (assembly GCF_056507025.1). NCBI lineage: Eukaryota > Metazoa > Chordata > Actinopteri > Lutjaniformes > Lutjanidae > Lutjanus > Lutjanus erythropterus. The sequence continues at coordinate 40,330,950 of NC_139319.1, read as the reverse complement.
CGACGCATGACTGCCCGTTGGCCCCTTGTCATCTTCTTCCACATCATTGATGTGAGTGCATACAATGCATTTGTGATGTGGTCTGAAATAAACAAGGACTGAAACGGGAAAACTGAGCCGAAGGAGGATTTTCCTGGAGCAGCTTGGTAATGCACTGGTGAAACCTCAGATTGAGAGAAGACGGTGCCTTCCAAGAGCATCAACAGCTGCTGCAGCTATTGTGAAGGACATACAGACAGAGACAAACACCCCAACTCCTCCAATGGTACAAACTGCTGGCAAGAAATGTGGCAGGTGTCAGGTTTGTCCCACCCGAAATGATTCCAAGACCAGCATGACCTGTTCACTATGCACGAAATATATCTGCAAGGAGCATGAACACACTCTCTGCACATCCTGTGTAAAGTAGTGCAGACTAGAAGCTTGACTGTGTTCATAAAGAACTGTTCCATGTTCTTTCTATCTGACTGATGTTGAATGTGAATGTGTGCGGATTTTCAAACATGTAAACCCCCTCACACACACACCAAAAACAACAAAAAAACCCATCAATCAATATGGTTCATTCTGTGAGAGTCATGAATGTGCACCCCAGATTAGAAAAGATTTGGATTAAAGACTTTCAAGATACACTAACTCTAAAACTGAAAGTTTGACCTGATGGTGGCGCTGCAGGAAAGGTCATATCATCACCAAAACCAAGAGGGTTCATACTCTTGTGGTCAATACTGTTTTTAAGGTTGAATGAAGATTTGGATGAAAACTTTTCAAGATAAATTAATTCAATAAAAGTTTGGCCTGATGGTGGTGCTAGAGGACAGGTCAAGGTTTCATTATCAAGGGGTTATTTATGTATTCAACAAATAAACAAAGTGCCTGACACAAAAACTTGGTCAACAATTTTCTGTAAATCATTTTCTGGAGGCAAATATCCCTGGGTATAGTGATATTTGAGGATAATTGGAGGGTTAAGAAGTGTGCCACACATTTCCACCACTCCAATCTGGCCAAACAGCATTTGTGAGACATTCAGAGGGAACTTGGTCTGCCAGAGCACAACATAATCCAGGTTGTTCCAACAAGGTGGAACTCAACGCTCCACATGCTGCAAAGACTGCTGGAGCAAAAGTGTGCGCTTACCATCTACTGTGGTTAACATGGAGGACTTGCAGGTCCCTTGTGTCCAATTTAATTGAAACTCTTCTCCCAATAGATGAAGTGACACTTCAGGTGAGCCACAGTAACTCATCAGCATCCTGCATCATTCCTTGCCTGGCTGTGCTGAAGATGCTACTTCATGATGATGAGGGTCCCTCCACAAAAGGGATCAGAACGCTCAGGCAAGCCATGAGGGAGAGCCTGGACAAGCGTTTCTCAAAAGTAGAAGACACAAAAACTGTGGTGCTGGCCTGTCTCTCAGATCCTCATTATAAGAGTCATGCATTCTCCTCTGCCACGACATTGAGCAAGGATAGTTGAAAGAGAAAGAGGACGCTGCCACACAACAGACCACTCGAGAAGAGCAATGCTGCCACAGAAGGAGCCAGTGTGGAGGAGCAGGCAGCTGCATATGGGACACATGAGAATGAAACACCCACAAAAGGCAACAGAGAGAAAACTGTTGACCTGCTGGCCAGTATCTGCGTTAAGGATGAGCTACATCTGTACCTGAAGGAGCCAGTGATCAACAGGCAGAAAGAGGACCCACTCCAGTGGTGGAGACAGAATGAAGGGCGCTTCAAGCTACTTATGAAACAAGCAAGAAACTCTGCTTTTTCCACCACAATCTGGTGCTGCTCAATTGAGACTACTAATTGATTTGAGACTCACATTTCTGTGCAAATTTTATTTTACTTTGTTTGATTTACTTTATAAAACTTCAGAAAGCTATTTATTTATTTATTTATTTACAGGCTGCATTATTTCACAAACAGCTACTTTGTAAGTGTAAGTGTAACTTTGTAATTTAATTTATTTAAAAATATACCATATTTTTATTGTTGTTGTTTTACGCTTTTTTTTTAACAATAGCACTTTTGAAAGCAATATGATCAGATCAAATTCTGAGTTTAAATTCAGAATTATGACAAGAAAGTCAAAATTATGAGAATAAACTCAACTCTAATTCTGAATTTTTCTCCTCTGAATTCTGACTTAAAAATCAGAATTTTAACTTTAAGCTCAAGACTCAATACATTTTACACTTGGGGCCTAAACTCAAATAAATTCTAAACACTACTACCAAATATGAGTTAAATTTTAACAGCAGATCACAGTTATCAACTCAAAAACCACAAGAAAAAAATAACTTAAGTTGATAACTAATTGTAAAATAGGTTCTTCACCATATTTAACATGTTCTACCTGTGAAACTCAAGATGTTCTACAGAGGGATAACACCAATTTCTCTGTCAGACAAAGAAAACTTAATCTGAAACCTACAACTACAGTATTGTTGTTAAGACAACATTAGTAACCACTCTGATCATATTCCCTTCCTCAAAACTCCACAAGGAAGTAAAGAACAATCATCAATGACAGAGAACATATGAACTGAACCATTATTCTGTGTCAGCTTCACACTCAGAAAGGAATATCACGACTCATCATCGTGGTTAGTGAGACCAAACACTTTAGAAACACATTTCTCAAGTCAGAAACTATAGAAATGATCCCTGAAAGTATAGTCTTAGTTTGACTGAGGGTGAAAGCAGCAGCTCATTCACAGGAGACTCATTCTCACTCAGGGTTCCTCTTTTTCATTCGACCAAAATGATCAATTCATGATCAATAAACAAAATATGACTGCAACAAAAACCACAATAATAATCCTTTACACTAAACTGATCTTTAATGTTTGATTTAATTTCCATCCACACCCACAATGCTTTGCAAATTAAGTCACATATGTTCATGCATTTAATATATGCTGTTTTTTCCCATTCCCTTTCAAGTATTTACAAAATTGGAAACAAATATTTTATCTTTTTAATTGTTTAATTGTTTAGTTTATAAAATCACACATGAGGATTAGGGACAGATTGAAGTGAGTTAGGGCCACATGTGGAACATTTATTTGATTTTAATGTCAGAACTCAAATTAATTTTTCACATGAAGCCCTAGAAAAGTCAGAAAATAGAGTCCTGGGAATAAAGTTAGAAGGATGAGAATTAAGCCAAAATTCTGAGTTTAAATTCAGATTTATGCCAAGAAAGTCATAATTATGAGAATAAAGTCAGCTATAATTCTGACTTCTTCTCCTACGAATTCTGGCTTAAAATTCAGAATTTATGAACGATGATGAAGATGATAAACTTATGAACTTATTAATCTTATGAAATATTCTAATATTTTGAGATGCTGGATTTTTGATTTTCATGAGCTGTAAGCTATAATTACCAAATTAAAACAAAAAAAGGCTTGAAATGTTTCCATTTATGTGTAATAAATCTGAAATGCATTTGTTTGTTCTACAGAGGGATAACACCAGTAGGAAGCTAGTATTTTAATAATGCTAAACAAGTTTTAAACATAATATTAGATTAATTAATATAATTATATTACAGCAAACAGTAACCACTCTGATCATATTCCCTTCATCAAAACTCCACAAAGAAGTAAAGAACAATCATCAATGACAGAGAACATATGAACTGAATCATTATTCTCTGTCAGCTTCATGCTCAGAAAGGAATATCACAACTCATCATCGTGGTTAGCGAGACCAAACACTTTAGAAACACATTTCTCAAGTCAGAAACTATAGAAATGATCCCTGAAAGTATAGTCTTAGTTTGACTGAGGGTGAAAGCAGCAGGTCATTCACAGGAGACTCATTCTCACTCAGGGTTCCTCTCTGCCGTCAACTTGTTCCTAAACAGGACTTGATTGGTTTATTAAAACAAACACAGGCTCAGATGAACTGCAGCTATATTGGGTGTTTGAGCTGCTCCTCACAGACACGTCAGAGAGCCTCAACGTCATGTGGAGTTTCCATGCGTCATAAACAGCTGCTGCACACATTGCAATAAAAACAAAGTCAGATTGAAGAAGTTGGACTATCTCCATAAAGCTGATTCACTGAGAAGCCCCCTCCTCAGCCCAGATAAATGCATGGACTAAACTGGACCCGAATGCTCCTTTTTGTGTTTTATGTCAGCCGGCATCTATATGAGCTGCATTACTGCCACCTACTGGATTGAAACAGTTTTACAGAGCAAACTATTTCCAGTGTCCACCCAAAGTGCTACCTTGCAAAGTAGCTGGATTCGTGAGATCGCACAAAAATACGTCTTGCTAAGCTTCAAGTTATCCATTTGTGTTTGCACCAAACAGCTATGGAAAGTGCCTGCCCTTTTCCAAACAGTTTCTAAGGATGACTTCCCAGATGGTTCTGAGTAACAAACAATCTGGCGAGTTAGGTTACCCAAAGTGATCCTATTCACAACACTGTCCATTCTACAACCCAGACCCAACTATCTGACCTGATGCAGATTCTTCCTTTCTGTTAAAACAAAACCAGGTTCAGCAGAACCACAGCTAACCTGAGAGTCTGAGCCACTCATCACAGGTGTGTCAGAGTCTCATCATCATGTAGAGCACTGGGGAGTGTGTGTCTGACACTCTTAAAAAAGGTTAGGTTTCTAGGAATGAAAATAATTTTAATTAATGTTCATTTTTGACAAAACAGCTTTGGAATTAATCACTTATTCTTTTGCAGCAGGAAGTTTCCTGCAGGCTGGCAGGTTCAGCTTTTCAGAGACAGAATGGGGGAATCGAAGAGACAGAAAGGTTCAGAACTACTGGTTCTGGTGATTGTGTGACTTCGAACAAGACAACACAGGTTTAAAACAGTCTTGAACCTTGAACACAACTGAGACAATGACAGAGCAACAGCCCCAAAATGTTCAGTTACATGAACTTCCAATAATTAAAGCTGTAAACATTGTCAACACAAAAGAATGACTCTTAACAAGCTGAGCTGTAAGAAAGTCACAAGATCAAACTATTAAAAAAGCCTGAGAATGACCCAAAATGATTAATTTATCAAAACAGTTGGCGATTAATTAACTGTGCAATTAATAATTGATTAATTATTTAATCACTGCAGCTTTTCAGAATCTGTTTTTCTTACTTTGAAGCAAGCTTTTCTTTATCACAACTCATTGCTGCTTTTGTCTCCTGACTGTCAGCTCTCTGTATCACAGACATGCTGTCAGAGACACTCAATGTCTGCTTGTGCTTTTTACAGTTTTACTTTTAACACACAACAAGAAGAGACACAACAACTGGAGGAACATGTTGATGGCAGAGAGGAACCCTGAGTGAGAATGAGTCTCCTGTGAATGACCTGCTGCTTTCACCCTCAGTCAAACTAAGACTATACTTTCAGGGATCATTTCTATAGTTTCTGACTTGAGAAATGTGTTTCTAAAGTGTTTGGTCTCGCTAACCACGATGATGAGTCGTGATATTCCTTTCTGAGCGTGAAGCTGACAGAGAATAATGATTCAGTTCATATGTTCTCTGTCTTTGATGATTGTTCTTTACTTCTTTGTGGAGTTTTGAGGAAGGGAATATGATCAGAGTGGAGAGTTTAGAAGCTGTTTAATAAAGAAACAACAAAGTAATCAATAGTTTTGACAACCTGTTAATTTACATTCTTTATCAAATCCTATGTTTCTTAATTTAAACAGCCTTATTATGGTGAGATAAATTGTCTGGATATATAAATCTTCTTAAAATAAAGATTTTCTCTTGACTTCTCCATCTTGTTAGTTATATTATCACCTCTGAAGGATCTGATATGCAATAATGATTTTTTTTTTTTTTAAAAGGCTAGTCTGACTCACAGGATGTACTTTGTGGGTATAAGCTGCCATTGGCCACTTCAGGCAACATCACTGAAAGTTAAGAGTGTGAATCTCACTGACTGAGACCATATGTATCTCAATACATGTTCAATGATACGATACATCTTAGAAGTTTTTAAACAGCCAACGATTCAGTATGACATGATTCAGCTCTGTCACAATACAATACAATATATTTACTTTCTCTTTAATCTTTACTTTTCAATTCAATTGATTCTATATTTGTAGAGTGCTATTAGCTGCAAAAAGAAATCCTGATAGTTTTACTAAATATAGTAACAGGAGATACAGAGAGGAGACATTACAGTGGTGTTGACATCTTATTAGGACTCTCGTGCCTTAACAAGAATCTGTGAACAAACTTTATAACTGTTTAAAATGCATTTTTGCAGTAAGATGATGAGCTGCTCTGCTTCATATGAAGAGTGCTGTGGTTTTGATTAGTGTGGGGAAACAGTGATACGTGTTTCCTGCTCTCACAGTGACATGACGTCTCTGTGGGTCAGACTTGTGTCTCTGTACTCTGCTGTCCACTTTCACATTTTGCATAAATGACTTGTAACAGTGTATCTCAGCTATCTTATAAACACAAACTTATTCCACACTTTTATGAAAGTTTGGTGGTGCAGCACAATACAAATGTCAGTTCTCTGTCTGTCTGTTTTCAGCGCCGTCTGTTTTGAAGAAATGAAGAGTAGAGACAGGAGAGGGAGGAGGGAGCGCTTGTTTTGTGTGAGCGAGGCAGCAGGCGTCCAGTGAGAGCGGTGCAGACAGAGGCAGGAGGAGAGAGAAAACAGAGGAAAGTTACATCATTGATGCCAAAAATGAAATATATGCACATCCTAATGAGATGTATCGATTCTTTAGCACTGCATCAATGTTTCTGATTATCAGAATTGTTGATCACATCTCTGTATTCCACCAACCAATTCATCATCTAGTTCTTCCCTTATCAAACTTAACTTGGTTCACTAAACACATCCTACTTCTACACAGCAAAAATAACTTTTTCATTAGTGGATACAGCAGGCAATACACCACTAACAAATCATAGTAATGATAGTAATAACTTGGATTTATATAGCAACTTTCAAAGAACCCAAGGCTGCTTTACAGGGTATGAAACAAAAATAAAGCAAATACAGAAAGAAGAAAACAAGAAGAGAACAGCAATGACTGGTGATGTGTGAAGTTTGAGGCCATAAGTCTTGATGAATAAGTGGGTTTCCTGAAGTTTTTTGCAAGTGAACAGTTGTGGAGCATCGCAGGTCTCTGCCAGCAGAGAGCTGCAGAGGTTGGGTGCTGCCACACTGAACGCTCTGTAACCAAAAGTTCTCAGGATGATTTATCGGGTGGACAGTGGGTCCATGTACGAGGACTGTAGGTTCCTGGACGGGGTATTGTGGTGGAGGAGGTCAGACAGGTACCTGAAGAAAGACCACACAAGGATTTATAACCATTTGTTACTGCTGAGTTTGAGTAGGTCTGAGATAATGTCTGATCTTAACAATGTAAAATGCATCTAATGACACAACAACCACATGGATAAAAGTCAAGGTAAAGACCAATAAAAAAAACTCCCTATGTACTGTCTTACAAAAGATTATTATTTCTTTTCAGACAAGAAAAGCACCCACTCTGATCATACTCGCTTCCTCAAAACTCCACAAAGAAGTAAAGAACGATCATCAATGACAGAGAACATATGAACTGAATCATTATTCTCTGTCAGCTTCACGCTCAGAAAGGAATATCACAACTCATCATCGTGGTTAGCGAGACCAAACACTTTAGAAACACATTTCTCAAGTCAGAAACTATAGAAATGATCCCTGAAAGTATAGTCTTAGTTTGACTGAGGGTGAAAGCAGCAGGTCATTCACAGGAGACTCATTCTCACTCAGGGTTCAGAGGTTCAGAACATAATCAAGATATAATTCCTGTTCATAAATCCTGTTCACTTATTTTCTACTTATTTTCCACTGGCCAGCATACAGACTGGTGCTGGCAAAAACTATAATATACTGTAGACATTACAACAAGGCATACGTTCATGTATAATTCAGTGCATGTCAACTTTGCAAATATTATGTTATTAATTTGTCTCTTAAATTACTGTCCTAATGTCAATATTGATTTTACAATTGTTTTAGATTTGTTAAAATACTAGATTTCTGTAGTCTAGACTGAATTATGTCTGTCAGTGAAATATTGTTATTATCTTTCTGTAGAACATTAAGTTTCACTGGGAGAATATTTTTCATGTCAAATATGGGAAAGAGACTATTTTGTAATTGGTCATCAACTGAAGTTATTTTTTTCTTGTGGGTTTTGAGTTGATAAATGTGATCTGCTGTTAAAACTTAACTCATATGTGGTAGTAGTGTAATGTCCACCGTAGAGATTTTGATGATTAATCATTAATTCATTTGTGTTATTAACAGATAATGGATGTTTTGTGTATCATTTTTCCAGACTTCACAGGTTTTCTCACTGTTTGGTTGGCTCTGCCTTGTTTGTGTCATTATTATTATTATTATTATTATTATTATTATTATTATTATTATTATTGACTAAATTATTATTGTTCAACTATCAGTTCAAGAAAATGCATAAATTTTGCATCCTGTCTCCTGTATCCACAAATGAAAGTAGATTTTCTAGTAAGGAGACAACTTGATGATAGTGGACTGAAAGAGATGTGCTCAGCAATTTTGATAATCATTCGTTCATTAAAATCACTTAATAATTCAGGTCATTTATCAGAAAGATGATAATTAGGGCCACATGAGGAACATTTATTTATTTGATGTCAGAACTCAAATTAATTTTTCACATGAAGCCCTAGAAAAGTCAGAAAATAGTCAAAATTCTGAGTTTAAATTCAGAATTATGAGAATAAATTCAACTATAATTATGACTTTTTCTCCATTGAATTTTGACTTAAAATTCAGAATTTTAACTTTAAGCTCAGGACTCAAAACATTTCATACATGAGGCCCAAACTCAAATAAATTCTCTCCTGTAGAGAGTAGAGAGAAAGTCCCATCATAAATTTCCCACAAACTGAAAGTTAAGAGTAACCACTGTTTTTATTTAAGAAACAACAAATTATTGATAATCAAAGTTGATCTGTCAATGAAAAAGCATATTAATATTACATTTGTCACATGGGAACCAAACCATAACCACATCTTGACATGCAACACTTGGAGGCTGAATCTTCTTTTCATGGTTGTTAACACATTATGAATTTAAATAAATATTTCCTTAAAGGAGAAGTGTGTGATTTCCAGTGGCATCTAGCGTTCAAACCTTAGATTGCAACTAAGAGGATTTACCCCGACACCGCCCCTCTCTCACCAAGAGTACGGTGGCCGTCAGCAGACAAAATGGCGAGCGAAAGCTATCTCACAACAAACTACAATTATGTGTGTAGGATGAATTACCTGTCCAGCAGAAAACAGGCAACCTCGGCGTCACTGTGAAAACGTTTGTCCTCCATCAGCTATTTCCATCGTGTAAACGCTATGCTGATGTTGATTCGCGTTTTTGCCGTTTCCTGTCATGCTTGCTTTTACTTTCTTCGCGTCTCCGCTTTTTTGATGACGGGGATTCACTGTTCGCTGCTTTTTGTTCTGGTACAGTGTATGTATGATCCTCCATTTGTCAAAACTGTGCCAGTCAAGGTTCACAACGCTAAATGATCTGCCAGCAATCACCCGCGCCTATCCTCCCCGTCTACTTCTGTGTTTACGCTGCGGCGTCTACGTAAGGTTTCCATGGGCTTCCCAAGAGTCACTGTTAGTGCAGTTTGTCCGCTCTGCGCTGCCGTAGACGGCGCAGGATGATGATCTCCGTAAGTCGACCCGACCGTATGTAACTATAAATGGCTATTTCTAAAGTAACAGGAACATATAGCTTATGAGTTTATGTTGATTGATAATAATAAATAACATACTTATATATAATATATCTCATTTATGTACATAAATCCCTGTAATTATTACACACTGGTCCTTTAATATAGAACATGAAGTAATACCACTCTGATCATATTCCCTTCCTCAAAACTCCACAAGGAAGTAAAGAACAATCATCAATGACAGAGAACATATGAACTGAATCATTATTCTCTGTCAGCTTCATGCTCAGAAAGGAATATCACGACTCATCATCGTGGTTAGCGAGACCAAACACTTTAGAAACACATTTCTCAAGTCAGAAACTATAGAAATGATCCCTGAAAGTATAGTCTTAGTTTGACTGAGGGTGAAAGCAGCAGCTCATTCACAGGAGACTCATTCTCACTCAGGGTTCCTCTTTTTCATTTGACCAAAATGATCGATTCATGATCAGTAAACAAAATATGACTGTAACAAAAACCACAACAATAATACTTTACACTAAACTACTCTTTAATGTTTGATTTCATTTTCATCCACACCCACAATGCTTTGCAAATTAAGTCCACATACGTTCGTGCATTTAATATATATTATATAATAATAATATATATTGTTTTTTCCCAGTAACGTTACATAAACATAAGCAGCAGCTCTGCTCACTCACAGTCCCTCCAGACGTGTCTGTTAATCAGTTGAAACAAGGTTGCTGATAATATCGAAGTGGAAATAGTCCGTGATAGTAGAAGTATGTGTGTGTGAGTGAGAGAGAGAGTAAAAACCTCATGAACTCAATTCAGTCCAGTTTTATTGCAGGGAAGCACATTGAGGTGAAGGCTGATTAGCTTTTAGCGTAACGTTAGTCCACGGGTCCACTTTCTCCTCCTCTGGCTCTAGACACTCAGCAGACTGTAGCAATGGGGAGAACGTCTGTTCTGGTAGAGAACAGTGTGTGTTTGTGTGGAAGCCACATGAGAAACTCTACAACTCATAACTACTAACCTTACTGTGAGGCCCAATACGTTAGCGGCAGCTGACTGTTCCTATGATAAACACTGATTATTAAAGTGAAGATGCTGTAGGCTATTTAATGTTTTTAATGGTTCAATCACTTGAAACAAGGTTGCTGATAATATTGATACGGAAATATACAGTGATAATAGTAAGAAGTGTGTGTGTGTGCAGCGCATCTCTGATTTAAAAGCCGTCACATCACCTCGAGTGAAATCCAGACCATAACTTTTTTCACTGATGTAACTCTGCTATCACCAAAGAAACACATCATAAAACTGTGATGTTCATTGAAACTTTGGTGATATCAGCTGTCTTAACTTCTACACAGCTCCTCTCTGCTCACCGCTGCAGCTCTGTCTCACCCCGTCTGTGACACAGTGTGTCTGCTGATTGATCATGACTTCTAACCAATCAGATGTGCTGCTGTAGGCGGGACATTGAGTCAGACTACAGAGCGTAGTTGTGTATTATACTGTAAATTGTAATGTTAAAGGTGATCCAAGACTGACTGTATGTGAAAGTAAGCTGCATGTTACAACACTATCTGTGTTTGTAAAATCTCTCTTTAGCCTTAAATATAACATTTGTATGCATTCATAAAAACGATGATGTGTATTTTCAAACATAATTTTAAGTAATATATTTTTGGAATAAATAGATCAAACAAAAATTTGGAGGCTTCCCGCAGTAACTGAAGACACCCTAGGGGTCACACTCATCACTCAGGGTGACCGCTGGGTTAATGCATTAAGTGCAGTATTGTTTAAATGTAACAAGAGCAGGTCTTAGAAATAAAAGTGCTAACAAGAACCATAAATGGTTCTTCAGCTTGGCCTCATAGGAGAACTCTTTTTGCCTCCTGGTGAAACCTTTTATAAAGGTTCTACTTGGAAACCTATCAGAGAGTTCTTCAAATAACCCGACATAAAGGGTTATACTGAGAACCATCCATGAAAGGTTTCACCCAGAGCCCCAACTAGAGGGTCTAATAGGGGGACCCCTTCTTGGGAGTAATGGTCCCACCCAGAACCCTAACTTGGGGTTCTATGCAGAACCATATTTGCCTGTTGAGTTTGCTGTATAGGTTTATTGAACTCTATTTGTTTGTTTTTATTTATTTCTATTGTTTTATTTCTTTTTCTTTCATTTTTTTTTTACATGTTTGAAATAAAGAATTTTAATTCTTTCATTCCAATATGAAATGTTTGTACCGTTTCATCTCTAGACACATGTGGACTACATGGACACAATGTATGTGTTATTTCTGTATAGCAGACCGTTGCTAAGACTAACAGACCGTTGTTATGAAAAACAGACTGTTGCTATGGATACAGTTCTAATCATAGACTAAAAATAGAGTCACTGTTAAATTACCAAAATCACTTTGAAATGAATATTTTGTGTCATTTGTAAAAAAATTTTTGCGAATAACCATTTATCAAGCAGGATAATGTACAGTGAGCAGGTCGTTATTGTGAAATAAATCATGACAGTGTGATGCAGAACCCTGCAGGATCCCTTACATAGCAGTGTTTCCCAAACTTTGTTCCTTAGGATCCACTTTTTAAAAAAGATAAACCATCAAGAAACAATCCACAATAGGCCTTATCAACACATTTTGGTAAAAGTTAATATGTGCATAAATGAATGGCCGTGACCAGTTTTACTGTCATTTCCAGATTGTCTTATATTATGTTGACCTGTGTTCTCGAGAACATATTAAGTATTTAAGTTCTTTAAATCAGAAATAAATGCATTTAGGCTGTGTAACAATATAGGACCTTTTAGCCTAATATATAAACCAGACAAAATAAGTGAATTTAAGCAGAATTAACAGGCTCTCATTTTTTCCTGTCATCAAAAAAACAATATGTACACATTGGAAATTCTTTTTAAAAGGTTTACTACAGATGTAAATCTTAAATTTGCATTAATTCTTCAATGGTCTTTAATGTATTTGATGACCCAAATAAAATCTTCCGTGAGTTACTGGGAATGACTTATTTGCTGATTTGTAGTGTAGTTTCAGTTGGGAGGCAGCTTTCCCAAACCATAACCTCTTATTTCAACAACATATATTTTATTTAAAATCATGAGGCTGTATGTGAAAAAAAGTCCCACATTCTCATGTCACTACCAAAGCAGTGTAAGGTCCCATCATTTTAAAGTACATGTAGTATTTTTTTTAAATCAGGGTGTAAATTTAGGAAATGTCACAACCAAACCACCATTGTTTTCTGCAATCAAGCAACCTTTTTCGGGTGTTATGGCAGATCTTTTAGCATGTATGTGTGTACAGAACTGTTCAGAACTGTAACTGACCATGTGCTGATGAGCATCTTTGAGATCTAGTCAACAAAACTGACCGATCACTGTTTGTCCCTGATTTATTCATCAGACAAACCATTTAATATCAAATGTGACACACAGTGCAACTTTAAATTCTAAAAAACAAATGACCAAGAAACATGACATTATTTTATTTGATTTTTTTTTTATTTTTTTGATGTACAATAGTGATGTTCATTCATGTGGCTGATGGTGTTTAAATGTGTCTCGCAGATCCAGTTCAGGAAGAGGCGCCCAGCCCAAGCTCTCCAAGAAGACGAGGAAAAACTCATGAAGAGTTCTTAAGACACAGGGGAAGAAACCTCGGGAAAGGCAATTCAAAGAGAGATCCCCCTCTTCACGGACGGCTGGGAGTATATATGTGAGTATGTGCAATTTTCTTTCTTTTTGTTTTTAGCGTGGGGAAACCAGAGCTCCTGGAGGAAACCCACGTAATCACGGGGAAAACATCTGAACTCCATGCAGAAAGACCCTGATCCAAGTGGGTTTAAGATTCAGGATCTTTCTGCTGTGAGGGGGGCAGTGCTGACCACCGTGCTGCACCAACGTAAAGTCTTGACTCTCAAACAGCCGTTTTCAAAGTGCTGTTTGGGGGTTAAAACTGATTAATACTCACAAATACCTGTGTTTGTGTAAGTCCCTGTCCCTGAGCTGGAAGTCTGTGTGTGGGCTGTAGATGATCATCAGACGCCACACATGAGTACACGGTACCACTTCTTCTTCTTTTTCTTCTTGGCTAGCTGACTCTCTAGAGCCGTCAGCTGGGAGTTCAGGGAGAACTCTTTCTTCTTCCACTCCTGCTCCTTTTCCTGGAGAGTCTTCCTGAGGTCTTCTGTGGCCTGAAGGAGGGATGATTTTTCCTTCTGCCACTCGTTATGATGAGTTTCCAGCTGCTGCTCAACCTTCTGCAGAGCATCTGCAAGAGTTTTGTTTTCTTGTTTCTGCTCTTCAAGTTGAGCCGCAAAGAAAGTCTTTGATTTTTCTGTCTCTTCCACCTTCTGCTGCCAGCTGCGACGCTGAGTCTCCAGCAGATCCTCTGCCTTTTTCAGGGCAGAAGAAATCTTCCTGGTCTCTGCTTTTTGTTCCTCCAGCTGGGCTTGATGGGAAGCCTTGACTCGTTCCAGTGTCTTTTTTGCATCCTCCTTCTGTTTAGCGAGACTCTCCTCCATTTTGTTCAGCTTTGCTTGCAGCTTATGAGCTTGATCCCGCTCAAATACAAGTTCGGCCTCCAGCTGTTCAGCCTTTGTGCGAGCCTCAAACTCCGTGGTGTCCTTTTCAAAAAGCTGCAACTTAAGGCCATGAGTTGTCGTCTCCATGTTGGTTTCAGCCACGGCACGCAGCTGTTTCTCAACACGGACCTGTAACTTCATGGCCTCGACTTCACTTTGAAGGTCCTCGTTCTTTTTGGTCATAGCCTCCAACTTGACTTCAAGTTCTTTGGTGTAGGATGTCTTCTGCTCAAGGTCGCTCTGAGCTGTCCGCAGCATGAAGCAGATTTTCCTGAAACGTAATTTCAGAGTCTCAGTATCTTCCTGTTCAGAGCGGTTATGTTTGGCTGGAGCCGCGTCTAGCAGGGCTTGCAGTCTACATATTTCACTCTGCATCTGCTCTTTGCTCTTGTTGTCCTCTTGCTTGTCCTGGAGCTGATCGATGAGAGCGGTCAGCGAGTCCACGTGGATGTCCAAGTGGAGCCTCTGCTCAGATCGACCCCTGGTCAGCCTTGCCTCGCTGTCCTTAAGCTCGCACCTTATTTCCTCCTCCAGGGAATGGAGGTAGAAATCAAGGCGTCTGGTGGCGAAATCCTTGACTTGATGAGTCTGCTGATGGATCTCAGCGTTGTTTCTCCTCTGCCTCCTCTGCTTTCTCTGACTTTGTGTCGTTTCCATTGTAACTCGCGTTTGAACTTGTAAAACCTCTTTCCTAACTTGTGACAATGAAATTCGTGTCTGAATACTCGACAGTGAAAATCGGGTCTGATGCAGGTTTGATTCTGAGAATCAGAATTTTATAGCACAACATTCCGGAAGTGACTTGATGACATCATCAGAACACTGTTCTTTGATCTTGTTGTTGCTATGGGATACCTTTTTTTTTGTTTGTTTTTTTTTTCAAAGATGGCTGACTGAATTTTTTAAAACTTTATTTGTAACAAAACAATTACAACAAGGCATAGAAAATCATTATAGAGGAATAACATACAAGGCATGGTATAGAAAAGTAATTTAACATTGATATTATAATGCAGAGCAATAAGTAGTAAAAAAATAAACTAAAAAAAACAGAAAAACAAAATTGTGAAAAGGAAAAATGCATTAAGTCGATCTAGGGGTCATAAAAAACTTTCAGTTCTTCATAAGTTTTGAGGAGAGACTTGGATTATTTTCCTTCCATTAATTTTAAGGCACTCATATTGGCCATAAAGTCCCTTTAAGTAACTGAGAAGTGGGGTTTAATTTTCCACCATTTAGATGTGTAGATAAAAAAAATGCCAGTAGTGTAAGGCTGTTTAATATCAAGTGACCTTTAGTGTCCTTGAGATCAATACCAAACACAATAGTTTCTCTTGTGAGAGGAACATGTAGTGGGATTTTGGATGGTAGCAAGTCCTGCAAGTCCTGCCAGAATGTCATACAGTATAGACATTGACCTGTGGACAACCTGTGGTTTCAATTTCAGTATAACAAAAGAAACAATTATTGTGATCAATGTTAAATCTCTTTCTTAGCATTTCATTGGATGAATAAATATTGTTGAGAGTTTTAAAAATGGATTTCTTTGGTTTTAGGGCTGATAGGGTAAGTGATATATTTGGTTCTCCATTTTCAAATTTCTCAGTCTGAAAACAGTTGGGTGACAGAGTTTCTGTGAGATTAATTGGGAACAGTACATTATTCAAGCATTCCATATCAATTTATTTGAATTTCACTCAGTTAAAAGATTGACACATGACTGCCTATCTATGTTTTGAACTAACAGTTTGACTGATATGGGAATTGCTTTAATCACTTTGTCAAACTGAGCACGTGTGCAAACTATATGGTACTTCAAGAAGAAGTTTTCATACGATAGCCAATGTCCTAGATCACTGATGCGATGACTTATGGTGATGACCTGGGTGGGGACGCCACCTTTTACTCAGGCCTTTAGTGCTATTCATCCATCTAAATAGTTTTGGTGTGAGTTGCAGAGTTTTGGAGGTATCTGCCGTAGAGATAATATAATCTCTAAGGCTTTTGGGGGCTTCCTACATGCCAGATGGGAGGAGTTCAGTGAGTTTAAAGTATAAAAAAGCTCAGTATTTTCTCTGTGATGGATGACTTGGTCGATGTTATGTGTGGCCTGATCGGTTTCATTCCATCCATCTAGTATTTCAATTTTAGTGAGCAGACTCTTCAAATTATTTATTAAATGTAAAGAAAAAAGGGTAGAACCACCACAGTCCACATTAAGTGCTGTGGAAAATATTCTCCTGATAGTTTCATTGTTCCATTTTTACTTCCCGGTTGATCTCTGGTCCATCTGATCAGAGATGCCAGATTTCAGGATCGTTACCATGCAGCTTTATGGTACAGAGTTCAATCATATAAAACAGCTCCAGGTAACTCTGTGTGGTTTTAGAGATTCAATAAAATCATATCATCAGCTTTATGTGTCCACTATTGCAGTAAGTTAGACAGGAAAGTTATTTGTCTTATAATATATTGCAGAATACAGTAAAGTAAAATAAGTAAATGGTGGTGTGAGTTGCATAAAAGAAAATCATTTTTATTCTCATCTGGCAAAACACAGAATATAATTTGTATCATTTCAGAGATAAATTAATTGCAGACAATTGGACTCGAGTCATAGGGACTCGGACTCGAGTCGACTCGAGTCACAAATTTGACGACTTGCAACTCGACTCGGACTTGGAGGGTCAGAGACTCGAGACTCGACTCGACTTGAGACAAGATGACTCCCCTCGACTTGAGACAAGATTGATGACTCCTCTCGACTTCTTCACTATATTAAGGACAACTAGGGGGGGGAACAAGCTATTATGATAACTCAAATATTAGATTTTTTTCCACAAATAGGCCTGTTTTGAGATATTTTAAATAATTACTCCATAATTTAATGAGGTCCCACCCATAGATATAGAAATAGAAGTATATAGTTTCTTTATCTATGGTTCTGGCACCCACTGCACCCTCCAACCTGGGCCCAGGAATGTAGCCTTTCCCCATCTACCTTGGTCTAAATGATCAAACATGTAATGTAAGAATAGATAAAATTAACAGGTTTATGCTTTAATCCATTCAGACTAGACTGCATGTTCTTCTTTGGATGAGGAACAATAGTGAGAAACTTGACTTGACATAATCTGCGACTTGACTTGACTCGACAACCTTGTGACTTGACTCGACTTGACTTGACAACCTTGTGACTTGACTCGACTTGACTCGACATAACCTTGTGACTTGACTTGACTTGACTTGACATAACCTTGTGACTTGACTTGCCCATGACAAAAAAACTTGGGACTTGCTTGAGACTTGGACCAAATTACTCGATACTTGCTTGCGACTCGGATTGGAGGGAGGGGGGTGCAATTGTCTGCTGTACAGTGTATAATGATCTAACATATGTGTAGTATATACATAGTACAGCACTGTATAAGTTTGAAATTTTTTAATATATAACCATTATCATTACTATTATCATTATTATTACATTACATAACTATGGTGATAATTACAGACAGACAAAGATCAAAGACAAGTGCAAATTTGAAAATAATTTAACCCTAATCCCACCACTTTTTTCTTTTTTGCTGATCTGAAAAATGATCCGATCCGTGACTCAAAACCATGATATGATCCGAACCATGAATCTTTTGATCCGTTGCAGCCCTATTGTTAGATGAAGTGTGTCCCGAAGCTGTCTTTAATAGTTTCTTGTAGAGAGGAGCAGGATATTGCTGTTCAAGACTTAAGACATAATGTAACTGCATCATAAAGCCTACATGAACTGCATGGTGTTCAGGGATGAATGGTCTCTCCTATTGCTATTGTACTGTTTTTTCAGCTATAGTAACATTAATTGTTAGTAATGTAGCAGCCTAGTTTTGAATGACAGGGTCCCTGCTATCACATCTTGTTAAAACAGTGCAGTATGGAAGTATTACACTCAACCAACACCAGGGAAGGCAGTCTGTAATACATGCAATGAAGGTGTCAGCACTCATCAGCATCCTGCATCATTCCATGCCTGGCTGTGCTGAAGATGCTACTTCAAGATGATGAGGGTCCCTCCACAAAAGGCATCAGAACGCTCAGGCAAGCCATGAGGGAGAGCCTGGACAAGCGTTTCTCAAAAGTAAAAGACACAAAAACTGTGGTGCTGGCCTGTCTCTCAGATCCTCATTATAAGAGTCATGCATTCTCCTCTGCCACAACATTGAGCAAGGATGGTTGAAAGAGGAAGAGGACGCTGCCACACAACAGACCACTCGAGAAGAGCAATGCTGCCACAGAAGGAGCCAGTGTGGAGGAGCAGGCAGCTGCATATGGGACACATGAGAATGAAACACCCACAAAAGGCAACAGAGAGAAAACTGTTGACCTGCTGGCCAGTATCTGCGTTGAGGATGAGCTACATCTGTACCTGAAGGAGCCAGTGATCGACAGGCAGAAAGAGGACCCACTCCAGTGGTGGAGACAGAATGAAGGGCGCTTCAAGCTACTTATGAAACAAGCAAGAAACTCTGCTTTTTCCACCACAATCTGGTGCTGCTCAGTTGGGACTACTAATTGATTTGAGACTCACATTTCTGTGCAAATTTTATTTAACTTTGTTTGTTTTACTTTATAAAACTTCAGGAAGCTATTTATTTATTTATTTATTTATAATATATTTAATAATTTATTTATTATAAGAGATGCTGCTGACCCTGGGAGCTCCCTGCACTTTTTGTAAGCTGTTTAATAAACATATGCTTAAAGACATTTAAACCAAGTTAAGTGTTGGAGTTTGTATTAATTAAAATTTTGACACCAATATTTTCACTTTTACTGCAAATGAATATCGGCTCCAAATATCGGTTATTGGCCTCCTTGACTACTAACAATCGGTATCGGCCCTGAAAAAACCATATCGGTCTATCTCTATCTTTCACAAAATATCTTAACTAACTAGCCAAGTAAGAAAAGTTAGAATGACTAAATTTAGCCATTACTGAATTTATTAAGTGTTCAAAATACTGGCAAGAGCAGAGGCTGATTTCTCTCACTGGCTGGAAAAAGTAATACAGAATGTAACAAAGTCTCAGTTTACATTCATCCTGACACTAAAATGTTTTAAAACTGATTTGTTTTTAATCATTAGATTTTTCAGTAAAAGCTGCATTAAGCAACGTTTGGCTGTTAGGATGACATAAAGGACGGTTCTTGTGAAGACTATATACACTTGACAGAACAAAACAGGCTGCATTATTTCACAAACAGCTACTTTGTAACTGTAACTTTGTAATTTAATTTATTTAAACATATGTAATATTTTTGTTGCTTTTTGTTTAACAATAGCACTTTTGAAAGCAATATGATCAGATCAAATTCTGAGTTTAAATTCAGAATTATGACAAGAAAGTCAAGATTATGAGAATAAACTCAGAATTTTGAGAATAAATTCAACTATAATTCTGACTTTTTCTCCACTTAAAATTCAGAATTTTAACTTTAAGCTCAAGACTCAATACATTTTACACTTGTGGCCTAAGCTCAAATAAATTTTAAACACTACTACCAAATATGAGTTAAATTTTAACAGCAGATCACAATTACCAACTCAAAAACCACAAGAAAAAAAAAACTAAAGTTGATGAATAATTACAAAATAGGCTCTTCACCATATTTAACATGTTCTAACTGTGAAACTCAAGATGTTCTACTAATATTGAAACAACTAATATTTCTGTCAGACAAACAAAACTTAATCTGAAACCTAAAACTACAGTATTGTTATTAAGACAACATTAGTAACCACTCTGATCATATTCCCTTCCTCAAAACTCCACAGGAAAGTAAAGAACAATCATCAATGACACAAAACATATGAACTGAATCATTATTCTGTGTCAGCTTCACGCTCAGAAAGGAATATCATGACTCATCATCGTGGTTAGCGAGACCAAACACTTTAGAAACACATTTCTCAAGTCAGAAACTATAGAAATGATCTCTGAAAGTATAGTCTTAGTTTGACTGAGGGTGAAAGCAGCAGGTCATTCACAGGAGACTCATTCTCACTCAGGGTTCCTCTCTGCCATCAACATGTTCCTCCAGTTGTTGTGTCTCTTTTTGTTGTGTGTTAAAAGTAAAACTGTAAAAAGCACAAGCAGACATTGAGTGTCTCTGACAGCATGTCTGTGATACAGAGAGCTGACAGTCAGGAGACAAAAGCAGCAATGAGTTGTGATAAAGAAAAGCTTGCTTCAAAGTAAGAAAAACAGATTCTGAAAAGCTGCAGTGATTAAATGGTTAATCAATTATTAATTGAACAGTTAATTAATCGCCAACTATTTTGATAAACAAATCATTTTGGGTCATTCTCAGGCTTTTTAAATGTGATTATTATCTGCATCTATCTTATCTCTGAAAAGCTGAGGCTGCCAGCCTGCAGGAAACTTCCTGCTGCAAAAGAATAAGTGATTAATTCCAAAGCTGTTTTGTCAAAAATGAACATTAAGTAAAATGAATCCTAGAAACCTAACCTTTTTTAAGAGTGTCAGACACACACTCCCCAGTGCTTTACATGATGATGAGACTCTGACACACCTGTGATGAGTGGCTCAGACTCTCAGGTTAGCTGTGGTTCAGCTGAACCTGGTTTTGTTTTAACAGAAAGGAAGAATCTGCATCAGGTCAGATAGTTGGGTCTGGGTTGTAGAATGGACAGTGTTGTGAATAGATGAATATGTGCTGTGAGGAGAGAAATAAAGTGTGTACAGAAATCTGTTTTAATATTGAACCTTTTTAGAGACAAATTAATAACATAATATTAGATATATATTTGCAAAGTTGACATGCACTGAATTATACATGAACGTATGCCTTGTTGTAATGTCTACAGTATATTATAGTTTTTGCCAGCACCAGTCTGTATGCTGGCCAGTGGAAAATAAGTAGAAAATAAGTGGACAGGATTTATGAACAGGAATTATATCTTGATTATGTTCTGAACCTCTGAACCCTGAGTGAGAATGAGTCTCCTGTGAATGACCTGCTGCTTTCACCCTCAGTCAAACTAAGACTATACTTTCAGGGATCATTTCTATAGTTTCTGACTTGAGAAATGTGTTTCTAAAGTGTTTGGTCTCACTAACCACGATGATGAGTCGTGATATTCCTTTCTGAGCGTGAAGCTGACAGAGAATAATGATTCAGTTCATATGTTCTCTGTCATTGATGAGTGTTAATTGCTTCTTTGTGGAGTTTTGAGGAAGGGAATATGATCAGAGTGGTTATAATTACTGTTTCAATATCAGTATTGATTTTACAATTCTTTAAAATTTGTTAAAATACTAGATTTTTGTAGTCTAGACTGAATTATGTCTTTCAGTGAAATACTGTTGTTATAATTAATGTAGAACATTAAGTTTCACTGGGAGAATATTTTTCATTTCAAATATGGGAAAGAGACTATTTTGTAATTGGTCATCAGGTGAAGTTATTTTTTTCTCGTGGTTTTTGAGTTGATAAATGTGATCTGATGTTAAAATTTAACTCATATGTGGTAGTAGTGTAATGTCCACCGTAGAGATTTTGATGATTAATCATTAATTAATTTGTGTTATTAACAGATAATGGATGTTTTGTGTATCATTTTTCCAGACTTCACAGGTTTTCTCATTGTTTGGCTCTGCCTTGTTTGTATTATTATTATTATTATTATTATTATTATTATTATTATTATCATTATCATTATTATTATTATTGGCTAAATTATTATTGTTCAACTATCAGTTCAAGAAAATGTATAAATTTTGCATCCAGTCTCCTGTATCCACAAATGAAAGTAGATTTTCTAGTAAGGAGAAAACTTGATGATAGTGGACTGAAAGAGATGTGGTCAGAAATTTTGATAATCAGTTCATTAAAATCACTTTATAATTCAGGTCATTTATCAGAAAGATGATAATTAGGGCCACATGAGGAACATTTATTTATTTGATGTCAGAACTAAAATAAATTTTTCACATGAAGCCCTAGAAAAGTCAGAAAATAGTCAAAATTCTGAGTTTAAATTCAGAATTATGAGAATAAATTCAACTATAATTCTGACTTTTTCTCCTCTGAATTCTGACTTAAAATTCAGAATTTTAACTTAAAGCTCAGGTCATATTTTGTTTACTGATCATGAATCGACCTGAATTATTAAGTGATTAATTAATGAATCGATCATTTTGGTCGAGTGAAAAAGAGGAACCCTGAGTGAGAATGAGTCTCCTGTGAATGAGCTGCTGCTTTCACCCTCAGTCAAACTAAGACTATACTTTCAGGGATCATTTCTATAGTTTCTGACTTGAGAAATGTGTTTCTAAAGTGTTTGGTCTCGCTAACCACGATGATGAGTCGTGATATTCCTTTCTGAGCGTGAAGCTGACAGAGAATAATGATTCAGTTCATATGTTCTCTGTCATTGATGATCGTTCTTTACTTCTTGGTGGAGTTTTGAGGAAGGGAATATGATCAGAGTGGTTACTAATGTTGTCTTAATAAAAATACTGTAGTTTTAGGTTTCACATTTAGTTTTGTTTGTCTGACAGAAATGTTGGTGTTATCCCTCTGTAGAACATCTTGAGTTTCACAGGTAGAACATGTTAAATATAGTGAAGAACCTGTTTTGTAATTAGTCATCAACTTATTTTTTTTCTTGTGGTTTTTGAGTTGATAACTGTGATCTGCTGTTAAAATTTAACTCATATTTGGTAGTAGTGTAAAATTTATTTGAGTTTAGGCCACAAGTGTAAAATGTATTGAGTCTTGAGCTTAAAGTTAAAATTCTGAATTTTAAGTGGAGAAAAAGTCAGAATTATAGTTGAATTTATTCTCAAAATTCTAAGTTTATTCTCATAATCTTGACTTTCTTGTCATAATTCTGAATTTAAACTCAGAATTTGATCTGATCAATATGATGTGATTATATTGATCAAATCAAAAGTGTCATTGTTAAAAAAAAGTAAAACAACAACAACAAAAATATTGCATATTTTTAAATAAATTAAATTACAAAGTTACATTAAAAAACACTAATAAAACGGTTGTAGCAGGGGGATACTGAGAGGCAGGTACAACTGGCCAATCAGGAGGAGAGCACTGGAGTTGTTAAGAGGCTCATGAAGCACAGGTGTGTTAGCTTCACTCAGGCTACTGAGTTCACTCCTGTGCACATGCTGCCTTGGTAAGCCAATCAAATCTGTTGTTGGAGATATTTGTTTTTAAAGGTTATGTAGGGGTGCAAAATGCACCCTGAGGTAATTTATTTATATATATTATGTAAATACGGAATCTTTGTAAAAATGTGGGTCAGCCAATAATTAATTCTTTCTTTTGTAAACGGTCCTAACAGTCCCAGAATTGTGCCAGTGGCGAGGTATGGGAATGTCTCCTTGTTACCAAGCATTGTTTGCATGTCTGTAGACTGAGACTTAACATGTGCTCCGTTAAATTTGCAGGGAAAGTGCTGGTTGCCGTTTACAGCCTATTATATTATTTGAATTTTGTTTATTGGGTCTAGTAAGTATGGCTAACCTATAGCTCTCCTTTTTGTTTTAGTGCTGCAGCTGGTGTTGGTCTTTGGTCACAGGACCAGCTGGTGCAGTGGGAGTTCACCCACTGATTTGTGGTGTTATCCTTTTAAGGTTTGCTGTGGCACTGGTATTAGTTTGGGTGTGTTTCTGTTGGGGTAAAGAGGGTTTATTTTGTTTTCTAGTTTTGGTATATAATTATTTATTTTTGTGTTGTTCACCTATAGTATACTACCGATGCACCAGCCTGCTGACTGGTGTGCCACCACCCCCTGCAGCGAGACATGCTATTTTTTAACCGTTTAATTGATGTTAGTGACCCTTCATTGTAATAAAACAGCCTGTTATGGCATTTTGACCCACACTGACTGTTGGCTTCATCATTGAAGTTCGCCTGTAGGTAAGTTTTAGAGCTTAGCTGAGTGTCACACAAAGTTAAATAAAATTTGCACAGAAATGTGAGTCTCAAATCAATTAGTAGTCCCAATTGAGCAGCACCAGATTGTGGTGCACAAAGCAGAGTTGTTCAGCCTGCTCTCCAGTCAGACGGCTTCTCTTGCTCTCATAAATTGCAGAGACTTCACTGAAGACGTGCTTACTTGGAATTGATGAGGGTAGTGCACAAAGAAACTTTCTTGACTGTTTCGCAAGTAGCTTGAAGCGCCCTTCATTCTGTCTCCACCACTGGAGTGGGTCTCTTTTCCGCCTGTCGATCACTGGCTCCTTGAGGTACAGATGTAGCTCATCCTCAACGCAGATACTGGCCAGCAGGTCACCAGTTTTCTCTCTGTTGCCTTTTGTGGGTGTTTCATTCTCATGTGTCCCATATGCAGCTGCCTGCTCCTCCACACTGGCTCCTTCTGTGGCAGCATTGCTCCTCTCGAGTGGTCTGTTGTGTGGCAGCGTCCTCTTCCTCTTTCAACCATCCTTGCTCAATGTCATGGCAGAGGAGAATGCATGACTCTTATAATGAGGATCTAAGAGACAGGCCAGCACCACAGTTTTTGTGTCTTTTACTTTTGAGAAACGCTTGTCCAGGCTCTCCCTCATGGCTTGCCTGAGCGTTCTGATGATTGTGGTGCAATGTTTGTTTTTGTTATAGTCCAGGATGATTATGGGCTTTTTGTCACTTCCTGAAGACACAGCTGCATCTTTGTGAAGAGTGGTCATCAGTATCACATTCCATCATTTTTTTCGACAGTATGAAACAGCAGTGGTGGTGTCTGTAAAAACAAACTTTGAGGAAAGTGGAGCCTTGTCCTTCGCCTGCAACATTTCAGCAGGCAGCTCAGGTTTATTTTTTTACTGTGCCCACCATGGTGAGTTTCCTCCTGAGAAGTTCTTGTCCAAGGTCATAGCTGATAAAAAAAAAAATGTCACAAGTGATGTTGTGACCTACACTGAGCATGTATTGCCGGAATCGGCATTTTCCATGGAAAGGGAGAAAACGTTCATCTACTGTCACCACTGGACCTGGGTTGAACATCAGTGGAAGGAGCTGCACCCATCTCTCCCAGACATCCCTGATGGGAGCAAGTTTGTCAGATTTTGCTCTGGGGTCTGTTGTCAAATCTGAGGACTCTTGATATCATTTGAAAGGTCTGAAGTGACATAGTTGCCCGGAAATTATTCCGGCCTGTCGATGCGTCCCAGAGACTATCAGTGGCCTCATTGCTGGATCTGTACACTCCAGCAAGAAGAAGAACACCAATGTAGGCATCCAGGTATTCCTCATCAGTGTCATTCCAGATGTTGCCATGGACTTTTTTCCTTCAAGGTTTATCATAACAATGATGACTTTTTTTTAGTGACAATGGCATAAACAGATCAAAACATGTTTTCATGTCACTTACTCTCGTCACAGCAAACCTTGTGATCTGGCAAAGGTACCAGAGGAGGCCCAACCGGCTGCCGCACAAATGTCCTCGAAGGGTGCCCCCTTGAAGAGTGCCCAAGAGGCAGCCATCCCCCTGGTGGAGTGGGCCACCACCCCACTAGGTGTAGTGACTCCAGCATTGTCATAGGCCAGAGCTATGGCCTGGACAACCCAGTGGACCAAGAGCTGCTTGGACAGAGCTTGGCCTAGCCCAGCTCTCCTAAAACTCCCAAAAAGTTGGTCAGTCTGCCTAACTGGGCTTGTACGGGTGATGTACACCCTCAAGAACCAGACAGCACAGACCAGGTGCAACTGAGCCGCCTCTGCAGATTCATGTGGCGGAGGATGAAAGGATGAAACACAAAGGATCGAGGGAGCACCTTGGGTAAGAAGGCCGGATTTGGCAGGAGAGAGACGGCTGAACCCTCTTCCCCCAACCGCAAACAGGACGGAAACTGCAAAAACAAGAGGACCCCCTGTGTCCCACAGGAGACCGGGTTCCAGGCCCTCCCTGCACACCACTGGCAAAACCTCTTCCACCTGCCAGCATAAATTACCCTGGAAGAGGGAACTCTGGCTGCCTGCAGGGTAGCCATAACAGCAGGGCTCAAACTGGTGGGCGGCTCCTGTCTAAGGGCCAAACATGCAGCCTGAAAATTCGTGGACCCAGGTGCCAGAGCTATCCTCGAGCCTGCGATAGCATGTCCGGCCTGACTGGGAGGCACCATGGGGTTCCTGCCAGCAGCCTCTGCAAAGCTGCCATCCATAGCTGATGTGGCCAATCTGGGGCCACTAGCAGAACCCTGGCCCCCATCATCCCTGCCTTGGCCATAACGGCTGGCATGAGGGGAAACGGAGGAAATGCATACAACAGGCCTCGGGGCCACTGACCTGCAAGAACGTCTACTCCCAGTATTCATGCTGGACCTGCCAAGTCGTGCAGAGACCATGACTGCAGACCCCCCTGGTGGTTGATGTAAGCGACCATGGTTGAATTGTCGGTCCGCACCAACACGTGCTTCCCTTGAATCACTGGCCAAAAATACACCAAAGCTCAATACACTGTTCCCAGTTCGAACAAGTTGATTTGAACCCCTCTCCAAAAGGGGCTCCACTGGCCGTGGGCTGGGTGATTCTCCCATAGGGCACCCCAGCCAGCCTCTGAGGTGTCTGTTGTTATGGTCACCCTTGAGCACACTGGGTCCAGTGGAACTCCTCCCCTGAAGCCTAGGGCTGTGGTCCACCATGCAATCATGGGAAGGCAAATGGAAGACACTGGGATAGCCCTCCAGCCATCCTCGTGGGGGCTCACCTTGTGCCTGGCAAGCCAACGCTGCAGCGGCCTCATGTGAAGCAACCCCACGGGCACCACCTGGGATGCTGCTGCCATGAGGCCCAACAGCCTCCGGCCATGCTCCACTGATACACACTTTGCCACAGTCAACTGTGACAAGCTGTCCATCAACACCGCTGTCCTCTTTGAGGTCAGGACAGCTCTCATCGAGGTTGAATCCAGGACCAAACCAAGATACTCCACCCTCCTTCATGGAACCAGGCAACTCTTCTCCCTGTTCAAGGCCAGCCCCAGGTCCTTGAGGTGGTTCAACACTGCCAAGGTGTCGAGCTGTCGCCTCTGTGTATGGGAATGTGGAAGTATGCATCGCGGAGATCCACCGTAGTGAACCACTCTCCCTGCCTTATGGATGACAGAAGGCATGACAGACGAAGCATACGGAAAGAGAGGCGCCTCAGGAAGCCGTTGAACCTCTTCAGGTTTAAGATAGGACAGAGGCCACCGTCCTTCTTTGGAGAAGAGGGGAAAACCTCACCATCGCCGTCCTGCGACATAGCCTGGGAAGCCAAGGCTGTCTCTCGGACTGAGTGCGATGACAGCACAGGTGTGGAATAAAGCCTCAGGTAGCGTACGACCTCCTGGCCGCAGCGGCTCCTCTCAGCCCAAGCACACAATGTCAGCCACGGGAGGTAGCGTTCTCCCTCACGGGAAAAGATGCTCCCTGCAGCGCCACACCAAAACCAATGATCCGCACACTCTTCCTTGCGATCAGCTCCTGTAGGAAGAAGGCAGATAACCATATCTATCAGAAACTTCACAGAATTACATCTCAATCTGAAACCAATACTCACGCCGTTCCAGGAGGAAAAAAGAGACTAGGTAGGTGATCGCACACCTGTATTAGTAGGCTTTGACTGTGCCCAGGGGTGGAAGTGTTAATTTGCTATACTGTCTCCTGAAACAGCTCACCCTCAGAGAGAGTGACACATACGGTGATGTGTTGACTGAACATGAAATAGAAGAATAATTAAAGGAAAAATACAACTTAAATTAAGTCTTAAGTACGTTATATTTCGGAGAAAAAATAAACAAATTACATACACTATAATGTCAACAATTATAGAGAGATAACACCAGTACTTCAAAGACAGACATAACAAACTAAAATTTTTCTAGTCCAACTACAAAAACCTAGTATTTTAACAAAACTAAAGCATTTATAACAGAAAATGTTACTAAGGCAGTAATTGTAACCACTCTGATCATATTCCCTTCCTCAAAACTCCACAAAGAAGTAAAGAACGATCATCAATGACAGAGAACATATGAACTGAATCATTATTGTCTGTCAGCTTCACGCTCAGAAAGGAATATCACGACTCATCATCGTGGTTAGCGAGACCAAACACTTTAGAAACACATTTCTCAAGTCAGAAACTATAGAAATGATCCCTGAAAGTATAGTCTTAGTTTGACTGAGGGTGAAAGCAGCAGGTCATTCACAGGAGACTCATTCTCACTCAGGGTTCCTCTTTTTCACTCGACCAAAATGATCGATTAATGATCAGTAAACAAAATATGACTGTAACAAAAACCACAATAATAATCCTTTACACTAAACTGCTCTTTAATGTTTGATTTCATTTTCATCCACACCCACAATGCTTTGCAAATTAAGTCACATATGTTCATGCATTTAATATATGCTGTTTTTTCCCATTCCCTTTCAAGTATTTACGAAATTGGAAACAAATATTTTATCTTTTTAATTGTTTAATTGTTTAGTTTATAAAATTACACATGAGGATTAGGGACAGATTGAAGTGAGTTGAATGTCAAAACTCAAATTAATTTTTCACATGAAGCCCTAGAAAATCAGAAAATAGTCAGAGTTCTGGGAATAAAGTCAGAATGATGAGAATTAAGTCAAAATTCTGAGTTTAAATTCAGATTTATGACAAGAAAGTCAAAATTATGAGGAGAAAACGTCAGAATTATAGCTGACTTTATTCTCCAGCATCTCAAAATATTAGAATATTTCATAAATACACAATGCTTTGCAAATTAAGTCACATACGTTCGTGCATTTAATATATATTGTTTTTTCCCAGTAACGTTATATAAACATAAGCAGCAGCTCTGCTAGCTCACAGTCCCTCCAGACGTGTCTGTTAATCACTTGAAACAAGGTTGCTGATAATATTGATACGGAAATATACAGTGATAATAGTAAGAAGTGTGTGTGTGTGCAGCGCATCTCTGATTTAAAAGCCGTCACATCGCCTTGAGTGAAATCCAGACCATAACTTTTCTTCTCTGTGCATCGGACTTCTACCGACCGCACATAGAGCATACCGAACAAAAAAAGACAACGTCAAAGTTTGATGGCCAAACCATTTGTGTGTGTTTTTTTTTTTTTTTTTTTTGGGGGGGGGGGGGGGGTTCTTCACTATATTAAGAACAACTGGGGGGGGCTATTATGATAACTCAAATATTAGATTTTTTTCCACAAATAGGCCTGTTTTGAAATATTTTAAATAATTACTCCATAATTTAATGAGGTCCCACCCATAGATACAGAAATAGAAGTATATAGTTTCTTTATCTATGGTCCTGGCACCCACTGCACCCTCCAACCTGGGCCCAGGAATGTAGCCTTTCCCCATCTACCTTGGTCTAAATGATCAAACATGTAATGTAAGAATAGATCAAATTAACAGCTTTATGCTTTAATCCATTCAGACTAGACTGCATGTTCTTCTTTGGATGAGGAACAATAGTGAGAGACTTGACTTGACATAATCTGTGACTTGACTTGACTTGACTCGACAACCTTGTGACTTGACTTGACTCAGCAACCTTGTGACTTGACTCGACTTGACTCGACATAACCTTGTGACTTGACTTGACTTGACTCGACATAACCTTGTGACTTGACTTGACTTGACTTGACTCGACATAACCTTGTGACTTGACTTGACTTGACTTGCCCATGATAAAAAAACTTGGGACTCTGTCCCACCCAGAACCCTAACTTGGGGTTCTATGCAGAACCATATTTGCCTGTTGAGTTTGCTGTATAGGTTTATTGAACTTTGTTTGTTTGTTTTTATTTATTTCTATTGTTTTATTTCTTTTTCTTTCATTTTTTTTACATGTTTGAAATAAAGAATTTTAATTCTTTCATTCCAATATGAAATGTTGGTACCGTTTCATCTCTAGACACATGTGGACTACATGGACACAATGTATGTGTTATTTCTGTATAGCAGACCGTTGCTAAGACTAACAGACCGTTGTTATGAAAAACAGACTGTTGCTATGGATACAGTTCTAATTATAGACTCTGCAGGAAAAATAGAGTCACTGTTAAATTACCAAAATCACTTTGAAATTAATATTTTGTGTCAATTTTTTTTATTTTTTTTGTGAATAACCATTTATCAAGCAGGATAATGTACAGTGAGCAGGTCGTTATTGTGAAATAAATCATGACAGTGTGATGCAGAACCCTGCAGGATCCCTTACATAGCAGTGTTTCCCAAACTTTGTTCCTTAGGATCCACTTTTTAAAAAAGATAAACCATCAAGAAACAGTCCACAATAGGCCTTATCAACACATTTTGGTAAAAGTTAATATGTGCATAAATGAATGGCCGTGACCAGTTTTACTGTCATTTCCAGATCGTCTTATATTATGTTGACCTGTGTTCTCGAGAACATATTAAGTATTTAAGTTCTTTAAATCAGAAATAAATGCATTTAGGCTGTGTAACAATATAGGACCTTTTAGCCTAATATATAAACCAGACAAAATAAGTGAATTTAAGCAGAATTAACAGGCTCTCATTTTTTCCTGTCATCAAAAAAACAATATGTACACATTTGAAATTCTTTTTAAAAGGTTTACTACAGATACAAATCTTAAATTTGCATTAATTCTTCAATGGTCTTTAATGTATTTGATGACCCAAATAAAATCTTCCGTGAGTTACTGGGAATGACTTATTTGCTGATTTGTAGTGTAGTTTCAGTTGGGAGGCAGCTTTCCCAAACCATAACCTCTTATTTCAACAACATATATTTTATTTAAAATCATGAGGCTGTATGTGAAAAAAAGTCCCACATTCTCATGTCACTACCAAAGCAGTGTAAGGTCCCATCATTTTAAAGTACATGTAGTATTTTTTTTTTTAAATCAGGGTGTAAATTTAGGAAATGTCACAACCAAACCACCATTGTTCAAACCATTGTTTTCTGCAATCAAGCAACCTTTTTCGGGTGTTATGGCAGATCTTTTAGCGTGTATGTGTGTACAGAACTGTTCAGAACTGTAACTGACCATGTGCTGATGAGCATCTTTGAGATCTAGTCAACAAAACTGACCGATCACTGTTTGTCCCTGATTTATTCATCAAACAAACCATTTAATATCAAATGTGACACAAAGTGCAACTTTAAATTCTAAAAAACAAATGACCAAGAAACATGACATTTATTTATTTTATTTTTTTTTATTTTTTTGATGTACAATAGTGATGTTCATTCATGTGGCTGATGGTGTTTAAATGTGTCTCGCAGATCCAGTTCAGGAAGAGGCGCCCAGCCCAAGCTCTCCAAGAAGACGAGGAAAAACTCATGAAGAGTTCTTAAGACACAGGGGAAGAAACCTCGGGAAAAGCAATTCAAAGAGAGATCCCCCTCTTCACGGACGGCTGGGAGTATATATGTGAGTATGTGCAATTTTCTTTTTTTGTTTTTAGCGTGGGGAAACCAGAGCTCCTGGAGGAAACCCACGTAATCACGGGGAAAACATCTGAACTCCATGCAGAAAGACCCTGATCCAAGTGGGTTTAAGATTCAGGATCTTTCTGCTGTGAGGGGGGCAGTGCTGACCACCGTGCTGCACCAACGTAAAGTCTTGACCCTCAAACAGCCGTTTTCAAAGTGCTGTTTGGGGGTTAAAACTGATTAATACTCACAAATACCTGTGTTTGTGTAAGTCCCTGTCCCTGAGCTGGAAGTCTGTGTGTGGGCTGTAGATGATCTTCAGACGCCACACATGAGTACACGGTACCACTTCTTCTTCTTTTTCTTCTTGGCTAGCTGACTCTCTAGAGCTGTCAGCTGGGAGTTCAGGGAGAACTCTTTCTTCTTCCACTCCTGCTCCTTTTCCTGGAGAGTCTTCCTGAGGTCTTCTGTGGCCTGAAGGAGGGATGATTTTTCCTTCTGCCACTCGTTATGATGAGTTTCCAGCTGCTGCTCAACCTTCTGCAGAGCATCTGCAAGAGTTTTGTTTTCTTGTTTCTGCTCTTCAAGTTGAGCCGCAAAGAAAGTCTTTGATTTTTCTGTTTCTTCCACCTTCTGCTGCCAGCTGCAACGCTGAGTCTCCAGCAGATCCTCTGCCTTTTTCAGGGCAGAAGAAATCTTCCTGGTCTCTGCTTTTTGTTCCTCCAGCTGGGCTTGATGGGAAGCCTTGACTCGTTCCAGTGTCTTTTTTGCATCCTCCTTCTGTTTAGCGAGACTCTCCTCCATTTTGTTCAGCTTTGCTTGCAGCTTATGAGCTTGATCCCGCTCAAATACAAGTTTGGCCTCCAGCTGTTCAGCCTTTGTGCGAGCCTCAAACTCTGCGGTGTCCTTTTCAAAAAGCTGCAACTTAAGGCCATGAGTTGTCGTCTCCATGTTGGTTTCAGCCACGGCACGCAGCTGTTTCTCAACACGGACCTGTAACTTCATGGCCTCGACTTCACTTTGAAGGTCCTCGTTCTTTTTGGTCATGGCCTCCAACTTGACTTCAAGTTCTTTGGTGTAGGATGTCTTCTGCTCAAGGTCGCTCTGAGCTGTCCGCAGCATGAAGCAGATTTTCCTGAAACGTAATTTCAGAGTCTCAGTATCTTCCTGTTCAGAGCGGTTATGTTTGGCTGGAGCCGCGTCTAGCAGGGCTTGCAGTCTACATATTTCACTCTGCATCTGCTCTTTGCTCTTGTTGTCCTCTTGCTTGTCCTGGAGCTGATCGATGAGAGCAGTCAGCGAGTCCACGTGGATGTCCAAGTGGAGCCTCTGCTCAGATCGACCCCTGGTCAGCCTTGCCTCGCTGTCCTTAAGCTCGCACCTTATTTCCTCCTCCAGGGAATGGAGGTAGAAATCAAGGCGTCTGGTGGCGAAATCCTTGACTTGATGAGTCTGCTGATGGATCTCAGCGTTGTTTCTCCTCTGCCTCCTCTGCTTTCTCTGACTTTGTGTCGTTTCCATTGTAACTCGCGTTTGAACTTGTAAAACCTCTTTCCTAACTTGTGACGATGAAATTCGTGTCTGAATACTTGACAGTGAAAATCGTGTCTGATGCAGGTTTGATTCTGAGAATCAGAATTTTATAGCACAACATTCCGGAAGTGACTTGATGACATCATCAGAACACTGTTCTTTGATCTTGTTGTTGCTATGGGATACCTTTTTTTTTGTTTGTTTTTTTTTCAAAGATGGCTGACTGAATTTTTAAAAACTTTATTTGTAACAAAACAATTACAACAAGGCATAGAAAAACATTATAGAGGAATAACATACAAGGCATGGTATAGAAAAGTAATTTAACATTGATATTATAATGCAGAGCAATAAGTAGTAAAAAAATAAACTAAAAAAACAGAAAAACAAAATTGTGAAAAGGAAAAATGCATTAAGTCGATCTAGGGGTCATAAAAAACTTTCAGTTCTTCATAAGTTTTGAGGAGAGACTTGGATTATTTTCCTTCCATTAATTTTAAGGCACTCAGATGATTAGCCATAAAGTCCCTTTAAGTAACTGAGAAGTGGGGTTTAATTTTCCTCCATTTAGATGTGTAGATAAAAAAAAATGCCAGTAGTGTAAGGCTGTTTAATATCAAGTGACCTTTAACGTCCTTGAGATCAATACCAAACACAATAGTTTCTCTTGTGAGAGGAACATGTAGTGGGATTTTGGATGGTAGCAAGTCCTGCAAGTCCTCCCAGAATGTCATACAGTATAGACATTGACCTGTGGACAACATGTGGTTTCAATTTCAGTATAACAAAAGAAACAATTATTGTGATCAATGTTAAATCTCTTTCTTAGCATTTCATGACTGCCTATCTATGTTTTGAACTAACAGTTTGACTGATATGGGAATTGCTTTAATCACTTTGTCAAACTGAGCACGTGTGCAAACTATATGGTACTTCAAGGAGAAGTTTTCATACGATAGCCAATGTCCTAGATCACTGATGCGATGACTTATGGTGATGACCTGGGTGGGGACGCCACCTTTTACTCAGGCCTTTAGTGCTATTCATCCATCTAAATAGTTTTGGTGTGAGTTGCAGAGTTTTGGAGGTATCTGCCGTAGAGATAATATAATCTCTAAAGCTTTTGGGGGCTTCCTACATGCCAGATGGGAGGAGTTCAGTGAGTTTAAAGTATAAAAAAGCTTAGTATTTTCTCTGTGATGGATGACTTGGTCGATGTTATGTGTGGCCTGATCGGCTTCATTCCATCCATCTAGTATTTCAATTTTAGTGAGCAGACTCTTCAAATTATTTATTAAATGTAAAGAAAAAAGGGTAGAACCACCACAGTCCACATTAAGTGCTGTGGAAAATATTCTCCTGATAGTTTCATTGTTCCATTTTTACTTCCCGGTTGATCTCTGGTCCATCTGATCAGAGATGCCAGATTTCAGGATCGTTACCAAGCAGCTTTATGGTACAGAGTTCAATCATATAAAACAGCTCCAGGTAACTCTGTGTGGTTTTAGAGATTCAATAAAATCATATCATCAGCTTTATGTGTCCACTATTGCAGTAAGTTAGACAGGAAAGTTATTTGTCTTATAATATATTGCAGAATACAGTAAAGTAAAATAAGTAAATGGTGGTGTGAGTTGCATGAAAGAAAATCATTTTTATTCTCATCTGGCAAAACACAGAATATAATTTGTATCATTTCAGAGATAAATAAATTGCAGACAATTGGACTCAAGTCATAGGGACTCGGACTCGAGTCGACTCGAGTCGCAAATTTGACGACTTGCAACTCGACTCGGACTTGGAGGGTCAGAGACTCGAGACTCGACTTGAGACAAGATGACTCCCCTCGACTTGAGACAAGATTGATGACTCCTCTCGACTTGAGACACGACAAACGAGCCCCTCCCTCATCACTCTTTCACCTGACTGCTGCTCTCTCCTCTCTCTCTCTCTCTCCCCCGCGCGCGCCCGCTTCGCCACGGTGCAACGAGCCCCTCCTTCACCTGACCGCAGCGCTCTGCTCTCCTCCTCTCTCTGCCTCCTCTCTGACAGTCAGTCAGCTGTTCCTGTCAAAAACATGACGTGTCGTGGCTTTTATACCTATGGATGTTAACATTAGAGCTGGACAGTATTACGTTACAAGGCTGGTAAACATATAGCTTCGCTGTTTGTTTTTGTCTTGTTAGGTTTTTTTATGATAACTCAAATATTAGATTTTTTTTTCACAAATAGGTCTGTTTTGAAATATTTTAAATAATTACTCCATAATTTAATGAGGTCCCACCCATAGATATAGAAATAGAAGTATATAGTTTCTTTATCTATGGTCCTGGCACCCCCTGCACCAGCCGCGTCGCCAGACAGATTTCACTGGGGCACGTGCCCCAGTATTGATCTGCAGTGCCCCAGTAAAAATTTCACCAATAAAAAAAAATCACTTCAGAGTTTTAAGTCTACATAGCATTGACTACAGCGCACATACTACTTTGTACGGTAATTCATTGCTACTGTATTCACTCCACATAAACAATGCGCACATGGCTAATTAATATGGTAATTTATTCACCTATAGCGACTTCGACTGGTAATACTTCCGTGTCAACTCGAAGTCGCGAGAGAGAGAGAGAGAGAGAGAGAGAGGCAGGCGATGAGAATCACTGCGTGAGGTAGATAACGTTAGCCGACAACAACTTGTTAAATATATTATTTTGATTTTGATTTGACTCGAACTGTAACTCCTAGATGGATATCAGAAAGTTATTCGCCCGCAGCAGGGATAAAGCAGCGAGGAATGAGAGGTAAGTGAAGTCCTAGCTAGCTAGGCAACATAAGTCTGTCTTAAGTTAATGCTAAGTTAGCTAACGTTATTCCAGGTATCAAGACAACCATATTAATTTGCTGTACGAGCTGTGGGGGGAATTTCCAGTGAGTTTCATCAGCATGAAACATAATGTTGGTTATGGTCTGCTGGTTCTGCTCAGGACTTGTGTGTTAGCTTGTGTAAGTTGACAGATGTAGCCTATGGATGGTGCAGTGGTTCTCAAATGGTCTATTTTCAGGAAGAAAAACATTTTTCCCTGTCATCAAGTCGTGAGCCAAATTTTTAAACCATTCAAGTTTAATTAAGTTCAATTTGTAGATGTTTACTGAAATAAATATTTCAAAAAGATTCATTGCTCTTCCTTTTTGCTTTTATCAGTAATGGTCTAGAAGTCTAGAGTAAAGTGCACAAGTAGGCCAAATACATTACCGCAGTACATTTCAGGTGGTTAATCAAAGATCTAGACAACAACATA
This sequence comes from Lutjanus erythropterus, assembly GCF_056507025.1. NCBI lineage: Eukaryota > Metazoa > Chordata > Actinopteri > Lutjaniformes > Lutjanidae > Lutjanus > Lutjanus erythropterus. The sequence continues at coordinate 40,294,292 of NC_139319.1, read as the reverse complement.
GTCTGATATGATTGAATAGTTTAAAGAACTATTTATGTTTTTTTCTGATAAATAAGTGATGAATATGTTTTTTTTCTTGCGCACTTTGCGCGCTCTCATGAATTCTTTGTGCCCCAGTACAGTATTAGGTCTAGTGACGCCCCTGCCCTGCACCCTCCAACCTGGGCCCAGGAATGTAGCCTTTCCCCATCTACCTTGGTCTAAATGATCAAACATGTAATGTAAGAATAGATCAAATTAACAGCTTTATGCTTTAATCCATTCAGACTAGACTGCATGCTCTTTTTTGGATGAGGAACAATAGTGAGAGACTTGACTTGACATAATCTGCGACTTGACTTGACTCGACAACCTTGTGACTTGACTCGACTTGACTTGACAACCTTGTGACTTGACTCGACTTGACTCGACATAACTTTGTGACTTGACTTGACTTGACTTGACATAACCTTGTGACTTGACTTGACTTGACTTGACATAACCTTGTGACTTGACTTGCCCATAATAAAACTTGGGATTTGCTTGAGACTTGGACCAAATTCCTCGATACTTGCTTGCGACTCGGATTGGAGGGACTTGTGCAATTGTCTGCTGTACAGTGTATAATGATCTAATATATGTGTAGTATATACATAGTACAGCACTGTATAAGTATAAATTTTTTAATATTATTACCATTATCATTACTATTATCATTATTATTACATTACATAACTATGGTGATAATTACAGACAGACAAAGATCAAAGACAAGTGCATTTTGAAAATAATTTAACCCTAATCCCACCACTTTTTTCTTTTTTGCTGATCTGAAAAATAATCCGATCCGTGACTCAAAACCACGATATGATCCGAACCATGAATCTTTTGATCCGTTGCAGCCCTATTGTTAGATGAAGTGTGTCCCGAAGCTGTCTTTAATAGTTTCTTGTAGAGAGGAGCAGGATATTGCTGTTCAAGACTTAAGACGTAATGTAACTGCATCATAAAGCCTACATGAAATGCTGGCTACTCTCTCTCCTTCACCACAGACTGCTGGTCTGGTGTGACAGAATCTCTCATGAGCCTGACATGCCATTTCATTGACGCTGAATGGACAAGAAAGCAGGTCCCACACTGGGGAAAACTTGAAAGAGACATTCCTCAGTATGCTTGAGGACTGGAAGATGAGCAAAGACAATGTAGCACTAGTGCTTCGAGACAGCGGAGCAAATATTGTGAAGGGAATGAGGCTCGCTGAACTCCCGAGACCTCAGCTGCACAGCGCACACCTTGCAAATTGTGGTGAATGACGGTCTATCAAGTCAAAGAGCCGTCACAGATGTCATTGCAATACTTAAGAAGTGTGCCACACATTTCCACCACTCCAATCTGGCCAAACAGCATTTGTGAGACATTCAGAGGGAACTTGGCCTGCCAGAGCACAACATAATCCAGGTTGTTCCAACAAGGTGGAACTCAACGCTCCACATGCTGCAAAGAATGCTGGAGCAAAAGTGTGCGCTTACCATCTACTGTGGTGAACATGGAGGACTTGCAGGTCCCTTGTGTCCAATTTAATTGAAACTCTTCTCCCAATAGATGAAGTGACACTTGAGGTGAGCCACAGTAACTCATCAGCATCCTGCATCATTCCTTGCCTGGCTGTGCTGCAGATGCTACTTCATGATGATGAGGGTCCCTCCACAAAAGGCATCAGAACGCTCAGGCAAGCCATGAGGGAGAGCCTGGACAAGCGTTTCTCAAAAGTAGAAGACACAAAAACTGTGGTGCTGGCCTGTCTCTCAGATCCTCATTATAAGAGTCATCCATTCTCCTCTGCCATGACATTGAGCAAGGATGGTTGAAAGAGGAAGAGGACGCTGCCACACAACAGACCACTCGAGAAGAGCAATGCTGCCACAGAAGGAGCCAGTGTGGAGGAGCAGGCAGCTGCATATGGGACACATGAGAATGAAACACCCACAAAAGGCAACAGAGAGAAAACTGGTGACCTGCTGGCCAGTATCTGCGTTAAGGATGAGCTACATCTGTACCTGAAGGAGCCAGTGATCGACAGGCAGAAAGGGGACCCACTCCAGTGGTGGAGACAGAATGAAGGGCGCTTCAAGCTACTTATGAAACAAGCAAGAAACTCTGCTTTTTGCACCACAATCTGGTGCTGCTCAATTGGGACTACTAATTGATTTGAGACTCACATTTCTGTGCAAATTTTATTTAACTTTGTTTGTTTTACTTTATAAAACTTCAGGAAGCTATTTATTTATTTATTTATAATATATTTAATAATTTATTTATTATAAGAGATGCTGCTGACCCTGGGAGCTCCCTGCACTTTTTGTAAGCTGTTTAATAAACATATGCTTAAAGACATTTAAACCAAGTTAAGTGTTGGAGTTTGTATTAATTAAAATTTTGACACCAATATTTTCACTTTTACTGCAAATGAATATCGGCTCCAAATATCGGTTATCGACCTCCTTGACTACTAACAATCGGTATCGGCCCTGAAAAAAACATATCGGTCTATCTCTATCTTTCACAAAATATCTTAACTAACTAGCCAAGTAAGAAAAGTTAGAATGACTAAATTTAGCCATTACTGAATTTATTAAGTGTTCAAAATACTGGCAAGAGCACAGGCTGATTTCTCTCACTGTATGGAAAAAGTAATACAGAATGTAACAAAGTCTCAGTTTACATTCATCCTGACACTAAATTTTTTTTAAAACTGATTTGTTTTTAATCATTAGATTTTTCAGTAAAAGCTGCATTAAGCAACGTTTGGCTGTTAAGATGACATATTCATCAAGACTTATGACCTCAAACTTCACACTTCACCAGTCATTGCTGTTCTCTTCTTGTTTTGTTCTTTTTGCATTTGTTTATTTATTTATTTTTGTTTCATACCCTGTAAAGCAGCATTGGGTTCTTCATTACTGTGATTTGGTAGCAGCACATGACTGGATGAGACACAACAACTGGAGGAACATGTTGATGACAGAGAGGAACCCTGAGTGAGAATGAGTCTCCTGTGAATGACCTGCTGCTTTCACCCTCAGTCAAACTAAGACTATACTTTCAGGGATCATTTCTATAGTTTCTGACTTGAGAAATGTGTTTCTAAAGTGTTTGGTCTCGCTAACCACGATGATGAGTCGCGATATTCCTTTCTGAGCGTGAAGCTGACAGAGAATAATGATTCAGTTCATATGTTCTCTGTCATTGATGATCATTCTTTGCTTCCTTGTGGAGTTTTGAGGAAGGGAATATGATCAGAGTGGAGAGTTTAGAAACTGTTTAATAAAGAAACAACAAACGTTTTGACAACCTGTTAATTTAGATTCTTTATCAAATCCTATGTTTCCTAATTTAAACAGCCTTATTATGGTAAGATAAATTGTCTGGATATATAAATCTTCTTAAAATAAAGATTTTCTCTTGACTTCTCCATCTTGTTAGTTATATTATCACCTCTGAAGGATCTGATATGCAATAATAATAATAATAATAATTTTTTTTTAAAAGGCTAGTCTGACTCACAGGATGTACTTTGTGGGTATAAGCTGCCATTGGCCACTTCAGGCAACATCACTGAAAGTTAAGGGTGTGAATCTCACTGACTGAGACCATCATATCTCGATACATGTTCAATGATACGATACATCTTAGAAGTTTTTAAATAGTCAACGATTCAGTATGACATGATTCAGCTCTGTCACAATACAATACAATATATTTACTTTCTCTTTAATCTTTACTTTTCAATTCAATTGATTCTATATTTGTAGAGTGCTATTAGCTGCAAAAAGAAATCCTGATAGTTTTACTAAATGTAGTAATAGGAGAGGCAGAGAGGAGACATTACAGTGGTGTTGACATCTTATTAGGACTCTCGTGCCTTAACAAGAATCTGAACAAACTTTATAACTATTAAAAATGCATTTTTGCAGTAAGATGATGAGCTGCTCTGTTTCATATGAAGAGTGCTGTGGTTTTGATTAGTGTGGGGAAACAGTGATACGTGTTACCTGCTCTCACAGTGACATGACGTCTCTGTGGGTCAGACTTGTGTCTCTGTACTCTGCTGTCCACTTTCACATTTTGCATAAATGACTTGTAACAGTGTATCTCTTAAATGAAGAGTAGAGACAGGAGAGGGAGGAGGGAGCGCCTGTTTTGTGTGAGCGAGGCAGCAGGCGTCAAGTGAGAGCGGTGCAGACAGAGGCAGGAGGAGAGAGAAAACAGAGGAAAGTTACAGCAGCAGTTCATTGATGCCAAAAATGAAATATATGCACATCCTAATGAGATGTATTGATTCTTTAGCACTGCATCAATGTTTCTGATTATCAGAATTGTTGATCACATCTCTGTAATCCTCCAACCAATTCATCATCTAGTTCTTCCCTTATCAAACTTAACTTGGTTCACTAAACACATCCTACTTCTACACAGCAAAAATAACTTTTTCATTAGTGGATACAGCAGGCAATACACCACTAACAAATCATAGTAATGATAGTAATAACTTGGATTTATATAGCAACTTTCAGAGAACCCAAGGCTGCTTTACAGGGTATGAAACAAAAATAAAGCAAATACAAAAAGAACAAAACAAGAAGAGAACAGCAATGACTGGTGATGTGTGAAGTTTGAGGTCATAAGTCTTGATGAATAAGTGGGTTTCCTGAAGTTTTTTGCAAGTGAACAGGTGTGGAGCATCGCAGGTCTCTGCCAGCAGAGAGCTGCAGAGGTTGGGTGCTGCCACACTGAACGCTCTGTAACCAAAAGTTCTCAGGCTGATTTATCGAGTGGACAGTGGGTCCATGTACGAGGACTGTAGGTTCCTGGACGGGGTATTGTGGTGGAGGAGGTCAGACAGGTACCTGAGGAAAGACCACACAGGGATTTATAACCATTTGTTACTGCTGAGTTTGAGTAGGTCTGAGAAAATGTCTGATTTTAACCACATAAAATGCATCTAATTACACAACAACCACATGGATAAAAGTCAAGGTAAAGACCAGTAAGAAAAAAACGGTCCCATATCTACTCTCTTACAAAAGATTATTATTTCTTTTCAGACAACAAAAACACCCACTCTGATCATATTCCCTTCCTCAAAACTCCATAAAGAAGTAAAGAACGATCATCAATGACAGAGAACATATGAACTGAATCATTATTCTCTGTCAGCTTCACGCTCAGAAAGGAATATCACGACTCATCATCGTGGTTAGCGAGACCAAACACTTTAGAAACACATTTCTCAAGTCAGAAACTATAGAAATGATCCCTGAAAGTATAGTCTTAGTTTGACTGAGGGTGAAAGCAGCAGGTCATTCACAGGAGACTCATTCTCACTCAGGGTTCAGAGGTTCAGAACATAATCAAGATATAATTCCTGTTCATAAATCCTGTTCACTTATTTTCTACTTATTTTCCACTGGCCAGCATACAGACTGGTTCTGGCAAAAACTATAATATACTGTAGACATTACAACAAGGCATACGTTCAAGGCATACGTGTGGTTGAAGGTGTCTAAAATGAAATATGGTCTGCTTGTCATGATGATGATGAGATGTTTCAGGTCTGAGCTGAATCAGAAAGTGATTTATAATTCAGATCATACTGACTCTTTACTGCCACTGATCACTGCTCTTTGCTTCATTTTGAATTGTGAGGAGAGAAATAAAGCCTCAGTGTGTACAGAAATCTATTTTAATATTGAACCTTTTTAGAGACAAATTAATAACATAATATTTGCAAAGTTGACAGTGAATTATACATGAATGTATGCCTTGTTGTAATGTCTACAGTATATTATAGTTTTTGCCAGCATCAGTCTGTATGCTGGCCAGTGGAAAGGAGTGGATGGAGCCTTTCTTGTAGAAATTAAGTGAACAGGATTTATGAACAGGAATTATATCTTGATTATGTTCTGAACCTCTGAACCCTGAGTGAGAATGAGTCTCCTGTGAATGACCTGCTGCTTTCACCCTCAGTCAAACTAAGACTATACTTTCAGGGATCATTTCTATAGTTTCTGACTTGAGAAATGTGTTTCTAAAGTGTTTGGTCTCGCTAACCACGATGATGAGTTGTGATATTCCTTTCTGAGCGTGAAGCTGACAGAGAATAATGATTCAGTTCATATGTTCTCTGTCATTGATGATTGTTCTTTACTTCCTTGTGGAGTTTTCAGGAAGGGAATATGATCAGAGTGGTTACTAATGTTGTCTTAATAACATTGTACTTGTAGGTTTCAGATTAACTTTTGTTTGTCTTACAGAAATGTTAGTTGTTGTTTCAATATTAGTCGAACATCTTGAGTTTCACAGGTAGAACATGTTAAATATGGCGAAGAGCTTATTTTGTAATTAGTCATCAACTTTAGTTTTTTTTTTTCTTGTGGTTTTTGAGTTGATAACTGTGATCTGCTGTTAAAATTTAACTCATATTTAGTAGTAGTGTTTAAAATTTATTTGAGCTTAGGCCACAAGTGTAAAATGTATTGAGTCTTGAGCTTAAAGTTAAAGTTCTGAATTTTAAGTGGAGAAAAAGTCAGAATTACAGTTGAATTTATTCTCAAAATTCTGAGTTTATTCTCATAATCTTGACTTTCTTGTCATAATTCTGAATTTAAACTCAGAATTTGATCTGATCATATTGCTTTCAAAAGTGCTATTGTTAAACAAAAAACAACAAAAATATTGCATATGTTTAAATAAATTGAATTACAAAGTTACAGTTACAAAGTAGCTGTTTGTGAAATAATGCAGCCTGTTTTGTTCTGTCAAGTGTATATAGTCTTCACAAGAACCGTCCTTTATGTCATCCTAACAGCCAAACGTTGCTTAATGCAGCTTTTACTGAAAAATCTAATGATTAAAAACAAATCAGTTTTAAAACATTTTAGTGTCAGGATGAATGTAAACTGAGACTTTGTTACATTCTGTATTACTTTTTCCAGCCAGTGAGAGAAATCAGCCTCTGCTCTTGCCAGTATTTTGAACACTTAATAAATTCAGTAATGGCTAAATTTAGTCATTCTAACTTTTCTTACTTAGTTAGTTAGTTAAGATATTTTGTGAAAGATAGAGATAGACCGATATGGTTTTTTCAGGGCCGATACCGATTGTTAGTAGTCAAGGAGGCCGATAACCGATATTTGGAGCCGATATTCATTTGCAGTAAAAGTGAAAATATTGGTGTCAAAATTTTAATTAATACAAACTCCAACACTTAACTTGGTTTAAATGTCTTTAAGCATATGTTTATTAAACAGCTTACAAAAAGTGCAGGGAGCTCCCAGGGTCAGCAGCATCTCTTATAATAAATAAATTATTAAATATATTATAAATAAATAAATAAATAGCTTCCTGAAGTTTTATAAAGTAAAACAAACAAAGTTAAATAAAATTTGCACAGAAATGTGAGTCTCAAATCAATTAGTAGTCCCAATTGAGCAGCACCAGATTGTGGTGGAAAAAGCAGAGTTTCTTGTTGTTTCATAAGTAGCTTGAAGCGCCCTTCATTCTGTCTCCACCACTGGAGTGGGTCCTCTTTCTGCCTGTTGATCACTGGCTCCTTCAGGTACAGATGTAGCTCATCCTTAACGCAGATACTGGCCAGCAGGTCACCAGTTTTCTCTCTGTTGCCTTTTGTGGGTGTTTCATTCTCATGTGTCCCATATGCAGCTGCCTGCTCCTCCACACTGGCTCCTTCTGTGGCAGCATTGCTCCTCTCAAGTGGTCTGTTGTGTGGCAGCGTCCTCTTCCTCTTTCAACCATCCTTGCTCAATGTCATGGCAGAGGAGAATGGATGACTCTTATAATGAGGATCTAAGAGACAGGCCAGCACCACAGTTTTTGTGTCTTTTACTTTTGAGAAACGCTTGTCCAGGCTCTCCCTCATGGCTTGCCTGAGTGTTCTGATGCCTTTTGTGGAGGGACCCTCATCATCTTGAAGTAGCATCTTCAGCACAGCCAGGCAAGGAATGATGCAGGATGCTGATGAGTGCTGACACCTTCATTGCATGTATTACAGACTGCCTTCCCTGGTGTTGGTTGAGTGTAATACTTCCATACTGCACTGTTTTAACAACATGTGATAGCAGGGACCCTGTCATTCAAAACTAGGCTGCTACATTACTAACAATTAATGTTACTATAGCTGAAAAAACAGTACAATAGCAATAGGAGAGACTATTCATCCCTGAAGACCATGCAGTTCATGTAGGCTTTATGATGCAGTTACATTATGTCTTAAGTCTTGAACAGCAATATCCTGCTCCTCTCTACAAGAAACTATTAAAGACAGCTTCGGGACACACTTCATCTAACAATAGGGCTGCAACGGATCAAAAGATTCATGGTTCGGATCATATCATGGTTTTGAGTCACGGATTGGATCATTTTTCAGATCAGCAAAAAAGAAAAAAGTGGTGGGATTAGGGTTAAATTATTTTCAAAATGCACTTGTCTTTGATCTTTGTCTGTCTGTAATTATCACCATAGTTATGTAATGTAATAATAATGATAATAGTAGTGATAATGGTTATATATTAAAAACTTCAAACTTATACAGTGCTGTACTATGTATATACTACACATATATTAGATCATTATACACTGTACAGCAGACAATTGCACAAGTCCCTCCAATCCGAGTCGCAAGCAAGTATCGAGGAATTTGGTCCAAGTCTCAAGCAAATCCCAAGTTTTTTTATCATGGGCAAGTCAAGTCACAAGGTTATGTCAAGTCAAGTCAAGTCAAGTCACAAGGTTATGTCGAGTCAAGTCGAGTCAAGTCACAAGGTTGTCTTGTCAAGTCAAGTCGAGTCAAGTCACAAGGTTGTCGAGTCAAGTCAAGTCGCAGATTATGTCAAGTCAAGTCTCTCACTATTGTTCCTCATCCAAAAAAGAGCATGCAGTCTAGTCTGCATGGATTAAAGCATAAAGCTGTTAATTTTATCTATTCTTACATTACATGTTTGATCATTTAGACCAAGGTAGATGGGGAAAGGCTACATTCCTGGCCCAGGTTGAAGGGTGCAGGGGGCGCCAGGACCATAGATAAAGAAACTATATACTTCTATTTCTATATCTATGGGTGGGACCTCATTAAATTATGGATTAATTATTTAAAATATTTAAAAACAGGCCTATTTGTGGAAAAAATCTAATATTTGAGTTATCATAAAAAAACCTAACAAGACAAAAACAAACAGCGAAGCTATATGTTTACCAGCCTTGTAACATAATACTGTCCAGCTCTAATGTTAACATCCATAGGTATAAAAGCCACGACACGTCATGTTTTTGACAGGAACAGCTGACTGACTGTCAGAGAGGAGGCAGAGAGAGGAGGAGAGCAGAGCGCTGCGGTCAGGTGAAGGAGGGGCTCGTTGCACCGTGGTGAAGCGGGCGCGCGGGGGAGAGAGAGAGAGGAGAGAGCAGCAGTCAGGTGAAAGAGTGATGAGGGAGGGGCTCGTTTGTCGTGTCTCAAGTCGAGAGGAGTCATCAATCTTGTCTCAAGTCGAGGGGAGTCATCTTGTCTCAAGTCGAGTCTCGAGTCTCTGAGCCTCCAAGTCCGAGTCGAGTTGCAAGTCATCAAATTTGCGACTCGAGTCGACTCGAGTCCGAGTCCCTATGACTTGAGTCCAATTGTCTGCAATTTATTTATCTCTGAAATGATACAAATTATATTCTGTGTTTTGCCAGATGAGAATAAAAATGATTTTCTTTCATGCAACTCACACCACCATTTACTTATTTTACTTTACTGTATTCTGCAATATATTATAAGACAAATAACTTTCCTGTCTAACTTACTGCAAAAGTGGACACATAAAGCCGATGATATGATTTTATTGAATCTCTAAAACCACACAGAGTTACCTGGAGCTGTTTTATATGATTGAACTCTGTACCATAAAGCTGCTTGGTAACGATCCTGAAATCTGGCATCTCTGATCAGATGGACCAGAGATCAACCGGGAAGTAAAAATGGAACAATGAAACTATCAGGAGAATATTTTCCACAGCACTTAATGTGGACTGTGGTGATCTAGGACATTGGCTATCGTATGAAAACTTCTCCTTGAAGTACCATATAGTTTGCACACGTGCTCAGTTTGACAAAGTGATTAAAGCAATTCCCATATCAGTCAAACTGTTAGTTCAAAACATAGATAGGCAGTCATGAAATGCTAAGAAAGAGATTTAACATTGATCACAATAATTGTTTCTTTTGTTATACTGAAATTGAAACCACAGGTTGTCCACAGGTCAACGTCTATACTGTATGACATTCTGGGAGGACTTGCAGGACTTGCTACCATCCAAAATCCCACTACATGTTCCTCTCACAAGAGAAACTATTGTGTTTGGTATTGATCTCAAGGACGTTAAAGGTCACTTGATATTAAACAGCCTTACACTACTGGCATTTTTTTTTATCTACACATCTAAATGGAGGAAAATTAAACCCCACTTCTCAGTTACTTAAAGGGACTTTATGGCTAATCATCTGAGTGCCTTAAAATTAATGGAAGGAAAATAATCCAAGTCTCTCCTCAAAACTTATGAAGAACTGAAAGTTTTTTATGACCCCTAGATCGACTTAATGCATTTTTCCTTTTCACAATTTTGTTTTTCTGTTTTTTTTAGTTTATTTTTTTACTACTTATTGCTCTGCATTATAATATCAATGTTAAATTACTTTTCTATACCATGCCTTGTATGTTATTCCTCTATAATGTTTTTCTATGCCTTGTTGTAATTGTTTTGTTACAAATAAAGTTTTAAAAAATTCAGTCAGCCATCTTTGAAAAAAAAACAAACAAAAAAAAAGGTATCCCATAGCAACAACAAGATCAAAGAACAGTGTTCTGATGATGTCATCAAGTCACTTCCGGAATGTTGTGCTATAAAATTCTGATTCTCAGAATCAAACCTGCATCAGACACGATTTTCACTGTCAAGTATTCAGACACGAATTTCATTGTCACAAGTTAGGAAAGAGGTTTTACAAGTTCAAACGCGAGTTACAATGGAAACGACACAAAGTCAGAGAAAGCAGAGGAGGCAGAGGAGAAACAACGCTGAGATCCATCAGCAGACTCATCAAGTCAAGGATTTCGCCACCAGACGCCTTGATTTCTACCTCCATTCCCTGGAGGAGGAAATAAGGTGCGAGCTTAAGGACAGCGAGGCAAGGCTGACCAGGGGTCGATCTGAGCAGAGGCTCCACTTGGACATCCAAGTGGACTCGCTGACCACTCTCATCGATCAGCTCCAGGACAAGCAAGAGGACAACAAGAGCAAAGAGCAGATGCAGAGTGAAATATGTAGACTGCAAGCCCTGCTAGACGCGGCTCCAGCCAAACATAACCGCTCTGAACAGGAAGATACTGAGACTCTGAAATTACGTTTCAGGAAAATCTGCTTCATGCTGCGGACAGCTCAGAGCGACCTTGAGCAGAAGACATCCTACACCAAAGAACTTGAAGTCAAGTTGGAGGCCATGACCAAAAAGAACGAGGACCTTCAAAGTGAAGTCGAGGCCATGAAGTTACAGGTCCGTGTTGAGAAACAGCTGCGTGCCGTGGCTGAAACCAACATGGAGACGACAACTCATGGCCTTAAGTTGCAGCTTTTTGAAAAGGACACCGCGGAGTTTGAGGCTCGCACAAAGGCTGAACAGCTGGAGGCCGAACTTGTATTTGAGCGGGATCAAGCTCATAAGCTGCAAGCAAAGCTGAACAAAATGGAGGAGAGTCTCGCTAAACAGAAGGAGGATGCAAAAAAGACACTGGAACGAGTCAAGGCTTCCCATCAAGCCCAGCTGGAGGAACAAAAAGCAGAGACCAGGAAGATTTCTTCTGCCCTGAAAAAGGCAGAGGATCTGCTGGAGACTCAGCGTTGCAGCTGGCAGCAGAAGGTGGAAGAGACAGAAAAATCAAAGACTTTCTTTGGGGCTCAACTTGAAGAGCAGAAACAAGAAAACAAAACTCTTGCAGATGCTCTGCAGAAGGTTGAGCAGCAGCTGGAAACTCATCATAACGAGTGGCAGAAGGAAAAGTCATCCCTCCTTCAGGCCACAGAAGACCTCAGGAAGACTCTCCAGGAAAAGGAGCAGGAGTGGAAGAAGAAAGAGTTCTCCCTGAACTCCCAGCTGACAGCTCTAGAGAGTCAGCTAGCCAAGAAGAAAAAGAAGAAGAAGTGGTACCGTGTACTCATGTGTGGCGTCTGAAGATCATGTACAGCCCACACACAGACTTCCAGCTCAGGGACAGGGACTTACACAAACACAGGTATTTGTGAGTATTAATCAGTTTTCAGATGTTTTCCCCGTGATTACGTGGGTTTCCTCCAGGAGCTCTGGTTTCCCCACGCTAAAAACAAAAAGAAAGAAAATTGCCCATACTCACATATATACTCCCAGCCGTCCTTGAAGAGGGGGATCTCTCTTTGAATTGCCTTTCCCGAGGTTTCTTCCCCTGTGTCTTAAGAACTCTTCGTGAGGAGTTTTTCCTCGTCTTCTTGGAGAGCTTGGGCTGGGCGCCTCTTCCTGAACTGGATCTGCGAGACACATTTAAACACCATCAGCCACATGAATGAACATCACTATTGTACATCAAAAAAATAAAAAAAAATTAATAAAATAATGTCATGTTTCTTGGTCATTTGTTTTTTAGAATTTAAAGTTGCACTGTGTGTCACATTTGATATTAAATGGTTTGTTTGATGAATAAATCAGGGACAAACAGTGATCGGTCAGTTTTGTTGACTAGATCTCAAAGATGCTCATCAGCACATGGTCAGTTACAGTTCTGAACAGTTCTGTACACACATACATGCTAAAAGATCTGCCATAACACCCGAAAAAGGTTGCTTGATTGCAGAAAACAATGGTTTGAACAATGGTGGTTTGGTTGTGACATTTCCTAAATTTACACCCTGATTTAAAAAAAAAATACTACATGTACTTTAAAATGATGGGACCTTACACTGCTTTGGTAGTGACATGAGAATGTGGGACTTTTTTTCACATACAGCCTCATGATTTTAAATAAAATATATGTTGTTGAAATAAGAGGTTATGGTTTGGGAAAGCTTCCTCCCAACTGAAACTACACTACAAATCAGCAAATAAGTCATTCCCAGTAACTCACGGAAGATTTTATTTGGGTCATCAAATACATTAAAGACCATTGAAGAATTAATGCAAATTTAAGATTTGTATCTGTAGTAAACCTTTTAAAAAGAATTTCAAATGTGTACATATTGTTTTTTTGATGACAGGAAAAAATGAGAGCCTGTTAATTCTGCTTAAATTCACTTATTTTGTCTGGTTTATATATTAGGCTAAAAGGTCCTATATTGTTACACAGCCTAAATGCATTTATTTCTGATTTCAACAACTTAAATACTTAATATGTTCTCGAGAACACAGGTCAACATAATATAAGACGATCTGGAAATGACAGTAAAACTGGTCACGGCCATTCATTTATGCACATATTAACTTTTACCAAAATGTGTTGATAAGGCCTATTGTGGATTGTTTCTTGATGGTTTATCTTTTTTAAAAAGTGGATCCTAAGGAACAAAGTTTGGGAAACACTGCTATGTAAGGGATCCTGCAGGGTTCTGCATCACACTGTCATGATTTATTTCACAATAACGACCTGCTCACTGTACATTATCCTGCTTGATAAATGGTTATTCACAAAAAAAAAAAAAAAAAAAAAATTGACACAAAATATTCATTTCAAAGTGATTTTGGTAATTTAACAGTGACTCTATTTTTCCTGCAGAGTCTATAATTAGAACTGTATCCATAGCAACAGTCTGTTTTTCATAACAACGGTCTGTTAGTCTTAGCAACGGTCTGCTATACAGAAATAACACATACATTGTGTCCATGTAGTCCACATGTGTCTAGAGATGAAACGGTACAAACATTTCATATTGGAATGAAAGAATTAAAATTCTTTATTTCAAACATGTAAAAAAAATGAAAGAAAAAGAAATAAAACAAAAGAAATAAATAAAAACAAACAAACAAAGTTCAATAAACCTATACAGCAAACTCAACAGGCAAATATGGTTCTGCATAGAACCCCAAGTTAGGGTTCTCGGTGGGACAGAGTCCCAAGTTTTTTTATCATGGGCAAGTCAAGTCAAGTCAAGTCACAAGGTTATGTCGAGTCAAGTCAAGTCAAGTCAAGTCACAAGGTTATGTCGAGTCAAGTCAAGTCACAAGGTTATGTCGAGTCAAGTCGAGTCAAGTCACAAGGTTGCCGAGTCAAGTCAAGTCACAAGGTTGTCGAGTCAAGTCAAGTCACAGATTATGTCAAGTCAAGTCTCTCACTATTGTTCCTCATCCAAAGAAGAACATGCAGTCTAGTCTGAATGGATTAAAGCATAAAGCTGTTAATTTGATCTATTCTTACATTACATGTTTGATCATTTAGACCAAGGTAGATGGGGAAAGGCTACATTCCTGGGCCAGGTTGGAGGGTGCAGGGGAAGCCAGGACCACAGATAAAGAAACTATATACTTCTATTTCTGTATCTATGGGTGGGACCTCATTAAATTATGGAGTAATTATTTAAAATATTTCAAAACAGGCCTATTTGTGGAAAAAAATCTAATATTTGAGTTATCATAATAGCCCATAATAGCCCCCCCCCCCCCCAGTTGTTCTTAATATAGTGAAGAACCCCCCCCCCCCCCCCCAAAAAAAAACAAAAAAAACAAACACAAATGGTTTGGCCATCAAACTTTGACGTTGTCTTTTTTTGTTCGGTATGCTCTATGTGCGGTCGGTAGAAGTCCGATGCACAGAGAAGAAAAGTTATGGTCTGGATTTCACTCAAGGCGATGTGACGGCTTTTAAATCAGAGATGCGCTGCACACACACACACTTCTTACTATTATCACTGTATATTTCCGTATCAATATTATCAGCAACCTTGTTTCAAGTGATTAAACAGTTAAAAACATTAAATAGCCTACAGCATCTTCACTTTAATAATCAGTGTTTATCATAGGAACAGTCAGCTGTCGCTAACGTATTGGGCCTCACAGTAAGGTTAGTAGTTATGAGTTGTAGAGTTTCTCATGTGGCTTCCACACAAACACACACTGTTCTCTACCAGAACAGACGTTCTCCCCATTGCTACAGTCTGCTGAGTGTCTAGAGCCAGAGGAGGAGAAAGTGGACCGGTGGACTAACGTTACGCTAAAAGCTAATCAGCCTTCGCCTCAATGTGCTTCCCTGCAATAAAACTGGACTGAATTGAGTTCATGAGGTTTTTACTCTCTCTCTCACTCACACACACATACTTCTACTATCACGGACTATTTCCACTTCGATATTATCAGCAACCTTGTTTCAACTGATTAACAGACACGTCTGGAGGGACTGTGAGTGAGCAGAGCTGCTGCTTATGTTTATGTAACATTACTGGGAAAAAACAATATATATTAAATGCACGAACGTATGTGGACTCAATTTGCAAAGCATTGTGGGTGTGGATGAAAATGAAATCAAACATTAAAGAGTAGTTTAATGTAAAGGATTATTGTTGTGGTTTTTGTTACAGTCATATTTTGTTTACTGATCATGAATCGATCATTTTGGTCGAGTAAAAAAGAGGAACCCTGAGTGAGAATGAGTCTCCTGTGAATGACCTGCTGCTTTCACCCTCAGTCAAACTAAGACTATACTTTCAGGGATCATTTCTATAGTTTCTGACTTGAGAAATGTGTTTCTAAAGTGTTTGGTCTCGCTAACCACGATGATGAGTCGTGATATTCCTTTCTGAGCGTGAAGCTGACAGAGAATAATGATTCAGTTCATATGTTCTCTGTCATTGGTGATTGTTCTTTATTTTCTTGTAGAGTATTGAGGAAGGGAATATGATCAGAGTGGTTACTAATGCTGTCTTAATAACAACACTGTAGGTTTCTGTAGTTTAAGATCAAGTATTATGTTTGTCTCAGAGAGATATAGATGTTGTATCTGTACAACATCTTGAGTTAAACTGGGAGAACATGTAAAATATGGTAAAGAATGTATTTTGTTCATATGTTCTGTCTTTGGTGACTGTTCTTTACTTCTCAATGAGTTTTTCAGGAGGCGAACATGGAAAAGAATTGGTTGGAGGATTACAGAGATGTGATCAACAATTCTGATAATCAGAAACATTGATGCAGTGCTAACGAATCGATGCATCTCATTAGGATGTGCATATATTTCATTTTTGGCATCAATGAACTGCTGCTGTAACTTTCCTCTGTTTTCTCTCTCCTCCTGCCTCTGTCTGCACCGCTCTCACTTGACGCCTGCTGCCTCGCTCACACAAAACAGGCGCTCCCTCCTCCCTCTCCTGTCTCTACTCTTCATTTGAGAGATACACTGTTACAAGTCATTTATGCAAAATGTGAAAGTGGACAGCAGAGTACAGAGACACAAGTCTGACCCACAGAGACGTCATGTCACTGTGAGAGCAGGTAACACGTATCACTGTTTCCCCACACTAATCAAAACCACAGCACTCTTCATATGAAACAGAGCAGCTCATCATCTTACTGCAAAAATGCATTTTTAATAGTTATAAAGTTTGTTCAGATTCTTGTTAAGGCACGAGAGTCCTAATAAGATGTCAACACCACTGTAATGTCTCCTCTCTGTCTCTCCTGTTACTACATTTAGTAAAACTATCAGGATTTCTTTTTGCAGCTAATAGCACTCTACAAATATAGAATCAATTGAATTGAAAAGTAAAGATTAAAGAGAAAGTAAAGATATTGTATTGTATTGTGACAGAGCTGAATCATGTCATACTGAATCGTTGGCTGTTTAAAAACTTCTAAGATGTATCGTATTGTTGAACATGTATCGAGATACATATGGTCTCAGTCAGTGAGATTCACACCCTTAACTTTCAGTGATGTTGCCTGAAGTGGCCAATGGCAGCTTATACCCACAAAGTACATCCTGTGAGTCAGACTAGCCTTTAAAAAAAAAAAAAAAAAAAAAATCATTATTGCATATCAGATCCTTCAGAGGTGATAATATAACTAACAAGATGGAGAAGTCAAGAGAAAATCTTTATTTTAAGAAGATTTATATATCCAGACAATTTATCTTACCATAATAAGGCTGTTTAAATTAAGAAACATAGGATTTGATAAAGAATCTAAATTAACAGGTTGTCAAAACGTTTGTTGTTTCTTTATTAAACAGTTTCTAAACTCTCCACTCTGATCATATTCCCTTCCTCAAAACTCCACAAGGAAGCAAAAAATGATCATCAATGACAGAGAACATATGAACTGAATCATTATTCTCTGTCAGCTTCACGCTCAGAAAGGAATATCGCGACTCATCATCGTGGTTAGCGAGACCAAACACTTTAGAAACACATTTCTCAAGTCAGAAACTATAGAAATGATCCCTGAAAGTATAGTCTTAGTTTGACTGAGGGTGAAAGCAGCAGGTCATTCACAGGAGACTCATTCTCACTCAGGGTTCCTCTCTGTCATCAACATGTTCCTCCAGTTGTTGTGTCTCATCCAGTCATGTGCTGCTACCAAATCACAGTAATGAAGAACCCAATGCTGCTTTACAGGGTATGAAACAAAAATAAATAAATAAATAAACAAATGCAAAAAGAACAAAACATGAAGAGAACAGCAATGACTGGTGAAGTGTGAAGTTTGAGGTCATAAGTCTTGATGAATAAGTGGGTTTCCTGAAGTTTTTTGCAAGTGAACAGTTGTGGAGCATCGCAGGTCTCTGCCAGCAGAGAGCTGCAGAGGTTGGGTGCTGCCACACTGAACGCTCTGTAACCAAAAGTTCTCAGGATGATTTATCGGGTGGACAGTGGGTCCATGTACGAGGACTGTAGGTTTCTGGACGGGGTATTGTGGTGGAGGAGGTCAGACAGGTACCTGAGGAAAGACCACACAGGGATTTATAACCATTTGTTAAAGCTGAGTTTGAGTAGGTCTGAGATAATGTCTGATCTTAACAATGTAAAATGCATCTAATGACACAACAACCACATGGATAAAAGTCAAGGTAAAGACCAGTAAAAAAAAATCCCTATGTACTGTCTTACAAAAGATTATTATTTCTTTTCAGACAACAAAAGCACCCACTCTGATCATATTCCCTTCTTCAATACTCCACAAGGAAGTAAAGAACAGTCATCAATGACAGAGAACATATGAAGTGAATCATTATTCTCTGTCAGCTTCACGCTCAGAAAGGAATATCACGACTCATCATCGTGGTTAGCGAGACCAAACACTTTAGAAACACATTTCTCAAGTCAAAAACTATAGAAATGATCCCTGAAGGTATAGTCTTAGTTTGACTGAGGGTGAAAGCAGCAGGTCATTCACAGGAGACTCATTCTCACTCAGGGTTCCTCTTTTTCACTCGACCAAAATGATTGATTCATGATCAGTAAACAAAATATGACCGTAACAAAAACCACAATAATAATCCTTTACAGTAAACTGCTCTTTAATGTTTGATTTATTTTTCAACTACACCCACAATGCTTTGCAAATTAAGTCCACAGACATTCGTGCATTTAATATATGTTGTTTTTTCTCCCATTCCCTTTCAAGTATTTACAAAATTGGAAAGAAATATTTTATTTTTTTCATTTGTTTAATTGTTTAGAGTATAAAATCACACATGAGGATTAGGGACAGATTGAAGTGAGTTAGGGCCACATGTGGAACATTTATTTGATTTTAATGTCAGAACTCAAATAAATTTTTCACGTGAAGCCCGAGAAAAGTCAAAATTATGAGAACAAAGTCAGAATTATGAGAATAAAGTCAGAATTATGAGAATAAAGTCAGCTATAATTCTGACTTTTCTGAATTCTGGCTTAAAATTCAGAATTTTATCTTGTGAATTTATTGTAGTTAAAAATTCTGAAGAATGGTTCACTCAGACACTGAAGAAGAGTTCAGGAGTCCCAGATGACTTAATGAAGCTCGATCGAGCAGAATTCAGATTAGCAACACACAGAGAATATTGTGACTGCCAGCCTAATTCTGAAGGTTACTTCTCATGTGAAGGTATTTAACTTTCTCTTGACATGTCCTGGAATCTCACTCATTACCTTGTATGGACCTAATGTGTCTATCTATATGTGTGTACAAATTCTATTGGACATAAGTGAAAAACAAGAAGCTATGCACCTCTTTGGAAACAGTATATGAAAAATTAATATCATAACAAAAATAAAGGTACGAACCAGTATACCACACAGGCCTACTTGAAATGTTTCAGTTTATGTGTAATAAATCTAAAAGTTTAACAGTTTGAATTAAATTATGGGGGAAAAAAAACTTTTCTGTGATATTCTAATTTTTTGAAATGCATTTGTATGTTCTACAGAGGGATAACACCAGTATTTCTCTGACAGACAATGACCAGAAACTTGTTTAGTCTCAACTACAGACAACTAGAACGATCATCAATGACAGAGAACATATGAACTGAATCATTATTCTCTGTCAGCTTCACGCTCAGAAAGGAATATCACGACTCATCATCGTGGTTAGCGAGACCAAACATTTTAGAAACACATTTCTCAAGTCAGAAACTATAGACTATACTATAGACTGACAGTACTGAGATGAAGAAAAAGTCTTAGACTAGGGATAGACCGATTATCGGCTGGGCTGATTATCGGAGCAGATATGTGGCATTTTGACGCATATCGGCATCAGCCTTTCTTTTTAATCCGACGGCCGATAAGAGATCAATTCGCAAGTCAAGTCGCAAGTCCTACACTTTGAGTTTTGAGTCCTTTCGAGTCATTTTAACAACAAACTAATAATATATTAAATGTACACAGATCATGTATGCTTTTAAAATCTATATTTATTTATCAAAACAAATTTGATAAACAAGGGAATTTAACTTTTACAAGAAAACTAGTGCTGACATTGAACTTTTATATTGCACTATTAACCAGTAACATTTAACATTTAACTCGTAACATTAACTCTGCAAGAATATTCTTCCTTTTCAAATATTTCTGCACAGAATAAACACATCTGATAAAGTGCAACTGAGATTATTTGTAAAAAAAAAAAAAGTTCTGACATTGGATTTCCATAGAATATTGCACTAGAACTAGCACCACAGCAGTTAACCATTGAATTCACATAAAAAAAAAAAAAGACTCAAAATGATTACTCAATTATCAAAACAGATGGTAATTAATCCAAAAATCATCAAGTCATCGATAAATCATTGCGGCTCCAGAGGTAATATTGTAAAGACAATACAACAAACAAACAAACAATTAAAACATCAAATAATCTTCTCTTTTCCCTTCAGATCTGTCTTGTCTGGGAACCACTGCCCTAAATTATCAATAAATTGATAGGTTTCTATATTGAGGAACATTTAGGTTATCCTTAAAGGACTAACACAAACAGGGTTTTGTGTGTGTGTGTGTGTGAGTGTGAGTGTGTGCGTGTGTGCATGTGATTGAGAGAGAGGGAGAAACATAACAAATACATGAACATAACATTGAACAGGGTTGTGCACTTTTCTGTTATTTCAGGGCCCTATGCTGCGTTGCATTTGCAAAAGACCAAATTGGCCAAAAGTCTGTCAGTCATTTGTGTTCGATGGGGCCGTAGAATGATGCCACCATGGCTGAAAACTCGCTCCACTGGAGCACTGGAGGCAACTGCCAACACTCTGATGGCCACTCAGAACAGTGAAGGAAGAGTCTTCATGTTCATTGCCCAGAACAAAGAGCATTCTGTCCTTCGGCTATGTCAAGGTAGTGACTTAGCTGTAGTGCTGGAGTGGTCCCCACATCCTTCTTCTGTCTTTTATGGTATGCAGCAAACAGTCCTTCTCCTTGTCCAAGCTCCTCTTGCTCTTCTTCATCAATAAGAGTCACAGGTTGCTCTGTCTGTGCTGCATCTTGCAGGATCAGTTCTGGCAATCAGCAGAAACAAAAGAGCCCTTATTACAATTAGTGTAGGAGGTCAAGTGTGTTAGAATTAACAAGTATTATTGTTGCAGTCAGTTAGATCAGATTATGAGAAAAAAAAGTTACATTAAACTCAATAATATTTACCTTTAACTCGTTGTGCCACCTCTGCCTTGACGTCACGACTGACCAGCACATGGGGCTCCACCCACAACAGAGAAAAAGCTGGATCCAAGGCAGCTGCTTTGAGGTAGACTGGGTCTGCAAAGGGAGCGGTGACCCCATCTTGTGTCCTGGCCAGTGAAATGAGTCCCCACTGAAACACATTGCCGCCGTGCTCGTTCCGGACGTTGTTTGGGCTATTCACTTTTTGATATGCATTTGTATGTTTTACAGAGAGATAACACCAGTTTTTCTCTGACAGACAACAAACACAAACTTATTTAGTCTCAACTACAGACAGCTATCACTTTAACAACGCAAAAACAGTTTAAAACATAATGTTGATATTACAACAGGAATAGTAACCACTCTGATCATATTCTCTTCCTCAAAACTCCACAAGGAAGTAAAGAACGATCATCAATGACAGAGAACATATGAACTGAATCATTATTCTCTGTCAGCTTCACGCTCAGAAAGGAATATCACGACTCATCATCGTGGTTAGCGAGACCAAACACTTAAGAAACACATTTCTCAAGTCAGAAACTATAGAAATGATCCCTGAAAGTATAGTCTTAGTTTGACTGAGGGTGAAAGCAGCAGGTCATTCACAGGAGACTCATTCTCACTCAGGGTTCAGAGGTTCAGAACATAATCAAGATATAATTCCTGTTCATAAATCCTGTTCACTTATTTTCTACTTATTTTCCACTGGCCAGCATACAGACTGGTGCTGGCAAAAACTATAATATACTGTAGACATTACAACAAGGCATACGTTCATGTATAATTCAGTGCATGTCAACTTTGCAAATATTATTTTTATTAGATTAGATTTCTGTACACACTGAGGCTTTATTTCTCTCCTCACAATTCAAAATGAAGCAAAGAGCAGTGATCAGTGGCAGTAAAGAGTCAGTATGATCTGAATTATAAATCACTTTCTGATTCAGCTCAGACCTGAAACATCTCATCATCATCATGACAAGCAGACCATATTTCATTTTAGACACCTTCAACCACACATGTTTCAATCACTTCAATCACTGATGTTTCAGAGTTGTGCTTAAATGGAACACATACAATATTTATACTATTTTTAACAGTAGAAACGCAAAAACTAAAGTAGCTCAGTGGACATGAATATTTCACAATACTACTAAAGCTACTATGATCATCTTCTCTCCATTGATACTCCATTAATAATCAAACAACAATCATCAATAAGAGAACATGAAAACTGAACACATTCAGAAGAAATGAAATTGACTCATCATTATTAGCAAAACCAAAGATGTCAGCAACAAATTGTCCAGGCAGCAGCAAAAGAAAAGATCTCTGAAAGTATAATCCTTGTTGGAGAGAAGGTGGAAACAGCAGGTCATTGACAGGAGAGTCAGTCTCACTCAGGTTCCTCCAGTTCCTCCAGTTCCTCCAGTTCCTCCAGTTTATGTGTCACAGAATAACAGTCAATCACTGCAGAACTCTGACAGGACACAGATAGAGGAGAAAATGAGCACAGAGTGATAACAAGGGATAGTAAGAAGAAAAAAAAAGAAAAGTTGGTCCAAACACTGGCAAGACAAATGACTTGTTTTTGTAAAAAGAAAGACCCTGTCTGTCATATAAACACATGACTGGACAAGATGCATCAACTGGAGGAGCTTAATGATGACAGGGAGAAACCCACTGATCACATTCATTGCTTCTTAGTGGTCCACTGATAAAGGGAATATGATCAGAGTGGAGCTCACAACAATATTAAGTGTTCCTGTTTCAGGATGATCTTTCAAACAGCAGTGATCAGAGAAGCAGTTGATCATGTAGCTTTCACAGAGCTTCATTTTTTTTTTTGAAGTCAGTGAAACTTTTAATGTCCTGGGGCTGTTGCTCTGTCATTAGCTTAGCTGTGTTTTAAGTAGGGCTGCTGATTAATCTGTCTCCATTAATTAGTAGTTGTTTGGTCCATAACATGTCAGAAAATGGTGAAAAATGGTGGTCAGTGTTTCCCATGAGCTCAAGGTGATGCCTTCAAATGTTTTGTTTTGTTCACAACCCAAAGATATTTAGTTTGCTGTCAGAGAGGAGATAAAAATTGCAGAAAATAATCACATTTTAAAAGCCTGAGAATGATCCAAAATGATTCATTTATCAAAACAGTTGCCGATTAATTAACTGTTCAATTAATAATTGATTAACCATTTAATCACTGCAGCTTTTCAGAATCTGTTTTTCTTACTTTGAAGCAAGCTTTTCTTTATCACAACTCATTGCTGCTTTTGTCTCCTGACTGTCAGCTCTCTGTATCACAGACATGCTGTCAGAGACACTCAATGTCTGCTTGTGCTTTTTACAGTTTTACTTTTAACTCACAACAAGAAGAGACACAACAACTGGAGGAACATGTTGATGGCAGAGAGGAACCCTGAGTGAGAATGAGTCTCCTGTGAATGACCTGCTGCTTTCACCCTCAGTCAAACTAAGACTATACTTTCAGGGATCATTTCTATAGTTTCTGACTTGAGAAATGTGTTTCTAAAGTGTTTGGTCTCGCTAACCACGATGATGAGTCGTGATATTCCTTTCTGAGCGTGAAGCTGACAAAGAATAATGATTCAGTTCATATGTTCTCTGTCATTGATGATCGTTCTTTACTTCTTTGTGGAGTTTTGAGGAAGGGAATACGATCAGAGTGGTACTTCATGTTCTATATTAAAGGACCAGTGTGTAATAATTACAGGGATTTATGTACAAAAATGAGATATATTATATATAAGTATGTTATTTATTATTATCAATCAACATAAACTCATAATCTATATGTTCCCGTTACTTTAGAAATAGCCATTTATAGTTACATACGGTCGGGTCGACTTACGGAGATCATCATCCTGCGCCGTCTACGGCAGCGCCGAGCGGACAAACTGCACTAACAGTGACTTGATCTCAGCGTGAAATCGCTGATGGAGGACAAACGTTTTCACAGTGACACAGAGGTTGCCTGTTTTCTGCTGGACAGGTCATTCATCCTACACACATAATTGTAGTTTGTTGTGAGATAGCTTTCGCTCGCCATTTTGTCCACTGACGGCCACCGTACTCTTGGTGAGGGAGGGGCGGTGTCGGGGTAAATCCTCTTAGTTGCAATCTAAGGTTTGAACGTTAGATGCCACTGGAAATCACACACTTCTCCTTTAAGGAAATATTTATTTAAATTCATAATGTGTTAACAACCATGAAAAGAAGATTCAGCCTCCAATGTTGCATGTCAAGATGTGGTTATGGTTTGGTTCCCATGTGAGAAATGTAATATTAATATGCTATTTCATTGACAGATCAACTTTGATTATCAATAATTTGTTGTTTCTTAAATAAAAACAGTGGTTACTCTTAACTTTCAGTTTCTGGGAAATTTATGATGGGACTTCCTCTCTACTCTCTACAGGAGAGAATTTATTTGAGTTTGGGCCTCATGTGTGAAATGTTTTGAGTCCTGAGCTTAAAGTTACAATTCTGAATTTTAAGTCAGAATTCAGAGGAGAAAAAGTCAGAATTATAGTTGAATTTATTCTCATAATTCTGAATTTAAACTCAGAATTTTGACTATTTTCTGACTTTTCTAGGGCTTCATGTGAAAAATTAATTTGAGTTCTGACATCAAATAAATAAATGTTCCTCATGTGGCCCTAATTATCATCTTTCTGATAAATGACCTGAATTATTAAGTGATTTTAATGAACTGATTATCAAAATTTCTGACCACATCTCTTTCAGTCCACTATCATCAAGTTGTCTCCTTACTAGAAAATCTACTTTCATTTGTGGATACAGGAGACGGGATGCAAAATTTATGCATTTTCTTGAACTGATAGTTGAACAATAATAATTTATTAATAATAATAATAATAATAATAATAATAATAATAATAATAATAATAATAATAATAATGATCATACAAACAAGGCAGAGCCAAACAGTGAGAAAACCTGTGAACTCTGGAAAAATGATACACAAAACATCCATTATCTGTTAATAACACAAATTAATTAATGATTAATCATCAAAATCTCTACGGTGGACATTACACTACTACCACATATGAGTTAACTTTTACCAGTAGATCACATTTATCAACTCAAAACCCACAAGAAAAAAATAACTTCAGTTGATGACCAATTACAAAATAGTCTCTTTCCCATATTTGACATTAAAAATATTCTCCCAGTGAAACTTAATGTTCTACAGAAAGATAACAACAGTATTTCACTGACAGACATAATTCAGTCTCAACTACAAAAATCTAGTATTTTAACAAATCTAAAACAATTGTAAAATCAATATTGACATTAGGACAGTAATTTAAGAGACAAATTAATAACATAACATTTGCAAAGTTGACATGCACTGAATTATACATGAACGTATGCCTTGTTGTAATGTCTACAGTATATTATAGTTTTTGCCAGCACCAGTCTGTATGCTGGCCAGTGGAAAATAAGTAGAAAATAAGTGAACAGGATTTATGAACAGGAATTATATCTTGATTATGTTCTGAACCTCTGAACCCTGAGTGAGAATGAGTCTCCTGTGAATGACCTGCTGCTTTCACCCTCAGTCAAACTAAGACTATACTTTCAGGGATCATTTCTATAGTTTCTGACTTGAGAAATGTGTTTGTAAAGTGTTTGGTCTCGCTAACCACGATGATGAGTCGTGATATTCCTTTCTGAGCGTGAAGCTGACAGAGAATAATGATTCAGTTCATATGTTCTTTGTCATTGATGATTGTTCTTTACTTCTTTGTGGAGTTTTGAGGAAGGGAATATGATCAGAGTGGTTACAATTACTGCCTTAGTAACATTTTCTGTTATAATTGCTTTAGTTTTGTTAAAATACTAGATTTTTGTAGTTTGACTAGAAAAATTTTAGTTTGTTATGTCTGTCTTTGAAGTATTGGTGTTACCTCTCTAAAATTGTTGACATTATAGTGTATGTAATTTGTTTATTTTTTCTCTGAAATATAACGTACTTAAGACTTAATTTAAGTTGTATTTTTCCTTTAATTATTCTTCTATTTCATGTTCAGTCAACACACCACCGTATGTGTCACTCTCTCTGAGGGTGAGCTGTTTCAGGAGACAGTATAGCAAATTAATACCTCTGCCCCTGGGCACAGTCAAAGCCTACTAATACAGGTGTGCGATCACCTACCTAGTCTCTTTTTTCCTCCTGGAACGGCGTGAGTATTGGTTTCAGATTGAGATGTAATTCTGTGAAGTTTCCGATAGATATGGTTATCTGCCTTCTTCCTACAGGAGCTGATCGCAAGGAAGAGTGTGCGGATCATTGGTTTTGGTGTGGCGCTGCAGGGAGCATTTTTCCCGTGAGGGAGAACGCTACCTCCCGTGGCTGACATTGTGTGTTTGGGCTGAGAGGAGCCGCTGCGGCCAGGAGGTCGTACGCTACCTGAGGCTTTATTCCACACCTGTGCTGTCATCGCACTCAGTCCGAGAGACAGCCTTGGCTTCCCAGGCAATGTCGCAGGATGGCGATGGTGAGGTTTTCCCCTCTTCTCAAAAGAAGGATGGTGGCCTCTGTCCTATCTTAAACCTGAAGAGGTTCAACGGCTTCCTGAGGCGCCTCTCTTTCCGTATGCTTCGTCTGTCATGCCTTCTGTCATCCATAAGGCAGGGAGAGTGGTTCACTACGGTGGATCTCCGCGATGCATACTTCCACATTCCCATACACAGAGGCGACAGCTCGACACCTTGGCAGTGTTGAACCACCTCAAGGACCTGGGGTTGGCCTTGAACAGGGAGAAGAGTTGCCTGGTTCCATGAAGGAGGGTGGAGTATCTTGGTTTGGGCCTGGATTCAACCTCGATGAGAGCTGTCCTGACCTCAAAGAGGACAGCGGTGTTGATGGACAGCTTGTCAAAGTTGACTGTGGCAAAGTGTGTATCAGTGGAGCATGGCCGGAGGCTGTTGGGCCTCATGGCAGCAGCATCCCAGGTGGTGTCCGTGGGGTTGCTTCACATGAGGCCGCTGCAGCCTTGGCTTGCCAGGCACAAGGTGAGCCCCCACGAGGATGGCTGGAGGGCTATCCCAGTGTCTTCCATTTGCCTTCCCATGATTGCATGGTGGACCACAGCCCTAGGCCTCAGGGGAGGAGTTCCACTGGACCCAGTGTGCTCAAGGGTGACCATAACAACAGACACCTCAGAAGCTGGCTGGGGTGCCCTATGGGAGAACCACCCAGCCCACGGCCTGTGGAGCCCCTTTTGGAGAGGGGTTCAAATCAACTTGTTCGAACTGGGAACAGTGTATTGAGCTTTGGTGTATTTTTGGCCAGTGATTCAAGGGAAGCACCTGTTGGTGCGGACTGACAATTCAACCATGGTCATTTACATCAACCACCAAGGGGGTCTGCAGTCATGGTCTCTGCACGACTTGGCAGGTCCAGCGTGAATACTGGGAGTAGACGTTCTTGCAGGTCAGTGGCCCCGAGGCCTATTGTATGCATTTCCTCCGTTTCCCCTCATGCCAGCCGTTCTGGCCAAGGCAGGGATGATGGGGGCCAGGGTTCTGCTAGTGGCCCCAGATTGGCCACATCAGCTATGGATGGCAGCTTTGCAGAGGCTGCTGGCAGGAACCCCATGGTGCCTCCCAGTCAGGCCGGACATGCTGTCGCAGGTTCGAGGATAGCTCTGGCACCTGGGTCCGGGAATTTTCAGGCCGCATGTTTGGCCCTTAGACAGGAGCCGCCCACCAGTTTGAGCCCTGCTGTTATGGCTACCCTGCAGGCAGCCAGAGTTCCCTCTTACAGGGTATTTTATGCTGGCAGGTGGAAGAGGTTTTGCCAGTGGTGTGCAGGGAGGGCCTGGAACCCGGTCTCCTGTGGGACACAGGGGGTCCTCTTGTTTTTGCAGTTTCCGTCCTGTTTGCGGTTGGGGGAAGAGGGTTCAGCCGTCTCTCTCCTGCCAAATCCGGCCCTCTTACCAAAGGTGCTCCCTCGATCCTTTGTGTTTCATCCTTTCATCCTCCGCCACATGAATCTGCAGAGGCAGCTTAGTTGCACCTGGTCTGTCCTGTCTGGTCCTTCAGGGTGTACATCACCCGTACAAGCCCAGTTAGGCAGACTGACCAACTTTTTGGGAGTTTTAGGGGAGCTAGGCTAGGCCAAGCTCTGTCCAAGCAGCTCTTGGTCCACTGGGTTGTCCAGGCCATAGCTCTGGCCTATGACAATGCTGGAGTCACTCCACCTAGTGGGGTGGTGGCCCACTCCACCAGGGGGATGGCTGCCTCTTGGGCACTCTTCAAGGGGGCACCCTTCGAGGACATTTGTGCGGCAGCCGGTTGGGCCTCCTCTGGTACCTTTGCCAGATCACAAGGTTTGCTGTGACGAGAGTAAGTGACATGAAAACATGTTTTGATCCGTTTATGCCATTGTCACTAAAAAGAAGTCATCATTGTTATGATAAACCTTGAAGGAAAAAAGTCCATGGCAACATCTGGAATGACACCGATGAGGAATACCTGGATGCCTACATTGGTGTTCTTCTTCTTGCTGGAGTGTACAGATCCAGCAATGAGGCCACTGATAGTCTCTGGGACGCATCGACAGGCCGGAATATTTTCCGGGCAACAATGTCACTTCAGACCTTTCAAATGATATCAAGAGTCCTCAGATTTGACAACAGACCCCAGAGCAAAATCTGACAAGCTTGCTCCCATCAGGGATGTCTGGGAGAGATGGGTGCAGCTCCTTCCACTGATGTTCAACCCAGGTCCAGTGGTGACAGTAGATGAACGTTTTCTCCCTTTCCATGGAAAATGCCGCTTCCGGCAATACATGCTCAGTGTAGGTCACAACATCACTTGTGACATTTTTTTTTTTTTTTTTTTATCAGCTATGACCTTGGACAAGAACTTCTCAGGAGGAAACTCACCATGGTGGGCACAGTAAAAAAATAAACCTGAGCTGCCTGCTGAAATATTGCAGGTGAAGGACAAGGCTCCACTTTCCTCAAAGTTTGTTTTTATAGACACCACCACTGCTGTTTCATACTGTCCAAAAAAATGATGGAATGTGATACTGATGACCACTCTTCACAAAGATGCAGCTGTGTCTTCAGGAAGTGAGAAAAAGCCCATAATCATCCTGGACTATAACAAAAACAAACATTGCACCACAATCATCAGAACACTCAGGCAAGTCATGAGGGAGAGCCTGGACAAGCGTTTCTCAAAAGTAAAAGACACAAAAACTGTGGTGCTGGCCTGTCTCTTAGATCCTCATTATAAGAGTCATGCATTCTCCTCTGCCACGACATTGAGCAAGGATGGTTGAAAGAGGAAGAGGACGCTGCCACACAACAGACCACTCGAGAAGAGCAATGCTGCCACAGAAGGAGCCAGTGTGGAGGAGCAGGCAGCTGCATATGGGACACATGAGAATGAAACACCCACAAAAGGCAACAGAGAGAAAAGTGGTGACCTGCTGGCCAGTATCTGCGTTGAGGATGAGCTACATCTGTACCTCAAGGAGCCAGTGATCGACAGGCAGAAAGGGGACCCACTCCAGTGGTGGAGACAGAATGAAGGGCGCTTCAAGCTACTTGCGAATCAAGCAAGAAAGTTTCTTTGTGCACCACCCTCATCAATTCCAAGTGAGCGCATCTTCCCACTGCACCAGCTGCTCCTGTGACCAAAGGCCAACACCAGCTGCAGCACTACAACAAAAAGGAGAGCTATAGGTTAGCCATACTTACTAGACCCAATAAACAAAATTCAAATACTATAATAGGCTGTAAACAGCAACCAGCACTTTCCCAGCAAATCATTGTAATGATAGTAATAACTTGGATTTATATAGCAACTTTCAAAGAACCCAATGCTGCTTTACAGGGTATGAAACAAAAATAAATAAATAAGCCAATACAAAAAGAACAAAACATGAAGAGAACAGCAATGACTGGTGATGTGTGAAGTTTGAGGCCATAAGTCTTGATGAATAAGTGGGTTTCCTGAAGTTTTTTGCAAGTGAACAGTTGTGGAGCATCGCAGGTCTCTGCCAGCAGAGAGCTGCAGAGGTTGGGTGCTGCCACACTGAACGCTCTGTAACCAAAAGTTCTCAGGCTGATTTATCGAGTGGACAGTGGGTCCATGTACGAGGACTGTAGGTTCTTGGACGGGGTATTGTGGTGGAGGAGGTCAGACAGGTACCTGAGGAAAGACCACACAGGGATTTATAACCATTTGTTAAAGCTGAGTTTGAGTAGGTTTGAGATAATGTCTGATCTTAACAATGTAAAATGCATCTAATGACACAACAACCACATGGATAAAAGTCAAGGTAAAGACCAGTAAAAAAAAATCCCTATGTACTGTCTTACAAAAGATTATTATTTCTTTTCAGACAACAAAAGCACCCACTCTGATCATATTCCCTTCTTCAATACTCCACAAGGAAGTAAAGAACAGTCATCAATGACAGAGAACATATGAACTGAATCATTATTCTCTGTCAGCTTCACGCTCAGAAAGGAATATCACGACTCATCATCGTGGTTAGCGAGACCAAACACTTTAGAAACACATTTCTCAAGTCAGAAACTATAGAAATGATCCCTGAAAGTATAGTCTTAGTTTGACTGAGGGTGAAAGCAGCAGGTCATTCACAGGAGACTCATTCTCACTCAGGGTTCCTCTTTTTCACTCGACCAAAACGATTGATTTATGATCAGTAAACAAAATATGACCGTAACAAAAACCACAACAATAATCCTTTACATTAAACTACTCTTTAATGTTTGATTTCATTTTCATCCACACCCACAATGCTTTGCAAATTAAGTCCACATACGTTCGTGCATTTAATATATATTGTTTTTTCCCAGTAACGTTATATAAACATAAGCAGCAGCTCTGCTCGCTCACAGTCCCTCCAGACGTGTCTGTTAATCACTTGAAACAAGGTTGCTGATAATATTGATACGGAAATATACAGTGATAATAGTAAGAAGTGTGTGTGTGTGCAGCGCATCTCTGATTTAAAAGCCGTCACATCGCCTTGAGTGAAATCCAGACCATAACTTTTCTTCTCTGTGCATCGGACTTCTACCGACCGCACATAGAGCATACCGAACAAAAAAAGACAACGTCAAAGTTTGATGGCCAAACCATTTGTGTGTTTTTTTTTTGTTTTTTTTTTGGGGGGGGGGGGGGGGGTTCTTCACTATATTAAGAACAACTGGGGGGGGCTATTATG
Organism: Lutjanus erythropterus; assembly: GCF_056507025.1. Lineage (NCBI taxonomy): Eukaryota > Metazoa > Chordata > Actinopteri > Lutjaniformes > Lutjanidae > Lutjanus > Lutjanus erythropterus. Next base: position 40,262,851 of record NC_139319.1, on the reverse strand, counting down.
ATAACTCAAATATTAGATTTTTTTCCACAAATAGGCCTGTTTTGAAATATTTTAAATAATTACTCCATAATTTAATGAGGTCCCACCCATAGATACAGAAATAGAAGTATATAGTTTCTTTATCTATGGTCCTGGCACCCACTGCACCCTCCAACCTGGGCCCAGGAATGTAGCCTTTCCCCATCTACCTTGGTCTAAATGATCAAACATGTAATGTAAGAATAGATCAAATTAACAGCTTTATGCTTTAATCCATTCAGACTAGACTGCATGTTCTTCTTTGGATGAGGAACAATAGTGAGAGACTTGACTTGACATAATCTGTGACTTGACTTGACTTGACTCGACAACCTTGTGACTTGACTTGACTCAGCAACCTTGTGACTTGACTCGACTTGACTCGACATAACCTTGTGACTTGACTTGACTTGACTCGACATAACCTTGTGACTTGACTTGACTTGACTTGACTCGACATAACCTTGTGACTTGACTTGACTTGACTTGCCCATGATAAAAAAACTTGGGACTCTGTCCCACCCAGAACCCTAACTTGGGGTTCTATGCAGAACCATATTTGCCTGTTGAGTTTGCTGTATAGGTTTATTGAACTTTGTTTGTTTGTTTTTATTTATTTCTATTGTTTTATTTCTTTTTCTTTCATTTTTTTTACATGTTTGAAATAAAGAATTTTAATTCTTTCATTCCAATATGAAATGTTGGTACCGTTTCATCTCTAGACACATGTGGACTACATGGACACAATGTATGTGTTATTTCTGTATAGCAGACCGTTGCTAAGACTAACAGACCGTTGTTATGAAAAACAGACTGTTGCTATGGATACAGTTCTAATTATAGACTCTGCAGGAAAAATAGAGTCACTGTTAAATTACCAAAATCACTTTGAAATGAATATTTTGTGTCAATTTTTTTTTTTTTTTTTGTGAATAACCATTTATCGAGCAGGATAATGTACAGTGAGCAGGTCGTTATTGTGAAATAAATCATGACAGTGTGATGCAGAACCCTGCAGGATCCCTTACATAGCAGTGTTTCCCAAACTTTGTTCCTTAGGATCCACTTTTTAAAAAAGATAAACCATCAAGAAACAGTCCACAATAGGCCTTATCAACACATTTTGGTAAAAGTTAATATGTGCATAAATGAATGGCCGTGACCAGTTTTACTGTCATTTCCAGATCGTCTTATATTATGTTGACCTGTGTTCTCGAGAACATATTAAGTATTTAAGTTCTTTAAATCAGAAATAAATGCATTTAGGCTGTGTAACAATATAGGACCTTTTAGCCTAATATATAAACCAGACAAAATAAGTGAATTTAAGCAGAATTAACAGGCTCTCATTTTTTCCTGTCATCAAAAAAACAATATGTACACATTTGAAATTCTTTTTAAAAGGTTTACTACAGATACAAATCTTAAATTTGCATTAATTCTTCAATGGTCTTTAATGTATTTGATGACCCAAATAAAATCTTCCGTGAGTTACTGGGAATGACTTATTTGCTGATTTGTAGTGTAGTTTCAGTTGGGAGGCAGCTTTCCCAAACCATAACCTCTTATTTCAACAACATATATTTTATTTAAAATCATGAGGCTGTATGTGAAAAAAAGTCCCACATTCTCATGTCACTACCAAAGCAGTGTAAGGTCCCATCATTTTAAAGTACATGTAGTATTTTTTTTTTTAAATCAGGGTGTAAATTTAGGAAATGTCACAACCAAACCACCATTGTTCAAACCATTGTTTTCTGCAATCAAGCAACCTTTTTCGGGTGTTATGGCAGATCTTTTAGCGTGTATGTGTGTACAGAACTGTTCAGAACTGTAACTGACCATGTGCTGATGAGCATCTTTGAGATCTAGTCAACAAAACTGACCGATCACTGTTTGTCCCTGATTTATTCATCAAACAAACCATTTAATATCAAATGTGACACAAAGTGCAACTTTAAATTCTAAAAAACAAATGACCAAGAAACATGACATTTATTTATTTTATTTTATTTTTTTTTTTTGATGTACAATAGTGATGTTCATTCATGTGGCTGATGGTGTTTAAATGTGTCTCGCAGATCCAGTTCAGGAAGAGGCGCCCAGCCCAAGCTCTCCAAGAAGACGAGGAAAAACTCATGAAGAGTTCTTAAGACACAGGGGAAGAAACCTCGGGAAAAGCAATTCAAAGAGAGATCCCCCTCTTCACGGACGGCTGGGAGTATATATGTGAGTATGTGCAATTTTCTTTTTTTGTTTTTAGCGTGGGGAAACCAGAGCTCCTGGAGGAAACCCACGTAATCACGGGGAAAACATCTGAACTCCATGCAGAAAGACCCTGATCCAAGTGGGTTTAAGATTCAGGATCTTCCTGCTGTGAGGGGGGCAGTGCTGACCACTGTGCTGCACCAACGTAAAGTCTTGACCCTCAAACAGCCGTTTTCAAAGTGCTGTTTGGGGGTTAAAACTGATTAATACTCACAAATACCTGTGTTTGTGTAAGTCCCTGTCCCTGAGCTGGAAGTCTGTGTGTGGGCTGTAGATGATCTTCAGACGCCACACATGAGTACACGGTACCACTTCTTCTTCTTTTTCTTCTTGGCTAGGTGACTCTCGAGAGCTGTCAGCTGGGAGTTCAGGGAGAACTCTTTCTTCTTCCACTCCTGCTCCTTTTCCTGGAGAGTCTTCCTGAGGTCTTCTGTGGCCTGAAGGAGGGATGACTTTTCCTTCTGCCACTCGTTATGATGAGTTTCCAGCTGCTGCTCAACCTTCTGCAGAGCATCTGCAAGAGTTTTGTTTTCTTGTTTCTGCTCTTCAAGTTGAGCCGCAAAGAAAGTCTTTGATTTTTCTGTTTCTTCCACCTTCTGCTGCCAGCTGCGACGCTGAGTCTCCAGCAGATCCTCTGCCTTTTTCAGGGCAGAAGAAATCTTCCTGGTCTCTGCTTTTTGTTCCTCCAGCTGGGCTTGATGGGAAGCCTTGACTCGTTCCAGTGTCTTTGTTGCATCCTCCTTCTGTTTAGCAAGACTCTCCTCCATTTTGTTCAGCTTTGCTTGCAGCTTATGAGCTTGATCCCGCTCAAACACAAATTCGGCCTCCAGCTGTTCAGCCTTTGTGCGAGCCTCAAACTCTGCGGTGTCCTTTTCAAAAAGCTGCAACTTAAGGCCATGAGTTGTCGTCTCCATGTTGGTTTCAGCCACGGCACGCAGCTGTTTCTCAACACGGACCTGTAACTTCATGGCCTCGACTTCACTTTGAAGGTCCTCGTTCTTTTTGGTCATGGCCTCCAACTTGACTTCAAGTTCTTTGGTGTAGGATGTCTTCTGCTCAAGGTCGCTCTGAGCTGTCCGCAGCATGAAGCAGATTTTCCTGAAACGTAATTTCAGAGTCTCAGTATCTTCCTGTTCAGAGCGGTTATGTTTGGCTGGAGCCACGTCTAGCAGGGCTTGCAGTCTACATATTTCACTCTGCATCTGCTCTTTGCTCTTGTTGTCCTCTTGCTTGTCCTGGAGCTGATCGATGAGAGCGGTCAGCGAGTCCACGTGGATGTCCAAGTGGAGCCTCTGCTCAGATCGACCCCTGGTCAGCCTTGCCTCGCTGTCCTTAAGCTCGCACCTTATTTCCTCCTCCAGGGAATGGAGGTAGAAATCAAGGCGTCTGGTGGCGAAATCCTTGACTTGATGAGTCTGCTGATGGATCTCAGCGTTGTTTCTCCTCTGCCTCCTCTGCTTTCTCTGACTTTGTGTCGTTTCCATTGTAACTCGCGTTTGAACTTGTAAAACCTCTTTCCTAACTTGTGACGATGAAATTCGTGTCTGAATACTTGACAGTGAAAATCGTGTCTGATGCAGGTTTGATTCTGAGAATCAGAATTTTATAGCACAACATTCCGGAAGTGACTTGATGACATCATCAGAACACTGTTCTTTGATCTTGTTGTTGCTATGGGATACCTTTTTTTTTTTTTTTTTTTTTTCAAAGATGGCTGACTGAATTTTTAAAAACTTTATTTGTAACAAAACAATTACAACAAGGCATAGAAAAACATTATAGAGGAATAACATACAAGGCATGGTATAGAAAAGTAATTTAACATTGATATTATAATGCAGAGCAATAAGTAGTAAAAAAATAAACTAAAAAAACAGAAAAACAAAATTGTGAAAAGGAAAAATGCATTAAGTCGATCTAGGGGTCATAAAAAACTTTCAGTTCTTCATAAGTTTTGAGGAGAGACTTGGATTATTTTCCTTCCATTAATTTTAAGGCACTCAGATGATTAGCCATAAAGTCCCTTTAAGTAACTGAGAAGTGGGGTTTAATTTTCCTCCATTTAGATGTGTAGATTAAAAAAAATGCCAGTAGTGTAAGGCTGTTTAATATCAAGTGACCTTTAGTGTCCTTGAGATCAATACCAAACACAATAGTTTCTCTTGTGAGAGGAACATGTAGTGGGATTTTGGATGGTAGCAAGTCCTGCAAGTCCTGCCAGAATGTCATACAGTATAGACATTGACCTGTGGACAACATGTGGTTTCAATTTCAGTATAACAAAAGAAACAATTATTGTGATCAATGTTAAATCTCTTTCTTAGCATTTCATGACTGCCTATCTATGTTTTGAACTAACAGTTTGACTGATATGGGAATTGCTTTAATCACTTTGTCAAACTGAGCACGTGTGCAAACTATATGGTACTTCAAGGAGAAGTTTTCATACGATAGCCAATGTCCTAGATCACTGATGCGATGACTTATGGTGATGACCTGGGTGGGGACGCCACCTTTTACTCAGGCCTTTAGTGCTATTCATCCATCTAAATAGTTTTGGTGTGAGTTGCAGAGTTTTGGAGGTATCTGCCGTAGAGATAATATAATCTCTAAAGCTTTTGGGGGCTTCCTACATGCCAGATGGGAGGAGTTCAGTGAGTTTAAAGTATAAAAAAGCTTAGTATTTTCTCTGTGATGGATGACTTGGTCGATGTTATGTGTGGCCTGATCGGTTTCATTCCATCCATCTAGTATTTCTATTTTAGTGAGCAGACTCTTCAAATTATTTATTAAATGTAAAGAAAAAAGGGTAGAACCACCACAGTCCACATTAAGTGCTGTGGAAAATATTCTCCTGATAGTTTCATTGTTCCATTTTTACTTCCCGGTTGATCTCTGGTCCATCTGATCAGAGATGCCAGATTTCAGGATCGTTACCAAGCAGCTTTATGGTACAGAGTTCAATCATATAAAACAGCTCCAGGTAACTCTGTGTGGTTTTAGAGATTCAATAAAATCATATCATCAGCTTTATGTGTCCACTATTGCAGTAAATTAGACAGGAAAGTTATTTGTCTTATAATATATTGCAGAATACAGTAAAGTAAAATAAGTAAATGGTGGTGTGAGTTGCATGAAAGAAAATCATTTTTATTCTCATCTGGCAAAACACAGAATATAATTTGTATCATTTCAGAGATAAATAAATTGCAGACAATTGGACTCAAGTCATAGGGACTCGGACTCGAGTCGACTCGAGTCGCAAATTTGACGACTTGCAACTCGACTCGGACTTGGAGGGTCAGAGACTCGAGACTCGACTTGAGACAAGATGACTCCCCTCGACTTGAGACAAGATTGATGACTCCTCTCGACTTGAGACACGACAAACGAGCCCCTCCCTCATCACTCTTTCACCTGACTGCTGCTCTCTCCTCTCTCTCTCTCTCTCCCCCGCGCGCGCCCGCTTCGCCACGGTGCAACGAGCCCCTCCTTCACCTGACCGCAGCTCTGCTCTCCTCCTCTCTCTGCCTCCTCTCTGACAGTCAGTCAGCTGTTCCTGTCAAAAACATGACGTGTCGTGGCTTTTATACCTATGGATGTTAACATTAGAGCTGGACAGTATTACGTTACAAGGCTGGTAAACATATAGCTTCGCTGTTTGTTTTTGTCTTGTTAGGTTTTTTTATGATAACTCAAATATTAGATTTTTTTTTCACAAATAGGTCTGTTTTGAAATATTTTAAATAATTACTCCATAATTTAATGAGGTCCCACCCATAGATATAGAAATAGAAGTATATAGTTTCTTTATCTATGGTCCTGGCACCCCCTGCACCCTCCAACCTGGGCCCAGGAATGTAGCCTTTCCCCATCTACCTTGGTCTAAATGATCAAACATGTAATGTAAGAATAGATCAAATTAACAGCTTTATGCTTTAATCCATTCAGACTAGACTGCATGTTCTTTTTTGGATGAGGAACAATAGTGAGAGACTTGACTTGACATAATCTGCGACTTGACTTGACTCGACAACCTTGTGACTTGACTCGACTTGACTTGACAACCTTGTGACTTGACTCGACTTGACTCGACATAACTTTGTGACTTGACTTGACTTGACTTGACATAACCTTGTGACTTGACTTGACTTGACTTGACATAACCTTGTGACTTGACTTGCCCATAATAAAACTTGGGATTTGCTTGAGACTTGGACCAAATTCCTTGATACTTGCTTGCGACTCGGATTGGAGGGACTTGTGCAATTGTCTGCTGTACAGTGTATAATGATCTAATATATGTATAGTATATACATAGTACAGCACTGTATAAGTTTGAAATTTTTTAATATTATTACCATTATCATTACTATTATCATTATTATTACATTACATAACTATGGTGATAATTACAGACAGACAAAGATCAAAGACAAGTGCATTTTGATTATAATTTAACCCTAATCCCACCACTTTTTTCTTTTTTGCTGATCTGAAAAATGATCCGATCCGTGACTCAAAACCACGATATGATCCGAACCATGAATCTTTTGATCCGTTGCAGCCCTATTGTTAGATGAAGTGTGTCCCGAAGCTGTCTTTAATAGTTTCTTGTAGAGAGGAGCAGGATATTGCTGTTCAAGACTTAAGACGTAATGTAACTGCATCATAAAGCCTACATGAAATGCTGGCTACTCTCTCTCCTTCACCACAGACTGCTGGTCTGGTGTGACAGAATCTCTCATGAGCCTGACATGCCATTTCATTGACGCTGAATGGACAAGAAAGCAGGTCCCACACTGGGGAAAACTTGAAAGAGACATTCCTCAGTATGCTTGAGGACTGGAAGATGAGCAAAGACAATGTAGCACTAGTGCTTCGAGACAGCGGAGCAAATATTGTGAAGGGAATGAGGCTCGCTGAACTCCCGAGACCTCAGCTGCACAGCGCACACCTTGCAAATTGTGGTGAATGACGGTCTGTCAAGTCAAAGAGCCGTCACAGATGTCATTGCAATACTTAAGAAGTGTGCCACACATTTCCACCACTCCAATCTGGCCAAACAGCATTTGTGAGACATTCAGAGGGAACTTGGCCTGCCAGAGCACAACATAATCCAGGTTGTTCCAACAAGGTGGAACTCAACGCTCCACATGCTGCAAAGAATGCTGGAGCAAAAGTGTGCGCTTACCATCTACTGTGGTGAACATGGAGGACTTGCAGGTCCCTTGTGTCCAATTTAATTGAAACTCTTCTCCCAATAGATGAAGTGACACTTGAGGTGAGCCACAGTAACTCATCAGCATCCTGCATCATTCCTTGCCTGGCTGTGCTGCAGATGCTACTTCATGATGATGAGGGTCCCTCCACAAAAGGCATCAGAACGCTCAGGCAAGCCATGAGGGAGAGCCTGGACAAGTGTTTCTCAAAAGTAGAAGACACAAAAACTGTGGTGCTGGCCTGTCTCTCAGATCCTCATTATAAGAGTCATCCATTCTCCTCTGCCATGACATTGAGCAAGGATGGTTGAAAGAGGAAGAGGACGCTGCCACACAACAGACCACTCGAGAAGAGCAATGCTGCCACAGAAGGAGCCAGTGTGGAGGAGCAGGCAGCTGCATATGGGACACATGAGAATGAAACACCCACAAAAGGCAACAGAGAGAAAACTGGTGACCTGCTGGCCAGTATCTGCGTTAAGGATGAGCTACATCTGTACCTGAAGGAGCCAGTGATCGACAGGCAGAAAGGGGACCCACTCCAGTGGTGGAGACAGAATGAAGGGCGCTTCAAGCTACTTATGAAACAAGCAAGAAACTCTGCTTTTTGCACCACAATCTGGTGCTGCTCAATTGGGACTACTAATTGATTTGAGACTCACATTTCTGTGCAAATTTTATTTTACTTTGTTTGATTTACTTTATAAAACATCAGGAAGCTATTTATTTATTTACGTATAATATATTTAATAATTTATTTATTATAAGAGATGCTGCTGACCCTGGGAGCTCCCTGCACTTTTTGTAAGCTGTTTAATAAACATATGCTTAAAGACATTTAAACCAAGTTAAGTGTTGGAGTTTGTATTAATTAAAATTTTGACACCAATATTTTCACTTTTACTGCAAATGAATATCGGCTCCAAATATCGGTTATCGACCTCCTTGACTACTAACAATCGGTATCGGCCCTGAAAAAAACATATCGGTCTATCTCTATCTTTCACAAAATATCTTAACTAACTAACCAAGTAAGAAAAGTTAGAATGACTAAATTTAGCCATTACTGAATTTATTAAGTGTTCAAAATACTGGCAAGAGCAGAGGCTGATTTCTCTCACTGGCTGGAAAAAGTAATACAGAATGTAACAAAGTCTCAGTTTACATTCATCCTGACACTAAATTTTTTTTAAAACTGATTTGTTTTTAATCATTAGATTTTTCAGTAAAAGCTGCATTAAGCAACGTTTGGCTGTTAAGATGACATATTCATCAAGACTTATGACCTCAAACTTCACACTTCACCAGTCATTGCTGTTCTCTTCTTGTTTTGTTCTTTTTGCATTTGTTTATTTATTTATTTTTGTTTCATACCCTGTAAAGCAGCATTGGGTTCTTCATTACTGTGATTTGGTAGCAGCACATGACTGGATGAGACACAACAACTGGAGGAACATGTTGATGACAGAGAGGAACCCTGAGTGAGAATGAGTCTCCTGTGAATGACCTGCTGCTTTCACCCTCAGTCAAACTAAGACTATACTTTCAGGGATCATTCTGGCAAAAACTATAATATACTGTAGACATTACAACAAGGCATACGTTCAAGGCATACGTGTGGTTGAAGGTGTCTAAAATGAAATATGGTCTGCTTGTCATGATGATGATGAGATGTTTCAGGTCTGAGCTGAATCAGAAAGTGATTTATAATTCAGATCATACTGACTCTTTACTGCCACTGATCACTGCTCTTTGCTTCATTTTGAATTGTGAGGAGAGAAATAAAGCCTCAGTGTGTACAGAAATCTATTTTAATATTGAACCTTTTTAGAGACAAATTAATAACATAATATTTGCAAAGTTGACAGTGAATTATACATGAATGTATGCCTTGTTGTAATGTCTACAGTATATTATAGTTTTTGCCAGCATCAGTCTGTATGCTGGCCAGTGGAAAATAAGTAGAAAATAAGTGAACAGGATTTATGAACAGGAATTATATCTTGATTATGTTCTGAACCTCTGAACCCTGAGTGAGAATGAGTCTCCTGTGAATGAGCTGCTGCTTTCACCCTCAGTCAAACTAAGACTATACTTTCAGGGATCATTTCTATAGTTTCTGACTTGAGAAATGTGTTTCTAAAGTGTTTGGTCTCGCTAGCCACGATGATGAGTCGTGATATTCCTTTCTGAGCGTGAAGCTGACAGAGAATAATGATTCAGTTCATATGTTCTCTGTCATTGATGATTGTTCTTTACTTCCTTGTGGAGTTTTCAGGAAGGGAATATGATCAGAGTGGTTACTAATGTTGTCTTAATAACATTGTACTTGTAGGTTTCAGATTAACTTTTGTTTGTCTTACAGAAATGTTAGTTGTTGTTTCAATATTAGTCGAACATCTTGAGTTTCACAGGTAGAACATGTTAAATATGGCAAAGAGCCTATTTTGTAATTAGTCATCAACTTTAGTTTTTTTTTTTCTTGTGGTTTTTGAGTTGATAACTGTGATCTGCTGTTAAAATTTAACTCATATTTAGTAGTAGTGTTTAAAATTTATTTGAGCTTAGGCCACAAGTGTAAAATGTATTGAGTCTTGAGCTTAAAGTTAAAGTTCTGAATTTTAAGTGGAGAAAAAGTCAGAATTACAGTTGAATTTATTCTCAAAATTCTGAGTTTATTCTCATAATCTTGACTTTCTTGTCATAATTCTGAATTTAAACTCAGAATTTGATCTGATCATATTGCTTTCAAAAGTGCTATTGTTAAACAAAAAACAACAAAAATATTGCATATGTTTAAATAAATTGAATTACAAAGTTACAGTTACAAAGTAGCTGTTTGTGAAATAATGCAGCCTGTTTTGTTCTGTCAAGTGTATATAGTCTTCACAAGAACCGTCCTTTATGTCATCCTAACAGCCAAACGTTGCTTAATGCAGCTTTTACTGAAAAATCTAATGATTAAAAACAAATCAGTTTTAAAACATTTTAGTGTCAGGATGAATGTAAACTGAGACTTTGTTACATTCTGTATTACTTTTCCAGCCAGTGAGAGAAATCAGCCTCTGCTCTTGCCAGTATTTTGAACACTTAATAAATTCAGTAATGGCTAAATTTAGTCATTCTAACTTTTCTTACTTGGTTAGTTAGTTAAGATATTTTGTGAAAGATAGAGATAGACCGATATGGTTTTTTCAGGGCCGATACCGATTGTTAGTAGTCAACGAGGCCGATAACCGATATTTGGAGCCGATATTCATTTGCAGTAAAAGTGAAAATATTGGTGTCAAAATTTTAATTAATACAAACTCCAACACTTAACTTGGTTTAAATGTCTTTAAGCATATGTTTATTAAACAGCTTACAAAAAGTGCAGGGAGCTCCCAGGGTCAGCAGCATCTCTTATAATAAATAAATTATTAAATATATTATAAATAAATAAATAAATAGCTTCCTGAAGTTTTATAAAGTAAAACAAACAAAGTTAAATAAAATTTGCACAGAAATGTGAGTCTCAAATCAATTAGTAGTCCCAATTGAGCAGCACCAGATTGTGGTGCAAAAAGCAGAGTTTCTTGCTTGTTTCATAAGTAGCTTGAAGCGCCCTTCATTCTGTCTCCACCACTGGAGTGGGTCCCCTTTCTGCCTGTCGATCACTGGCTCCTTCAGGTACAGATGTAGCTCATCCTTAACGCAGATACTGGCCAGCAGGTCACCAGTTTTCTCTCTGTTGCCTTTTGTGGGTGTTTCATTCTCATGTGTCCCATATGCAGCTGCCTGCTCCTCCACACTGGCTCCTTCTGTGGCAGCATTGCTCTTCTCGAGTGGTCTGTTGTGTGGCAGCGTCCTCTTCCTCTTTCAACCATCCTTGCTCAATGTCATGGCAGAGGAGAATGGATGACTCTTATAATGAGGATCTAAGAGACAGGCCACCACCACAGTTTTTGTGTCTTTTACTTTTGAGAAACGCTTGTCCAGGCTCTCCCTCATGGCTTGCCTGAGTGTTCTGATGCCTTTTGTGGAGGGACCCTCATCATCTTGAAGTAGCATCTTCAGCACAGCCAGGCAAGGAATGATGCAGGATGCTGATGAGTGCTGACACCTTCATTGCATGTATTACAGACTGCCTTCCCTGGTGTTGGTTGAGTGTAATACTTCCATACTGCACTGTTTTAACAACATGTGATAGCAGGGACCCTGTCATTCAAAACTAGGCTGCTACATTACTAACAATTAATGTTACTATAGCTGAAAAAACAGTACAATAGCAATAGGAGAGACTATTCATCCCTGAAGACCATGCAGTTCATGTAGGCTTTATGATGCAGTTACATTACGTCTTAAGTCTTGAACAGCAATATCCTGCTCCTCTCTACAAGAAACTATTAAAGACAGCTTCGGGACACACTTCATCTAACAATAGGGCTGCAACGGATCAAAAGATTCATGGTTCGGATCATATCGTGGTTTTGAGTCATGGATCGGATCATTTTTCAGATCATCAAAAAAGAAAAAAGTGGTGGGATTAGGGTTAAATTATTTTCAAAATGCACTTGTCTTTGATCTTTGTCTGTCTGTAATTATCACCATAGTTATGTAATGTAATAATAATGATAATAGTAATGATAATGGTAATAATATTAAAAAATTTCAAACTTATACAGTGCTGTACTATGTATATACTACACATATATTAGATCATTATACACTGTACAGCAGACAATTGCACAAGTCCCTCCAATCCGAGTCGCAAGCAAGTATCGAGGAATTTGGTCCAAGTCTCAAGCAAATCCCAAGTTTTTTTATCATGGGCAAGTCAAGTCACAAGGTTATGTCAAGTCAAGTCAAGTCAAGTCACAAGGTTATGTCGAGTCAAGTCGAGTCAAGTCACAAGGTTGTCAAGTCAAGTCGAGTCAAGTCACAAGGTTGTCGAGTCAAGTCAAGTCGCAGATTATGTCAAGTCAAGTCTCTCACTATTGTTCCTCATCCAAAAAAGAGCATGCAGTCTAGTCTGCATGGATTAAAGCATAAAGCTGTTAATTTTATCTATTCTTACATTACATGTTTGATCATTTAGACCAAGGTAGATGGGGAAAGGCTACATTCCTGGCCCAGGTTGAAGGGTGCAGGGGGCGCCAGGACCATAGATAAAGAAACTATATACTTCTATTTCTATATCTATGGGTGGGACCTCATTAAATTATGGAGTAATTATTTAAAATATTTAAAAACAGGCCTATTTGTGGAAAAAATCTAATATTTGAGTTATCATAAAAAAACCTAACAAGACAAAAACAAACAGCGAAGCTATATGTTTACCAGCCTTGTAACATAATACTGTCCAGCTCTAATGTTAACCAGGGGCGTCACTAGACCTAATACTGTACTGGGGCACAAAGAATTCATGAGAGCGCGCAAAGTGCGCAAGAAAAAAAACATATTCATCACTTATTTATCAGAAAAAAACATAAATAGTTCTTTAAACTATTCAATCATATCAGACTATGTTGTTGTCTAGATCTTTGATTAACCACCTGAAATGTACTGCGGTAATGTATTTGGCCTACTTGTGCACTTTACTCTAGACTTCTAGACCATTACTGATAAAAGCAAAAAGGAAGAGCAATGAATCTTTTTGAAATATTTATTTCAGTAAACATCTACAAATTGAACTTAATTAAACTTGAATGGTTTAAAAATTTGGCTCACGACTTGATGACAGGGAAAAATGTTTTTCTTCCTGAAAATAGACCATTTGAGAACCACTGCACCATCCATAGGCTACATCTGTCAACTTACACAAGCTAACACACAAGTCCTGAGCAGAACCAGCAGACCATAACCAACATTATGTTTCATGCTGATGAAACTCACTGGAAATTCCCCCCACAGCTCGTACAGCAAATTAATATGGTTGTCTTGATACCTGGAATAACGTTAGCTAACTTAGCATTAACTTAAGACAGACTTATGTTGCCTAGCTAGCTAGGACTTCACTTACCTCTCATTCCTCGCTGCTTTATCCCTGCTGCGGGCGAATAACTTTCTGATATCCATCTAGGAGTTACAGTTCGAGTCAAATCAAAATCAAAATAATATATTTAACAAGTTGTTGTCGGCTAACGTTATCTACCTCACGCAGTGATTCTCATCGCCTGCCTCTCTCTCTCTCTCTCTCTCTCTCTCGCGACTTCGAGTTGACACGGAAGTATTACCAGTCGAAGTCGCTATAGGTGAATAAATTACCATATTAATTAGCCATGTGCGCATTGTTTATGTGGAGTGAATACAGTAGCAATGAATTACCGTACAAAGTAGTATGTGCGCTGTAGTCAATGCTATGTAGACTTAAAACTCTGAAGTGATTTTTTTTTATTGGTGAAATTTTTACTGGGGCACTGCAGATCAATACTGGGGCACGTGCCCCAGTGAAATCTGTCTGGCGACGCGGCTGGTGCAGGGGGTGCCAGGACCATAGATAAAGAAACTATATACTTCTATTTCTATATCTATGGGTGGGACCTCATTAAATTATGGAGTAATTATTTAAAATATTTCAAAACAGACCTATTTGTGAAAAAAAAATCTAATATTTGAGTTATCATAAAAAAACCTAACAAGACAAAAACAAACAGCGAAGCTATATGTTTACCAGCCTTGTAACGTAATACTGTCCAGCTCTAATGTTAACATCCATAGGTATAAAAGCCACGACACGTCATGTTTTTGACAGGAACAGCTGACTGACTGTCAGAGAGGAGGCAGAGAGAGGAGGAGAGCAGAGCTGCGGTCAGGTGAAGGAGGGGCTCGTTGCACCGTGGCGAAGCGGGCGCGCGCGGGGGAGAGAGAGAGAGAGAGGAGAGAGCAGCAGTCAGGTGAAAGAGTGATGAGGGAGGGGCTCGTTTGTCGTGTCTCAAGTCGAGAGGAGTCATCAATCTTGTCTCAAGTCGAGGGGAGTCATCTTGTCTCAAGTCGAGTCTCGAGTCTCTGAGCCTCCAAGTCCGAGTCGAGTTGCAAGTCATCAAATTTGCGACTCGAGTCGACTCGAGTCCGAGTCCCTATGACTTGAGTCCAATTGTCTGCAATTTATTTATCTCTGAAATGATACAAATTATATTCTGTGTTTTGCCAGATGAGAATAAAAATGATTTTCTTTTATGCAACTCACACCACCATTTACTTATTTTACTTTACTGTATTCTGCAATATATTATAAGACAAATAACTTTCCTGTCTAACTTACTGCAATAGTGGACACATAAAGCTGATGATATGATTTTATTGAATCTCTAAAACCACACAGAGTTACCTGGAGCTGTTTTATATGATTGAACTCTGTACCATAAAGCTGCATGGTAACGATCCTGAAATCTGGCATCTCTGATCAGATGGACCAGAGATCAACCGGGAAGTAAAAATGGAACAATGAAACTATCAGGAGAATATTTTCCACAGCACTTAATGTGGACTGTGGTGATCTAGGACATTGGCTATCGTATGAAAACTTCTCCTTGAAGTACCATATAGTTTGCACACGTGCTCAGTTTGACAAAGTGATTAAAGCAATTCCCATATCAGTCAAACTGTTAGTTCAAAACATAGATAGGCAGTCATGAAATGCTAAGAAAGAGATTTAACATTGATCACAATAATTGTTTCTTTTGTTATACTGAAATTGAAACCACAGGTTGTCCACAGGTCAACGTCTATACTGTATGACATTCTGGGAGGACTTGCAGGACTTGCTACCATCCAAAATCCCACTACATGTTCCTCTCACAAGAGAAACTATTGTGTTTGGTATTGATCTCAAGGACGTTAAAGGTCACTTGATATTAAACAGCCTTACACTACTGGCATTTTTTTTTATCTACACATCTAAATGGAGGAAAATTAAACCCCACTTCTCAGTTACTTAAAGGGACTTTATGGCTAATCATCTGAGTGCCTTAAAATTAATGGAAGGAAAATAATCCAAGTCTCTCCTCAAAACTTATGAAGAACTGAAAGTTTTTTATGACCCCTAGATCGACTTAATGCATTTTTCCTTTTCACAATTTTGTTTTTCTGTTTTTTTTAGTTTATTTTTTTACTACTTATTGCTCTGCATTATAATATCAATGTTAAATTACTTTTCTATACCATGCCTTGTATGTTATTCCTCTATAATGTTTTTCTATGCCTTGTTGTAATTGTTTTGTTACAAATAAAGTTTTAAAAAATTCAGTCAGCCATCTTTGAAAAACAAACAAACAAAAAAAAAGGTATCCCATAGCAACAACAAGATCAAAGAACAGTGTTCTGATGATGTCATCAAGTCACTTCCGGAATGTTGTGCTATAAAATTCTGATTCTCAGAATCAAACCTGCATCAGACACGATTTTCACTGTCAAGTATTCAGACACGAATTTCATCGTCACAAGTTAGGAAAGAGGTTTTACAAGTTCAAACGCGAGTTACAATGGAAACGACACAAAGTCAGAGAAAGCAGAGGAGGCAGAGGAGAAACAACGCTGAGATCCATCAGCAGACTCATCAAGTCAAGGATTTCGCCACCAGACGCCTTGATTTCTACCTCCATTCCCTGGAGGAGGAAATAAGGTGCGAGCTTAAGGACAGCGAGGCAAGGCTGACCAGGGGTCGATCTGAGCAGAGGCTCCACTTGGACATCCACGTGGACTCGCTGACCGCTCTCATCGATCAGCTCCAGGACAAGCAAGAGGACAACAAGAGCAAAGAGCAGATGCAGAGTGAAATATGTAGACTGCAAGCCCTGCTAGACGTGGCTCCAGCCAAACATAACCGCTCTGAACAGGAAGATACTGAGACTCTGAAATTACGTTTCAGGAAAATCTGCTTCATGCTGCGGACAGCTCAGAGCGACCTTGAGCAGAAGACATCCTACACCAAAGAACTTGAAGTCAAGTTGGAGGCCATGACCAAAAAGAACGAGGACCTTCAAAGTGAAGTCGAGGCCATGAAGTTACAGGTCCGTGTTGAGAAACAGCTGCGTGCCGTGGCTGAAACCAACATGGAGACGACAACTCATGGCCTTAAGTTGCAGCTTTTTGAAAAGGACACCGCGGAGTTTGAGGCTCGCACAAAGGCTGAACAGCTGGAGGCCGAATTTGTGTTTGAGCGGGATCAAGCTCATAAGCTGCAAGCAAAGCTGAACAAAATGGAGGAGAGTCTCGCTAAACAGAAGGAGGATGCAAAAAAGACACTGGAACGAGTCAAGGCTTCCCATCAAGCCCAGCTGGAGGAACAAAAAGCAGAGACCAGGAAGATTTCTTCTGCCCTGAAAAAGGCAGAGGATCTGCTGGAGACTCAGCGTCGCAGCTGGCAGCAGAAGGTGGAAGAGACAGAAAAATCAAAGACTTTCTTTGGGGCTCAACTTGAAGAGCAGAAACAAGAAAACAAAACTCTTGCAGATGCTCTGCAGAAGGTTGAGCAGCAGCTGGAAACTCATCATAACGAGTGGCAGAAGGAAAAGTCATCCCTCCTTCAGGCCACAGAAGACCTCAGGAAGACTCTCCAGGAAAAGGAGCAGGAGTGGAAGAAGAAAGAGTTCTCCCTGAACTCCCAGCTGACAGCTCTCGAGAGTCACCTAGCCAAGAAGAAAAAGAAGAAGAAGTGGTACCGTGTACTCATGTGTGGCGTCTGAAGATCATGTACAGCCCACACACAGACTTCCAGCTCAGGGACAGGGACTTACACAAACACAGGTATTTGTGAGTATTAATCAGTTTTAACCCCCAAACAGCACTTTGAAAACGGCTGTTTGAGGGTCAAGACTTTACGTTGGTGCAGCACGGTGGTCAGCACTGCCCCCCTCACAGCAGAAAGATCCTGAATCTTAAACCCACTTGGATCAGGGTCTTTCTGCATGGAGTTCAGATGTTTTCCCCGTGATTACGTGGGTTTCCTCCAGGAGCTCTGGTTTCCCCACGCTAAAAACAAAAAGAAAGAAAATTGCCCATACTCACATATATACTCCCAGCCGTCCGTGAAGAGGGGGATCTCTCTTTGAATTGCCTTTCCCGAGGTTTCTTCCCCTGTGTCTTAAGAACTCTTCGTGAGGAGTTTTTCCTCGTCTTCTTGGAGAGCTTGGGCTGGGCGCCTCTTCCTGAACTGGATCTGCGAGACACATTTAAACACCATCAGCCACATGAATGAACATCACTATTGTACATCAAAAAAATAAAAAAAAATTAATAAAATAATGTCATGTTTCTTGGTCATTTGTTTTTTAGAATTTAAAGTTGCACTGTGTGTCACATTTGATATTAAATGGTTTGTTTGATGAATAAATCAGGGACAAACAGTGATCGGTCAGTTTTGTTGACTAGATCTCAAAGATGCTCATCAGCACATGGTCAGTTACAGTTCTGAACAGTTCTGTACACACATACATGCTAAAAGATCTGCCATAACACCCGAAAAAGGTTGCTTGATTGCAGAAAACAATGGTTTGAACAATGGTGGTTTGGTTGTGACATTTCCTAAATTTACACCCTGATTTAAAAAAAAAATACTACATGTACTTTAAAATGATGGGACCTTACACTGCTTTGGTAGTGACATGAGAATGTGGGACTTTTTTTCACATACAGCCTCATGATTTTAAATAAAATATATGTTGTTGAAATAAGAGGTTATGGTTTGGGAAAGCTTCCTCCCAACTGAAACTACACTACAAATCAGCAAATAAGTCATTCCCAGTAACTCACGGAAGATTTTATTTGGGTCATCAAATACATTAAAGACCATTGAAGAATTAATGCAAATTTAAGATTTACATCTGTAGTAAACCTTTTAAAAAGAATTTCAAATGTGTACATATTGTTTTTTTGATGACAGGAAAAAATGAGAGCCTGTTAATTCTGCTTAAATTCACTTATTTTGTCTGGTTTATATATTAGGCTAAAAGGTCCTATATTGTTACACAGCCTAAATGCATTTATTTCTGATTTCAACAACTTAAATACTTAATATGTTCTCGAGAACACAGGTCAACATAATATAAGACGATCTGGAAATGACAGTAAAACTGGTCACGGCCATTCATTTATGCACATATTAACTTTTACCAAAATGTGTTGATAAGGCCTATTGTGGATTGTTTCTTGATGGTTTATCTTTTTTAAAAAGTGGATCCTAAGGAACAAAGTTTGGGAAACACTGCTATGTAAGGGATCCTGCAGGGTTCTGCATCACACTGTCATGATTTATTTCACAATAACGACCTGCTCACTGTACATTATCCTGCTTGATAAATGGTTATTCACAAAAAAAAAAAAAAAAAAATTGACACAAAATATTCATTTCAAAGTGATTTTGGTAATTTAACAGTGACTCTATTTTTCCTGCAGAGTCTATAATTAGAACTGTATCCATAGCAACAGTCTGTTTTTCATAACAACGGTCTGTTAGTCTTAGCAACGGTCTGCTATACAGAAATAACACATACATTGTGTCCATGTAGTCCACATGTGTCTAGAGATGAAACGGTACAAACATTTCATATTGGAATGAAAGAATTAAAATTCTTTATTTCAAACATGTAAAAAAAATGAAAGAAAAAGAAATAAAACAAAAGAAATAAATAAAAACAAACAAACAAAGTTCAATAAACCTATACAGCAAACTCAACAGGCAAATATGGTTCTGCATAGAACCCCAAGTTAGGGTTCTCGGTGGGACAGAGTCCCAAGTTTTTTTATCATGGGCAAGTCAAGTCAAGTCAAGTCACAAGGTTATGTCGAGTCAAGTCAAGTCAAGTCAAGTCACAAGGTTATGTCGAGTCAAGTCAAGTCACAAGGTTATGTCGAGTCAAGTCGAGTCAAGTCACAAGGTTGCCGAGTCAAGTCAAGTCACAAGGTTGTCGAGTCAAGTCAAGTCACAGATTATGTCAAGTCAAGTCTCTCACTATTGTTCCTCATCCAAAGAAGAACATGCAGTCTAGTCTGAATGGATTAAAGCATAAAGCTGTTAATTTGATCTATTCTTACATTACATGTTTGATCATTTAGACCAAGGTAGATGGGGAAAGGCTACATTCCTGGGCCAGGTTGGAGGGTGCAGGGGAAGCCAGGACCACAGATAAAGAAACTATATACTTCTATTTCTGTATCTATGGGTGGGACCTCATTAAATTATGGAGTAATTATTTAAAATATTTCAAAACAGGCCTATTTGTGGAAAAAAATCTAATATTTGAGTTATCATAATAGCCCATAATAGCCCCCCCCCCCCCCCCAGTTGTTCTTAATATAGTGAAGAACCCCCCCCCCCCCCCCCCAAAAAAAAAAAACACACACAAATGGTTTGGCCAGCAAACTTTGACGTTGTCTTTTTTTGTTCGGTATGCTCTATGTGCGGTCGGTAGAAGTCCGATGCACAGAGAAGAAAAGTTATGGTCTGGATTTCACTCAAGGCGATGTGACGGCTTTTAAATCAGAGATGCGCTGCACACACACACACTTCTTACTATTATCACTGTATATTTCCGTATCAATATTATCAGCAACCTTGTTTCAAGTGATTAAACCATTAAAAACATTAAATAGCCTACAGCATCTTCACTTTAATAATCAGTGTTTATCATAGGAACAGTCAGCTGTCGCTAACGTATTGGGCCTCACAGTAAGGTTAGTAGTTATGAGTTGTAGAGTTTCTCATGTGGCTTCCACACAAACACACACTGTTCTCTACCAGAACAGACGTTCTCCCCATTGCTACAGTCTGCTGAGTGTCTAGAGCCAGAGGAGGAGAAAGTGGACCGGTGGACTAACGTTACGCTAAAAGCTAATCAGCCTTCGCCTCAATGTGCTTCCCTGCAATAAAACTGGACTGAATTGAGTTAATGAGGTTTTTATTCTCTCTCTCACTCACACACACATACTTCTACTATCACGGACTATTTCCACTTCGATATTATCAGCAACCTTGTTTCAACTGATTAACAGACACGTCTGGAGGGACTGTGAGTGAGCAGAGCTGCTGCTTATGTTTATGTAACATTACTGGGAAAAAACAATATATATTAAATGCACGAACGTATGTGGACTCAATTTGCAAAGCATTGTGGGTGTGGATGAAAATGAAATCAAACATTAAAGAGTAGTTTAATGTAAAGGATTATTATTGTGGTTTTTGTTGCAGTCATATTTTGTTTATTGATCATGAATTGATCATTTTGGTCAAGTGAAAAAGAGGAACCCTGAGTGAGAATGAGTCTCCTGTGAATGACCTGCTGCTTTCACCCTCAGTCAAACTAAGACTATACTTTCAGGGATCATTTCTATAGTTTCTGACTTGAGAAATGTGTTTCTAAAGTGTTTGGTCTCGCTAACCACGATGATGAGTCGTGATATTCCTTTCTGAGCGTGAAGCTGACAGAGAATAATGATTCAGTTCATATGTTCTCTGTCATTGGTGATTGTTCTTTATTTTCTTGTAGAGTATTGAGGAAGGGAATATGATCAGAGTGGTTACTAATGCTGTCTTAATAACAACACTGTAGGTTTCTGTAGTTTAAGATCAAGTATTATGTTTGTCTCAGAGAGATATAGATGTTGTATCTGTACAACATCTTGAGTTAAACTGGGAGAACATGTAAAATATGGTAAAGAATGTATTTTGTTCATATGTTCTGTCTTTGGTGACTGTTCTTTACTTCTCAATGAGTTTTTCAGGAGGCGAACATGGAAAAGAATTGGTTGGAGGATTACAGAGATGTGATCAACAATTCTGATAATCAGAAACATTGATGCAGTGCTAACGAATCGATGCATCTCATTAGGATGTGCATATATTTCATTTTTGGCATCAATGAACTGCTGCTGTAACTTTCCTCTGTTTTCTCTCTCCTCCTGCCTCTGTCTGCACCGCTCTCACTGGACGCCTGCTGCCTCGCTCACACAAAACAGGCGCTCCCTCCTCCCTCTCCTGTCTCTACTCTTCATTTGAGAGATACACTGTTACAAGTCATTTATGCAAAATGTGAAAGTGGACAGCAGAGTACAGAGACACAAGTCTGACCCACAGAGACGTCATGTCACTGTGAGAGCAGGTAACACGTATCACTGTTTCCCCACACTAATCAAAACCACAGCACTCTTCATATGA
Source organism: Lutjanus erythropterus (assembly GCF_056507025.1). Taxonomy (NCBI): domain Eukaryota; kingdom Metazoa; phylum Chordata; class Actinopteri; order Lutjaniformes; family Lutjanidae; genus Lutjanus; species Lutjanus erythropterus. The sequence goes on along the minus strand of NC_139319.1, from coordinate 40,241,212 downwards.
AACAGAGCAGCACATCATCTTACTGCAAAAATGCATTTTTAATAGTTATAAAGTTTGTTCAGATTCTTGTTAAGGCACGAGAGTCCTAATAAGATGTCAACACCACTGTAATGTCTCCTCTCTGTCTCTCCTGTTACTACATTTAGTAAAACTATCAGGATTTCTTTTTGCAGCTAATAGCACTCTACAAATATAGAATCAATTGAATTGAAAAGTAAAGATTAAAGAGAAAGTAAAGATATTGTATTGTATTGTGACAGAGCTGAATCATGTCATACTGAATCGTTGGCTGTTTAAAAACTTCTAAGATGTATCATATCATTGAACATGTATCGAGATACATATGGTCTCAGTCAGTGAGATTCACACCCTTAACTTTCAGTGATGTTGCCTGAAGTGGCCAATGGCAGCTTATACCCACAAAGTACATCCTGTGAGTCAGACTAGCCTTTAAAAAAAAAAAAAAAAAAAAAATCATTATTGCATATCAGATCCTTCAGAGGTGATAATATAACTAACAAGATGGAGAAGTCAAGAGAAAATCTTTATTTTAAGAAGATTTATATATCCAGACAATTTATCTTACCATAATAAGGCTGTTTAAATTAAGAAACATAGGATTTGATAAAGAATCTAAATTAACAGGTTGTCAAAACGTTTGTTGTTTCTTTATTAAACAGTTTCTAAACTCTCCACTCTGATCATATTCCCTTCCTCAAAACTCCACAAGGAAGCAAAAAATGATCATCAATGACAGAGAACATATGAACTGAATCATTATTCTCTGTCAGCTTCACGCTCAGAAAGGAATATCGCGACTCATCATCGTGGTTAGCGAGACCAAACACTTTAGAAACACATTTCTCAAGTCAGAAACTATAGAAATGATCCCTGAAAGTATAGTCTTAGTTTGACTGAGGGTGAAAGCAGCAGGTCATTCACAGGAGACTCATTCTCACTCAGGGTTCCTCTTTTTCACTCGACCAAAATGATTGATTCATGATCAGTAAACAAAATATGACTGTAACAAAAACCACAATAATAATCCTTTACAGTAAACTGCTCTTTAATGTTTGATTTATTTTTCAACTACACCCACAATGCTTTGCAAATTAAGTCCACAGACATTCGTGCATTTAATATATGTTGTTTTTTCTCCCATTCCCTTTCAAGTATTTACAAAATTGGAAAGAAATATTTTATTTTTTTCATTTGTTTAATTGTTTAGAGTATAAAATCACACATGAGGATTAGGGACAGATTGAAGTGAGTTAGGGCCACATGTGGAACATTTATTTGATTTTAATGTCAGAACTCAAATAAATTTTTCACGTGAAGCCCGAGAAAAGTCAAAATTATGAGAACAAAGTCAGAATTATGAGAATAAAGTCAGAATTATGAGAATAAAGTCAGCTATAATTCTGACTTTTCTGAATTCTGGCTTAAAATTCAGAATTTTATCTTGTGAATTTATTGTAGTTAAAAATTCTGAAGAATGGTTCACTCAGACACTGAAGAAGAGTTCAGGAGTCCCAGATGACTTAATGAAGCTCGATCGAGCAGAATTCAGATTAGCAACACACAGAGAATATTGTGACTGCCAACCTAATTCTGAAGGTTACTTCTCATGTGAAGGTATTTAACTTTCTCTTGACATGTCCTGGAATCTCACTCATTACCTTGTATGGACCTAATGTGTCTATCTATATGTGTGCACAAATTCTATTGGACATAAGTGAAAAACAAGAAGCTATGCACCTCCTTGGAAACAGTATATGAAAAATTAATATCATAATGAAAATAAAGACCAGTTTTCGGTACGAACCAGTATACCACACAGGCCTACTTGAAATGTTTCAGTTTATGTGTAATAAATCTAAAAGTTTAACAGTTTGAATTAAATTATGGGGGAAAAAAAACTTTTCTGTGATATTCTAATTTTTTGAAATGCATTTGTATGTTCTACAGAGGGATAACACCAGTATTTCTCTGACAGACAATGACCAGAAACTTGTTTAGTCTCAACTACAGACAACTAGAACGATCATCAATGACAGAGAACATATGAACTGAATCATTATTCTCTGTCAGCTTCACGCTCAGAAAGGAATATCACGACTCATCATCGTGGTTAGCGAGACCAAACACTTTAGAAACACATTTCTCAAGTCAGAAACTATAGACTATACTATAGACTGACAGTACTGAGATGAAGAAAAAGTCTTAGACTAGGGATAGACCGATTATCGGCTGGGCTGATTATCGGAGCAGATATGTGGCATTTTGACGCATATCGGCATCAGCCTTTCTTTTTAATCCGACGGCCGATAAGAGATCAATTCGCAAGTCAAGTCGCAAGTCCTACACTTTGAGTTTTGAGTCCTTTCGAGTCATTTTAACAACAAACTAATAATATATTAAATGTACACAGATCATGTATGCTTTTAAAATCTATATTTATTTATCAAAACAAATTTGATAAACAAGGGAATTTAACTTTTACAAGAAAACTAGTGCTGACATTGAACTTTTATATTGCACTATTAACCAGTAACATTTAACATTTAACTCGTAACATTAACTCTGCAAGAATATTCTTCCTTTTCAAATATTTCTGCACAGAATAAACACATCTGATAAAGTGCAACTGAGATTATTTGTAAAAAAAAACAAAGTTCTGACATTGTATTTCCATAGAATATTGCACTAGAACTAGCACCACAGCAGTTAACCATTGAATTCACATAAAAATAACATTGAACAGGGTTGTGCACTTTTCTGTTATTTCAGGGCCCTATGCTGTGTTGCATTTGCAAAAGACCAAATTGGCCAAAAGTCTGTCAGTCATTTGTGTTCGATGGGGCCGTAGAATGATGCCACCATGGCTGAAAACTCGCTCCACTGGAGCACTGGAGGCAGGCACTGCCAACACTCTGATGGCCACTCAGAACAGTGAAGGAAGAGTCTTCATGTTCATTGCCCAGAACAAAGAGCATTCTGTCCTTCGGCTATGTCAAGGTAGTGACTTAGCTGTAGTGCTGGAGTGGTCCCCACATCCTTCTTCTGTCTTTTATGGTATGCAGCAAACAGTCCTTCTCCTTGTCCAAGCTCCTCTTGCTCTTCTTCATCAGTAAGAGTCACAGGTTGCTCTGTCTGTGCTGCATCTTGCAGGATCAGTTCTGGCAATCAGCAGAAACAAAAGAGCCCTTATTACAATTAGTGTAGGAGGTCAAGTGTGTTAGAATTAACAAGTATTATTGTTGCAGTCAGTTAGATCAGATTATGAGAAAAAAAAGTTACATTAAACTCAATAATATTTACCTTTAACTCGTTGTGCCACCTCTGCCTTGACGTCACGACTGACCAGCACATGGGGCTCCACCCACAACAGAGAAAAAGCTGGATCCAAGGCAGCTGCTTTGAGGTAGACTGGGTCTTCAAAGGGAGCGGTGACCCCATCTTGTGTCCTGGCCAGTGAAATGAGTCCCCACTGAAACACATTGCCGCCGTGCTCGTTCCGGACGTTGTTTGGGCTATTCACTTTTTGATATGCATTTGTATGTTTTACAGAGAGATAACACCAGTTTTTCTCTGACAGACAACAAACACAAACTTATTTAGTCTCAACTACAGACAGCTATCACTTTAACAACACAAAAACAGTTTAAAACATAATGTTGATATTACAACAGGAATAGTAACCACTCTGATCATATTCTCTTCCTCAAAACTCCACAAGGAAGTAAAGAACGATCATCAATGACAGAGAACATATGAACTGAATCATTATTCTCTGTCAGCTTCACGCTCAGAAAGGAATATCACGACTCATCATCGTGGTTAGCGAGACCAAACACTTTAGAAACACATTTCTCAAGTCAGAAACTATAGAAATGATCCCTGAAAGTATAGTCTTAGTTTGACTGAGGGTGAAAGCAGCAGGTCATTCACAGGAGACTCATTCTCACTCAGGGTTCAGAGGTTCAGAACATAATCAAGATATAATTCCTGTTCATAAATCCTGTTCACTTATTTTCTACTTATTTTCCACTGGCCAGCATACAGACTGGTGCTGGCAAAAACTATAATATACTGTAGACATTACAACAAGGCATACGTTCATGTATAATTCAGTGCATGTCAACTTTGCAAATATTATTTTTATTAGATTAGATTTCTGTACACACTGAGGCTTTATTTCTCTCCTCACAATTCAAAATGAAGCAAAGAGCAGTGATCAGTGGCAGTAAAGAGTCAGTATGATCTGAATTATAAATCACTTTCTGATTCAGCTCAGACCTGAAACATCTCATCATCATCATGACAAGCAGACCATATTTCATTTTAGACACCTTCAACCACACATGTTTCAATCACTTCAATCACTGATGTTTCAGAGTTGTGCTTAAATGGAACACATACAATATTTATACTATTTTTAACAGTAGAAACGCAAAAACTAAAGTAGCTCAGTGGACATGAATATTTCACAATACTACTAAAGCTACTATGATCATCTTCTCTCCATTGATACTCCATTAATAATCAAACAACAATCATCAATAAGAGAACATGAAAACTGAACACATTCAGAAGAAATGAAATTGACTCATCATTATTAGCAAAACCAAAGATGTCAGCAACAAATTGTCCAGGCAGCAGCAAAAGAAAAGATCTCTGAAAGTATAATCCTTGTTGGAGAGAAGGTGGAAACAGCAGGTCATTGACAGGAGAGTCAGTCTCACTCAGGTTCCTCCAGTTCCTCCAGTTCCTCCAGTTCCTCCAGTTTATGTGTCACAGAATAACAGTCAATCACTGCAGAACTCTGACAGGACACAGATAGAGGAGAAAATGAGCACAGAGTGATAACAAGGGATAGTAAGAAGAAAAAAAAAGAAAAGTTGGTCCAAACACTGGCAAGACAAATGACTTGTTTTTGTAAAAAGAAAGACCCTGTCTGTCATATAAACACATGACTGGACAAGATGCATCAACTGGAGGAGCTTAATGATGACAGGGAGAAACCCACTGATCACATTCATTGCTTCTTAGTGGTCCACTGATGAAGGGAATATGATCAGAGTGGAGCTCACAACAATATTAAGTGTTCCTGTTTCAGGATGATCTTTCAAACAGCAGTGATCAGAGAAGCAGTTGATCATGTAGCTTTCACAGAGCTTCATTTTTTTTTTTGAAGTCAGTGAAACTTTTAATGTCCTGGGGCTGTTGCTCTGTCATTAGCTTAGCTGTGTTTTAAGTAGGGCTGCTGATTAATCTGTCTCCATTAATTAGTAGTTGTTTGGTCCATAACATGTCAGAAAACGGTGAAAAATAGTGATCAGTGTTTCCCATGAGCTCAAGGTGACGTCTTCAAATGTTTTGTTTTGTTCACAACCCAAAGATATTTAGTTTGCTGTCAGAGAGGAGATAAAAATTGCAGAAAATAATCACATTTTAAAAGCCTGAGAATGATCCAAAATGATTCATTTATCAAAACAGTTGCCGATTAATTAACTGTTCAATTAATAATTGATTAACCATTTAATCACTGCAGCTTTTCAGAATCTGTTTTTCTTACTTTGAAGCAAGCTTTTCTTTATCACAACTCATTGCTGCTTTTGTCTCCTGACTGTCAGCTCTCTGTATCACAGACATGCTGTCAGAGACACTCAATGTCTGCTTGTGCTTTTTACAGTTTTACTTTTAACTCACAACAAGAAGAGACACAACAACTGGAGGAACATGTTGATGGCAGAGAGGAACCCTGAGTGAGAATGAGTCTCCTGTGAATGAGCTGCTGCTTTCACCCTCAGTCAAACTAAGACTATACTTTCAGGGATCATTTCTATAGTTTCTGACTTGAGAAATGTGTTTCTAAAGTGTTTGGTCTCGCTAACCACGATGATGAGTCGTGATATTCCTTTCTGAGCGTGAAGCTGACAAAGAATAATGATTCAGTTCATATGTTCTCTGTCATTGATGATTGTTCTTTACTTCTTTGTGGAGTTTTGAGGAAGGGAATATGATCAGAGTGGTACTTCATGTTCTATATTAAAGGACCAGTGTGTAATAATTACAGGGATTTATGTACAAAAATGAGATATATTATATATAAGTATGTTATTTATTATTATCAATCAACATAAACTCATAATCTATATGTTCCCGTTACTTTAGAAATAGCCATTTATAGTTACATACGGTCGGGTCGACTTACGGAGATCATCATCCTGCGCCGTCTACGGCAGCGCCGAGCGGACAAACTGCACTAACAGTGACTTGATCTCAGCGTGAAATCGCTGATGGAGGACAAACGTTTTCACAGTGACACAGAGGTTGCCTGTTTTCTGCTGGACAGGTCATTCATCCTACACACATAATTGTAGTTTGTTGTGAGATAGCTTTCGCTCGCCATTTTGTCCACTGACGGCCACCGTACTCTTGGTGAGGGAGGGGCGGTGTCGGGGTAAATCCTCTTAGTTGCAATCTAAGGTTTGAACGTTAGATGCCACTGGAAATCACACACTTCTCGTTTAAGGAAATATTTATTTAAATTCATAATGTGTTAACAACCATGAAAAGAAGATTCAGCCTCCAAGTGTTGCATGTCAAAATGTGGTTATGGTTTGGTTCCCATGTGAGAAATGTAATATTAATATGCTATTTCATTGACAGATCAACTTTGATTATCAATAATTTGTTGTTTCTTAAATAAAAACAGTGGTTACTCTTAACTTTCAGTTTGTGGGAAATTTATGATGGGACTTTCTCTCTACTTTCTACAGGAGAGAATTTATTTGAGTTTGAGCCTCATGTGTGAAATGTTTTGAGTCCTGAGCTTAAAGTTAAAATTCTGAATTTTAAGTCAGAATTCAGAGGAGAAAAAGTCAGAATTATAGTTGAATTTATTCTCATAAATCTGAATTTAAACTCAGAATTTTGACTATTTTCTGACTTTTCTAGGGCTTCATGTGAAAAATTAATTTGAGTTCTGACATCAAATAAATAAATGTTCCTCATGTGGCCCTAATTATCATCTTTCTGATAAATGACCTGAATTATTAAGTGATTTTAATGAACTGATTATCAAAATTGCTGAGCACATCTCTTTCAGTCCACTATCATCAAGTTGTCTCCTTACTAGAAAATCTACTTTCATTTGTGGATACAGGAGACGGGATGCAAAATTTATACATTTTCTTGAACTGATAGTTGAACAATAATAATTTAATAATGATAATAATAATGATAATAATAATAATAATAATAATATTAATAATAATAATAATAATAATGATACAAACAAGGCAGAGCCAAACAGTGAGAAAACCTGTGAACTCTGGAAAAATGATACACAAAACATCCATTATCTGTTAATAACACAAATTAATTAATGATTAATCATCAAAATCTCTACGGTGGACATTACACTACTACCACATATGAGTTAAATTTTAACATCAGATCACATTTATCAACTCAAAAACCACAAGAAAAAAATAACTTCAGTTGATGACCAATTACAAAATAGTCTCTTTCCCATATTTGACATGAAAAATATTCTCCCAGTGAAACTTAATGTTCTACAGAAAGATAACACCAGTATTTCACTGACAGACATAATTCAGTCTCAACTACAAAAATCTAGTATTTTAACAAATCTAAAACAATTGTAAAATCAATATTGACATTAGGACAGTAATTTAAGAGACAAATTAATAACATAATATTTGCAAAGTTGACATGCACTGAATTATACATGAACGTATGCCTTGTTGTAATGTCTACAGTATATTATAGTTTTTACCAGCACCAGTCTGTATGCTGGCCAGTGGAAAATAAGTAGAAATTAAGTGAACAGGATTTATGAACAGGAATTATATCTTGATTATGTTCTGAACCTCTGAACCCTGAGTGAGAATGAGTCTCCTGTGAATGACCTGCTGCTTTCACCCTCAGTCAAACTAAGACTATACTTTCAGGGATCATTTCTATAGTTTCTGACTTGAGAAATATGTTTCTAAAGTGTTTGGTCTCGCTAACCACGATGATGAGTCGTGATATTCCTTTCTGAGCGTGAAGCTGACAGAGAATAATGATTCAGTTCATATGTTCTCTGTCATTGATGATCGTTCTTTACTTCTTGGTGGAGTTTTGAGGAAGGGAATATGATCAGAGTGGTTAACATTACTGCCTTAATAACATTTTCTGTTATAATTGCTTTAGTTTTGTTAAAATACTAGGTTTTTGTAGTTGGACGAGATAAATTTTAGTTTGTTATGTCTGTCTTTGAAGTATTGGTGTTATCTCTCTATAATTGTTGACATTATAGTGTATGTAATGTGTTTATTTTTTTCTCCAAAATATAACATACTTAAGACTTAATTTAAGTTGTATTTTTCCTTTAATTATTGTTCTATTTCATATTTGGTCAACACATCACCGTATGTGTCACTCTCTCTGAGGGTGAGCTGTTTCAGGAGACAGTATAGCAAATTAACACTTCCACCCCTGGGCACAGTCAAAGCCTACTAATACAGGTGTGCGATCACCTACCTAGTCTCTTTTTTCCTCCTGGAACGGCGTGAGTATTGGTTTCAGATTGAGATGTAATTCTGTGAAGTTTCCGATAGATATGGTTATCTGCCTTCTTTCTACAGGAGCTGATCGCAAGGAAGAGTGTGCGGATCATTGGTTTTGCTGTGGTGCTGCAGGGAGCATCTTTTCCCGTGAGGGAGAACGCTACCTCCCGTGGCTGACATTGTGTGTTTGGGCTGAGAGGAACCGCTGCGGCCAGGAGGTCGTACGCTACGTGAGGCTTTATTCCACACCTGTGCTGTCATCGCACTCAGTCCGAGAGACAGCCTTGGCTTCCCAGGCAATGTCGCAGGATGGCGATGGTGAGGTTTTCCCCTCTTCTCCGAAGAAGGACGGTGGCCTCTGTCCTATCTTAAACCTGAAGAGGTTCAACGGCTTCCTGAGGCGCCTCTCTTTCCGTATGCTTCATCTGTCATGCCTTCTGTCATCCATAAGGCAGGGAGAGTGGTTCACTACGGTGGATCTCCGCGATGCATACTTCCACATTCCCATACACAGAGGCGACAGCTCGACACCTTGGCAGTGTTGAACCACCTCAAGGACCTGGGGTTGGCCTTGAACAGGGAGAAGAGTTGCCTGGTTCCATGAAGGAGGGTGGAGTATCTTGGTTTGGTCCTGGATTCAACCTCGATGAGAGCTGTCCTGACCTCAAAGAGGACAGCGGTGTTGATGGACAGCTTGTCACAGTTGACTGTGGCAAAGTGTGTATCAGTGGAGCATGGCCGGAGGCTGTTGGGCCTCATGGCAGCAGCATCCCAGGTGGTGTCCGTGGGGTTGCTTCACATGAGGCCGCTGCAGCGTTGGCTTGCCAGGCACAAGGTGAGCCCCCACGAGGATGGCTGGAGGGCTATCCCAGTGTCTTCCATTTCCCTTCCCATGATTGCATGGTGGACCAACGCCCTAGGCCTCAGGGGAGGAGTTCCACTGGACCCAGTGTGCTCAAGGGTGACCATAACAACAGACACCTCAGAGGCTGGCTGGGGTGCCCTATGGGAGAACCACCCAGCCCACGGCCTGTGGAGCCCCTTTTGGAGAGGGGTTCAAATCAACTTGTTCGAACTGGGAACAGTGTATTGAGCTTTGGTTTATTTTTGGCCAGTGATTCATGGGAAGCACCTGTTGGTGCGGACCGACAATTCAACCATGGTCATTTACATCAACCACCAGGGGGGTCTGCAGTCATGGTCTCTGCACGACTTGGCAGGTCCAGCGTGAATACTGGGAGTAGACGTTCTTGCAGGTCAGTGGCCCCGAGGCCTGTTGTATGCATTTCCTCCGTTTCCCCTCATGCCAGCCGTTCTGGCCAAGGCAGAGATGATGGGGGCCAGGGTTCTGCTAGTGGCCCCAGATTGGCCACATCAGCCATGGATGGCAGCTTTGCAGAGGCTGCTGGCAGGAACCCCATGGTGCCTCCCAGTCAGGCCGGACATGCTGTCGCAGGATCGAGGATAGCTCTGGCACCTGGGTCCGGGAATTTTCAGGCTGCATGTTTGGCCCTTAAACAGGAGCCGCCCACCAGTTTGAGCCCTGCTGTTATGGCTACCCTGCAGGCAGCCAGAGTTCCCTCTTACAGGGTAATTTATGCTGGCAGGTGGAAGAGGTTTTGCCAGTGGTGTGCAGGGAGGGCCTGGAACCCGGTCTCCTGTGGGACACAGGGGGTCCTCTTGTTTTTGCAGTTTCCGTCCTGTTTGCGGTTGGGGGAAGAGGGTTCAGCCGTCTCTCTCCTGCCAAATCCGGCCTTCTTACCCAAGGTGCTCCCTCGGTCCTTTGTGTTTCATCCTTTCATCCTCCGCCACATGAATCTGCAGAGCCGGCTCAGTTGCACCTGGTCTGTCCTGTCTGGTTCTTGAGGGTGTATATCACCCGTACAAGCCCAGTTAGGCAGACTGACCAACTTTTTGGGAGTTTTAGGAGAGCTAGGCTAGGCCAAGCTCTGTCCAAGCAGCTCTTGGTCCACTGGGTTGTCCAGGCCATAGCTCTGGCCTATGACAATGCTGGAGTCACTCCACCTAGTGGGGTGGTGGCCCACTCCACCAGGGGGATGGCTGCCTCTTGGGCACTCTTCAAGGGGGCACCCTTCGAGGACATTTGTGCGGCAGCCGGTTGGGCCTCCTCTGGTACCTTTGCCAGATCACAAGGTTTGCTGTGACGAGAGTAAGTGACATGAAAACATGTTTTGATCTGTTTATGCCATTGTCACTAAAAAAAGTCATCATTGTTATGATAAACCTTGAAGGAAAAAAGTCCATGGCAACATCTGGAATGACACTGATGAGGAATACCTGGATGCCTACATTGGTGTTCTTCTTCTTGCTGGAGTGTACAGATCCAGCAATGAGGCCACTGATAGTCTCTGGGACGCATCGACAGGCCGGAATATTTTCCGGGCAACAATGTCACTTCAGACCTTTCAAATGATATCAAGAGTCCTCAGATTTGACAACAGACCCCAGAGCAAAATCTGACAAGCTTGCTCCCATCAGGGATGTCTGGGAGAGATGGGTGCAGCTCCTTCCACTGATGTTCAACCCAGGTCCAGTGGTGACAGTAGATGAACGTTTTCTCCCTTTCCATGGAAAATGCCGCTTCCGGCAATACATGCTCAGTGTAGGTCACAACATCACTTGTGACATTTTTTTTTTTTTTTATCAGCTATGACCTTGGACAAGAACTTCTCAGGAGGAAACTCACCATGGTGGGCACAGTAAAAAAATAAACCTGAGCTGCCTGCTGAAATGTTGCAGGCGAAGGACAAGGCTCCACTTTCCTCAAAGTTTGTTTTTACAGACACCACCACTGCTGTTTCATACTGTCGAAAAAAATGATGGAATGTGATACTGATGACCACTCTTCACAAAGATGCAGCTGTGTCTTCAGGAAGTGAGAAAAAGCCCATAATCATCCTGGACTATAACAAAAACAAACATTGCACCACAATCATCAGAACACTCAGGCAAGTCATGAGGGAGAGCCTGGACAAGCGTTTCTCAAAAGTAGAAGACACAAAAACTGTGGTGCTGGCCTGTCTCTCAGATCCTCATTATAAGAGTCATGCATTCTCCTCTGCCATGACATTGAGCAAGGATGGTTGAAAGAGAAAGAGGACGCTGCCACACAACAGACCACTCGAGAAGAGCAATGCTGCCACAGAAGGAGCCAGTGTGGAGGAGCAGGCAGCTGCATATGGGACACATGAGAATGATGGAAACACCCACAAAAGGCAACAGAGAGAAAAGTGGTGACCTGCTGGCCAGTATCTGTGTTAAGGATGAGCTACATCTGTACCTCAAGGAGCCAGTGATCGACAGGCAGAAAGGGGACCCACTCCAGTGGTGGAGACAGAATGAAGGGCGCTTCAAGCTACTTATGAAACAAGCAAGAAAGTTTCTTTGTGCACCACCCTCATCAATTCCAAGTAAGCACGTCTTCAGTGAAGTCTCTGCAATTTATGAGAGCAAGAGAAGCCGTCTGACTGGAGAGCACGCTGAACAACTCTGCTTTGTGCACCACAATCTGGTGCTGCTCAATTGGGACTACTAATTGATGTGAGACTCACATGTCTGTGCAAATTTTATTTAACTTTGTGTGACACTCAGCTAAGCTCTAAAACTTACCTACAGGCGAACTTCAATGATGAAGCCAACAGTCAGTGTGGGTCAAAATGCCATAACAGGCTGTTTTATTACAATGAAGGGTCACTAACATCAATTAAACAGTTAAAAAATAGCATGTCTCGCTGCAGGGGGTGGTGGCACACCAGTCAGCAGGCTGGTGCACTGGTAGTATACTATAGGTGAACAACAAAAAATAAATAATTATATACCAAAACTAGAAAACAAAATAAACCCTCTTTACCCCAACAGAAACACACCCAAACTAATACCAGTGCCACAGCAAACCTTAAAAGGATAACACCACAAATCAATGGGTGAACTCCCACTGCACCAGCTGGTCCTGTGACCAAAGACCAACACCAGCTGCAGCACTAAAACAAAAAGGAGAGCTATAGGTTAGCCATACTTACTAGACCCAATAAACAAAATTCAAATAATATAATAGGCTGTAAACGGCAACCAGCACTTTCCCTGCAAATTTAAGGGAGCACATGTTAAGTCTCAGTCTACAGACATGCAAACAATGCTTGGTAACAACGAGACATTCCCATACCTCGCCACTGGCACAATTCTGGGACTGTTAGGACCGTTTACAAAAGAAAGAATTAATTATTGGCTGACCCACATTTTTACAAAGATTCCCTATTTACATAATATATATAAATAAATTACCTCAGGGTGCATTTTGCACCCCTACATTACCTTTAAAAACAAATATCTCCAACAACAGATTTGATTGGCTTACCAAGGCAGCATGTGCACAGGAGTGATCTCAGTAGCCTGAGTGAAGCTAACACACCTGTGCTTCATGAGCCTCTTAACAACTCCAGTGCTCTCCTCCTGATTGGCCAGTTGTACCTGCCTCTCAGTATCCCCCTGCTACAATCGTTTTATTAGGGTTTTTTAGTGTAACTTTGTAATTTAATTTATTTAAAAATATGCAATATTTTTGTTGTTGTTGTTTTACTTTTTTTAACAATGGCACTTTTGATTTGATCAATATAATCACATCATATTGATCAGATCAAATTCTGAGTTTAAATTCAGAATTATGACAAGAAAGTCAAGATTATGAGAATAAACTTAGAATTTTGAGAATAAATTCAACTATAATTCTGACTTTTTCTCTCTTAAAATTCAGAATTTTAACTTTAAGCTCAAGACTCAATACATTTTACACTTGTGGCCTAAACTCAAATAAATTTTACACTACTACCAAATATGAGTTAAATTTTAACAGCAGATCACAGTTATCAACTCAAAAACCACAAGAAAAAAAATAAGTTGATGACTAATTACAAAACAGGTTCTTCGCTATATTTAACATGTTCTACCTGTGAAAGTCAAGATGTTCTACAGAGGGATAACACCAACATTTCTGTCAAACAAACAAAACTGAATGTGAAACCTAAAACTACAGTGTTGTTATTAAGACAGCATTAGTAACCACTCTGATCATATTCCCTTCCTCAAAACTCCACAAGGAAGCAAAGAACGATCATCAATGACAGAGAACATATGAACTGAATCATTATTCTCTGTCAGCTTCACGCTCAGAAAGGAATATCACGACTCATCATCGTGGTTAGCGAGACCAAACACTTTAGAAACACATTTCTCAAGTCAGAAACTATAGAAATGATCCCTGAAAGTATAGTCTTAGTTTGACTGAGGGTGAAAGCAGCAGGTCATTCACAGGAGACTCATTCTCACTCAGGGTTCCTCTTTTTCACTTGACCAAAATGATCGATTCATTAATTAATCACTTAATAATTCAGGTCGATTCATGATCAGTAAACAAAATATGACCTGAGCTTAAAGTTAAAATTCTGAATTTTAAGTCAGAATTCAGAGGAGAAAAAGTCAGAATTATAGTTGAATTTATTCTCATAATTCTGAATTTAAACTCAGAATTTTGACTATTTTATGACTTTTCTAGGGCTTCATGTAAAAAATTAATTTTAGTTCTGACATCATATAAATAAATGTTCCTCATGTGGCCCTAATTATCATCTTTCTGATAAATGACCTGAATTATTAAGTGATTTTAATGAACTGATTATCAAAATTGCTGACCACATCTCTTTCAGTCCACTATCATCAAGTTGTCTCCTTACTAGAAAATCTACTTTCATTTGTGGATACAGGAGACGGGATGCAAAATGTATGCATTTTCTTGAACTGATAGTTGAACAATAATAATTTAGCCAATAATAATAATAATAATAATAATAATAATAATAATAATAATACAAACAAGGCAGAGCCAAACAGTGAGAAAACCTGTGAACTCTGGAAAAATGATACACAAAACATCCATTATCTGTTAATAACACAAATTAATTAATGATTAATCATCAAAATCTCTACGGTGGACATTACACTACTACCACATATGAGTTAAATTTTAACAGCAGATCACATTTATCAACTCAAAAACCACGAGAAAAAAATAACTTCAGTTGATGACCAATTACAAAATAGTCTCTTTCTCATATTTGACATTAAAAATATTCTCCCAGTGAAACTTAATGTTCTACAGAAAGATAACAACAGTATTTCACTGACAGACATGATTCAGTCTAGACTACAGAAATCTAGTATTTTTACAAATCTAAAAGAATGGTAAAATCAATACTGATATTGAAACAGCATTAGTAACCACTCTGATCATATTCCCTTCCTCAAAACTCCACCAAGAAGTAAAGAACGATCATCAATGACAGAGAACATATGAACTGAATCATTATTCTCTGTCAGATTCACGCTCAGAAAGGAATATCACGACTCATCATCGTAGTTAGCGAGACCAAACACTTTAGAAACACATTTCTCAAGTCAGAAACTATAGAAATGATCCCTGAAAGTATAGTCTTAGTTTGACTGAGGGTGAAAGCAGCAGCTCATTCACAGGAGACTCATTCTCACTCAGGGTTCAGAGGTTCAGAACATAATCAAGATATAATTCCTGTTCATAAATCCTGTTCACTTATTTTCTACTTATTTTCCACTGGCCAGCATACAGACTGGTGCTGGCAAAAACTATAATATACTGTAGACATTACAACAAGGCATACGTTCATGTATAATTCAGTGCATGTCAACTTTGCAAATATAAATGTAATATTATGTTATTAATTTGTCTCTAAAAAGGTTCAATATTAAAACAGATTTCTGTACACACTGAGGCTTTATTTCTCTCCTCACAGCACATATTCATCTATTCACAACACTGTCCATTCTACAACCCAGACCCAACTATCTGATCTGATGCAGATTCTTCCTTTCTGTTAAAACAAAACCAGGTTCAGCAGAACCACAGCTAACCTGAGAGTCTGAGCCACTCATCACAGGTGTGTCAGAGTCTCATCATCATGTAGAGAACTGGGGAGTGTGTGTCTGACACTCTTAAAAAAGGTTAGGTTTCTAGGAATGAAAACAATTTTAATTAATGTTCATTTGTGACAAAACAGCTTTGGAATTAGTCACTTATTCTTTTGCAGCAGGAAGTTTCCTGCAGGCTGGCAGGTTCAGCTTTTCAGAGATAAGATGCAGATAATAATCACATTTAAAAAGCCTGAGAATGACCCAAAATGATTTGTTTATCAAACTGTTCAATTAATAATTGATTAACCATTTAATCACTGCAGCTTTTCAGAATCTGTTTTTCTTACTTTGAAGCAAGCTTTTCTTTATCACAACTCATTGCTGCTTTTGTCTCCTGACTGTCAGCTCTCTGTATCACAGACATGCTGTCAGAGACACTCAATGTCTGCTTGTGCTTTTTACAGTTTTACTCACAACAACAAGAAGAGACACAACAACTGGAGGAACATGTTGATGGCAGAGAGGAACCCTGAGTGAGAATGAGTCTCCTGTGAATGACCTGCTGCTTTCACCCTCAGTCAAACTAAGACTATACTTTCAGGGATCATTTCTATAGTTTCTGACTTGAGAAATGTGTTTCTAAAGTGTTTGGTCTCGCTAACCACGATGATGAGTCGTGATATTCCTTTCTGAGCGTGAAGCTGACAGAGAATAATGATTCAGTTCATATGTTCTCTGTCATTGATGAGTGTATTTTACTTCTTTGTGGAGTTTTGAGGAAGGGAATATGATCAGAGTGGTTATTAATGTTGTCTTAATAACAACACTGTAGTTGTAGGTTTCAGATTAAGTTTTGTTTGTCTTACAGAAATATTAGTCGAACATCTTGAGTTTCACAGGTAGAACATGTTAAATATGGTGAAGAGCCTATTTTGTAATTGGTCATCAACTTTAGTTTTTTTTTTCTTGTGGTTTTTGAGTTGATAAATGTGATCTGCTGTTAAAATTTAACTCATATTTGGTAGTAGTGTTTAAAATTTATTTGAGTTTAGGCCACAAGTGTAAAATGTATTGAGTCTTGAGCTTAAAGTTAAAGTTCTGAATTTTAAGTGGAGAAAAAGTCAGAATTACAGTTGAATTTATTTCCAAAATTCTGAGTTTATTCTCATAATCTTGACTTTCTTGTCATAATTCTGAATTTAAACTCAGAATTTGATCTGATCATATTGCTTTCAAAAGTGCTATTGTTAAACAAAAAGCAACAAAAATATTGTATATGTTTAAATAAATTGAATTACAAAGTTACAGTTACAGTTACAAAGTAGCTGTTTGTGAAATAATGCAGCCTGTTTTGTTCTGTCAAGTGTATATAGTCTTCACAAGAACCGTCCTTTATGTCATCCTAACAGCCAAACGTTGCTTAATGCAGCTTTTACTGAAAAATCTAATGATTAAAAACAAATCAGTTTTAAAACATTTTAGCGTCAGGATGAATGTAAACTGAGACTTTGTTACATTCTGTATTACTTTTTCCAGCCAGTGAGAGAAATCAGCCTCTGCTCTTGCCAGTATTTTGAACACTTAATAAATTCAGTAATGGCTAAATTTAGTCATTCTAACTTTTCTTACTTGGCTAGTTAGTTAAGATATTTTGTGAAAGATAGAGATAGACCGATATGGTTTTTTCAGGGCCGATACCGATTGTTAGTAGTCAAGGAGGTCGATAACCGATATTTGGAGCCGATATTCATTTGCAGTAAAAGTGAAAATATTGGTGTCAAAATTTTAATTAATACAAACTCCAACACTTAACTTGGTTTAAATGTCTTTAAGCATATGTTTATTAAACAGCTTACAAAAAGTGCAGGGAGCTCCCAGGGTCAGCAGCATCTCTTATAATAAATAAATTATTAAATATATTATACATAAATAAATAAATAGCTTCCTGAAGTTTTATAAAGTAAATCAAACAAAGTTAAATAAAATTTGCACAGAAATGTGAGTCTCAAATCAATTAGTAGTCCCAATTGAGCAGCATCAGATTGTGGTGCAAAAAGCAGAGTTTCTTGCTTGTTTCATAAGTAGCTTGAAGCGCCCTTCATTCTGTCTCCACCACTGGAGTGGGTCCCCTTTCTGCCTGTCGATCACTGGCTCCTTCAGGTACAGATGTAGCTCATCCTTAACGCAGATACTGGCCAGCAGGTCACCAGTTTTCTCTCTGTTGCCTTTTGTGGGTGTTTCATTCTCATGTGTCCCATATGCAGCTGCCTGCTCCTCCACACTGGCTCCTTCTGTGGCAGCATTGCTCTTCTCGAGTGGTCTGTTGTGTGGCAGCGTCCTCTTCCTCCTTCAACCATCCTTGCTCAATGTCATGGCAGAGGAGAATGGATGACTCTTATAATGAGGATCTGAGAGACAGGCCAGCACCACAGTTTTTGTGTCTTCTACTTTTGAGAAACGCTTGTCCAGGCTCTCCCTCATGGCTTGCCTGAGCGTTCTGATGCCTTTTGTGGAGGGACCCTCATCATCATGAAGTAGCATCTTCAGCACAGCCAGGCAAGGAATGATGCAGGATGCTGATGAGTTACTGTGGCTCACCTGAAGTGTCACTTCATCTATTGGGAGAAGAGTTTCAATTAAATTGGACACAATGGACCTGCAAGTCCTCCATGTTCACCACAGTAGATGGTAAGCGCACACTTTTGCTCCAGCATTCTTTGCAGCATGTGGAGCGTTGAGTTCCACCTTGTTGGAACAACCTGGATTAT
The DNA here is from genome assembly GCF_056507025.1 of Lutjanus erythropterus. Taxonomy (NCBI): domain Eukaryota; kingdom Metazoa; phylum Chordata; class Actinopteri; order Lutjaniformes; family Lutjanidae; genus Lutjanus; species Lutjanus erythropterus. The sequence continues at coordinate 40,222,905 of NC_139319.1, read as the reverse complement.
GTTGTGCTCTGGCAGACCAAGTTCCCTCTGAATGTCTCACTAATGCTGTTTGGCCAGATTGGAGTGGTGGAAATGTGTTGCACACTTCTTAAGTATTGCAATGACATCTGTGACGGCTCTTTGACTTGACAGACCGTCATTCACCACAATTTGCAAGGTGTGCGCTGTGCAGCTGAGGTCTGGGAGTTCAGCAAGCCTCATTCCCTTCACAATATTTGCTCCGCTGTCTCGAAGCACTAGTGCTACATGGTCTTTGCTCATCTTCCAGTCCTCAAGCATACTGAGGAATGTCTCTTTCAGGTTTTCCCCAGTGTGGGACCTGCTTTCTTGTCCATTCAGCGTCAATGAAATGGCATGTCAGGCTCATGAGAGATTCTGTCACACCAGACCAGCAGTCTGTGGTGAAGGAGAGAGAGTAGCCAGCAGTTCATGTAGGCTTTATGATGCAGTTACATTACGTCTTAAGTCTTGAACAGCAATATCCTGCTCCTCTCTACAAGAAACTATTAAAGACAGCTTCGGGACACACTTCATCTAACAATAGGGCTGCAACGGATCAAAAGATTCATGGTTCGGATCATATCGTGGTTTTGAGTCATGGATCGGATCATTTTTCAGATCATCAAAAAAGAAAAAAGTGGTGGGATTAGGGTTAAATTATTTTCAAAATGCACTTGTCTTTGATCTTTGTCTGTCTGTAATTATCACCATAGTTATGTAATGTAATAATAATGATAATAGTAATGATAATGGTAATAATATTAAAAAATTTCAAACTTATACAGTGCTGTACTATGTATATACTACACATATATTAGATCATTATACACTGTACAGCAGACAATTGCACCTCCCTCCCTCCAATCCGAGTCGCAAGCAAGTATCGAGTAATTTGGTCCAAGTCTCAAGCAAGTCCCAAGTTTTTTTGTCATGGGCAAGTCAAGTCACAAGGTTATGTCAAGTCAAGTCAAGTCAAGTCACAAGGTTATGTCGAGTCAAGTCGAGTCAAGTCACAAGGTTGTCAAGTCAAGTCGAGTCAAGTCACAAGGTTGTCGAGTCAAGTCAAGTCGCAGATTATGTCAAGTCAAGTTTCTCACTATTGTTCCTCATCCAAAAAAGAGCATGCAGTCTAGTCTGAATGGATTAAAGCATAAAGCTGTTAATTTGATCTATTCTTACATTACATGTTTGATCATTTAGACCAAGGTAGATGGGGAAAGGCTACATTCCTGGGCCCAGGTTGGAGGGTGCAGGGGGTGCCAGGACCATAGATAAAGAAACTATATACTTCTATTTCTATATCTATGGGTGGGACCTCATTAAATTATGGAGTAATTATTTAAAATATTTCAAAACAGGCCTATTTGTGGAAAAAAAAAAATCTAATATTTGAGTTATCATAATAGCCCCCCCCCCCCTAGTTGTCCTTAATATAGTGAAGAACCCCCCCCCCCCACAAAAAAAAAAAACACACACAAATGGTTTGGCCATCAAACTTTGACGTTTGATGCACAGAGAAGAAAATAAAAGAGAAGAAGAAAATAGAGGCTTTAGAGATTTATTAAATATTTTTTAAAATGGTGATGACCATAAAGCTGAGACCTTTACAGTCTATGGCTGAGACGAGCAAAGTCAACGTAGCGCAGGGTAAAAAAAACTAACAAGACAAAAACAAACAGCGAAGCTATATGTTTACCAGCCTTGTAACGTAATACTGTCCAGCTCTAATGTTAACATCCATAGGTATAAAAGCCACGACACGTCATGTTTTTGACAGGAACAGCTCACTGACTGTCAGAGAGGAGGCAGAGAGAGGAGGAGAGCAGAGCGCTGCGGTCAGGTGAAGGAGGGGCTCGTTGCACCGTGGTGAAGCGGGCGCGCGAGGGGGGAGGAGAGAGAGGAGAGAGCAGCAGTCAGGTGAAAGAGTGATGAGGGAGGGGCTCGTTTGTCGTGTCTCAAGTCGAGAGGAGTCATCAATCTTGTCTCAAGTCGAGGGGAGTCATCTTGTCTCAAGTCGAGTCGAGTCTCGAGTCTCTGACCCTCCAAGTCCGAGTCGAGTTGCAAGTCGTCAAATTTGAGACTCGAGTCGACTCGAGTCCGAGTCCCTATGACTCGAGTCCAATTGTCTGCAGTTTATTTATCTCTGAAATGATACAAATTATATTCTGTGTTTTGCCAGATGAGAATAAAAATGATTTTCTTTTATGCAACTCACACCACCATTTACTTATTTTACTTTACTGTATTCTGCAATATATTATAAGACAAATAACTTTCCTGTCTAACTTACTGCAATAGTGGACACATAAAGCTGATGATATGATTTTATTGAATCTCTAAAACCACACAGAGTTACCTGGAGCTGTTTTATATGATTGAACTCTGTACCATAAAGCTGCTTGGTAACGATCCTGAAATCTGGCATCTCTGATCAGATGGACCAGAGATCAACCGGGAAGTAAAAATGGAACAATGAAACTATCAGGAGAATATTTTCCACAGCACTTAATGTGGACTGTGGTGGTTCTACCCTTTTTTCTTTACATTTAATAAATAATTTGAAGAGTCTGCTCACTAAAATTGAAATACTAGATGGATGGAATGAAACCGATCAGGCCACACATAACATCGACCAAGTCATCCATCACAGAGAAAATACTAAGCTTTTTTATACTTTAAACTCACTGAACTCCTCCCATCTGGCATGTAGGAAGCCCCCAAAAGCCTTAGAGATTATATTATCTCTACGGCAGATACCTCCAAAACTCTGCAACTCACACCAAAACTATTTAGATGGATGAATAGCACTAAAGGCCTGAGTAAAAGGTGGCGTCCCCACCCAGGTCATCACCATAAGTCATCGCATCAGTGATCTAGGACATTGGCTATCGTATGAAAACTTCTCCTTGAAGTACCATATAGTTTGCACACGTGCTCAGTTTGACAAAGTGATTAAAGCAATTCCCATATCAGTCAAACTGTTAGTTCAAAACATAGATAGGCAGTCATGAAATGCTAAGAAAGAGATTTAACATTGATCACAATAATTGTTTCTTTTGTTATACTGAAATTGAAACCACATGTTGTCCACAGGTCAACGTCTATACTGTATGAAATTCTGGCAGGACTTGCAGGACTTGCTACCATCCAAAATCCCACTACATGTTCCTCTCACAAGAGAAACTATTGTGTTTGGTATTGATCTCAAGGACACTAAAGGTCACTTGATATTAAACAGCCTTACACTACTGGCATTTTTTTTATCTACACATCTAAATGGTGGAAAATTAAAGCCCACTTCTCAGTTACTTAAAGGGACTTTATGGCCAATCATCTGAGTGCCTTAAAATTAATGGAAGGAAAATAATCCAAGTCTCTCCTCAAAACTTATGAAGAACTGAAAGTTTTTTTATGACCCCTAGATCGACTTAATGCATTTTTCCTTTTCACAATTTTGTTTTTCTGTTTTTTTTAGTTTATTTTTTTACTACTTATTGCTCTGCATTATAATATCAATGTTAAATTACTTTTCTATACCATGCCTTGTATGTTATTCCTCTATAATGTTTTTCTATGCCTTGTTGTAATTGTTTTGTTACAAATAAAGTTTTAAAAAATTCAGTCAGCCATCTTTGAAAAACAAACAAACAAAAAAAAAGGTATCCCATAGCAACAACAAGATCAAAGAACAGTGTTCTGATGATGTCATCAAGTCACTTCCAGAATGTTGTGCTATAAAATTCTGATTCTCAGAATCAAACCTGCATCAGACACGATTTTCACTGTCGAGTATTCAGACACGAATTTCATCGTCACAAGTTAGGAAAGAGGTTTTACAAGTTCAAACGCGAGTTACAATGGAAACGACACAAAGTCAGAGAAAGCAGAGGAGGCAGAGGAGAAACAACGCTGAGATCCATCAGCAGACTCATCAAGTCAAGGATTTCGCCACCAGACGCCTTGATTTCTACCTCCATTCCCTGGAGGAGGAAATAAGGTGCGAGCTTAAGGACAGCGAGGCAAGGCTGACCAGGGGTCGATCTGAGCAGAGGCTCCACTTGGACATCCACGTGGACTCGCTGACCGCTCTCATCGATCAGCTCCAGGACAAGCAAGAGGACAACAAGAGCAAAGAGCAGATGCAGAGTGAAATATGTAGACTGCAAGCCCTGCTAGACGCGGCTCCAGCCAAACATAACCGCTCTGAACAGGAAGATACTGAGACTCTGAAATTACGTTTCAGGAAAATCTGCTTCATGCTGCGGACAGCTCAGAGCGACCTTGAGCAGAAGACATCCTACACCAAAGAACTTGAAGTCAAGTTGGAGGCCATGACCAAAAAGAACGAGGACCTTCAAAGTGAAGTCGAGGCCATGAAGTTACAGGTCCGTGTTGAGAAACAGCTGCGTGCCGTGGCTGAAACCAACATGGAGACGACAACTCATGGCCTTAAGTTGCAGCTTTTTGAAAAGGACACCGCAGAGTTTGAGGCTCGCACAAAGGCTGAACAGCTGGAGGCCGAATTTGTGTTTGAGCGGGATCAAGCTCATAAGCTGCAAGCAAAGCTGAACAAAATGGAGGAGAGTCTCGCTAAACAGAAGGAGGATGCAAAAAAGACACTGGAACGAGTCAAGGCTTCCCATCAAGCCCAGCTGGAGGAACAAAAAGCAGAGACCAGGAAGATTTCTTCTGCCCTGAAAAAGGCAGAGGATCTGCTGGAGACTCAGCGTCGCAGCTGGCAGCAGAAGGTGGAAGAGACAGAAAAATCAAAGACTTTCTTTGCGGCTCAACTTGAAGAGCAGAAACAAGAAAACAAAACTCTTGCAGATGCTCTGCAGAAGGTTGAGCAGCAGCTGGAAACTCATCATAACGAGTGGCAGAAGGAAAAATCATCCCTCCTTCAGGCCACAGAAGACCTCAGGAAGACTCTCCAGGAAAAGGAGCAGGAGTGGAAGAAGAAAGAGTTCTCCCTGAACTCCCAGCTGACGGCTCTAGAGAGTCAGCTAGCCAAGAAGAAAAAGAAGAAGAAGTGGTACCGTGTACTCATGTGTGGCGTCTGAAGATCATCTACAGCCCACACACAGACTTCCAGCTCAGGGACAGGGACTTACACAAACACAGGTATTTGTGAGTATTAATCAGTTTTAACCCCCAAACAGCACTTTGAAAACGGCTGTTTGAGGGTCAAGACTTTACGTTCGTGCAGCACGGTGGTCAGCACTGCCCCCCTCACAGCAGAAAGATCCTGAATCTTAAACCCACTTGGATCAGGGTCTTTCTGCATGGAGTTCAGATGTTTTCCCCGTGATTACGTGGGTTTCCTCCAGGAGCTCTGGTTTCCCCACGCTAAAAACAAAAAAAGAAAATTGCCCATACTCACATATATACTCCCAGCCGTCCGTGAAGAGGGGGATCTCTCTTTGAATTGCCTTTCCCGAGGTTTCTTCCCCTGTGTCTTAAGAACTCTTCGTGGGGAGTTTTTCCTCGTCTTCTTGGAGAGCTTGGGCTGGGCGCCTCTTCCTGAACTGGATCTGCGAGACACATTTAAACACCATCAGCCACATGAATGAACATCACTATTGTACATCAAAAAAATAAAAAAAAATTAAATAAATAAATGTCATGTTTCTTGGTCATTTGTTTTTTAGAATTTAAAGTTGCACTGTGTGTCACATTTGATATTAAATGGTTTGTTTGATGAATAAATCAGGGACAAACAGTGATCGGTCAGTTTTGTTGACTAGATCTCAAAGATGCTCATCAGCACATGGTCAGTTACAGTTCTGAACAGTTCTGTACACACATACATGCTAAAAGATCTGCCATAACACCCGAAAAAGGTTGCTTGATTGCAGAAAACAATGGTTTGAACAATGGTGGTTTGGTTGTGACATTTCCTAAATTTACACCCTGATTTAAAAAAAAAATACTACATGTACTTTAAAATGATGGGACCTTACACTGCTTTGGTAGTGACATGAGAATGTGGGACTTTTTTTCACATACAGCCTCATGATTTTAAATAAAATATATGTTGTTGAAATAAGAGGTTATGGTTTGGGAAAGCTGCCTCCCAACTGAAACTACACTACAAATCAGCAAATAAGTCATTCCCAGTAACTCACGGAAGATTTTATTTGGGTCATCAAATACATTAAAGACCATTGAAGAATTAATGCAAATTTAAGATTTGTATCTGTAGTAAACCTTTTAAAAACAATTTCAAATGTGTACATATTGTTTTTTTGATGACAGGAAAAAATGAGAGCCTGTTAATTCTGCTTAAATTCACTTATTTTGTCTGGTTTATATATTAGGCTAAAAGGTCCTATATTGTTACACAGCCTAAATGCATTTATTTCTGATTTCAAGAACTTAAATATTTAATATGTTCTCGAGAACACAGGTCAACATAATATAAGACGATCTGGAAATGACAGTAAAACTGGTCACGGCCATTCATTTATGCACATATTAACTTTTACCAAAATGAGTTGATAAGTCCTATTGTGGATTGTTTCTTGATGGTTTATCTTTTTTAAAAAGTGGATCCTAAGGAACAAAGTTTGGGAAACACTGCTATGTAAGGGATCCTGCAGGGTTCTGCATCACACTGTCATGATTTATTTCACAATAACGACCTGCTCACTGTACATTATCCTGCTCGATAAATGGTTATTCACAAAAAAAATAAAAAAAATTGACACAAAATATTCATTTCAAAGTGATTTTGGTAATTTAACAGTGACTCTATTTTTAGTCTATGATTAGAACTGTATCCATAGCAACAGTCTGTTTTTCATAGCAACAGTCTGTTTTTCATAACAACGGTCTGCTATACAGAAATAACACATACATTGTGTCCATGTAGTCCACATGTGTCTAGAGATGAAACGGTACAAACATTTCATATTGGAATGAAAGAATTAAAATTCTTTATTTCAAACATGTAAAAAAAATGAAAGAAAAAGAAATAAAACAATAGAAATAAATAAAAACAAACAAACAGAGTTCGATAAACCTATACAGCAAACTCAACAGGCAAATATGGTTCTGCATAGAACCCCAAGTTAGGGTTCTCGGTGGGACCATTACTCCCAAGAAGGGGTCCCCCTATTAGACCCTCTAGTTGGGGCTCTGGGTGAAACCTTTCATGGATGGTTCTCGGTATAACCCTTTATGTCGGGTTATTTGAAGAACTCTCTGATAGGTTTCCAAGTAGAACCTTTATAAAAGGTTTCACCAGGAGGCAAAAAGAGTTCTCCTATGAGGCCAAGCTGAAGAACCATTTATGGTTCTTGTTAGCACTTTTATTTCTAAGACCTGTTCTTGTTACATTTAAACAATACTGCACTTAATGCATTAACCCAGCAGTCACCCTGAGTGATGAGTGTGACCCCTAGGGTGTCTTCAGTTACTGCGGGAAGCCTCCAAGTTTTTGTTTGATCTATTTATTCCAAAAATATATTACTTGAAATTATGTTTGAAAATACACATCATCGTTTTTATGAATGCATACAAATGTTATATCTAAGGCTAAAGACAGATTTTTACAAACACAGATACTGTTGTAACATGCAGCTTACTTTCACATACAGTCAGTCTTGGATCACCTTTAACATTACAATTTACAGTATAATACACAACTACGCTCTGTAGTCTGACTCAATGTCCCGCCTACAGCAGCACATCTGATTGGTTAGAAGTCATGATCAATCAGCAGACACACTGTGTCACAGACGGGGTGAGACAGAGCTGCACCAGTGAGCAGAGAGGAGCTGTGTAGAAGTTAAGACAGCTGATATCACCAAAGTTTCAATGAACATCACAGTTTTATGATCTGTTTCTTTGGTGATAGCAGAGTTACATCAGTGAAAAAAGTTATGGTCTGGATTTCACTCAAGGCGATGTGACGGCTTTTAAATCAGAGATGCGCTGCACACACACACACTTCTTACTATTATCACTGTATATTTCCGTATCAATATTATCAGCAACCTTGTTTCAAGTGATTGAACCATTAAAAACATTAAATAGCCTACAGCATCTTCACTTTAATAATCAGTGTTTATCATAGGAACAGTCAGCTGTCGCTAACGTATTGGGCCTCACAGTGAGGTTAGTAGTTATGAGTTGTAGAGTTTCTCATGTGGCTTCCACACAAACACACACTGTTCTCTACCAGAACAGACGTTCTCCCCATTGCTACAGTCTGATGAGTGTCTAGAGCCAGATGAGGAGAAAGTGGACCGGTGGACTAACGTTACGCTAAAAGCTAATCAGCCTTCGCCTCAATGTGCTTCCCTGCAATAAAACTGGACTGAATTGAGTTCATGAGGTTTTTACTCTCTCTCTCACTCACACACACATACTTCTACTATCACAGACTATTTCCACTTCGATATTATCAGCAACCTTGTTTCAACTGATTAACAGACACGTCTGGAGGGACTGTGAGTGAGCAGAGCTGCTGCTTATGTTTATATAACGTTACTGGGAAAAAACAATTTATATTAAATGCACGAACGTATGTGGACTTAATTTGCAAAGCATTGTGGGTGTGGATGAAAATGAAATCAAACATTAAAGAGTAGTTTAATGTAAAGGATTATTGTTGTGGTTTTTGTTACGGTCATATTTTGTTTACTGATCATGAATCAATCGTTTTGGTCAAATGAAAAAGAGGAACCCTGAGTGAGAATGAGTCTCCTGTGAATGACCTGCTGCTTTCACCCTCAGTCAAACTAAGACTATACTTTCAGGGATCATTTCTATAGTTTCTGACTTGAGAAATGTGTTTCTAAAGTGTTTGGTCTCGCTAACCACGATGATGAGTCGTGATATTCCTTTCTGAGCGTGAAGCTGACAGAGAATAATGATTCAGTTCATATGTTCTCTGTCATTGATGATTGTTCTTTATTTTCTTGTAGAGTATTGAGGAAGGGAATATGATCAGAGTGGTTACTAATGCTGTTTTAATAACAATACTGTACATTTCTGTAGTTTAAGATCAAATATTATGTTTGTCTCAGAGAAATATAGATGTTGTCTCTCTGTACAACATCTTGAGTTAAACTGGGAGAACATGTAAAATATGTAAGAATGTATTTTGTTTATATGTTCTGTCTTTGGTGACTGTTCTTTACTTCTCAGTGAATTTTTCAGGAGGGGAACATGGACAAGAATTGGTTGGAGGATTACAGAGATGTGATCAACAATTCTGATAATCAGAAACATTGATGCAGTGCTAACGAATCAATACATCTCATTAGGATGTGCATATATTTCATTTTTGGCATCAATGATGTAACTTTCCTCTGTTTTCTCTCTCCTCCTGCCTCTGTCTGCACCGCTCTCACTGGACGCCTGCTGCCTCGCTCACACAAAACAAGCGCTCCCTCCTCCCTCTCCTGTCTCTACTCTTCATTTCTTCAAAACAGACGGCGCTGAAAACAGACAGACAGAGAACTGACATTTGTATTGTGCTGCACCACCAAACTTTCATAAAAGTGTGGAATAAGTTTGTGTTTATAAGATAGCTGAGATACACTGTTACAAGTCATTTATGCAAAATGTGAAAGTGGACAGCAGAGTACAGAGACACAAGTCTGACCCACAGAGACGTCATGTCACTGTGAGAGCAGGTAACACGTATCACTGTTTCCCCACACTAATCAAAACCACAGCACTCTTCATATGAAACAGAGCAGCTCATCATCTTACTGCAAAAGTGCATTTTAAACAGTTATAAAGTTTGTTCACAGATTAGGCGAGAAAGTAAAGATATTGTATTGTATTGTGACAGAGCTGAATCATGTCATACTGAATCGTTGACTATTTAAAAACTTCTAAGATGTATCGTATCATTGAACATGTATTGAGATACATATGGTCTCAGTCAGTGAGATTCACACCCTTAACTTTCAGTGATGCTGCCTGAAGTGGCCAATGGCAGCTTATACCCACAAAGTACATCCTCTGAGTCAGACTAGCCTTTTTTTAAAAAAAGAAAAAAATCATTATTGCGTATCAGATCCTTCAGAGGTGATAATATAACTAACAAGATGGAGAAGTCAAGAGAAAATCTTTATTTTAAGAAGATTTATATATCCAGACACTTTATCTTACCATAATAAGGCTGTTAAAAATTAGGAAACATAGGATCTGATAAAGAACCTAAATTAACAGGTTGTTAAAATTACTGATTACTTTGTTGTTTGTTTATTAAACAGTTTCTAAACTCCCCACTCTGATCATATTCACTTCCTCAAAACTCCACAAGGAAATAAAGAACAATCATCAATGATAGACAACATATGAACTGAATCATTATTCTCTGTCAGCTTCACGCTCAGAAAGGAATATCACGACTCATCATCGTGGTTAGCGAGACCAAACACTTTAGAAACACATTTCTCAAGTCAGAAACTATAGAAATGATCCCTGAAAGTATAGTCTTAGTTTGACTGAGGGTGAAAGCAGCAGCTCATTCACAGGAGACTCATTCTCACTCAGGGTTCCTCTCTGTCATCAACATGTTCCTCCAGTGTCTCATCCAGTCATGTGCTGCTACCAAATCATAGTAATTAAGAACCCAATGCTGCTTTACAGGGTATGAAACAAAAATAAATAAATAAACAAATGCAAAAAGAACAAAACAAGAAGAGAACAGCAATGACTGGTGATGTGTGAAGTTTGAGGTCATAAGTCTTGATGAATAAGTGGGTTTCCTGAAGTTTTTTGCAAGTGAACAGGTGTGGAGCATCGCAGGTCTCTGCCAGCAGAGAGCTGCAGAGGTTGGGTGCTGCCACACTGAACGCTCTGTAACCAAAAGTTCTCAGGCTGATTTATCGGGTGGACAGTGGGTCCATGTACGAGGACTGTAGGTTCTTGGACGGGGTATTGTGGTGGAGGAGGTCAGACAGGTACCTGAGGAAAGACCACACAGGGATTTATAACCATTTGTTACTGCTTAGTTTGAGTAGGTCTGAGATAATGTCTGATCTTAACAATGTAAAATGCATCTAATGACACAACAACCACATGGATAAAAGTCAAGGTAAAGACCAGTAAAAAAAAATCCCTATGTACTGTCTTACAAAAGATTATTATTTCTTTTCAGACAACAAAAGCACCCACTCTGATCATATTCCCTTCTTCAATACTCCACAAGGAAGTAAAGAACAGTCATCAATGACAGAGAACATATGAAGTGAATCATTATTCTCTGTCAGCTTCACGCTCAGAAAGGAATATCACGACTCATCATCGTGGTTAGCGAGACCAAACACTTTAGAAACACATTTCTCAAGTCAAAAACTATAGAAATGATCCCTGAAAGTATAGTCTTAGTTTGACTGAGGGTGAAAGCAGCAGGTCATTCACAGGAGACTCATTCTCACTCAGGGTTCCTCTTTTTCACTCGACCAAAATGATTGATTCATGATCAGTAAACAAAATATGACTGTAACAAAAACCACAATAATAATCCTTTACAGTAAACTGCTCTTTAATGTTTGATTTATTTTTCAACTACACCCACAATGCTTTGCAAATTAAGTCCACAGACATTCGTGCATTTAATATATGTTGTTTTTTCTCCCATTCCCTTTCAAGTATTTACAAAATTGGAAACAAATATTTTATTTTTTTCATTTGTTTAATTGTTTAGAGTATAAAATCACACATGAGGATTAGGGACAGATTGAAGTGAGTTAGGGCCACATGTGGAACATTTATTTGATTTTAATGTCAGAACTCAAATAAATTTTTCACGTGAAGCCCGAGAAAAGTCAAAATTATGAGAACAAAGTCAGAATTATGAGAATAAAGTCAGAATTATGAGAATAAAGTCAGCTATAATTCTGACTTTTCTGAATTCTGGCTTAAAATTCAGAATTTTATCTTGTGAATTTATTGTAGTTAAAAATTCTGAAGAATGGTTCACTCAGACACTGAAGAAGAGTTCAGGAGTCCCAGATGACTTAATGAAGCTCGATCGAGCAGAATTCAGATTAGCAACACACAGAGAATATTGTGACTGCCAACCTAATTCTGAAGGTTACTTCTCATGTGAAGGTATTTAACTTTCTCTTGACATGTCCTGGAATCTCACTCATTACCTTGTATGGACCTAATGTGTCTATCTATATGCAGTGGTGGACAGTAGTGAAGTACATTTACTTGAGTACTGTACTTAAGTACATTTTTTGAGTATCTGTACTTTACTTGAGTATTTGTTTTTTTGGAAACTTCTGACTTTCACTCCACTACATTTCAAAGACAAATATTGTACTTTTGACTCCACTACATTTCTAGGAAGGTTGTTGTTACTTTTCGACTGAGCTTTGAAGTCAGCTGTTGGTGTTTTTTCTTTTCTAAAATGCAATTAGTCACACACTGTGTTCCTCACAGAAGGAAACCAATCACAGTAGCTCCTCTCAAATGGGACTGAGGTAAAAGTGGAAATACATCATCCAGGTGCTCTCTGTAACAAGAACAAGCAAGCTCTGCCTCTGTCATTCAAACAAAGAGCGGTAATGGAAAGACAAAATTAAATCTCAAGATGTTATTATAATTATTTATTATTCCAGGTAGCTTTTAAAGTTGGATTGTTTTTATCGGGGTGAAAAATACCACATAATTCATGTATATATACTGCCTCTGAGGACAGAAAGAAATCTCACTTATTTAGCAGACTTGTTGAACTCCTTTCAGTTATCTTCAATCTAATTTTATGCAGTGATTTTAATACAGTTACATCAGAAAATGACAACAGCTGTCCTTTTTGGTTTTGATTGTATTTCTATGCTGAAGTTTTTATAGGTGTTTCTATAGACTTTGTGTAGCAGAGTGGTTCTACAAGCATCAGTGCATCATTAGATGGTTTCAGAGAGTTACAAGCTTCTGTAAATGCATCGTGAAAACAATACAGCATGTATTGATATTAGAAAATGTACTTTGTAATTTGTACTTTTGAATACTTAAGTATTTTTAAAAACATGTACTTTTGAATACTTAAGTATTTTTAAAAGCAAGAACTCTAGTACTTTAACTCAAGTAAAATTTTGACTGAGCAACTTTCACTTGTAGTTGAGTAATATTTGACCAGGAGTATCTATACTTTGACTCAAGTACTGGCAGTGAGTACTTTGTCCACCACTGTCTATATGTGTGCACAAATTCTATTGGACATAAGTGAAAAACAAGAAGTTATGCACCTCTTTGGAAACAGTATATGAAAAATTAATATCATAATGAAAATAAAGACCAGTTTTCGGTACGAACCAGTATGACACACAGGCCTACTTGAAATGTTTCAGTTTATGTGTAATAAATCTGAAATATATTAAAGTTTAACAGTTTGAATTAAATTATGGGAAAAAAAGACTTTTATGTGATATTATAATTTTTTTGAAATGCATTTGTATGTTCTACAGAGGGGTAACACCACTATTTCTGTGACAAACAATAAACTGAGACTTACTTAGCTTCAACTACGGAAAGCTAGTATTTTAATAATGCTAGAACAGTTTTAAATATATTACTAGATTAATAGAAACACATTAGAACAAAAAGTAACCACTCTGATCATATTCCCTTCCTCAATACTCTACAAGAAAATAAAGAACAATCATCAATGACAGAGAACATATGAACTGAATCATTATTCTCTGTCAGCTTCACGCTCAGAAAGGAATATCACGACTCATCATCGTGGTTAGCGAGACCAAACACTTTAGAAACACATTTCTCAAGTCAGAAACTATAGAAATGATCCCTGAAAGTATAGTCTTAGTTTGACTGAGGGTGAAAGCAGCAGGTCATTCACAGGAGACTCATTCTCACTCAGGGTTCCTCTTTTTCACTTGACCAAAATGATCGATTCATTACTTAATCACTTAATAATTCAGGTCCGTTATCAGAAAGATGATAATTAGGGCCAAATGTGGAACATTTATTTGATGTCAATGTCAGAACTCAAATTAATTTTTCACATAAAGCCCTAGAAAAGTCAGAAAATAGTCAGAGTTCTGGTAATAAAGTCAGAATGATGAGAATAAATTCAGATTTATGACAAGAAAGTCAAAATTATGAGAATAAAGTCAGCTATAAGTCTGACTTTTTCTCCTCCAAATTCTTGCTTAAAATTCAGAGTTTTTTATGAATATTATGAAATATTCTAATATTTTGAGATGCTGGATTTTTGATTTTCATGAGCTGTAAGCCATAATTACCAAATTAAAACAAAAAAAGGCTTGAAATGTTTCAGTTTATGTGTAATAAATCTAAGATATATTATATATAAACATAATATAATATAATATAATATAATATAAGTTCAACAGTTTGAATTAAATTATATGGAAAAAAAGAACTTTTCTGTGATATTCAAATTTTTTGAAATACATTCGGATGTTCTACAGAGGGATAACACCAGTATTTCTCTGACAGATAATAATCTGAAACTTATTTAGTCTCAACTACAGAAAACTAGCATTTTAATAACGCTAAAACAAATTTAAATTATTTAAATTTATAATATAAAATTAAAATTATTTATATGTTATAATAATTTATAAAATTATATTAGAACAAACAGTAACCACTGTGATCATATTCCCACTGACTCATCATTATTAGAAAGACCAACGACTTTAGCAACAAATTGTCCAGGCAGCACCAAAAGAAAAGCTCTCTGAAAGTATAATCCTTGTTGGAGAGAAGGTGGAAACAGCAGGTCATTGACAGGAGACTCATTCTCACTCAGGGTTCCTCCAGTTCCTCCAGTTCCTCCAGTTTATGTGTCACAGAATAACAGTCAATCACTGCAGAACTCTGACAGGACACAGATAGAGGAGAAAATGAGCACAGAGTGATAACAAGGGATAGTAAGAAGAAAAAAAAAAAAGAAAAGTTGGTCCAAACACTGGCAAGACAAATGACTTGTTTTTATAAAAAGAAAGACCCTGTCTGTCATATAAACACATGACTGGACAAGATGCATCAACTGGAGGAGCTTAATGATGACAGGGAGAAACCCACTGATCACATTCATTGCTTCTTAGTGGTCCACTGATGAAGGGAATATGATCAGAGTGGAGCTCACAACAATATTAAGTGTTCCTGTTTCAGGATGATCTTTCAAACAGCAGTGATCGGAGAAGCAGTTGATCATGTAGCTTTCACAGAGCTTCATTTTTTTTTTTGAAGTCAGTGAAACTTTTAATGTCCTGGGGCTGTTGCTCTGTCATTAGCTTAGCTGTGTTTTAAGTAGGGCTGCTGATTAATCTGTCTCCATTAATTAGTAGTTGTTTGGTCCATAACATGTCAGAAAATGGTGAAAAATGGTGGTCAGTGTTTCCCATGAGCTCAAGGTGACGTCTTCAAATGTTTTGTTTTGTTCACAACCCAAAGATATTTGGTTTGCTGTCAGAGAGGAGATAAAAATTGCAGAAAATAGTCACATTTTAAAAGCCTGAGAATGATCCAAAATTATTTGTTTATCAAAACAGTTGGTGATTAATTAACTGTTCAATTAATAATTGATTAATCATTTAATCACTGCAGCTTTTCAGAATCTGTTTTTCTTACTTTGAAGCAAGCTTTTCTTTATCACAACTCATTGCTGCTTTTGTCTCCTGACTGTCAGCTCTCTGTATCACAGACATGCTGTCAGAGACACTCAATGTCTGCTTGTGCTTTTTACAGTTTTACTTTTAACTCACAACAAGAAGAGACACAACAACTGGAGGAACATGTTGATGACAGAGAGGAACCCTGAGTGAGAATGAGTCTCCTGTGAATGACCTGCTGCTTTCACCCTCAGTCAAACTAAGACTATACTTTCAGGGATCATTTCTATAGTTTCTGACTTGAGAAATGTGTTTCTAAAGTGTTTGGTCTCGCTAACCACGATGATGAGTCGTGATATTCCTTTCTGAGCGTGAAGCTGACAGAGAATAATGATTTAGTTTATATGTTGTCTGTCATTGATGATCGTTCTTTACTTCTTTGTGGAGTTTTGATGAAGGGAATATGATCAGAGTGGTAATATTTCATGTTCTATATTAAAGAAATGTTTGTTTATGTCCGTAATGTGTTAACAACAATGAAAAGAAGACTATTGAATGTCAAAACATGGTTATGGTTTGGTTCCCATGTGAGAAATGTAATATTAATATGCTATTTCATTGACAGATCAACTTTGATTATCAATAATTTGTTGTTTCTTAAATAAAAACAGTGGTTACTCTTAACTTTCAGTTTCTGGGAAATTTATGATGGGATTTTCTCTCTACTCTCTACAGGAGAGAATTTATTTGAGTTTGGGCCTCATGTGTAAAATGTATTGAGTCCTGAGCTTAAAGTTACAATTCTGAATTTTAAGTCAGAATTCAGAGGAGAAAAAGTCAGAATTATAGTTGAATTTATTCTCATAATTCTGAATTTAAACTCAGAATTTTGACTATTTTCTGACTTTTCTGACTTTTCTAGGGCTTCATGTGAAAAATTAATTTCAGTTCTGACATTGACATCAAATAAATGTTCCACATGTGGCCCTAATTATCATCTTTCTGATAAATGACCTGAATTATTAAGTGATTAATTAATGAATCGATCATTTTGGTCGAGTGAAAAAGAGGAACCCTGAGTGAGAATGAGTCTCCTGTGAATGACCTGCTGCTTTCACCCTCAGTCAAACTAAGACTATACTTTCAGGGATCATTTCTATAGTTTCTGACTTGAGAAATGTGTTTTTAAAGTGTTTGGTCTTGCTAACCACGATGATGAGTCGTGATATTCCTTTCTGAGCGTGAAGCTGACAGAGAATAATGATTCAGTTCATATGTTCTCTGTCATTGATGATTGTTCTTTACTTCTTTGTGGAGTTTTGAGGAAGGGAATATGATCAGAGTGGTTAACATTACTGTTCCAATATCAATATTAATTTTACAATTCTTTTAGGTTTGTTAAAATACTAGATTTTTGTAGTTGAGACTGAATTATGTCTGTCAGTGAAATACTGGTGTTATCTTTCTGTAGAACTTTAGGTTTCCCATAATTTAATTCAAACTGTTAAACTTTTAGATTTATTACACATAAAGTGAAACATTTCAAGTAGGCCTGTGTGGTATACTGGTTCGTACTGAAAACCAGTCTTTATTTTTGTTAAGATATCAATTTTTCATATCCTGCCATACAGGTGAATAGCCCAAACAACGTCCAGAACGTGTGCGGGGGCAACGTGTTTCAGTGTGGAACCATTTCACTGCTGCACACCAACACCACAGGCGTGCTTGCTTGAGTGTGTAGGGATGTTCCTGGTGACCAATTTCCCTGTCAATTAAATGCTAAATTTAATTTAGACTAGTCTAACACTAAGTAAACACTCAGAAAACAGTTAAAATTTAATTTAATTTATAATGTTAAACACTCTGAAAAACTACTGTGTATTAAGAGTAATTTGAAGCAGTTAATCACAGTCCACAATCACCAAATCGTACTTTAAATGCCGCTGAAATGCACGTTACTTTGCACTGTGCAATACAAGCCTGACACATTAATGTACAAAACATGACAACAACTCGCTAAACGCTTCACCTTTTCAGACTGAAGAGGGTCACAGTGTCTGCAGGTAAAGGATCCAGAGCTAACATTAGCTGCCAGCCTGACACACAGTGTGGCTAACATTAGCAGTGCTAGTAGCAAGTTCCGCTTGCAGGTTTATGTCTGTGTCTGTGCTTAATGTGGTCACGTTTCTCCAGTCAAGTGAATATATATCAGCTTATTCTGTCACAGTCTACATTCATCTGTCTGACTTCGCTGATACACTGCTCAGAAAAATTAAAGGAACACTTTTTAATCAGAGTATAGAATCAAGTGAGTTAAACTTCTGGGATATGGATCTTGTCAGTTAAGTAGCAGACGGGCTTGTTAATCAGTTTCAGCTGCTTTGATGTTAATGAAATTAACAACAGGTGCACTAGAGGGTCAACAATGAGACGACCCCCAAAACAGGAATGGATTTACAGGTGGAGGCCACTGACATTTATATATACAACATATATTAAATGCGCCCTGTGATGAACTGGCGACTTGTCCAGGGTGAACCCCGCCTCTCGCCCAATGTCAGCTGGGATAGACTCCAGCAGCCCGCGACCCTTACGGAATAAGCGGTTACAGAAAATGAATGAATGAATGAATATTAAATGCATGAACGAGCATTGTGGGTGTGGATGAAAAAGAAATCAAACATTAAAGAGCAGTTTAGTGTAAAGGATTATTATTGTGGTTTTTGTTACGGTCATATTTTGTTTATTGATCATGAATTGATCATTTTGGTCGAGTGAAAAAGAGGAACCCTGAGTGAGAATGAGTCTCCTGTCAATGACCTGCTGCTTTCACCCTCAGTCAAACTAAGACTATACTTTCAGGGATCATTTCTATAGTTTCTGACTTGAGAAATGTGTTTCTAAAGTGTTTGGTCTCGCTAACTACGATGATGAGTCGTGATGTTCCTTTCTGAGCGTGAAGCTGACAGAGAATAATGATTCACTTCATATGTTCTCTGTCATTGATGAATGTCCTTTACTTCTTTGTGGAGTTTTAAGGAAGGGAATCTGATCAGAGTGGTTAACATTACTGTTCTAATATTAATATTAATTTTACAATTCTTTTAGATTTGTTAAAATACTAGATTTTTGTAGTTGAGACTGAATTATGTCTGTCAGTGAAATACTGGTGTTATCTTTCTGTAGAACTTTAGGTTTCCCATAATTTAATTCAAACTGTTAAACTTTTAGATTTATTACACATAAACTCATATGTGGTAGTAGTGTAATGTCCACCGTAGAGATTTTGATGATTAATCATTAATTCATTTGTGTTATTAACAGATAATGGATGTTTTGTGTATCATTTTTCCAGAGTTCACAGGTTTTCTCACTGTTTGGTTGGCTCTGCCTTGTTTGTATCATTATTATTATTATTATTATTATTATTATTATTATTATTATTATTGGCTAAATTATTATTGTTCAACTATCAGTTCAAGAAAATGTATACATTTTGCATCCCGTCTCCTGTATCCACAAATGAAAGTAGATTTTCTAGTAAGGATAAAACTTGATGATAGTGGACTGAAAGAGATGTGCTCAGCAATTTTGATAATCAGTTCATTAAAATCATTTAATAATTCAGGTCATTTATCAGAAAGATGATAATTAGGGCCACATGAGGAACATTTATTTATTTGATGTCAGAACTAAAATTAATTTTTCACATGAAGCCCTAGAAAAGTAAGAAAATAGTCAGAGATCTGGGAATAACCTTAGAATGATGAGAATTAAGTCAAAATTCTGAGTTTAAGTTCAGAATTATGAGAATAAATTCAACTATAATTCTGACTTTTCCAGGACATATTTTCACTTGGGTGATATCAGATCTTATCTCAGACTTACTCAAACTCAACAGTAACAAGATAAAGCTTATGGTTATAAATCCCTGTGTGGTCTTTCCTCAGGTACCTGTCTGACCTCCACCACAATACCCCGTCCAAGAACCTACAGTCCTCGTACATGGACCCACTGTCCACCCGATAAATCATCCTGAGAACTTTTGGTTACAGAGCGTTCAGTGTGGCAGCACCCAACCTCTGCAGCTCTCTGCTGGCAGAGACCTGCGATGCTCCACACCTGTTCACTTGCAAAAAACTTCAGGAAACCCACTTATTCATCAAGACTTATGACCTCAAACTTCACACATCACCAGTCATTGCTGTTCTCTTCTTGTTTTGTTCTTTTTGCATTTGTTTATTTATTTATTTTTGTTTCATACCCTGTAAAGCAGCATTGGGTTCTTAATTACTATGATTTGGTAGCAGCACATGACTGGATGAGACACTGGAGGAACATGTTGATGACAGAGAGGAACCCTGAGTGAGAATGAGTCTCCTGTGAATGAGCTGCTGCTTTCACCCTCAGTCAAACTAAGACTATACTTTCAGGGATCATTTCTATAGTTTCTGACTTGAGAAATGTGTTTCTAAAGTGTTTGGTCTCGCTAACCACGATGATGAGTCGTGATATTCCTTTCTGAGCGTGAAGCTGACAGAGAATAATGATTCAGTTCATATGTTCTCTGTCATTGATGATTGTTCTTTACTTCCTTGTGGAGTTTTGAGGAAGGGAATATGATCAGAGTGGTTACCATTACTATTTTAATATCATTTTTTGTTGTAATTGCTTTACTTTTGTTAAGATACTAGGTTTTTGTAATTGGACTAGATATATTTTACATTATTATGTCTGTCTCTGAAGTACTGGTGTTATCTCTCTGTAATTCTTGACATGATAGTGTGTACAATTTGTTCATTTTTTTGTATGAAGTATAGCATTTAGGTTTAATCTAAGTTGTATTTTTCCTTTAATTGTTTTTTTATTTTGCAAAGTACCAGTGCTTTTATTTTGAAGTTGCTTGTGAGTCCTTTTGGCTGTTCATGCGTGGGTGGAGCTATGGGAAGACAGCACCAGTGAGCTACCAGTTGAACATCTTTCCTCAGGTGGATCAAGGTTATTTGTAATTCTGTTTTTTGCAGCAGCTACAAACACCTGAGACCTTCTGACATCGTTGTTTATGTAGCCAAGAACAACTGTGGAATCTGTCCAAACAAACTCTGGCAGATCTTCAATTTCCACTTCATTCTGGAGCATGTTGCTGGCTCTAAGCACAACAACTGCTGCAGAAAGTTCAAGCTTTGGTTTCAACAGACACAGAAAATATACATGCACACTAATGGCTAACAGCTCAAAAAGTTGTCTGGAGTTAGACTTGTTGTGGAGGGTTTTTGCGTACTATAAACTCTCCTCATTGTAGTGTCAACAGTATGATATAACGAGGCACTGCTTGCCTCTTTCTCTTTGAACAGCCAACTTTGCTTCATCATTTCAGTCAAATTTGCACTCTAAGCAGACAAGTTTTCTTCTTCTTTTTTTTTTCTAATTACAATTTATTTTATGTAACATTACAAGAACAGTGACATACTCAATTGCATACTTTAGTACATCGGATTTGAAGGAACAATCACATCTCCTTTTCAAGTTCAGATAACATAAGGTTTCTGTGGTGAGAAAAAGATGTGACGGAAAAAAAATAATAAATACTTAGAAAATAATGAGTGAACAAATAAATAAATAAAGGGAAAGAAAACCATATTAATAAATACAAAGGGTTTAAGATGAGTCAAATGTTATCAGAGAGTACAGTTTAATTACATGGGGATTGTTTATTAGTTTTAGACACTGTTGTGAGAAGGAAAGTTCATTTCTAAAAACAGTCCATGGCCAACACTTGTGAATATAGTATTTTGTGAAAATGATCAAATTATTAACTAAAAATTCATCTTTTTTTATTCTTGAGGATTATACCAACTTGAATATTTTGAAATGACCAGAAATCTATGTTGATGGAACTGGATGATATTAAGTTTACAGAAAGATTTCCACATATTTTGAACAGTCTCACATTCAAAAAACAGGTGCTCTGTTTTATTAATGAATTCATTTGAGGGATAAATATTATTTATGTTCTTAAAATGTATTTCTTTACATTTGGGAGGAACTGGGAATTTTAGGTACTTTGTACGAATAGCTGATATTTTAGATTTATCATAATCTTTAAGAGCAAGTGTGCTTTTTGATTTGGAGTTGGTATGTTTAAAATGTTGTTCTTTATTGATTGAATAAGAACTTTTGGAATATTTTGTGTGACTTTCCTGTAGATCTCAATGGAGCAATTAGTGTTATATTTACCATTAAAATCATCCAAGTATGTTTCCATTCCCATCCATTAAATGAGTAATAGAGCAAATTTGTTTTGCCATCCAATCTTCCATAAACATAGATCTTCTCCTGATCAATATTACTCTGTTGTTCCACAGTGGGACATTATGGGGGCTGAAGTTATGTTTGAACATCATTCTCCATTGTAGTAAAACCTGCTGGTGAAATTTAGAGAGTTTAATGGAGAGTTTGGAAATCACATACTAATAGAAATTCAATACCTCCAACTTTGTTGAAAATATGATTGGGTAAGGAGAACCATATCTGATCACCATTTCTTAAAAAAGGATCGGAGCCAATTAATCTTTAACATTCCATTCATAATTTCAAAATCAATTGCTTTTATGCCACTGTCCTCATAGTCCTTCACCAAGTCCCCATTTCTGATGTAGTGATGTTTATTTTCCATATGAAATTAAAGTTTATTCTATTTACTTCTTTTATAATCCTTGGTGGGATTGCTAGGGAGAATGCTGGATAGATTAACTTGGATAGTGATTCATTTATCAATATTATTTCGGTTATTCTTTTTTTCACTATTGTCAGAACATTTGATTATTCGAATTCCAAGATATTTTATCTCATTTTTGACAGGCATATCATACACTGAAGACAGTTATGTATACTCATGAGTTCACACTTGTCCAGATTCAGATGCAGGCCCGAGTCCATACCTGGAGTCTCTTCCACAATCCGCTTGGCTTCAATAAACCCAAATGGGCCTCTAAAGCCCGCAGCCTTGCCCTCCTTTCTAGCCTGGTCGATTTTTGACTGCTTCGTCCGTCTTTTCCTTTAGGTCCAGGGCAATTTTTTCCCAGGAGCTCCACCACTTCTGCTCTAATGTTCTCATTAACTCTCTCCTTTTTGCCTTTAATGCGGAGGCACCATCGTCATCTGTATCTTTCTTGGTTCAGTAAACGAAGCTTAATGTCACCCTTTTCTTTTGTGAGTGACTCGATTTGTTTTTCCATGTTTGATTTTTGTTTTGCATTCTTTTAGCTCCTCTGAGTTAAACTGCACCGTTTTAGTGATGGTAGACAGCATGGAGCTCTGTTGTTGCATTTGTCTGCTAACTTCAGCCATGCGGTCGTCCACACATTTTCCAAGGGAGTCAGTGGCTTTCAATATGGTATCAGTTGATGTGGTGCAGTCTTCTCCTTGAGACATACCTTTCGGTTTCTTGTTCATGTGTATTTTTTCAGGGGTGTTAGCCGGACTTGTTCCCTCTAGCATTAGCATTAGCTGTCCTTGTTGAATAGTTGTGCTCGTTTGTGTTCAAACCATTTGTGAACGGGAGGTTTTTTGCTGCCACAGGTTTTTGTATTGTTGTTTTTTTTCATCTTCGGGCTGATTTTTTTTCTTCCTGTTTATGAAAGTGGACTATATATCTTCAAGAGTTTTTACTTCGGGACCTTATGCGGAGCTCAGACAGATGCGACTGCGCAGTTCGCCATCTTGCCGAAACCCCACAAGTTTTCTTCTTCTTGGTCTTTTTGCTGATTTCCAAACAACGGCAGGACCTGTTGGTGTGATACTGCCACCAACAGGTCTGGAGTGTAATGTGCACAGTCCTGTTTACCAAGTAAATATTATAGAAAGAAGCAAGTACGAGGGCAAAAAGTACAGATAACTCAGTTAGTTCAAGTCCTCAGGAAAACAAAATGTAAAGACAGCATTATTTAAAGTTTTGAGTCACGTGATGTTACTTCTGTCACATAACAGACATAACATAGTTATTTTATTTATTTTATGGCTATTTAAACCAAAAACCACAATCTTATCCTACAGCCTAACCAAGTAGTACTGCTGCCTAAACCTAACCAGAGATGTTTTACGACACAGGTACAAGTCACATATACGTCATTCTGTATCTTCCCACCCTTCCCAGCAAGCTTTTCCCATCTGATAATGTCTAGAATTAATGGGTTACACAGGTAGTTTATATAGGAAATATGAAAGCAGAAAAGGAAGTGATATATCAATTGATACAAAAGGAAGAAACAAGTGAAAAAGAAACCATGATCTATGTAACAGTTAATGTCTAGTAAGCTTATTGCTGCTGGTATGGTCCACCACTAATGATTTTGGGAGTGACTGACAATCATTCTGGCATTTAGGAGGACATGTTTAACATTATATAGTTTACAACTTTAGCTAACACTGACTTTTAAATACCACTTCACTATAAGAAAGTAATAATTTTATTAATAGGCCACAGGAGGGTCTAAAGTTACTGGCAATATCCTGATAGGCATTTTAATGTGTCACATTGACAAACGTATTAATTATTATTTCTTTTTAAGATGCACGTTGACTAACATTTGTTAATCTAAAATGTGAATTAACTCCATCCACAAAATAAAGTTAGGTCTCAAAATCATGAAAAAATGAGCAGTTTTCTCTGCTTTGAAACACTGGGGGTGTGTCCACTCCACTGTCTCAGTGTCAAACACCACTGTGGCTTGAAAACCATCTGAAATAAGGACGCTCTGTCTAGCAGCTTTATTGGACATGTCCAGACATGTTTGAGCCATCAGAGCCAGAGGACAGTGACTTTCTTCTGTGTCGGGTTGTTGGAACTGAAGTGAGCTGAAGTGAACTGACTGTCAGGGAGGGGGAGGGAAGGGGGAGGGGTTTGTGTGTCAGTTCATGGGGCTTATATAGAGTAGGTGGACCCCGGCTTCAGCACGCCATGTTTCAGGTCCACCCAAGAAATTCTGAACACAGAAATCATGAACAACAGTTTACTGGTCTAACTCCACAATTCAGTATTACATAGTTCTCAGTGTTTTCACAGGTTTTCAGCAACATATATAATGTGTTTATAAGAAAAACTCCTTTTCCATCACATAGGCTCTAAAATAAATCTTAGCAGTGTTGGCAACACTGTTTGGTTGAGTGTTTAACTTTTAATACATTTTATCTGAAGATTTATTGTTCAGTTTCATTGTTACTTATTTAGTCATAAATATTCAGTGTTACAGAGAAACACCTTGGATTTGAAGGAGCTTCCTGGCACTCTGACACAAGGAAGTTGTTTTGAACTAAACATTCTGCTCAGATACATCTATTAAAACATAAAAACTAATTATATGATAGTTAGTCTAGTTTTAGATTGCGGTTTATTTATCTTCCTGCTATTTCTTTATTATCCTCACCAGGGTTACGGTGGGAGGGGATCATCCGTGAGAGTGTGTGTGTGTGTGTGTGTGTGTGTGTGTGTGTTTGTTTGTTTGTTTGTATGTAAGTACGTGAACGTGTGTGTTTACACGATCACTGGAACTACAGTTAATCTGGAATACTGCCAGACCTATCAGCCTAATTATTTTGTGCACATTCATGACTGTATGCAGAGCGACTATTATGATTTAGAAGTCTTTTTTTTATGACTTTTATGCCTTTATGTTTTTATGGCTGGAGGCCCTGTGTTTTCAGGTCGTCCTATTTTGTAAACGTGATATCTAAAGAATGCCTTGTAGGAATTTCTCAAACTTGGCACAAATGTTCACATGGACTCAAAGAAGAACTGATTAGATTTTGGTGGTTAAAGGTCATGGTGACCTCACTAAACACATTTTTGGCCAGAACACAAGATATGCTAATTATGACAAAATTACACACAAATATCTAATACAACAAAATGGTCAAAGGTCAGTGTCTCAGTCTCATTGCAATGTACGTGGACACATCAGACAGCAAAAAAAAGAAGAAAAAAAAAATCACTGTACACAACCTGCTTGGCAGCCAAACACAGAGACTAGTCAGTGAACACAGTGAAACTCTCTTTCTCTTTCACTCCGTTACATACGTACATGATGAGGAATTGTTGAAGGTGAAGTATGTGCTAAATGGGTGGAGCTGCATCTTTTTTCCTAGAAGGAAATCTCAGTTATTTTTTTCATGGGAAGTTTACCTGTTTCCTTGACTGAGTCAGCCTCATCACACCCATCAAGTTACTGCAGCTGCCTATTGGAGTCAGACTTTTTGGAGTCAGAGTTTCTTTCCTTCCTTCTTTCCTTTAGCACTCATTCTTGAGAACTGTGACAAAACCATATTCTTTACTCTTCAATTATGCTGGAAAATACTGTATGTTTTAAAGATCAAACTCTTGGCTATTAAACCTTATAATAGTCCAGCCTCCTAGTGGCTAGTTTTTTTTTTTTAATTAAATGCAGACGTCAAATCTGTCAGATGGAAAATCTGATGGATTTGACAGCATAGTCGTAGTGAGCAGCCATTTTATTTATTAAAATTGCTCAGTGTTCTCTTAATGATAATAAGAAATACACATTTTTAAAACACAATTCTTATTTAGCTTTGATTTAGAAGGGCTACAGAGTAGACATGTTATGGTTGAGACACATCTGTTAGCTATTTAATAAATTTATTTGTCAAAAATAGAAAGTTTTCCTGTGCTTGAGCAGTATTCCCTCTTTAAAACCAGGAAGTGAGACAGGGTCCTAAGGATATAGCTAACCCTTTTTATGCCTGATTAATGTAATAATAATTATATATATATTATATATATGAAAGAAGTATTTATAATAATAATGTAATAATGTATAAATGTGTGTGTGTGTGTGTGTGTGTGTATACGCACACACACATAAAGAAGACTAATAGATTATGTAATAATAGATAACCTATATTTATCTATATTTAGATTACTTATGTTATCAGGTATTGTCAGTAGTTTTAGATTTTGATTATCATTAACCTCTGAGCCCTCTACCACAGTGATCTAAAAGTCATCGAGGTATTTGAGGTAATATGTCACCTCAGAGCTGCCGCAAGTCAGGAGATGTTGAAGTTTTATTTTTTTATTGTTTTCTTATTAAACCTGCCCACTTTGAGGAACGCAAGACACTCAATACTCAATAACACAATATCATTATATTACAGGCTTTCTTACATTACTCATCAAAATGAAGGAAGGTTTTTGACCCTCCAGCTCCTGGCAAAATGGGTGTTTTTGTCCAAATTGCACTGTTGACAGTGTCAGGCTGAGACTGTGAGTTCACTCTGCAGTCATTAGTTCATCAAATAAGACCGTGGGTTTTGGAATTATCCCCCGTCATGCGGGTAAAATCATCAGGCCACTTTGACAGACAGTGAAGACGCACAAAAGAAAGACACATATAGTAAAGCATATGATTTGATAGAGCGACACATTCGAAATTTGTTTGCAACTGTTATATGAAAGCAGCACTATTGGTTGTACAACCCAAATGTTCTTAGCTTATGTAACTTATTATATAACAGAATTATTTTAACCATTTAACCAAAAAATTTTGGTGCCTAAATATAACTAAACTTCAACTGCTTCAAGACAACCATGTGAGGATGAAGGTCAGGCAGGTCACAATGGTTTGTCATTTATAAAAATTGGGTTCCCTGGAAAAATGTTTGGGAAACACAGTTCTACAGTATCAGATTCTTCATGTTCATGTTACACCGAAATGCATGGCCATAACTTTAAAAGGAGGCACACATTAAGACCACAGAGGTATCTGTGAAAAGTGGGAAATTCCACTGCTGTATGTTTGACTGATAGGTTGTTGTTCATTCAGCTGGGAAGGAAGTGATGGGAAAACACGTTTTATTCCTGTAACACATCAAGATACTGACAAAGAGGGCAAAGTCCATATGTTTTATTGATAACATGAAGGAGGTGACTCACTGTGGTCCAGTGTGTATTTAAAGAGCGACAAGCCTCCTCTCATCGTAAGATACCTGACACCTGAAGAAGACTTCACAGGTCCTGACTGCTGCCTCTCTCTGTAAGTCAGGACGCCTCAGTGTTTCTTTCTTGTGTTCATAACTTTTACTGACATTTTGTTCTCTTGTTTTGAATTATTTTTTGTTCTCATGCAATGCTTCCGCCTACATTTGCAGATCTGTGAGCATCTACTGAATCTCCCTCCCGTTCGTCAGCTTTAATCATGAAGACTCTGCTGATGCTCTGTGTTATCCTCTGCGTCGCTCTGTCCATCAGAGCTGCAGCAGGTGAGACCGAATACTGATTCAGAAAGTCCATGTTCTTTTCACTCATATTTGGTTATTTAAAATGATTTTAAATAAGATTTAACCTGATTGCTTTTGTGCTAAAAGAAGTGGTGCAGAAATTTAGCCACAAAATGATTGTATGATGAATAATGTTGCTTTCAGGGGAGGTGTCTGGTCTGATTCATGGTCATTCATTTATGAAGCACATGCAGTTGTGAAATACGCTCTGATATTCACATTTAATTTGACCAAGTTTGACTTAGCAAATGTATGATTTTATCAGAGGGTTCTGTAATTTTCTAGGTCTTGGTGCTCGTGTTGTACTAGACTATGTTACATCACCCATTCTTGAGAACTGGGACTAATCATGTCCTATTAGAAAACCAACACTCTGTGTCCAATTTTTTGGTGAAAACTTATTCTTTAGGGATTCATTTCTGTTAAATATATGCCGTTCTATGTAATTAATTAAATGTTTTGGTCTGCTTTGATTTTTTTACTTGCTCTGTGACAGAATGTAGTTTTAAAATAATTTTAAAATGAACTCAAGTAAAGCACAAAATAAGTACAGTACTTGATGTAAATGTAATGAATTACTGTCTAACACTGATTACAACTCTGAAGTAATGCAAAATGGAAATTAATGGACTGACATTCAGTGACTGATTAAATATTGAATTTAAAATCAGTTAACTGACTAATTACCAGGCAACAGACTCAAAACTTATGTTATGTTTTAGTATTTTCTATATTTTCTATGTTCTAAAATTTCTTACTCATCTTAAGATCAACATTCACTTTTAAATTTCTAGACAAATATTCTATTCAATAAATATAGTTTTTGCTGTTCCTCAATCTGTTCTATATAGATTTTATTCTTAAATATTATTATTTGACTGATAGATGGAGAAAACTGAGGAGGGAGGACTGTAGTGGTGTGGCTCTCCTGTCAGTTAGGCAACTGAGCAGACTTTTGCTTAGGGTCCAATGGAGGTGAGGAAAAGTAAAACATGCTAATACTACCTTTGCTGTTCTTTCCCTCAGTTGTTCCAGCTGAGGGTGCTGCAGTACAAGAAGAAGACAAAGCTGCACCAAAAACAGGTAATTGTCACTTTTTAAAAAAAAAAAAAACTCTCCATGTTGATGAGTCAGAGTACAGACCACTGTGTGTCACCATGGATTTTTCTCAAATATCCTCACTTCACTACAGCTATTGTTGCTGTAACATGAAGCCCATCAGCTGTGTTTTATTGTCTTAGTAAATATTTGCTGAAATTTCCATTTTAAAATAGAATAGAGGCAATATTGTCAGTTTTTGAGCTGAAGGAAAACTGAAAAGGACTCAAAAATGCAGATTTTCCCCCTGGCCTGTAGTGCTGTTTATCCATTTAGATGATGTAAGTTTTGGAGATATCAGCAATATAGATGTCTGCCCTCTCTCTCATACTGGGACTTAATGGCACTCAGCTTGTGGTGCTCAAGGCACCAAAAATACATTTGAAAAATCCAAAACAGGTGTCTTTTTGCAAATATCATGACCTGGTTACTCTTTGTTTTGATTACAAAAAAGTAGTTGCTGTACTTACTACTATAGAAAGAAAATAGGTCCTACATCAAACAGTTCACAACAAGGTCTGAAGTCAATATGGATAAACAATGCTTCAGGCCAGGGGAGAAATATGTATCTTTGATTTTGGGCTGAACTATCCTTTTAATAATGAAGGGAACAACTTAGTTCTACTGTACATCCTAACCAAATTTATTAATTCCCTTAACAGAAAATTTCTCTTTTCATGTGGATGTTCAGTCGGTGTTGATGGTAAATGTTCTTAACTGAAGCAGTAAATTCCTCAGTGCTGCTATATTGACAAAGAAAGCTAAGGTTGCCTGCTCCCAGAATGCACTGCGCATGAACTTCTGATGTCCGCGCCCATGTTGCTGTGAATCACTAGCCTTGCCTATAGCTGTTACTATGTGGGCCAAAACATAGTGTTAGGTGACAGAAACACTCATCTAGCATGCCCCCTGGCTGGCCAGAGGTGTAGAGTCGAAATCAAGCTCAACTAGTCTCTAGTTCTTCTTGAACACCTACAACATGACTGTGACATCACTGGATGCAGGAAGAACAACAGATTTTTGCTAGAACTCGGCTTCCGCTGCAAAAATAAGACATACTGAGGAATTCTTTGCTTCATTTACCATCAAACACTAACTGGATATCCACATGAAAAGTGCAGAAAGTTCCCTGAAAATAAGCCATAAACCTATCTGGTACTCCTTATCACCTGAAAGCTCATCCAGGTATCAACTCATGTCGCCAAATTTATGTATTCTTACGAGCTGCACAGTGCATGGATATCAAACAAATTAGACCTTGAAATGTTGAATGTTCTGTCTTTCTGTCCAGATAGGTCTAAAGGAAAAAAATGGGGATCATTGCATCCTATTTTACCTTTATTTAACCAGGAAGTTAAAAGGAAAAAATAACAAGTAATGACTGATATCTCATACAAAGAATGTATAAACCAGATGACCTTTAAGATCTCACGTTGTTGGGTTTTACAGAGGTGCATGCTGACGCTGATGTTGCTGCTGGCACTGATGTAGCTGCTGGCAGAGGAGCTGGTCGAGCTCAGGGTAAGAAACTTACACCTCCACAAACACATATGAAGCTGCTGCTGGAGATATAAGAGGAAAAGAACACAAAAAAATTGATTAATGTCCTGAATACAATAATATAGCAAGGGAAAAAGATCAGTTTTTGTATTTATTTTAATAACTGTTTTGTTCTCATTGTTGTAGCGCGTTTTCAGTTTTGTCTTGATGGCTGGGTTAGTTATGGTGACAGCTGCTACTACTTAGGCAACGACCATTATACCTGGAGAAATGCTCAGGTAATAACATAATATTCATAATTAAAGAAAAGATACAATTTGGTGTTCTCTCTTAGCTTAAATACAATAAAAACCACCCACCTCCTCCTGTCCTCTTGTCCTGCAGAGTTTCTGTGCTGGCTTTCAAGGCAATCTGGCATCAGCCGAAAACATCTGGGAGTATAATTTCCTCCAGCGTATGGTCAGGACTGGTGGGCACAGTCTCGCCTGGATTGGAGGTTACTTCTTTGAGGTAAAAGGCCTGTGATTTAGAAAAACTTTGGTTACCACATGTAGTAACATGTTTCACTCAGTTTCATCATGAACTACAGCATGGCATGTATCCCAGACTCATCTATCACTATGACTAAGAAGTCCCTGCCTTGTCCCTGACAAGAACCTCACAAAAATGTGTGTGGGGGTGCATGTGCTAAGGAATGGAGGTGACATTATTCACCCATTTGCTGTGTATGAGCATGTTTTTTGTTTTTGTGAGCTATATCTACATCTCACTGTACAAACCTGTGTTGTAAAATGATCTATAAATCAGATGAACTTTGTAAAAATTAAAGGTAGGTGAAGTACAAAAGAAAACAATGCACATTTAAAAATACTCAGAAAGGTCCCGACTCTAAATGGGCAGATAGTCAATTAAACTTCAGGATAATGGGGTGGCACTTTGGGCGGCCAGTCAGATTTCAGGGGTTGCCAGTGCCCCTCCAGAAATGCCCCTGACTCAGGCTGAGGAGGGTTTTGGTGGATAATTATATATATTATATTTTCTGTGTGATTGTAGCTTTTTTCAAATTGTTCTGTTGGCTTTATGTTCAATGTAGTTTTTGAGGCAGGAATGTTCAAATCCATTGTACACAAAGGTGCTTTAAATTAGGACATTAAGACAGTGAAAAAAAACCTGTATGAATCAGACTGTAACTGTGACCTCCTCCACAGGATGACTGGAGATGGGAAGATGGCGCACCGTTTGGCTTTCACCACTGGGAAGTAAGGGGCTCCACTGACCTTTACAAGTGCCTACAGCTCAACTCTCAAGGTAAGAACAGTCTTTTGCTGCCTAAACAACCAAAAACACTTGAACATACAGTACAACACAGAAAGGACCATCAGAAAGAGGCACTATGAAGTGAGATTGATGGGTTAGCCAGTTGTTGAACCTAAAGAGTTTTCAGTGTCGCAAAGGTGACTCCTGGCTGGATCGCCATGGTTAAGATCGCCATGGCAGGTCAATCAAACATCCCCCACACTGACCCCAACAAGTGGCTGACGTTAACTGAAAGGTTGTTAATTAATGCCAACATTAGGTACACACTTGTGATTAGTTGGTCTACAACATTAGATTTGAAATCTGAGTCCTGCTACTCCTCCTGTGCTGTCACTTTTCTCTTGCAGCTGACACTTTCACCTTTTAATTGTGGTGTCTTGTTCAACTAAATATTGATAACATGCTTAGATGGTGGGGCTGTTGGGCAAATCATATAATCAGTGTATGCCTGAACATTGGTGTAACACTGCAAATATGTGCTGTCATGGCAAGTCTTATGTGCACAGAGTGTGATGAAGAAAAAGGAAAGGAAAGGAAAGCTGATAGCCACCATTGTGATACATGTTATCTGTGACTGGGATTTAAAGTTTTGTCCAGCCAGCTAAAACAAAGAAAGCCTGGCTATATCCAGCTTGCTTGGAAATAAACCCCTGAGGCCTGTTCTGCCATTAAACTTCTGTTAAAAAAAAAAAAAAAGACTGGTAAAAGTAGATGTACTGTTTCAACTTCTTTGCTTACATAAAAGTGAAAAAGTGCAGGTTTTGAAATGTATTTAGAGTATAAAAGGAAAAACTAGCCCTCTGAAAGACATTTCTACTGGCTGTTTCTGTGCAAAGTTAACTGAAACACACCTTTTCTCTGGTCAAGCCTCCCTCACCTCCCTCATCTTGTTATGTCTTTTACATAGGTTTTAATGTTATGTGTTTTTCATCTTCTTTGTTTTTTGTTGTTACATCTGTCATATCGTTTTTATCTGTTGTGCATAATATGCAGTGATGGATACAACAAGAAAGTACTATTACAAAGTATTTGGACTTAGTTACTGCCCACCTCTGACAATGATGATGATGACGATGATGATGATGTTTTTACAGAGTCCAAAGGCTGGTCCAATCATGGCTGCGGCATGCCCTTCCCATTTGTCTGTAAGGTGAAGCCAAGCTGCGTGTAGCGTTACTGCTGACTTCTACTGATGATACTTAAGCTGCTGTTCGTTATAGGACTACATGCCACTGTCATGTTTATACACACTGGATCACAGTCATGCATATGCAACGTGTATTCTGATGATTGAATTGTTGTTTGTTTGTTTTGTTTTTTTCTTTGTTTTCACAGTAGCAATTTGGAATGTAAGGTAGTTGTAGAGATTGTGATTGGTGTTTCTATTCATTGCAATTTTAGCTGTATATGTATTTTAGCTCTATATATCTATAATAAAACATAAAAAAAACATATCAGCTGTCGTGCTTCTTTCTGACAAAGACACAAACTTTAACAGACTTGTCTTACCAAGAGACAAGCTGAATTATTATTATTATTATTTGTCATAATTAGGGCTGCATATCAGTGCTTATATCTATAAGGTAATAGCAGGAGTGGAAATAAGTAATTCAAATATTCAAATTACTGTAATCTAGTATTTTTTGGGGGGCGGTACATGTACTTATTTGAGTAGATTTTGTCTGTGCTTTTACGTATACTTAAGCATGCATTACAAGGTGTAATCTATTTAGTTACTTTTAAAATCATAGTTGAGTACTGAGTACAATTTTAATTAATATCTATATATATTTAGTAGTCAATAAGGTTCTCTGATGACAAATGGGCCAATGAAAACAATGACACACACAAAAGACAAAACAAAATGCTGCAGCACACATTTTGTTTAAAGATGTTAATGATTAATCGTTTATTGATTAATCGCTGTCAATTAAAATGTATTTGTGGATATTTAATCAATGGACATGGCAGTAATTGCACCTCATTTGACACTGTTTTGACTGGTGGAGCCTTTTGATGAATAAGGAAAATTAAACTTAGACTTAAAATGAAGAAAAAAGACGAAAGAAAGAAAACATAAGAAAAAAAACAGGAAAAAATTGAAAATGATGAAGAGACATGTTTTGTGTCATATAAATTATTAATGATGAATTGATTGTTCATGTTTTCAACTATTGGTTCAGGAAAACGCACAAAATTTGCAACTGTAGTTTGGAGAGGTGACTGTATCATCAACGGTTATCTTTTTCTTTTTTTTTTTTGCGACAATTACTCTATACTTTTACTTAAGTATATTTCTACTTCTACTTGTAATTGGGTAATATTTTAGCAAACTAAAAATATCCACCCCACTGAGAGGAGGGGGGGTAAGATAGTCTTCCTGACTGAACAGTGCCCAAAATATTATTAACAGAATTATGAAGTTTCACGTAAACAAGACAGCACAAGCACACATGATGACACACATCAATAGTAGGTCTAATCACACAAACATTATCTTGTTAAAGAAGAAATCTGTCATATATTGACTTTGAATAAACATAATGACTACAATGTGGTAACATGTTAAGTTGAAGTACTTGCTCCTCAATGCTTGAGCTGCAGCGTCAACTTTGAAATTTCTATTCCAGGCTGGAACACCTGTTTTGTTTTCATGTTAGAGTTCTAATTAATGCTGAATGTTCACCAAGTGAGTGTCTGTTTACAAGTTGTAATAAGTCATTAATAATCTTGTAGAAGGAGTAGATGTTTATAATGAATAAATGTGGTGACGCCTGCAAACTAATTCAGGCAGACAACTCAAGCTGCATCACCAATCACGTGTGACATGCCTCACTCTCAGTAGTACATACCAAACACACCCTTCCAATGTGGCAGTCTATTTAAGCTGCTAAATACCCCATTTCTCTCTATGCTTGCCAATGCATTGCTGCTCTGAACTAGTGTCACTGCCTGCTCTTTTAACCCCACTACAACCCCAGCATCCACCTGCAGGCTCCAACTGGAGGTTCAAGAAGTTGCTCATCACTCAACTTATACACCAATCAGGCATAACATGATGACCACCTGCCCTAATATTGTGTTGGTCCCCCTTTTCCTGCCAAAACAGCCCTGTCCCGTTGAGGCATGGACTCCACTAGACCCCTGAAGGTGTGCTGTGGTATCTGGCACCAAGATGTTAGCAGCAGATCCTTTAAGTCCTGTAAGTTGTGAGGTGGAGCCTCCATGGATCAGACTTGTTTGTCCAGCACATCTCACAGATGCTCGACTGGATTGAGATCTGGGGAATTTGGAGGCCAAGTCAACATCTCAAACTCGTTGTTGTGCTCCTCAAACCATTCTTGAACCATTTTTGCTTTGTGGCACGGAGCCCACAGCCATCAGGGAATACTGTTTCCATGAAAGGGTGTACATGGTCTGCAACAATGCTTAGGTAGGTGGTACGTGTCAAAGTAACATCCACATGGATGGCAGGACCCAAGGTTTCCCAGCAGAACATTGTCCAAAGCATCACACTGCCTCCACTGGCTTGCCTTCTTCCCATAGTGCATCCTGGTGCCATGTGTTCCCCAGGTAAGCGATGCTCACACACCCGGCCAGCCATGTGATGTAAAAGAAAACGTGATTCATCAGACCAGGCCACCTTCTTCCATTGCTCCATGGTCCAGTTCTGATGTTCATGTGTCCATTGTTGGTGCTTTCAGTAGTGCACAGGGATCAGCATGGACACCCTGACTGGTCTGCAGCTGTGCAGCCTCCTACGCAACAACCTGCGATGCACTGTGTATTCTGACACATTTCTGTCAGAACCAGCATTAACTTCTTCAGCAATTTGAACAACAGTAGCTTGTCTGCTGGATCAGACCACACAGACCAGCCTTCACTCCCCACATGTATCAGTGAGCCTTGGCGGACCATGACCCTGTCGCCGGTTCATCACTGTTCCTTCCTTGGATCACATTTTGATAGATACTGACCACTGCAGACCAAGGTAATCAAGTCATGTTCTGCTGCTGAATAAACATTCTAAAACGTGAGCTGTCTGACCGAACTGGGCAAAATGTTAATGGATTTTGGCAGGCAGTGAGACAGACAGCCACAGGGCAGAGTGTGTATTTTCAGAGCAGTGGGTTTTGGTTTTCAGGATAACAGGCTTAACTTTACATTGACCGACAACTGACAGTTATAAACAGCTGATCAACTGACAGTGGAGGACTTGTCGCCCCTTGTTATTGTCAGTTTATGATGCTGCATGCATCGTGCCTATGGCCTGCAGAGCTTTTCCCAAGTCTGGGGAGGAGGAGGCAGAGGAAAACATCTAGCTTCAATGATAGATCATTTATTAAATAGGATATCAGCCTATTTAATATACAGTCTGTGTCTCCAAGTCATTATTTGGATGGCTGTGCTCATTTTGGCACATGTAATTGCTACATATTACTCCTGTAAAAGAATCAGCTGAACTGAATTCTTTGTCCCATAAAGTATATCACTTTGATGCTGAAGTCTTTTCCCTAACAATGGGCCTCATGCAAGAACATTTTCATATTTGTGTCTTAAATTTCTCTTACTTTTTTCCTATGAATAAATCTGTCATTTTAACAGTGTCAGGACTGGAATAAAACACCTGAGTGCTGTTAGACTGTCAGACTGTCACTGAAATAAAGAAGAAATGTGTCGATATGAAAATGACTTAAGAAAAGAAAAAGACTTACCACAGCCACAGTAAGGGGCAAACAATGACTGCAGCGGGAGGAGAGGGTTAAGGGGGAGTTTTCATCATGGAGAAAGAGGACAGAATAAGTGAGGATGTTTACCTGCAGATATACAGCCAATACACCTAACAGGAGGTAAAAATAAATCATCGAATGAATGACGAGAGGCTTCATATGTAAATTTAGAATTTGAAATGTAGTTTAACAGGATTATGTTGACATAATTTTCAAACTCAAAATGTCTTCAAACTAATGAAAATATACAGTTATTAGTGAAAAACTTTGGTTTGGACACCAGCAGAGTGACTGCACATGACTCTACGCCTGGACCTCATAAATTGTGTTGATGTCTGAAAGAAACTTCAAAATGCGAGAAAAACGGTGAATGCTGAGTTTTGTTCATTTTGTTCGTATGCGTGGTTCTTGCATGAGGCCCAATGATGTAGGATGAACTTGAACTAATTGGAAAATACTTTTCTTATTATTCCCACCATTTCTTTTCTCAAGTTCTTTTCAATTCAAGAAACTTCTTGACCTTGTGAGGCAGGTGGATTGGTGAAACCACAAGATGACGTGAGAATTCCTCTTGTGTTTGTGTAGGCACCAAAAGTGGTGCAGCCAATCAGTGTCTAGGAGGGACTACTGGCAGCTACAGGTATGGTTTTAGGTGTGACGACAAGGAGAGGTACCCATGGGAATTATTCATCTTGTACAAACACCGGTGGCTCCTGAAGAGGTTAGTAAGATACTGTGATCATCAGTTATATCAGAACTAGAGTATTTCTTCATTGAAAGAAGAGAAAAGAACAACACTGAAGGCTTTTCTCCATGGAAAACATGTTTTCACTGTTCTTCGTCCCAACTTTTCTGGAACTGAGGTTTGTAATGGTATATTAATGGTGTATTTCCACAATTTCCATAATCCCGAAAAATATGAAATAATGGCACATCCTCTCTTTATGTTTCTTTTTCTTTTTTCCCTTCATGAAGCTGTTCTCACATTATGACCTGAAGAATCTCCCACTTTGGAGAATACTGTCTCAGTACAACACATAACACACAAAATAATACAAGTAAATGAATCCAACTTGACTGTTGTCATCTCATATATTTATTTTTCCATTTTATATCAACAGAGAGGATAAGAGAAATCCATCAATTCAACTGAAAAATACACTTGTGCTTCTATTACCAGAAAGGTGAGGTAATAAAATGTGCAATATAAACATACAGTCCATTGCAGAAAATTGTCTTCACAGTCAGCAACATGTTGATCCATGTACGGCAGTCAGTGACAAACACGCCTCCGTCCTCAGGAACTACCATTAGCACAGTACCCAAGTTTATATGAGCAGATGAATGGATGTGTGTTGGTGCAGGTTGCACAGGACCAGCCTTGATCTCCTGCAGATCAACATACAGTTAGAAACAGATTCTGATGGAGGGTCATGTTATCACTCTCATGCAGATGTTAGAAAGGACTGAATATCTTGTTCTGCCTGTGTGTTTCAATGAAGAAAGCCTGTTCAGCTCAGTGTGCGATCTTACCCTGGCTGTTCAAATGCACACAGTCATAGCTACTGGTCGTGTGGTAATGCCAGTTGTTGTAGTCGAACGGTGTAGCATCATCCCACCTCCAGTGGCCCTGTGGGGACACAGTCAACTTACAGTCAGTATTTGTTACAACGCTGTGGAGAAGTGTCTGTTTTTAAAGCTTGAGCGTGAATCTGATCCCTGACCTGGAATCTGTATCCACCCATCCAGGCTGTTAAGAAACCAGCCTTCCAGGCCAGCTGCTGCAGATAATTGTACTCCCATAAACTGTGGGCTGATGCCAGGCTGGAACCCAGACTCTCACACAGAAACTAGACAGAGAGACAGACAGGGACACAGAAGCAAAGACATGAACAGAGAGGTGGACACTGGTCGACTTTCTGCTGGGGCAAGAATTAGAAACCATGTGTATCATGATACAGGAGTCATAATTTAATATACCGTGATACTGTAAGCATGGTGATATATTGGTGTTTGTTTCTAACCAATTTTAGAAATTAATCCTGTATAAAGAACACACCACCATGCATAAAATCTGGGTTAAAACGATAAATAAAGAACACTGAAGATAGAAAACAGCACTGCTCTCTAGTATTCAGGTTTAAACACAACACAAAATAACAATACCACAAATCTTTTCTTCTATCACAATATTGCGACACAGTATTTTGAGAATATATACAGTATCACAAAACATAATGTCACAATATTCAAGTGTATCTAGATTCTTTTTATATCCCTAGTTTCTACTGTAGAATCAATGGGGCAAAGACATTATTTCAGTGCTTTGAGCTCCACATGATACCTGAGACACAGATATGTCAAAACCCAGGCCAATAAAACTAAAATCATCCTCACAGATAGATACCATGAGAGATTAGTGAAAAAATGTCAATTTGTGGGTGAATCGACCCTTTAAACTTTTTGTGTCCACCAGTGAAGCACAGACTGTAGTGGAGGAAACCTGAAAGTTGGTTTTGATGGTGTTATTTGTAGGCTGGCAGTTTCCCACTGTGTCCAGTTTTTGTGCTAA
Source organism: Lutjanus erythropterus (assembly GCF_056507025.1). NCBI lineage: Eukaryota > Metazoa > Chordata > Actinopteri > Lutjaniformes > Lutjanidae > Lutjanus > Lutjanus erythropterus. The sequence goes on along the minus strand of NC_139319.1, from coordinate 40,183,822 downwards.
GCCAGGCTAAACACATCCTGGACATTCAGGAATAAAACATATAAATCATCTCATCTGTTTTAAGTTAAATGTATCAAAACTGTCAAAATGTTAATTTAAGAATACTGCAAAAACTCTTAAGCCAAAGTAAAATGAGCTAAGTAAACTAAGTAACCAGTGTGAAAATGGGTCTTTGACACTTTAGCATTTTACAACTGGAAACAGTCAACTGGAAAAATGTGACTGACCAAAAATCAATTTTTTCACCCTTAAACAGGATCAGAACATTTCCTCTCATCTCTTGACAAACATATCTGTCTTTTACCTCTGCATTAGTCCAGGTATACGACATGTTGACCAGCAGATAACAGCTGTCCTGGTGTGACTGCCATCCTTCTGGACAATATGAACGTGATCTCCCTGAAAAAAATGAACATTTAACCATCATTTAAACACAGGATGTACACTCAGGTAAACCTCTAAAGAAAAGTGCACATCATGACATGACAAAATCTCATGTAAGTCAACAGCAGCATGCTAACCATCTATTAGCTTAGCTTAGCATAGTGACTGGAAGCAGGAGGAAACAGCTAGCCTGGCTCTGACTAACGGTAAAAAACAAAACACCAACCTGCAACTATACAGCTCAACAATGAAAACCTTTTATCTTGTTTGTTTAATTTCACACAGAGCCAGGCATGCTTCTAGTCTATGCAAAGCTAAGCTAATTGTCCCCTGACTCAAGCTAACATAATACACCAGTAACTCTTGTAAAAAAAAACAAACAATATGTCAAACTAATTCTTCCAGCAGAAAAGTGTGGTGGATTGTTTTGCTCCTTGAGAGCAACAAAAATTCAGTGTTGTTACAAAACTTGGGGCTGTCTGTTTGAATTTTTCCAGTTTTTATGTGTGTATGTGGTTAATATATGTTACATATAAGATGTGTACAAACAATATACTGATTTCTTTTACAAACTGGATGATTAATGAAAATACTACATTTTAATTAAAAAAAAAAGTTAACAGAATTGTTATTATTGGATATCACAGATTTTGTCATGTCATCAACAGCAGCCTCAGTCTGAGCTCATCATGTCATTTACCTTGGATGAAAGGAGGAAGAGCTCCACCTCCTGGACAGTGCAGGGATCAGAGAGGGAATGAAGAACACAGCTTCATTTTATACATTCTGATTATTTTATGCAAATCATTTTCATCTTATCTGTGTTAAATCTTGTTACTGTTGTGTGTTTCCTGAAATGAGCTTACGTGGAGTTTCGTCCTGCAGTGGATCCTCCAGAGCAAATTCTGTTGTGTCATCTACAGTCAGACAGACAGACAGTCAGACAGACAGACAGACAGACAGACAGACAGACTCTGAGGTCAGAAGTATGTTCAGTGTTCAGGAGGAGTAACCTGAAGCCCCTTATTGTCCCCTGCTGTAACAATATCACATGATAATATCATCATGATAGTCAACATGTCCAGTGTCCCTATGGACTGTTTACAATGTGAGAGCAGGAAGCAGGTAAACAGACGCTCACCTGGAGCTGCACCTTTAGCCTCCATGTCTTCAACATCTGCTACTTCCAAAACTGAGAGGAGAAACATGATGAATGTGGTTAAAGAAACAATCTGAATCTGAACAAATGTCACAGAATTTCAAAGTATCAACAGTGATCTGAGTCATAAATGATGTTTTGAGCACTACAGTAAAACAGGCAGAGTATCATTATGTTCTCTAAAATGTTCATCTCAAATCAGAAATAAGATTATAATGGAGGTGATAAGTGTTCTCTCTTCAGATGCAGTAAATACATGCAGTGGAATGAAGTATGAATATGTATAGTATATAGTTCTGGATGATGATGTTCTGCTGTAGTGAGTAACAGCAGCTTGTGGAGACTCTGACCTGGGACTGAAACATCAGCTGTGTCCTCTGGGACATTGTCTTCCACTGGAACAACTGACAGGAAAGACAGTGTTTTCACATGTTAATGACAAGAGTTTGTTGTGTTTCCTGTCAATCATCTTTTCATCATTAGTCACCATCACAATAATGATGATGAGAATGAAGAGCACAGAGAGGGAACCAGCTGCAGGCTGCTCATTACACATCTGTAGCCTTGTGTTTATAGAGGCCTGTGACATCCAGGAGTGGAAAGAATACTGAAAATCTATTGTACAAATGCAGTTACATTTCCAAAATATTACTCAATAACAAGTAAACTACTGAGTATTAGTTTTTTTTTTAACTGTTGATGTGAACCTGTATGTGCTGCAGTGTTGCAGCGCTGCAGTGTTGTTGTTGTTTTTGTTGTTGTTGTACATGTATCTTGGTTTTCATTGGCTTGTTTGTGATCACATAACTTATTGGGCTACAAAAATGCAGATGAAAGGTATTGATCACATTCTCACCTATATAGCATTTTTGAGACTGATACCGATATTGATTTTAGAGGGTAAAAATTCACAGATTACTGATACCATGTCTGATATCGTGAATTTTTGTGCTACTATAAAATAGACCTTTTCGATGTGGCTTGTGCACCAGGATGACTTTGCAAATGAAAGGTTTTTTTCATGCACATTTACCACCTAAATATATAAAGATACATTGAGGAAAGGTTAATAAACATCAGTACAGTTTAATATCAGTCTATTGCTGAATATTCAATACTGTCAGTCAATTAGGGGCAGGTTGTAAAACAAGAAACAGCTTCTCAGCATTTACACCTGCAGGGAGCTTCTATTGTCCTCATCAGTGTTCCTCACTGTGCTGAAATTACATTACCTCAAGCATCATTTTAATATGTTCTGTAAATTAGAGTTTTCATATCAGTAGACATATACTGATATGGGCCCATGTCAGGACATCATACCTTGGTTGACTGAGATATTGCTTGGGCTCTAGTTTGATTGAAATTGCACTCAGCACTCAATTCTGATTTTAAAAGTAACTAAGTAGAGTGGTAGTAGTACTTCATCCTAATGCTTAAGTAACCCCCTCAGGCAGAATTATTGAGCTTGAATGCCACAAAAACACACAAAAACATCTAAAATGTTTAAGAATTGTTGTGCAATTGACTAAACAATTAGATTCAACAAGAAACCAGAGTGATCTATTTACAGACTGCTGAAAGCTAAAGAAAAAAGCAAATGAATCACTGCAATTCACAGAGACAACTGGACTCCAGCCAGTGAAACATGGATTCGTAGTTGCAGTTTTGTGTCAGGTATGTTGGATTGCAGAAGAATTATCTAATGTTACTCGTCAATCAAATATTTAGCATTTTTCATTTTTCTGTTTATGTGAGATGTTCATCAGACACTGACCTGGGACTGAAACATAAGCTCTATCTTCTGGAACGACGTCGTCCACTGGAACAACTGAGAACACAAACAGTAAAAACATCATGTCATCAAATGAATATGTCATTTCTATACAAATGTGATCTGCTGACCCTTAACATGAATGCAGCTGCTGTCATGGACACTAATATTATCTTTAATAATGATCAAATCTCATTTGATCATTGGCGGGAACAGAACAGTAATTATGTGTTGAGAAGCACTTTATATTCACTTTAAATACAAACCTAAACCTGCTCTGAGCCCTGTTTTCTAATCTCTGTCCATCATGTCAAGATACTTCAATGCAAGTACCAGTTCAAACAGGAGGTGGCGCTGTCACTTCACTATAAAAAGGTTCCTCCTCATGCATTTTCATATTTAACCCTTTGAATATTCCACCAGTTTTACTCATGAAGTGCAGTTCACCTGTCATGAGGAGTTTGACTCAGCCTGTGAACAGACCTATCATTTCCTCTGTTTGGTTTGTCAAGTCCAAGAAAATGACTCTGATGGTGTCACAGTGATGTCATTAGGGCTATTTCAGTTTGGAGATTTCAGCTTTTCAGCAGAAAGTCTGTGTTCCAAACAGGATGTGGGAAGTTTGAAACCTTTACCATGCAGGGAGGGCCTGACAAAAGATGCTAGTTACTGCGTTATGGGAAATTTTGGAACTACTGTTTGATCTATACTTGAGACCAAAGTCCCTCATCTTCTCAAAGTGTCACACTGTGACTCAGTTTGCTTTGAGACATGCGAGACTGTCGTCGCCAGAGAGACCAGAGCACCTCTTGTCCCTTCACACACAGACGCTCACAGAAAAACATCCTGTGTTCACATCTTCCTGACAAAAACTGGTTAGTTCAGGCAACGTTCTGCATGTTCACACTGAGTAACAAAGGTGGACATAGTGGGATGTTTTCATTCTGACAAAAAAAGTTACTAAGACGAGGTCAGAAAAGACAATGGAACAGAAAGCGTCTTCAAGCTTTGACCTGGACATCAGTTCTTTCCTAACCAGGTAGCCTGAGTGTCTAAACTCATCATATATGAACCTGCAGGGATCATTTGCGCTGTTTTTTTGTTTTTTTTTGGAAGACGCTCGCATCATGTTTTGTCTTTGAGTTGTGATAAATTGTTCGATGTGAAGAAATGACAGAAAGTGTCAGTAGTGTGGTTTGGAGTCTACTGATGACTTTACCTGCTGCAGCACTGACAGAGAGACTGACACAGAGAAGAGAGACGAGCAGCTCAGTCTTCATGATGAACATGATGAAGGTCTGGAGGAAAAAACACAGAGAGTCTGGATTCTAAATGTGTGTGTGATGATCATATTATTAAACCTCAGTGTTTAGTTACATTATTATATAACAGTGATTGTTTATTCTCCTAAAATCTAAAAAAAAAACACATGAACTGATAACTGTGTAAATATTCATCCTGAACTGATCAAACGTTTGCTAAAAGTTACATCAAACAACATCTGCTCCAGTTTAAGAGGTTGGAAACAGAAACCAACCAGAGAGAAAGAAAGGATGAAACCAACCAGAGAGAAAAAAAGGATGAAACCAACCAGAGAGAGAAAGAAAGGATGAAACCAACCAGAGAGAGAAAGAAAGAATGAAACCAACCAGAGAGAAAGAAAGGATGAAACCAACCAGAGAAAAAGAAAGGATGAAACCAACCAGAGAGAAAGAAAGGATGAAACCAACCAGAGAGAAAGAAAGGATGAAACCAACCAGAGAGAAAGAAAGGATGAAACCAACCAGAGAGAAAGAAAGAATGAAACCAACCAGAGAGAAAGAAAGGATGAAACCAACCAGAGAAAAAGAAAGGATGAAACCAACCAGAGAGAAAGAAAGGATGAGTGCATTAAAAGATGACAGTAGCTGAGTGTCAGTAGGTTTTACCTGGTTGAAGTCAGTATCAGCTGTAATGAACATGACAGCCTGCTGAGCTCTTTATATACTGACTATCAGCACAGACCTACTGGAACAAGATAACAAGAGATAACAAGGTTTGAATGACACTTTACCAGAAGTGACCCAGGTTATAGGAATATGTTTTGGAAGGAGTTCAGTAGTTATCATTGTATCACTGTGTTACTCAATCCAGACTGCTGGGAAACAAACCATGATTTCCTGACTACATAAAATAAAATGTACTATATTAAAGTTTCCATCTGTATTATAGGGTGTTAGTTTGTTGTAGAGGAGTCGGTCACTTTGGACAGTACCAGGCTAACTGGTTCCACCTACTCCCAGTCTTTGTGCTTTGCTAGGCTAATCAACTCCCTGCTGTAGCTCCGCTGTTTCATCCATCCAAAATGTACTTGTTGTCGTGTGGCTCACAACCTTTGTTGAAGAGATTCAAGAAATGCAACTTGACAGACGAGGGTATATCAGGGCAGGCAGCTTCTTCAAGCTTTCCAGATAGACTTACAAGAATCATTTTAAATGCCACAGTGGATTTATAAAAGACTATATGTGTTGTGTTCAAACTAATCAGAAGGAATTATCGAGACTTAAATGTGTTCCTTGAGTTTGTCAAACAGTAACAGGCCCTGTAGCTTTCAAGATTAAATACCAAATTTCCTGAAAAGCACAGAAGATAATAAACCACATCAATATTTTCAATTAAAAGTAAACGTGTTCAAGCTCTCTCTCAATACTGTTGCATTTTCTTGTTCACTAAATGTTGTTGATTAATTCAGATTATGTCTGTGTGTCCTGTGTGTCAGTTTCTAATCTGACCCATTTGAACATGTTTTAATCAGAGCTGAGGTTTGAATAAACCTCCTCCTCATGGCTCTGACCCACAGCTGCTGTCTTTGTTCCTCTGAAGTCAGCCTGCAGTAAATTCTGCTGTCATTGCGTAATACCCCTCATTCATACCATTTACAACTCCTTTCAAGTACTACACTGATTCAACGTAATAAAAACTTATGTAGCGCTTCTGTGTGCTATAAATTCATCAATCAGTCATTTACACGCTGCTTTCAGTGAAGCTGTAGAATAATCAGGTTGAATTTTACAACATCCACAGAATATTCAGTTCTATGAATAAGTTAACATGGAACATATCAAAAGAAAGTACAGATCTTTTAGTTTCAGACACAAAAAGATGTTTTGTTCAAGCTTAATTCAATCCTTTTTTTTTTTTATAAGCGATTGAATGTTGGTTGGCTGCATCAAAAAGTCCACTTTACAATTTTTAAGCAGGATATGGATGTTTTTATTTATTTATTTATTTTTTATCACTTCAGTCACTTCACTGTAAAGAGGCCTTGGGGCTGGAGCACTGTCTGCCCTGGCTGTGGCGTGGGAGCCTGGGCTCTGTGGCCAGGTCATGATGCTCTCTGACCCACGGCCCTGCAACTGAGCACCGATGTTTTCATGCTAGATCACACCATCTTTTTCTCTGTTGCTCAATTAGCTAAAGCTATGAAGCTATGCTTTGAAAATGAAGCAAACTAGATACAATATGAGGTCAGTTTACTCAGTGTTTGCGAGCCTTGCAATGCTGTTTGGAAAAGATATTGCACGGATATTAGAATACAAACCCCACATCTGAGTATATTTTTGTTATTGGACATCATTTAGTCCTTATCATCATATTTTAGCACTGTTTTGTTCAGGGGGATAAACCCAAGTAAACTGATTTTATTCACCATTTTAAAATGAAGCTGAGAGTTTATTCACCTGTTTTAAATCAACTGCATCGATTAATGGGAGAAAACAAGCATTGCTTTACCACTACACCCTTGATTTAGTTATATTCTCCAGTATAATGTTAACATGGTCAATATGTGAATTGATCTACTGTCAGATACAATAAAAGTCATTTAAAAATCAGGGAAGTTTAATGTTAATCAATGTTGCAGCCGTGTTAGCATCTTGATCACATAAATCATCATTGTTTGACGTTACAGTCAGGCATGAGGTGTCCTGCAGCTTTAATTTTAACTCAGCTGCATAGATTAGGTTAATAAACAACTTTTTATGTTACAGCTTTGCCAGTTTAGCCAGAAGTTACCTTCAATTCTGGAGTTTTGGTCCTCTGAGGATCGTCTTTAAACATTCACAGATGTCAGAGACACAAGACAAACACCTACCCATTGGAAAATTCCCTAACAATGGGGCCACCAAGATCTAATATCTAACTATTATATCTATCTAAGATGTTTTCCTTGTGCCCTGGCCCCTGTAGAGCCTCAGGGTTTTTGGACAGTGGCCCAGTTGTCATAATGGTTAATCCATCCCCGTAACTGCATCACATCTGAGGGATCATGGAATAAACAAAGTCTAAAGTCAGTAAATCTTTCCTGTAAGTCTGCATCTGATTATGTAACAGAAAGTCCTCAAATCACTGCCACAATCAAGAGAGCAAGACACTCACTTCAATCATAAGGACATTACGTAAGGTTTTATCATTTGTTTCTCAAGAGTTTACAGCCATTTATGAATATAGAGTGTATGAATTTCAAGTTTCATCCAGTATCTACACTGATGACTGGCTGCTGGGGAACTTTGCTCCATGTTGAGATTTAGGTGTAAAAACTACTTGGTCAGTGTTGACTTGTTGAAAATGAACAGTGTTAACGTTAGTTGACTCAGAAAATGAACTGATTCATGGATTTAAATTAAATCCTTCAGATGTGATTGGGCCATTCAAATACTATAAACCATACTGTAATTATGAACTGCAGTTATAAACAGAGGTTACAAAAGTACACACATTATTTATTCAAGTAGAAGTACAGATACCTGTGTAAAAAGAAGACTAGTTAAAGTAGAAGTACCGATTCAGCTGTTTCATCTTGTTGTTTTTTTGTATTGTTGCATCTTGTAAGTTGTTTTTTGACTTCTTTCGTCCTTTTCATCATTACATCATTTCGTTTTGTTGTGTCTTTTACATCATGTTTTGTGTTATTGTAGCAGGATTTGCAACACACCATGGAATCACCACAGCTCTCTCTGGATATCTTTTACTAAATGACTCTGTAATGATACAACATGTGACAGGGACTGCATCAATTCACATCGTCCTCTCTGACTACTGTAAAGGATGAATAAAATAATAATGTAAAACAAACGACAAAAATATAAAAAATAGTAAAAATGAACTTTTACATTCGTTTTATACAAATGCCACAGAAAAATGACTCGGCTTGAAGCGAGCAGCAGCACTTCAGAGGAACACAGTTGAAAACAATGCAGGGTAACTTTAAAATGCTTTACAGTACAAACTTGAACTTTATGCACTACAGCTGTCTAACAAAACTCTCTCAGGATATTATCACAATGCCACATTTAGATGCAGGTTTGGTCCATCAACATACCTGTCTCTCTCAGATCCAAATACAGACTGAGAGAGAACTTTAATTCAAAACATATTTTCATGAAAACAGAACACATAAAATATTACTTCTTTTCATAGTACTGTAAACAATCTCACAACAATGTTGTGACTCCAACATAGGAACTGAGTACCAAACAAATCCATTAAAGTACTTGAAATCCATACACCCCTCCTCTCATTGTCTGGAAATGGACTATACCAGTTCACTGAACAGATCTTAAAGTTAGCTGGAATATCAGAACACACTATTACATTATTGTGTCTCTTTGGTCGTTACATCTCTTATATTGTTTTTTGTCTGGTTACGTCCTTTATGTTCTTTTTCATCTTGTTACATCCTTTTCGACTTGTTATATCCCTTACATAGTTTTTGAATTATGTTTTTTCGTCTTGTTACATCTATCGTGCATGATATGCACAAAATCAATCATGATGTTGGGAAGATGGCGCACAATGATGCAGAATTAAAATAATCAATAATTCTGCTTAATTGCATTAGAACTGAAGTACGCTGCATTCTTTGTGTTAAAATAGAGGGAGGAAAAATAGAAAGGTGTCAGAAAAACAAATACTCAAGTACAGATACCTGAAAAAGCTACTTAAGCAACAAAGCACTTGAACTTTGAATTTTGAGCTTCCTATCTCTGCATATTAGATACATATAGTGCATCAAATATATGATATGACCCTGTTCCCTGGTTCAGATTCTACTTTATGATTTATGATAAAAGGGTGTGGAGTGACCTCTGGCTGAAGGACAACGAGATAAAGGCAGCAAACAAGAACAGTTCCTGTTTCTTTATGGAAATCACTTTTTACTTTTAAGTCTGTGTAAAGGGAATTCAGAGCTTCTTTAAAAGTGTCTTTAAAAATCTCTTTAAAAATTTTATAACAAAAGCAATTGATGAGATATGTTAATCAGATTTGTTCTATGTACTCAGTGGTCATCAAAGTCTTTAATCACATTGCATTTGTGTATTTCAGGTACCCTGTTGATGAAATAGGTTCTGTTAAATAAACCCCTAAAAATGGCTACTCCTCAAGAAAAGGCACAATGTGTATCGTGGTTTATTGAAACAAATCGAATACGCAGACTCAGCGAAACTACAGGATTAAGTATGGACAACTGTCTGGCAGCAGTACGGATGGAGGAGAACAATCAAAGGCTTGTCTTACACAATCGATGTTTTCCTCAGATGTTCTTGGTCGTCCACTCCTCCCTTTATCCAACACTGTCCCTGTGTCCATAATTTTTTTGTGCCATGCACGAATTGACGGATGTGACAGTGGATGTCTTCCATACTCACGCTGTGAGGAGAGGTAAGAGTTATGGGTGTTGCTGTTTATAAAGTGTTAAAATATGGTAAAAATGCTAAACAGAGGTACAAACTTCACATGGTACAGGTCACACATGTTACCTGCTGCTTTACAATTATTTTGGAGTTTGTATTTCTTTCTTTCTTTTATCAGTACAGCACTTTTATGTAGCATGCTACAATACCGATCTCAAGTTGAGCTAATGGAGCATGATGGTTTTTCACACAGGTTGTTGTGTTGTTCCCTTGTTTTTAAAGGTGTGGCTGTGAAAAGCTTTTACACCCTTGTCAACATAAACAACACATTTCAGGTGCAAGGGATGCTTGATTCAGGTTTCATGGCCTGCACATTCAGCGAGCAAGCAGAACTAAAGATGTTTAGTGAGAACATACTCTCAGGACCCATTCCCTTCACACAAGAGTTTGTGCTAGTAGGTTGTGGAGGGACACTGAGCAAACCAAAGTGGACGTATGAGGCGGAAATTAAACTGTATGGAAAGTAACAACTATAGGTGTCTTGTTTCCAGTGGCAGTCTTCTCCCAGAGTGTGAGCAGTTCCTCAACCTCTTGGCAAACTCATCCCGGTGGAGAAGTGAGGAGCTTCCACATGCGATCAGGACCGTCAAGCACCAGCAGTTAGTCACCTTATTGGAGAAGGAAGGTTTGGGGCAAACGGTCAAATAATGCCCCGGCAGTACAGTAATTGTTGAGCCCTCCTCCTCCAAGTCCATCCCTCGCAACATCATGGTCAGCTGTGTCATCACACCATTGTGGGGTGACAGATGGATTCCCATGAAAGTTACCAACCTGACAGATAAGCCCATTACCTTGAAGAGGAACAGTAAGTTGGCAGATGTGTCCCCCTGTCTGGCTGTGGAGGACTTTGAGGTTTTCCAGGGTACCAACCATCCTGAAAGAGCCAAACAGGAGGAAAAACATGATAATGCCAAGCCTGGAGACCTGAAACAGCGATTACAACAGGTTGGACTGGCTGACACTGATATCGACCAGTGCCACACTGACCAAGCAGAGAAGGAGAAGTAATATAACATATTACATAATATAACAACATTTTCTCCAAGCATAAACTGGACTGTGGCAAAGCAAAAGGCTTCACACATTGCATCCGAATCACTGATCAAAGACCATTCCGCCTCCCCTATCGGTGCGTACCACCAGAGCATTACCAGAAACTGCAACAGGTCCTGTCTGAATTGCAAGAGCAGGAGATAATAAGAAAATCAGTGATCATGCCTCCCCCCTTGTGCTTGTGTGGAAAAAGGACAGCAGTTTGAGACTCTGCACAGACTTCAGGTGGCTAAATGCAAGGATCCTCAAGGATGCACACCTGCTACCACACCAGCCAGACTGTTTGGCCACTTTGGGTGGAAACACCTTCTTCAGCACAATGGACTCTTTTGGGTCATATTATAAATGGTGATGGCTGGCTGTGGACCCAGCAAAAATCAAGGTCATATCAAAGATGTCAAAAGCAGACCTGATGGAAGAGGATCACCTGATGGCACACCATCAGTGAAAAGGATAAAAATCCTTGGGATGTTTTTTATTATCAACACTTCATCTCCAAGACCAAACCATTGTTTGCTCTCACTGTTGGACAAAAGAAACATGGGAAGGTCAAGTCAAGTTCCAACACCGGTTCCTACAGGAAGCTCAGACCCTCTGATTTGACAGATGAATGTGATGTGGCCCTAAGAAGTCTGAAAGAGAGTCTGTTAAACTGTGTTGTCCTTTCTAACCCAGATTTTTCTCAGCCTCTGATTCTCTAAGTTGATGCTTCACTAGACGGTCTTGGGGCCATGTTGTCACAAATTCCAGCAGGTGAAAAAAAAGCACACCCAATTGCATTTGCCAGCAAAACTCTGAGCAGTTCTCAAAAGAAATACCCAGCTCACAGACTTGAGTTTGTAACTTTAAAATGGAGTGTGTGCGAGAAGTTCAGCCATTGGTTGAGAGACCATTCTTTTACTGTGTGGACAGATAACAATCCTCTTACCTATATCATGACAAAACCCAAGCTCGACGCCTGTGAGTAACGCTGGGTGTCCAAGCTCGCCCCTTACGCATTCGACCTGAAACACATACCTGGCACCAAGAACATAGTGGCCGCTGCCCTCAGCAGAGACCCCTTTGCAAAAACAGTCAGTCACAGGCTCATCACAGAACAGTACAGCCATCTCCTTGCTGAAGTTGAGAGTGCTGGTCATGACGGTGTCCAAGACACCTTCCAGTTAAAGGTCCAGTGTCACCGGGTAAAGAAATCCAGCTGCAGTAACATGTCTCAGTCTGCCCTTATCAAGTGTCCCTGTGATGCTGTTCATGATTCACGAGAGGCTGCTGCTGAGACGAGAGCTGTGGAGTTCATCCAGTCTGTTCAGGATCTGTTGCCGCCAGGGCAAGAAATGCCCCAGAGACAGAGAGCAACTTATGCAGCGAGTGCAGCAGTCATTCTCAAGTTCAACATGATAAAACTATTCATTAAGTCAGTCTGACATTTGATTGCTCAGTTATAGTTGACTAATGTATGTAAACTTATGACCAGAGGAACAGTAGTTAAATGACTTGAAATGAGTCACAATATAAGTGTGCGTCTGTGTGCATCTGCACGTCATAGGTGTGTTCTGGTATTCAAACAAACAGCACTACATCTCTGAAGTTATTTCACCATTTCACAGCAAAAATGCCCACTTTTTCATTGTGTTGCTTACAGTAGTCATCAGATAACGTTAAATATTACACCAACTTAAAAAAAAATTGATGGTGACAAAGAAAGTAGTAGAGTACTGAGTAAAGAGTACTGGAACCAATTAGATAGTTGTCAGTCACAACCTGGGAAGTCCCAGATACTGTTCTGGCAGGATCTGGACAAAAGTTAAGCCCCTAAAAGGGGGGTTTAAGTCTGGCATGTTAAATTAGCATATAATCTTTTGTTCTGTTGTGTGGTATCACATCACCTATATGTCAACTTGGAGAAAGCACATGTCATGAGAATGAAAATACTTCTCATTTTTTCACAAATTGCACACTGGTTTTAACTATACTGTTGGCTAGTTTAAGCTGTAGCACTACAGCAATGCATCATGGTCTCTAAGATCATCAAATGTTTGCAGCCTGACTGCCCTGTTAGAACCATATATCTCTAAAATAAAGCCCCTTTTTCAGCTTTGTGACAATATAGTGGAGTAAAAAGTACAATATTTGTCTCTGGGATGTAGTGGGAGTGAAATATTAAGTTGGATAAAATATCCATACTCAAAAAAAGTATCCCAAATAAGTACAGTACTTGATGTATGTATGTAATTTACTTAATTACACTCCACCACTGGTTACAACTTTCGACTACTGCAAGATGGAAAGCAATGGGCTAACATTGACTATTGATTGACAACATATTGCATTCAAATTCAATTAATTGACTAATCACCAGGCAGAAGAGCCAAAGCTCAGTGTTGTTTCTGTATAGGTCTACTTATTCTTAGATCAGCAGATGGAGCAGGATGGTTGTAGTGGGGTGCCAGATGTGACTGTATGCCAATGGCAAATGGTTTCCATGGTCAGGTAGGAGGGCTCCTTAGCAGAATTTTCCTTAGGGAACCAGTGAGGCTGCATCAAACACGTGGTTAAAAGCAAGTATATCTTCAGTCTTATGCCTGCTCTGTATTTCATCCAAAAAATCTGTCTATTTTTGCCTTTCTGAAATATGATTGTTTCATTGTACTCAGTAACATTATCAAGTTCACGTGGTTAGACTCCATGGTAAATCTCTTAAGTATGACTATTCTTACTCAGCAAATACTTTTCAAAAAAAAACAAAACAAAGTTTAACCACACATGGTCACACATTTTATATGTCTTTATTACTGAAAACCAACCCATCCATCCATTTTCTGTAACCGCTTATTCCCGATGGGTGGCAGGGGGCTGCAGCCTATCCCAGCTGACACTTGGCAAGAGGCAGGGTTCACCCTGGACAAGTCGCCAGTTCCTCGTAGGGCTGACACATAGAGACAGACAACCACTCACGCCCACATTCACACCTACGGGCAATTTAGAGTCACTGATAAACCTAGCATGCACACTTCACAAATTCTCTGTAACCTATTGACAAACTGCTAAATGTTATGCATTGTACAACTCAATTCATATGTCTACTCATGTCTGTAAAAGTTAGCTAGTTTAGTTGACTAACTGTGTTTTTGCACTAGGGTGCAGATTTTAGTTTTTTCAGTTGACTTATTATAATGAATAGATGGTGGAATATATGGAAGCTGATCCATCACGGGGCCCCAGATGTTAATGTTCCTAACAACCAAATGCATTCCTTGAGCAGATGAAGTGATAAGCAGAGCTGCACCGGGTGTTACTCCAGCCACCTGAAATTTGAAAGAAACAAAAACTTTAACTGGGAGAGATCACATGATTGATGAAAAAATAATAAAATAATACTCTCCTAAAATGTATTGTACAAAACATATACAGGCAGAGTTTTATTTTTCAATAGCAATGTCTCTTTTCAGTAGAAAGAAAGTAGTTGCAGTATATTCCGCTGCAGTTCTAGTTCCTACATGAAACTGCTCACAACAAGGTCTGAAGATTATCTTGAGTAAGCAGGTGATGATTTCTGGAACAAGACCCAGCTGTTAGATTTTTCAAATGTATTTTTATGGTGCCATCTAGTTTCATCATACTGGAGAGAGGGCACACATCTCTATGGTCATTATCTCCAAAACTCAGCAACTTACACTTAACTATGTAGATGGATAAATACCACTACAAGTAAGTTGTAATGTTTTATTGTGGAATATTTTGTGTTGTGTAAAACTCATTGACTTGCAAGGTTTCTATATGGCACTTAAAATATAGCTATTGCCATCTTATGGCAACTATATAGCCAGATTATATTGCTGAATTTATTATATTAAAGAAATGGAAATATAAATGTGTAGTTGTCAGTTTATCTACTCTCCATAGCTGTTTCTTTTCTGAGAGCAGTTGTGTGTTTCTTTCAATCATGCCATTGTTATTTGCACTGTTGTTTTCCTAGGTTAGCTTCCTCAGTATAGCTAGTCAGCTAACTTTGTTTCAGTCTTCAGAGGCTGAAAACAACTAAGTTATGGACATGTAGCTCTGGGACAGAGACCCTTTTAAGTGCATGCAGGAGGGGAATAATTGGGTGATGGGAGACTGCACCTCTCACCTCTGTGCATAGACTTGCATATTGGCTGATACCTGGAACCAGTGGTGGACAAAGTACTCAACCCCAGTACTTGAGTCAAAGTATAGATACTCCTGGTCAAACATTACTCAACTACAAGTGAAAGTTGCTCAGTCAAAACTTTACTCAAGTTAAATTACTAGAGTACTTGCTTTTAAAAATACTTCAATATTCAAAAGTACAATTTACAAAGTACATTTTCTAATATTAATACATTGCTCTATTGTTTTCACGATGCATTTACAGGACCTTTCTTTCTGGTGTTAGGGGCAGTATATACATTAATTATGTCCAACATTAAAAACCTATGTGGAATTATTTCTCTTTTTCTAATTATAATAACATCTTGAGATTTAATTTTGTCTTTCTCCTGCCGTCACCATTACCTAGTTTTTGTTGTGAAAGAGGGAGAGCTTGCTTGCGCTTGTTACAGAGCACCTGGATGACATATTTCTGCTTTTACACAATTGCCAGTTAAGAGCGGGTACTGTGATTGGTTTCCTTCTGTGAGGAACATAGCGTGTGGCCAATTGCATTTTAGAAAAGAAAAAAAGCAACAGCTGACTTCAAAGCTGTGCTTAGACTAAAAGTGACGAGTAATGACAACCCTCTTATAAATGTAGTGGAATTAAAAGCACAGTATTTGTCTTTGAAATGTAATGGAGTGAAAGTGATAAGTTTCCAAAAACACAAATACTCAAGTAAAGTACACGTACTCAAAAAATGTGCTTAAGTACAGAACTCAAGTAAATGTACTTTAACTGTACTTGGTACCACATTTTAGGGAGTATCAGATGCATTGTCTGATTTACAGGTAAAATCACTTAGTATAGTTAAGGACCAAGTTGAAGATTAAAACAAATCTTAGTCCCAATAATACTGCAAGCTACTTACTGGTGATTCTTAAATAGAGGCAGGGGTTGCTGCTGGTGGGGTACTGATAATTCCAGTTGGTGTAATAGAAACCTTGACGGTCAATCCACATCCACTGACCCTAAAAGACAAAGAGCAAAGAGCGTAAGGACGTGTCGTCTCAGTCTCTGGACCTCTTTGGACCAGGTCCTGGACTTGACCTGGACTCACTGAGGTGGTGTTACTTGATAAATTCAGACCTGCAGGTTGAAGCCTCCCAGCCAAGCGATGCTCTGACCAGCTGTCCGTGTCATCAGCCGTAGGAAACTGTACTCTTGAGGGTTGGTGGCTGAGGCCAGGTGGGCACCCAGGCTGTTGCAGTGCTCCTGTTGGACAGAAGGATCTATGTGTCATTTCACTCCAAACTGACTTGTCTTTAGCTTCTATGTTACATTCGTTATGTGCATCAATACTAAGTTCTAAAGTAGCCTAACTGAATGAATAACAAAGGGAAAAAGCTGCGACTTCAGCTGTGTTGATCACAGTGTGTCTGAGATGAATGGGGCTGACTGCTAACAACAACAACAGAGAAGAGCTCCAGCAGCAGTACCTCAGCCTTAAACCAGTTCATAGCAGAAGTGCTGAACATGAAGCAGTGAGAGCCGTGACTCAACCAGCCATCTGGACAGAAGTTATAACGAGCTGCAGAGACAGAAGAGAGACACGATTGACTTGTCTTCAACATACAACATATGTCTGAAATACTCTGGAGACTGCAATATTTGGAGAAAGGTGTTTGATTTTCTTTTTTCTTTTTCCCACTGATGAAGGAACATTAAAAAAAGATTAAAACAGTGATGTGGTTCTTACATTCAGGTGCTGCTGCCTCCACAGACGCAGGTGCTGCACAAACACAGAGAAACAATGAACAGCAATATTTTGTCAGTGTGTATATGTGCATGCATACAGACCGGCATGATGGATTTCTTAGTGAAACTGGAAAGGCAGGTGGGACATAATGTTGGAAGAAATTTGATTTGAACATTGAAAAGTAGCCATGTTATAACCCAATGTAATATCCTCTTGCTAGCCAGCTAGCTTGCGAATGAATCATAGCTTAGTGTTGGTAAAAGTTGAATACTGATTGACGTTTGGATGTCAAGATATAAAATGAGTTGGTTCGAATCTATGCTTGCCCATGTCATATTTTTTACAAGAATAAAATGACTGGATTTTGATAAAAAGAAAATAAAGTAGATTTTTTTGTATTATCTGGCATATATTGTTAAATGGATGCACAATATGACTTGGGATGTGATCTAAAAGGGCATTTTTCTTTTAATCTTGACTTTAACAAAGAACAGTTGAGATTAATTACGACTATTTCCATGTGCTGGTAACTTTTTTGTTTTAGTGTGCAGTGATTACTTTGTATGTGAAAGAGCTACAACTCAACAGAAGCCTGGGGAACAGATACCAAATATTGACTAGTTGACAAAACTGCTCAAAAACATCAGCCCTGAACACCTTTACCACTTTTTCACTGAGCTTTGCTATTCAAAGACCCAGACTACTGTCTGTCCAACACACTTTCAAGGGGACACTAACTAGGTACAGCAGCCATCTGTCCCTGTGGAGTGTCCACTGCTGCTTCTGTGGATGAATCACTGTCAGTATCACATGGATGATGGTGTGTGTGTTCTGTCTAAATGGTGTGTGTTGAATCTGACCTGCAGATGCAGCCCAGAGGAGGATGGAGAGGAGCAGGACAGTCTTCATGGTGATGATCAACAGATGGCAGGAGGCTGCTCTGTTCTTTATATAAACACACCTCAAGTTTCTCTGTGGTTTTTTAAAGTGCACACGACGATTTGAACGTGTAGCCTACTGATTTTTGACCCTGCAGCAGACACCACCCCCTTGTTGTGCAGCATGACGTCAGATTTATGATAAGAAAGAATGCTGACAGGCTGTCACTTGGCTGGACCCAGGGCACCCTAGGCAAGATTACAATTGGGTTCAAACTTAGTCTGGGTATAACGTGAATTATTAATAAGCTGCGATCAGTGCATTACTAAAATTAAAGCAGTTGCAACATAACTTTCAGTACCAATTAAATAGTCACCCTACGGTACCCTGAGGAAAGGAAATATTCAAAATAAGATCTTGTCTTCATCTGTCTCCTAGACATAAATGAGGTGAATTTAATAACTAATATGATTGTGAGAAATACAATTTTCCTCTGGGTAAGTGTAAATCATAGAATGTCCTTATACTGGTCAGGGAAAGCAGCTATCATAGCATCATTATTTAGCTTCATTGCTACTTAGCTAGCAAGCTACTACAAATGAAATGTCTACACACAAACTTAATATGAGATGACGTACCTCAATGTGCTTCTTTTTCCTCCTCCTCCTTTTTTCTTTGTTTTCTTCCATGCACACCTGAAATTTAGGACCATTTCATTATTATTTATTCATTTATCAAGGCAGAAAATGAAAAAGGGCATCCACTGGAAAATCTTGATAAAGTTGATAAAGACACTGTTAGTAAGTAAGCTGTAAGTATTTTAAAAAGCTGTTAGATGAATAATTAAAGTTTGGCACGTCCTTACTTCCTTCTCATCCCCGTCATCTGCCTCAATCAAGGAAGTATCTTTTTATCTAAGATAAAACATGCTGTGCCCTACAGGTATGACATAATAAAACCATTTTAATCTTAACCAGGGTTTGAAACCATAAATGTATTACCACTTTCTGTATCAGGTATCATGATCTTCTGATACTGCAGAGAACAGTGTGAATAGGGGAGTGAGAGTGCAGGAAGTGTCTGACATCAATACCAGGTACTGCACACATCCCTGAACCCCAAGTTTAGACCTGGTCAGTGATTTAGTGAGATGGATTTGTCGTTTTGAGGAATAACTGAATGTGCAGCAGGACAGTGTGCAGTATGTTGTCTGCTGAAAGAGACTTTTATTTTTTCACAAATTTTCTTTAGATTTCCCATGGTGTCTTGATATACAGTACATTACTCTGTCAAATTGTACCCACACAATGCTGCCATTACTTCTTATTCTGCAGAAGAGGATTAGCACAACATGAACATGTTCTGAGAGTTCTAACTTTAAAGTAATAAAAAGGGTCAGATTTCAGAGTTAAAAGTCAGTAAAGTCAGGTTTTTTTTTGTTTACAGCTAAAAATGTGAGGAAAGAGACAAAAAATGCAAGAAAAAAGTCAGAAGGAAAAAGTTCAGAGTCAGTCAGAGTTCAGAATTTAAAGTATGAATTCTGAGGAAAAAGTCCAAATTCTTAGAAAAAAGTCAGAGTACAGAGTTTAAAGTCTGAATTCTGAGGATAAAGGCAGAAGTCTGGTCAAATTTTCATGTGAACTATAAATGCTATCATGATCATAGGAAGAAGAATCTGTTACTGAATGAGAACTCTTCATTGCACAGCGTTCACCAAAGATGAATGCACTCTCTAAAATATAATAGTGTAATGATATTTTTACTAGAGTAATACGACATATAGTAACAAGGCACTGTTGTATTGGGGCCTGATGCATTAATGATGTGTATGCACAAAATCCACGCATACATAAATAAAGAGTTAAAAAGAATGTGTGTACCTCATGTAGACTTTGGAGCAGCCACACATACTGCTGGGACTGCTGTGTTATTATTTTTGGAGTCTACATATTGCTGTGTAAAATGCCACATTTATAATAATAATAATAATAATAATAATAATAATAATAATAATAATAATGATAATAATAATAATAATAATAATAACTTTATTTATATTGCACTTTTAAAAACAGAGTTTACAAAGTGCTTTGACAGACAAAGTAAAAGAGCACAAGAGCAGGATACCATGGAAAAATAACAACAGAGGGCCAAACAGGAGTTAACTAAGGTTGAAATAAAACAAGACACAAGCAAAGACACTAAAACATAGAAACACAATAAAACACAGTAAAAGACATAAGAACAGTAAAACTAGAAAAACATGACACTAAGAATAAGTTAAAATGAAGAGGGCAGAGAATACAGAGACATAACATGATGTTGTCAAATCAATATAAATAATAAAGGAATGGAATAAGACAACACCATGTAATGTCAGTATAAATAAGTGCAAATAAAAGATTAAAATTAAATACATAAAAAAAGATTGAAGTGAAGTGATTTAAAAGATGTTACTGAATCTGCAAGCCTTATCTCCTCGGGCAGGTCGTTCCAAAGTCGAGGGGCCCTGATGGAGAAAAGTCCTGTCATTTATAGACTTAGGTGATTTATAAGCAGTGGTGGACAAAGTACTGAACCCCAGTACTTGAGTCAAAGTATAGATACTCCTGGTCAAATATTACTCAACTACAAGTGAAAGTTGCTCAGTCAAAATTTTACTTGAGTTAAAGTACAATAGTTCTTGCTTTTAAAAATACTTAAGTATTCAAAAATACAAATTACAAAGTACATTTTCTAATATCAATACATGCTGTATTGTTTTCATGATGTATTTACAGAAGCTTGTAACTCTCTGAAACCATCTAATGATGCACTGATGCTTGTAGAACCACTCTGCTACACAAAGTCTATAGAAACACCTATAAAAACTTCAGCATAGAAATACAATCAAAAACAAAAAGGACAGCTGTTGTCATTTTCTGATGTAACTGTATTAAAATCACATCATAAAATTAGATTGAAGATAACTGTAAGGATTTCTCCAAGTCTGTTAAATAACTGAGATTTCTTTCTGTCTTCAGAGGCAGTATATATACATGAATTATGTGGTATTTTTCACCCCGATAAAAACAATCCAACTTTAAAAGCTACCTGGAAAAATGAATAATCATAATAACATCTTGAGATTTAATTTTGTCTTTCTCCTGCCGTCACCATTACCACTTTTTGTTTGAATGACAGAGGCAGAGCTTGTTACAGAGCACCTGGATGTATTTCCACTTTTACATCAGTCCCATTTGAGAGGAGCTACTGTGATTGGTTTCCTTCTGTAAGGAACACAGCATGTGACCAACTGCATTTTAGAAAAGAAAAAACAGCAACAGCTGACTTCAAAGCTCAGTCGAAAAGTAACAACAACCTTCCTACAAATGTAGTGGAGTCAAACATACAATATTTCTCTTTGAAATGTAGTGGAGTGAAAGTAATAGGTTTCCAAAAAAAAAAACAAATACTCAAGTAAAGTACAGATACTCAAAAAATGTACTTAAGTACAGTACTCAAGTAAATGTACTTCATTACTGTCCACCACTGTTTATAAGTGATGAAAGCTATTATTCTTTTTCTTTTCATTAGAGACATTATTAACCTTTTATAACTGTAATTACTGCACACATTATATTTATTTTTATTACTTAAGTTATTGTGTAAATTTGTGTTTCTTATTTAGCAGTACAGTAGGTATATTATTTATATTTAAGTAGTAATATTTTTACATCATCATTGAGTTACTTTAAATTATCATTTCATTGTCATTTAAAGTACCTTGTATATTGTTTCATTTGTATGTTCATGTGCAGTGTTTAAGTGGCGTATTCCCTCGGATGAGTTAATTGGTTCAAACCTGCCCTTGTTTTTGTAGGGTCTTTTATTATGCTGTTTGTTAGCTTGTCACTGGCAATGGCTAACACAGCTAATGCTAACTCTCCAAACTTTGTACTGCTTTTACAGTCAAGATCAGGAAGCATAAACAAAGAAAGACACATCTTTGAGTGAAGGGAACCTTTTCATCATGAATTGCGAACCACTTTCTGATTAATATGAGCTCTTTAAATGATTGGAATATTGTGTAGTACTGTGATGATAGTTTATGAATTAATGGTTTGGGTGTATAAATAGCCAAAGCTGTGTGAAATGATTGCTGTTCTGGAGCTGTGGGAGAACCTCGCTAATGCAACACAATCAGTGAAACTTGACCTCCTCTTTGCTGTTCCTTGGCATCATGATGATTGGTGCAGGGGGCACAAGTATCAATATGCACTGATTATGGGAATCCATGTATGTCTGTGACTGTGTGTACAAAATGAGGCTCATGTACTTCCACTGTTCCACAATGACTGAGATTTGTCAAACACAATCAGGCACACAAACAGCTTTACAAGTCTGAGGAAAATAAGGTATATGCATATTTCTGTCGTTGCCCTGATACAGTTTTAGTCATAAAACTACAGAGTTTTATGCTTCCAGCCACTGAATCAGACTGTGTGTATTGCTTTGTACGGAGTACAGTGCAGGAGAAGGGGCAATTCCAAATTTTGAGAGGAAAAATGAAAGGGAAAAAAATGTTATTTACCTTACTGTGGAAGAAGAGATCGGAAATCTTTAAACTCTTTTTTCCATCTCTAACCTTTATCATTTCAGCAGCCAGTAGCTTGTCCAAGACTATTTTTAATCTATGTCATTTATCGTACCACTGATAGCACTAAAACCATGGCTCACAGCATTACTTCAGTCATTACTTTCCTTTGTAATGACTCTAGTTACTCTTCAGCCAGACATCAACAAGCACTTTTCAACCTAAATACATCAATGAAAGTCACACATTGTTCTGTTCTTCAACTCTTTTTATGGAAAAGAAGCCTCAGGTCACAGTCACAAACAAAAAAGCTTTTACACACAAGTTACAGAACATTTCATCATTTAACCCTTTACACAGAATACACAATGGAAAACTGTAATTCATTAAGATGCACAACAAAGCTCATGAGTTGGCTCTAAACAGCTGGTCCATCCCGAGGCCCCAGATGTTTCGGATGTTAACAGCCGAACGCGTTCTTGGAGCAGATGAAGCGCTGAGAGGAGCCACACTGGGTGTTACTCCATCCATCTGAAATTTGATTTAAAAAGGAAAAAAACATTAACACTGATTCATTATTTTAAGTAACCAGTGATACACCATTGTGTTCACTGCAACAGCAGATAGTAAATCAGCAGTCAGACCAATTAAAGTGCACAAATGTATGACTCTGCTCCTGAAGTACCCTGAAGTCAGTAGTGTGTCTCCATCCACATATATCACAAATTTTAACTAAATTTAGAGTAAATCAGCAAAAGAAAACACAAATAAATGCTTGTTTCCAACCACTATGATGTGATTTTTAGAAGTTGGTTCATGGAAATAAGCAGTTGGTGGCACCAGTTCTCTAGTCAGAAAGCCACTATGCCATTGCAGAAGAGGAGGGTGCAACAAGATGACAGAATTAAAAGAGTAATTAAAACAGCATGTGAGCAATGTGAGGAAACGAGCCATGAGGAGCCTGTTGGAGTGGAAACAACTGATCAGATATGTGAGTTAAATGTTCACTACGCCAAAAGTGACTCAAAAAAAAGTAAACATCTTTTTAAAAAAAAAGGCAAAAACTATCTTAAGTATCATAAAAATGTTTTGGTCCAAATTGATAATTTTTTATATATGTTAAATCTCAAAATTATATATATATACATGTATCTTTATCTGAGCTAACACTTTAGCTAAGGGTCTAGATGTGTTTTCTTCACATTATATTCCCTGTGAGACAATAAAGAGGTAAAAGTAGATCAAAGTTCAGTTGACGTAGCTCTGCACTCAAAGCAAACAGGAGGACTTACTGTTGGAGTTTAAGTAGAGGCAGGGGTAGCTGCTGACGGAGGAGGAGGAGTGAAAGTTGGTGTAATAGAAACCTTGACGGTCAATCCACATCCAGCGACCCTGAGAGACAAAGAGCAAAGAGTGTAAGGACGTGTCGTCTCAGTCTCTGGACCTCTCTGGACCAGGACCTGGACTTGACCTGGACTCACTGAGGTGGTGTTACTTGATAAATTCAGACCTGCAGGTTGAAGCCTCCCAGCCAAGCGATGCTCTGACCAGCTGTCTGTGTCATCTGCTGCAGGAAGCCATACTCTTGGGGATTGGTGGCCGAGGCCAGGTGGGCACCCAGGCTGTTGCAGTGCTCCTGTTGGACAGAGGAAGCAGAGAGGGATGTTTGTGTCATTTCATGTCTTCATTTTCTTCCTCCAAATGGACTTGTCTTTAGCTTCTATATAGTTTAAAGCTCAACAGAATGACTGCCCTGCTGAGAGATACCATCACAACAACATGTTGTGTTCATCATGTGCATCATGCTAAGTTATACAGTAGCCTCACAATAGGCGCCATGTATAGGGAGGAAATGGGTTTTATGTGCCCCCCAGAAGTTAAAGATGGGGCTGCAATGCCTCCTGAATCCTGACACAAAACAGAAAAAAATGCAGTTGTAAAACTGGCATAGACTAATATATTCCATTGATGATTGAGAGGACCACAAATAAAGTCGTGGCATATGCTATATTATTCTTAATATTTAATTTACATGATTTAATTTCAAACACTTCTGACCATTATGGCAGTTAGTACATTAAATTATGGCTTTACCATCTAAATGAGACTAACACAACACAATTTATGCCTTCAACTTTGTATGGAAATTCATTAAAGATTATTATTATTATTATTATTATTATTATTATTATTATTATTATTATTATTATTACATAAAGAAGATGTAAAGTTTGTGTTGTGCCATCTGTTCTAAGGTTCAGAGAGCAGTTGAGCAGAAATAAATCTCAAACAAAACTCCAACATAAAGGCCAAACCGTGCCATAACACTGGATTCAAACTTTATCTGAAACCCTTCTGGGTGAAATATTGGCAAATATGGCAACATATGATGGATTTACCTTCAACAGTTGGCTGAGGTGAAATGTGCCTGTCACTGAATTAATACACCAAAATCCGAATCCATCCAAAATCTCACACCAAGTGAGTGAGCACTTTTTGAGAGTTTTACTTTCTAAGTTTGAGTGATCTCTGACTTTATTTTGCTGAATATATCTGACAGTGTCAGCCTTCAGCTGGAGTCGCAGTCGCAGCCTCTGAATGTGAACAAAATATGGAATCATTATGCCTCTGCCCCCCGAAGGTGCAAGGCTGGAGGCATACTGTTCTCCAGTTGTCCGACTGTAAGTGAGACCGTGCGTCCGTCCGTCACAGATTTTTGTTTGCGCGATAACTTTTGAACAGGTGGACGGATTTGCACCAAATCTTGTGTGCTAAGACTCTATAACAGGTACATGAACTGATTACATTTTGGAGACCAACGCTTTCGAGATGACTGCAAAATGGCAGCCTGACAGACCTGTCTCTAAAAACACACTTATGCCAATAACTTGGTCAATTTTAAAGCTTTTTTATATTTGACTTTGATATAGTTTTGAATAAGTATGTTGGATACTATTAGGTAATAAAGGTAATAGCTCTTTCCTTGCAATCTTTTCTCATGAACTGTATACTGTATTAATAGAGCCATAATTCTCAAACTCCTGTTCACAGTTGTATGAAACTGTTGCAGGCGGAGGCATCAGAATCGACACTTTAGTGTTGACTTCTACCTGTTTTCATTTTATTTAGCCTCAGCTAAATAGTATGTCTTTGAAAACACCAAATGAAGCTGCATGCGCTGTGCGCAGTTTATATTTTGTTCACTGTAATGATGATGAATGTTGAAATGGCGTTCTTCTGCCTCAATAATTATTAATACCACCAGATAATACACTAAAGCGATCACATGTGGAAGCCACATTATTCTTTCTTACATATAGTTTTTCCTGAAATATAACCAAAGTAGTTTCATGGTAGCAGAAACGATACCGTTGTTGCATTTCCCATGATAGTGCGCTTCTGTTTCTGGGATAGAAAATGTTTTTGGAAAAATATGATCACAGTCATAACATAGAAGAGTTCCAGCAGCAGTACCTCAGCACTGTACCAGTTCATTGCAGAAGTGCTGAACATGAAGCAGCGAGAGCCGTAGCTGAACCAGCCGCTTGGACAGAAGTTATAACGAGCTGCAGAGACACAAGACAGACAAGACTGACTTGACTTCACCAGAGAAGAGAGAAATACACTGATAATAGATCTGTTCTAATCTCACATTTTACAGCACAAACAGCTGTTCTAATGAAGTCAACATCTGTCTGTAATGTAGATGATTTACTCTAGAGAAGAGTTAGCAGGGGAGTCAAAACTAGGCAGGTTGTAGTTAATAACCTGACATGTATGTCATGCTTAAATTTAACTTTTGGACATTCTACAGACATTTGTGATGTTTGATTTTCTTTTTCTCACTGATGAAGTAACATAAAGGAAAAATGAAAACAGTGATGTGGTTCTTACATTCAGGTGCTGCTGCCTCCTCAGACACAGGTGCTGCACAAACACAGAAAAAACAGTCACAATGAATAGTAATATTATACATGAGGTTAAGTCTTCTCATTGTGTTCAGATTGTTGTTTCAGTCTTTTCAGCGTTTGACATTAAGTACTCCATAGTTCTCAGTCTTTTCACAGGTTTTCATTAACTATTTTATCACATGAATAATGTGTGTAGAAGAAAAACTTCTTGAAATTATTTACATGCCAACAGCAATTAATAAATCAAATGCTGTGAAAAAAAATGGTATCTGTGGCTGTCACAGACCATCCAATAACGTCAATCAGCCCAAAAAAATGACCAGATGACTACATGAAACCTGCCTACCTACACACACTCTGCAAGTGCACTCATTGTGTATGACTGGAGTTTTCCAGAAGACAGATATATTGCTAAAGCTGTAGTGAGCTAGTTGCACGAGAATGGCAGAGAAAGTGCAGCCAAAATTTCCCACTACTAAGATGCTAGCTTGATAGCTGTGAGTACTAACCTCCTTTAGAGGTTTTCTAAGCATGACCAACTGGGAGGAGACCCTGTGTTGGACCAAGACCAATTTGCCCTTGGAAAGTCTTAGGTAGGATCCCCTTGGAGAGCGTTGCTGAGGGGAGGGATGTCTAAAATACACTGCCTAGTCTGTTGCCATCACAAGCAAACCCAAGAAAAATATAGGCTAAAGCCGACTTTGCGTCTAAGGACTTGAACAAATGTACTTCCTGCTTATGAAACTGGATTTGTGTTTGGTTTTCTTGCATTGCAGAGAATGGACTGAATGTTCATGTGCTGAAGATTTGTTAAACTCTAAAATACCACCCCAAACAGAACAGACTGAGAAAGCAAGCACTGAAAAGACACTATAAATATGGTGATTAATCTGTAATTAAATTTAGCTTTCCAGGATTCAAACCATCTCCTCTTAATGCAGAGGCCTTGATTGAAGGTAATTGTTTTAGGTTATATCATTCCTTCCCATCAATACTGACACGTGTAACTTTGTCACATCTGAAGGATCATGGTGGAATAAATAAGGTCTAAAGTCTGTTAAATATTCCTCTAAGTCTGCAGAAGATTATCTAACACAAATACCTCAAACCAGGAAACAGGGCACTTACTTGCTTATGTTTTTGTTGTGCAACCCTCTGTTGTATAATGAAATGAAAATGGGTAGAAGTCAACACTAAAGCGTCGATGCTGATGCCTCCGCCTGCAACAGTTTCATACAACTGTGACTTTTTGTGTTCCCTACACCTGATTGAAACCATTGATTCATTATAAATCCTATTTGCAAGTGTCTCAGGAGTTTGAGAATTATGGCTCTATTGATACAGTACACAGTTAATGAGAAAAGATTGCAAGGAAAGAGCTATTACCTTTATTACCTGATAGTATCCAACAGAGTTATTCAAAAATATATCAAAGTCAAATATAAAAAATTTACCAAGTTATTGTGTTTTTAGAGACAGGTCTGTCAGGCGGCCATTTTGCGGCCATCTCAAAAGCGTTGGTCTCCAAAATTTAATCAGTTCATGTACCTGTTATAGAGTCTTAGCACACAAGATTTGGTGCAAATCTGTCCACCCGTTCAAAAGTTTTCGCGTTAACAAAAATCTGTGATGGACGCACGGACTCGCGTACGGCCGGACAACTGGAGAACAGTATGCCTCCGGCCCGGCACCTTCGGCAGGCGGAGGCATAATTACTCTAATAATCATAATTTATATAACTTAACTTCAATAACTTAATCATGAGGGACTTACATGAAGTTTACAGCCATTTATGAATATGTTTACGTAAGAGTTGCAGTGAGTTTAGTGGAGCCGGCATATACTGATAACTGGCTGCTGGTAATGGTACTGTTCCTACAGTAACTGGGATTATTGCTTACTGTAATGGCTTTATTCCCATATTTTGGTGGAAATGTACCCACTGTATCAGTCTCCTGAGGATGTGATTTGGCTATTTAATGATAGTCAATTCATTCTTTCAAAGGTTTGGTGATATTTAATAAAAACTTCTTGGTTACAGTTCGAGAATTATCAGAGAGATAAATCCACCTCACAACCACTATAGACTTTTGCACTTTTGAGCAACAGATGCTGATTGGTCGGTCACGTTGAGACAAACATGATAGTGACAGAGTGTTTTTTGATGTGTACAAGAATGATTGTAGGAGCCTTTTTAATCTTTAAACAGTAACTTAACACAAACTCAACTGGTTCAAGCTGTAATATTTCCTGCAAGTCAGCACTGGATTCTACATTAGGAGTCTGTTCACACAGATATTGGCTAATGAAAATAACACTGAAAATATTAAACATTAATAGCCTAATTAGGCCCAAATATTTTTTTAATAACTTGACACACCAGACAGTTTGTTACCCCGGCTCTGCAGCCCACTCTTCACCACATCACTCACTCTCTGTGGTACTATACTACGGCCAACTTGCTTGGCTGTCAAGCTCTGTCTTGTTGATTTGGCTAAACCAGTGTTTCTCAATCCTGGTCCTCAGGACCAGTGTCCTGCGTGTTTTAGATGGTTCAGTGATTGTCCAGTGCACATTTTACATTTGTTTATCAGCAGCAAAATCACAGGTTTGAAATTATAATCTACTCTTCTGTTCTCTCCACAAAGATGGTTCTATTCATCTTTTCTATTCATCCTTTATATTCACACACCTCAATGTGTCTTTGTGAGATTCGTGTGATCGCACCAAACTTCCTTTTGAGACTAGAGTACTCAGGCTACAAGTCGATGCATCTAAGCATGGACTAGGAGCAGTCCTGCTCCAAGACGGGAAGCCCATCGGCTACGCATCCAAATCCCTAACAGACAGCGAAGTCAACTATGCTCAGAGTGAAAAAGAGCTGTATGCCATTCTGTTTGGATGTAAACGTTTCCATCAGTACGTTTATGGCCGCCATGTGACCGTGGAAAGTGACCATAAGCCACTTGAGTCCATCATGTGAAAACCACTTGCAGCTGCGCCTCCAAGGCTGCAGAGGATGATACTTCAACTTCAGAGGTATGATTTCACCATCATCCACAGACCGGGCAAGGATATTCCTGTAGTGGACACCCTCTCCAGGAAATCACTGCCTGACCAGGACGACAGCCTCAGAGAAGACATGGACATGCAGGTACATACAGTGAACAACAGCTTGACTGTTAGTGACACTAAACTAAAAGTGATCAGAACAGAGACTGAAAAAGACACACAACTAATGCTACTGTGCAAAACAATCAAAGACGGATGGTCAAATGAGAGGAGAATTACACAATTACACAATTATATTCATACATGTGCTCGGGCTGATGACTCGGGC
Organism: Lutjanus erythropterus; assembly: GCF_056507025.1. NCBI lineage: Eukaryota > Metazoa > Chordata > Actinopteri > Lutjaniformes > Lutjanidae > Lutjanus > Lutjanus erythropterus. The sequence continues at coordinate 40,154,149 of NC_139319.1, read as the reverse complement.
TACTACACTCAAAGAACTTGATGAAGTTGTAGTGAGAGCTACAGTGGTGTTCTCCAGTCCAGCCAGTGATGAAAATTTTGAAAAACATTTTCAAAACCTTCAAGCACTTCTCACTTCAACTGCACAGCCAGTCATTAATGACACTGACATAACAGAGGAAGACTATGTGGTAAGTTATCCTGTTGGGAATTCAAAATTTAAAATTAGACAATTTAGTTTTTCTGTGTTGAATTGTGGATCATTTAGGTTTTTCATAGATGTTGAATGGACTATTCGTTGTTTGGGTTAGGGTGAAATATTGACATTGCAAGCCATGCAGTCAACATATACACAATTGCATGGAGCACAGAAACATGATGTTCTAAGGAATGACTGGTGTTGTCTCCAAATACCACAATACATGGACAAATGAAACACGTGACATGAATATAATTGTGTCTCTCACAGGTTGAATCGAGCCCAACACCATTTAATGAGCATTTTAAGGAAGTACTACCTCTTTTTATTCAACTGTAATATTTCTGTTATTTTAATTTAAATATTGGCATTTTAGCTCAATAGCTTCCAGGTCATGTGACCAAATGACTCAAAATCAGTGCAGGGTCATAGTATTATAGCCCCTAGGTCATGTGACACAATGATTCAAAATCTGTGTAGGATCACACTGACACGTCTCTCTTTATTGCCTTTCAGTAGCCCACATTTTATTTTGAAAACCGGAAGTTGGTCCACGCTGTAGCATCCTAGCGCTGGCTTTCTCAACCGCCACCGTGAATTTGCCATAAAGTCTGCAATACAGGAGCACTTGAAATGTTGGAGTGGCTGGCTTGACTTTGCAAAAAGGAGAGACGGCTGGCTTGACCACAGTAGAATACCCATGTGCTGCAACGTGCAGGAAATTTCTGCGTGGGTCAAACTGCTGTTGAACAACTGTTTGATCAAAATACTGTGTGGTTCCTGCGCCGCCATGTAGCCTTGACTACTGCACTACCTGAACTACGCGCAGGTCATTTCCGGGGGTCACGTAAACACAATCAATTAAATATTAAAATCAAATTCAGTCATGTGGCCCCTTTGTCTATTTCGTATTTTTGATCTGAGTCTAAAATTGAAATATTAAAATCCAGGCATTTATTCATTTCTTGTGTTAGATTAAAAAACGAAAAACAAAATAATCTGTCACTTTTTTTTTTTTTTGATTGCCAATTGAAAATAGAAAGAACGAATGATACATGGATTGAGGAGAATGTGCCCACAGAACATAGCAGAATACTGGAACCACCGAGATGAACTCTCGCAAATGAATGGTATCATATTCATATAAACATTTTGTTGAGGATGAATAGATGTAGTCCATATTGTGACACTGTGGCGCCACCTAGTGACTCACCTGACCAATGTGTATGTTTTACTTTTGACAACTTTTTTCTTGTGCTTTACTGCAAGAAAACTGTACTGTAATAAACTATAATAAAATGTACTTACGACCAAAACAGTATGCTTTAGACTACTAACAGTTACTTAGATACTTAGATACTTTAATTTAGATTCATGTGGTCATGTGTAGTCAAGACACCAAATAGTCAAGGGTTATTTTTAAATCAACATAATTGATCGAGAGTTTATGATCTTTAACTTTCACCACTTATATTTTTGGCTTAAATTCTATTGATGGTTCTTCCTGTTAATTGGGGGTTTAATCTCAACATACACATGCCTGACAAAATCTATTAGGTTTACCTATGAAATACATTTTCCCCTTGAATACACCAGTGTTGACACGTATTTCATTGAGTGCAAGTGTATACCCTAAGATTGAAGCCCCCCATGTACAGTCAGAGAAAATATCTATACTTCGTTTCATGTTCATGTTCTCCTTGGTTAAAATTGTCTCAACAGAGATTTTCACTGACACAAGTGCTGCTCCTACAGTCAGGTGATTGTAGTAAACTAAAACTAAACTAAAAACTCAAACTAAGTGTGAAAAAACATTGTAGATAACTGAAATAAAAATAAAATAATAGCGGCCTCGTTGCCAGACTCTGACCGGTCAACAAGGGTCTGAACTTCATGTTGGACACCAGAAGGAGTTCATTGTCGATTCCTTTCTCTGCCAGGTGGCGCTACAGAACACCCACTATTTCTGTCATGTTCCAGTGTGGTGTGATCTTCAAGTGTTGACCACACTGTGAAAGTTTCATATAAATCAAATGATAATTGTCACATGAAGCTTACTTCCTGTGCCCATCAGCGATGCTATAACTATGACTCGTAGTTGTTTTGCAGATGTCTTGAGGCCGGGACTCTTATCAAACGTGAAGTTTGGGGCAGATTTTACAACGTACACCGATGTTACAGAAACTTCCTATTCATGGAAAAACATCTAAATTAAAGACCATGCAGCGACCACTGAACGGGATGCCATAATATACATGTATACACACACACACACACACACACACATACACACATATAGAGAGAGAGACAGAGAGATACACATATATATACATACATACATAGGTGGGATGAAAAAAGATAATAATAATTAATAATTAATTAATGGTTGGTATATAAGGTATGTAGTGTTGTAGGTATATCTCTGTATATAATGTGTGTGTATATATATATGCATATATACACACACATCATATACATATATATGAGATAAAACAGAAGTAAATTTATATATTTTTTACTTCTTACTTCTTTTCAAGCATGTAAAACATTTTGTTTTGTTTCTCGTTATTTTTCTTTTTTTTTGAGAGTTTCTTCTGTGAACTTGTACAAATTTTCTGTTATGTTTTCATTTTGTTATTCTTACTATAATTTTTTAAACTTAAACTTTTTATGGTTTTATTGTTTACTCTCTTTGTACATGTTATAAAATCCATCTATCTACCAACCTACCTAAATATATAGATATGAAGTATTTAACATGTATGTTTTTAATAACACAAGATAATATAAGGTGATGTGAAATGGCAGGGAAAATTATTATCAATTATTTCATTATTTATTTACAAATTAACTTTTTCCAAGATTCATTGATAAGCTGCGTTGTGATTTGGGTTGTGACGGTTTGTAATTTCAGTAAAGTTATTCTTCAAAAAAAAAAAAAATCAGGAAACACTGCTGTTCAACACTGGTACAGATTCAAACATAAACAAAATTATTCTATATGCTAATTTCATCCTGTATTTATGATGTCATCACAGAATGGAACTCATCATCACAGATCTTCAGAATCAACACAGAGTAACTTCAAATCACACAGGAGACACAAATCAACTCACACTCAGCATATCAGCAGAGTTACACACAAGTTCTGGTTCTCTACAGGAACTTATTTTCACAAATATTGGTATCAAACTCACGTATAAAACAAGATGACGGACAAGATGTCAAACACTCTTCGTGACTCCAAAGACGATTCAGGTGAGTGTGAAATCCTGATGAACAGTTTCTTATCAAGTCATTTCAATGTATTTTTCTGAAAATAAGTTAAAAATCTGTTATTAGGTGCATTAAAAATACTCATTTCCGATGCAAATTATTTTATTGCAATTATTTTCAACAGTTGCATTAATTCTTCCTGATTTTAGTGCAGCAATCTACATATTGAGACAAACTATAAGACAGACTCTTGTATAAAATTCTTGAGACAAGTTGAGTTTTATCAGAAACAGATTATAATATTCCATCTTCACAGTCAGATTGTTTCAATAAGAGGAGGTTTGAATGCCTCAATTATAGACAGAAAAGAAATGATTAGCTGGAGTTTATTTACAGTGTGAGGATGATAACATTTACATTTACATTTATATACTGAATCAGAGTATCTGTACTACACTGAAAAATACTATTAACAAGTTTTATCAGTGAGTAGGCTACTCATCGGGCAAAGTGGATGTTGAGTGTTTTGTTATATTAATTCATTATATTTGGAGTGGGTTTTGAATTTTACTCTTCAATTCTGCTAGAAAATATATTTTAAAACATCAGACTCTTGGCTGTTAAATTTTGTAATGGGCCAACCTCCTGGCAGTTTCATTTTTTTTTTTTTTTTACTTTAACTTGCTGTCAGGCAGCTTTTTCCAACGGGAAACTGCTGTTATACAAGTCACATATTGCTGTCGCCAAACCAGCCAAACTCCTTTAACAAAAACAATCATTTTACATCTGAAAAGGCGGGAGTTGCTGGTCTGCCACTGCCTTGATCTGTTAATTTGTTTGTTATATTGCGTGGGTTAGTTCGGATCCAAACTAATGTGTTAATTAAAAAAAAAATAAATCACACAACACAAGCTAACTGATGGATGCAGTAAACCAAGAAGAGAAGCTCTGTCTCTGCAGGGATCTTTTCCATAATGTTGTGAGATGCGGGAAAAACAATCTGAGCAGGAGTTTTGCAGAAATGTTCACTGAGTTTATCTCACTTGTAGAAACGAGCAGCAACACCTCTGAACCCAGCACCAGCATGCAGGTGACAAGAAACAAAAGGAAGGCCAGCATGAAGCTCGAGTCACCCAGGAAAAAGCCGAAAAGTGACTGCAAAGGGGACAGTCCTGTAGCCAAGGGGACCAAAAGAAAGTCCAGTGCTGAAACTGAGTCCCCCAAAAAGAGGCAGAGGGGTCAAAGTGAAGCTCCCAGGACGCCCAGCAGCCCCTCACCCTCCATACAGAACCCCTACCTGAGCTCCAGGACCTCCTCATCTTCTACACAGGACTCTTCCTCGAGGTCCAGGACCCTCTCATCTTCTACACAGGACTCCTCCACGAGCTCCAGGACCTCCTCATCTTCTACACAGGACTCCTCCACGAGCTCCAGGACCTCCTCATCTTCTACACAGGACTCTTCCTCGAGCTCCAGGACCTCCTCATCTTCTACACAGGACTCCTCCTCGAGCTCCAGGACTTCCTCATTTTCTACACAGGACTCCTCCACCAGCTCCAGGACTTCCTCATTTTCTACACAGGACTCCTCCACGAGCTCCAGGACCCTCTCATCTTCTACACAGGACTCCTCCACGAGCTCCAGGACCCTCTCATCTTCTACACAGGACTCTTCCTCGAGCTCCAGGACCCTCTCATCTTCTACACAGGACTCCTCCACGAGCTCCGGGACCTCCTCATCTTCTACACAGGACTCCTCCACGAGCTCCAGGACCCTCTCATCTTCTACACAGGACTCCTCCACGAGCTCCAGGACCCTCTCATCTTCTACACAGGACTCCTCCACGAGCTCCGGGACCTCCTCATCTTCTACACAGGACTCCTCCACGAGCTCCAGGACCCTCTCATCTTCTACACAGGACTCCTCCACGAGCTCCAGGACCCTCTCATCTTCTACACAGGACTCTTCCTCGAGCTCCAGGACCTCCTCATCTTCTACACATGATGATCATCATGATCGTGAAAACGACATTTTATTTAAAACATGCGCTGCAGGAACTCTCTAAACAACACACCCAACACAGTATGGTATCACAGAGTGCAGATGTTGACGTCAGTCTGAAAAGGAAGAAGAAAAAACGGGCCTTTAATAATGTCAAACACTTTCACATGTTAACGTCACTCATTCAGCGTAGGATGTATGATATAGCAACAACTCCACTTCGTTAATATGTATGGCAGTATGTGGGTTTAAATTTTAGCTGTTCTCCTTTGGAACCAATGTGTAAAACACACTGCCAGAGACAAGCTGACACAACAAACATCTGAATCTCACAGAGAAAGATGCAAACTCTCAGCCTCTCATAAATTAACAAGAGTGCACCTCTACAATCTGGATGAAAAATTGAGTTAACTAGTGTACTAGTATACTGTAGTGATGACAGACACCAGTATCTGTGACCTTTAATATAAAACATGATCGATGTTATATCACAAGTTAACCTGGATGGCACACTGTCACACTTTAACACAGCTAACGATAACAGGTATGTGCACACTATGCGTGCGCTTGGTGTAAAACAGCCTACCTCAGACTGCAAGATATTTTATACACATATTAGACTAACAACAGGAGAAGCTGTAAACTCCTTACCGCTACTGATGTTTGCAGTGTTTTGAACAGGCATCGACATATTCACCTACACAGTCACCACTGTGAATGTAGGAAAACAACAATGTGGAAACGCTATTTAAAAATAAGTAATATATATCACAGTAACCTACAGGAACGTTTTTGTGATGCATTTTTCTAACTTCCGAATCAAGAAAGTCGAGTCCTGAGATCGCCATCGCAGCCACAGCTTAACGAGAGGAGTATCACAAGTTAATTCAGACTCCAGTTGATCCGCTAATGTTTTTGTACCAGAGCTGATCTGTTGCCAGTGTTAATGATTTAATTTGGTAGGATCTAAACGATACTTGATACAGAATGGCGCCAGTGTTTCCAGAGAGCATTTGAAGCTTATATTCTATGAGAATTTAGAAGCCACACTAGTGGCACATCTGTCTAATGCATGGGAATATCACCAGTTAATTCAACCACCAGTTAATCTAGAACACCCCGGACCTAGCTGTCCTACCTAGGTGGGTGTCACATGACCAATGGAGCGTGACATGATTGGCTGGATGTTGGCTGAATTGAGACAGGGATCGATTGCTTCTCCCTGATGACCCAGATGTTGAGTCTGGTTCTTTTTACACTGAATTTTTTGATGTTGAATTGTTTTACACTGAATTTTTTTATGTTGAATTTTTTTACACTGAATTTTTTTTTACACTGAATTTTTTTGAGATGTTGATTTTTTTACACTGAATTTTTTGGGGTGTTGAACTTCTTTACGTTGAATTTTGAAAAACTGAATATTTTGAAACAATTTTTTTTACACTGAATTTATTTCAACAAAATAAAATTCAAACAAAAAATAAAAAATTCAGAGGCAAAAAAAAAAATTCAGTGCTAGAAATTTGATGTTTTTTAAAATTCAAAGTCTGATTTTGATGCTGAAAATTTTCAATCTTAGAAATTCATATTCAAACTCAGATGGCACAGAAATACTTCCATATATAACCTGGTTCTCTAGTGTATGATATACAAATTGAAGTACACACTTTATGAACTTGTTGGTAGACAAGATACCCAGACAAAAGCCTTTATTCTATATTTTTCTTCATGAGAATTGCACCTTTAAATTTTGGAAAGACAATTAAAGAAACCCACAACGAAAACTGTAATTGAAGTTGTGTGTGTTGTTTACCCCAGCTTCATCACAATGAAACTGACACACATTCTTGCACAACTGTGTGTATTATTGTGCAGATAACAATAATGTAAGTAAATAAATAGCCTAAGTAAACACTAATCTGTAGCCTATAGAAATTAGAAGATTCAAAAGGAATGTTAAACGATGATTAAAATCAACATCAGAAAGAATACGATTAATAACCACATATTTTAAACAGTTTACAGGTCTAAATGAATACTGTCAGGGGTTAAATAAGTTTTTGTGTGGAAATTTGTGGTCAGTCTGACAGCTGGTACAGCTGTTATCAGCTTGTCATCAGTAACTGTCATTGCTTCAGACTGTCACTTACAAGTAACCAAGGATTTTCCATTTCACAACTTTGTCTCCTGTGACTGAAGAAAAGACACTGATCAGTAATGTAAGACTAAGATTTTATTATCTGCATTTTTGCCTTTATTGACAGTGACAGCTGAAGGTATGACAGGAAAGGGGGGTGAAGAGACAGGGGATGACATGCAGCAAATGAGCCACAGGCAGGATTCAAACCGGCAGCTGCTGCAGAGGACTAACAGCCTCAACACATGCCCTACCAACTGAGCTATAGGGGCGTCCCCTAGTGAGCATTTTTTAAGCAAAGAGAATGGAGTAGGATCTGCTTCCTCTACCACAGTGTGCCACTGCTTCCTTCAACATTCAGACTTACACAGATTACTCCACTTCTACTTGGCGCATTACCTTCATCTGAAAGCTGCCTGAACATGCCCAACTGTGAGAGGACATCATTTCAATGGCAGTGGCCATTCTTGTCGGTGTTACTGTGATTCTTGTGGTTGCTACACTGATTTGGTGAGTAAATAATTTTATGCTGTCTTGTTAAAATTCAACAGCAGGTTTATGTGCTTGCTGGTTAGGGATAATTTAGCTTAAACTTAGCTTACCTGGTCCTGGAGGCCCCCTGCCTGCATGTTTTAGAGGTTTCCCAGCTCCAACACACCTGATTCAAATGATAAGCTCATCAACAAGCTGAAGCCTGATAATAACAAATCAGGTGTGTTGGAGCTGGGAAACCTAAAATATGCAGGCACTGGTGTAATGTTTTGAGTTTCTTCTTGTCTTGTCTTATTTTCAGAGATATAAAGGGAAAGTTATACGCTGCTCTTTTCTGCTTGCTTACCTTGAATATTTATTACCATCTCCTAAAATGCAATAAAAGACTGTGTAGCTCTCTTCACAACACACACACAGGTCGGTTCCTTTGAGCGGGCGTTTATTACTTGGACACATCTCTGCATCCTCGCCTTCATGCCAACACGTTAACACCGTGAGAACTATATTCATAAATAAACAGGGTACAGAATATCTAAATGAGTTACAAGGCACATGACATGGAAATGAAGGTGAACATAAAATGACGCTCAGCACTGACATGAAGCAAAGAACATTTCACAAATTAAATAAATACCTCATACTTTAAATCTAAAGAGGCTTAAAGTACTTGAAAATTCTTCAAAGTCTCTTATGAGTTTCTTAAGGTTCCTTTACCATCTGATCGGGCTTCAAACATGAATTTAACTTGAACAAAACTAGCAAGGCCTCATGAGACGTTCACCTTGTGTTGTATACAGTTCCACAATGGACTTGACTGCAGGTGCACCACAAACAGAGAACATTAGTTCCAGACAAGAAACGTACAATATAAACTAAACTAAAGCATATGTGCTCACAATTTTTCGCAAATTTTATTATTTTTACCTCTTACACATCAGATTTAATACATCAATTCTAACCTTACATCAAATTATTTATTTATTTATTTATTAACTTATTTATTCTTATTTATGAAAATTCTTGACTTTTATGAATTATTTATCAGTGTATCATGAACACATGATTTATGTAACAGCACTTACACTCCCACTAAAATCACTCATTAACTTGAATGTGGTACTTTCTTATGAAGCAAACATCATAGAAAGGTCAACTAAATGTTTGTCTGAATGAATGTTACCTCATGTATGTGACTTAACTGGCCTCAAATAAGGTGACTACTTTGTAAATGGGCCTTTCGAGATGAACTGCTCTGGTGAGTAGCTTTCCTTTATTGAGCGTAGTGTCACTGACTCAAAGCTTTAACTTTCGTACCATGCCATCTGTGCTGGGATTGGCTTCCACGACCCTGGCAAGCTTTCATTCATTTCTCGGTGAACTGTCATCTTGGAAGATGATAGTGTCATTCACTTGTGAGTTTCATGCCATTCCTTGCTGTGTCGTCATTGTTGCAGTTTTAGCAGGTATTCTCGCTTCCATCTTTGCCAAAACTTATTGGCTAAGAACTGCACTCTTTTCCACCTTTTACTCAGATAAAGGTCTTCCTTGAAGAACAGTCCGACTTGGTGTTAGTAAAGTCTGGTCCAGTCAAGACATGATCATTTAGAGAAGTTTCTTGGAAACGTGCTAAACAGTCGAAAACCACACGGATCTTGTGCTGTATTTGTGGACAGTGTCTTTGCTTGAATGGTTTGATTTTGTGGATGCTTTGGCTTCTTATTTCAGTTCAGGATTGCTCTTTGTTTGTACATAGATGATTTTGAGGTGCCCAACACCTTGGGAACCTCCAGAAACAAACACAAGCTGTGTGCTATCTACTGAGTATTAAGTCCAGTGCAAATATGGTCATTTCAGCTGGATCTTGCTCAGGGCAAAGGCTGTGGTGATCAATACCAACATGTTATTTGTCTTGTGACCTCATGTTATGATGAACATCTTGGAGCATAGGGGCTCTGTGGCAGCCATTTGTCCATCCATGGTGTCACTCAGTTGTCTGAACACTTAAACGGCTCATATTATGCTGAGTGATGTCGATCACAAAATGTTTGAATCTCACACAAATGTCTCCTCTTTTCTCAGGATGAGTTCTCAGAATGGCCCGGAGGTTATTACTGAGAGTTGTCATCGATGAAGATGATATTCAAGTTAACTTTAAATGAGAAACCCAACACCATTGAAGAATTAAAAGTGCAATTGAGGGATAAGCTGTTGTTGCAGTATGACTTCAATCTGCAGTATGAGATGCAGACTTCAATAATGACCTCAAAACAAAAAGACAAAAAGACATGAAGCAAATTATCTCCCAAATTCATCTGAAGGACATGATAAAGCTTGAAAATGACATAAATGTTCTTGCAGAAGAAATTCAGGGGGGAAAAAACAAACAAAAACAAATGACACCCTTATCTCTCAAATAATAGACCAAACATTTCCCTGAGTGAAAAATGAGCCTCCTACAGAACATATTTGAACAATGGCAAGCAGCTTTCACAGAGAAACAGGTATGCTACTGTTTTTGTCTTGAATAGTGTTTGAAAAAAACAGAATTTTATGGAATATATAATATATATATAATTAAACACTTATTCAGTATCAAACACAAAATTTCAAGAAAATAAAATTCACTAAAGCAAAAACATAAATAATAAAATAAAATAATCTCAAATGTAAAACTTAACTTGCAATCATTATTTGTGTAATTGTGTAAAATATTGGCCTTTTACCTTTTCTTATACTATGCCCTTGTGTTTACGGTTTCCTCTGGTTTTTTTTTTTTTTTTGGTTTTTTTTTATCACTTTTGCCACTACTGTCTGCTTCGTGGTTATGTTCCTGACTATTTTGTTTTTTGCAGTTCTAACAGATACCTCTCATGTGGATTTTTTCTCCAGGGGTGCATCCCCCTTGGGTTTTATTTTGATACAAATATGGCTCTATAGTATTTTACTCTCCTGAAGTCCCCAACCAGTCAAATTATGCCAATCAAAACACTACAAATTACAGATGTGGTTTGACTCCCACCTGTGGTCCTTTGCTCTCTTCACCCCCTTTCCTGTCTGCTCTTCAACTGTCCTATCTAATAAAGGCAAGAAAAGCCAGAAAACATAACTAAAAAAGGGACCATTGGACAGAAACTGAGTTAATGCAGCACATAAACTGGATGGTAAGTAATTTCTAAGGCACCACGGACGCCCCTTGATCTTGATCTTTTCTGTTTCTGTATCATTAGACACCAGACGAGACTGCTCTGCGTTCTGTTGTCCTCAAAGGCATTCCCGTTATTGTTGGTGACATGAGGAATTCTATAAGACATGCTATGTAAGTGCTTTTACACGAAAAGTTTGGATGTCTTTATTTTAAAAAAATATATCCACTACTCATGCAGACATAGAAAGAGGATGTTAAGCCTGCACAATTTACATTTTGGACAATGTAGAGCTGGGTTTCTGATTTTGACAGTCCTTCTTTAATGTCAGGTCCAGTGTGCGAGCTTACACCAGTTTGATTTTGTGCTAACCGACTGAACTGGCATTTGTCAGGTGAAACATTGGGTGGAGAAAGCTAGCAGCATGTGAATATTTAGTAGTACTCCCGGCATTGCCAATTAGCTCAGCTAATGACTTTTTATGGTACTAAAAACTGAGAGGTGAGCACACCGTGCCACTATGGGTCCTTCCATGCTAACTCACCCAAAATCCAGAACTTTTCCCAGTTCTTATGTATTTTCTTGAAAAAAAAAGAAACTTCTATGAAATTCATTGCTTTTAAATTATGTTTTTTTGAAGTTTGGCCCTAAATTTCAGCATTTTTGTAACAAGTCCAGCACATCCACAAGGCTCTAAGGAAACTTAAACCTATGCCTATTGTCTTCTGCTGTCTTACGAAGGGCATAACATACATAAATGGGTGGAGACACTGTGCCAAAAACTGTCATGTGGTACCCCACTATCACCACAGGAACCTCAGGAAGTCTGTGTGTTCATTAGCAACCCTGGCTTGGTGGAACATAGCTTCTGTGACAGCTATAACTGCCACTGGCTCCAGTCTTCATCTTGTCAGAATTCCTACCACAGACCTGGACAAATTAGGGCCTTGCAACAGGGGCAGATCTAGGAGATGAGGAGATCTGGGGCTAAGCCCAGACACTGATATTTAAATAAAAGTATTTTTTCACCTCTACTGAAATGTCTGAAGAACTTAAAGCCTCATATCTGTTCTCTTACATGTGCTCCTGGCTGCACCTCTGCTCTCCTTCACTGCTCTGTTCTTCACTCCTTTTTTGTCAACACATTTTCATCTCTCGCTCCTCTTGCTCTTCACCTTCTTTCTCCACGTTTTCACAACTAATTTTTTATTTTTCCTCCTTCGTTCTTTTTCTCACTTTCTCTTTCCTTGTCCATCCTTTCGTCACTCCTTCTTACTCCTTAAATACAGACTTTCACTCCTATGCTCTTCTCACCAGTCCTCCCCTCCTCTCCTCTTGGCTCCTCATCAGACATTTTTCTCCTCTCTCCTTCTCTTAACTTCCACAGAGTAACAACCCAGTGCTCCCACTCCCCTCCACAACCCAATCAGCATGAATGCAGGGAATACAGATGCCATTCAAGTACACCCATTTTGCCAATTCCTCATCAGAGATTACATTACATGTCAACACAGACATTTCCTTCTGAGTCAAGGCTTCAAGAAGGTCATAGAACTGACGAGGCTGAAGTTGGCATCCGATTCACAGCTTCTGATTGGAATTTTCCGGTCCACCTTAAAAGTGTCATAACGCCTGTAGATGGTGGTATTCAGTCGTTTTCCTAATTCATGAACTGAGAGCATGAAACATTGTAGGACGATGAAAAGAGAATCAACCCTAGATTGCAACGGTATTTAATTCATCTTAAAAACCAGGATTTTATTTATTTTAATTGTAGATCTACTCTCTAACGTGTAACTTACAGTAAAATGTAAATGATGTATTTCTATTAGTGCTGTCAGGTGATTAAAAAAATTAATCTAATTAATTACAGGATTTGTAATTAATTAATCTAATTAATCGCATTTTAATCTCATATCTGCTAAAGGTCCCCAAATAAAGAATTTGAATTCTAGGACATTACACAATTGTAGTGCATAACTAATCAATTGAATACGCCAAGAAGAGAAGATTTGAAATCTTTTGCTCACAGTTAATGCAAAAGACTTTAGTTTCCACCCTCTATCGATGAGGTGTGCGGTGACTCCCAGGTAGTTATGATTGCTTACCGATGTCCAGTGATCGCCCGTTAGGGCGACATGGCAGGCCCCTGCCAACAACTCTTCTTTTGCGGTCCTGTCATCACTGTACAGCTGGTGAATTCTTTTCATCACCGTAGTTCTCGACGGTAACTGGAAATTAGAGTCAGATGACGCTATCTGAAACGCCTCCTTCAGGCCCTCGTCTTCCACGATTGAAATTGGCCTGCAATCAGCAGCAACCCACTTTGCGATTGAGTTTGTCAGTTTTTCTGTCATGGCTTTGCTCATTCGTTTTCCTAACTCAGCAAGCGTGGGTTGGCGGAGTGAGCTCACGGTAGCGCTAGCAGCACTAGCAGCAACTTTAACAGTGGAACTTGTCCGGACATGTTTAGCGGTTAACCCTTTCATGCATGAATTATGACAACCTCAGTCAGGATTTTTTTTCCTATGTGTTTTTATTGCTCTTTGGGCATGAAAAAACAAGATTTGAATTTTTTTTTGTTTTATCCAGATTTTCAAATGATATTTTCATATGTCCACTTGAGTGGACAACATGCATTTTTGCTTTCAACCAAAAATATACTGTATTAATAATAATACTGTAATAACATAGTAATACTGTGTGTATTTGACAAGCCAATGAATACAATAATATAAAATGATCTGAAAATTAACAAATACATACAAAAAATGAAAAAAAAAAACTTCAAATATTGCAACCGCAATTGAGGAATACTCTGCAATGAATGTTTTTACTGTTAGCTTTGCTACAAATACTGGAAACCTTGCCATAACATCAATATATGGAAAAAGAACACATTGGCATAAAGTTGGTCTGTCCATTAGAGCCTCTGAACTGTCTGTTGACTGTCATGGCATGCTTGTCTCATCGTTGCTCTTTGCGGAGACACTTCAAAAGGGAAGACTATCTTGTATGAAAACTGGAAAAGCACCCAGGGCACAAAGCCACAAGACACTGCATGCAGATGTACTTCGTTTTTCGGGTGCATGCAGCATCATGGCACCTGTTTGCATTCTTGGCTTCAATGAGTTGGGGCCAGTGGTTCCCAGGGCCAAACCGGATCTCTGGGGGCGCCTTGGACACTGCTCTGCACTTCACTGGTGGCGGGGTGGCACTGGGTCTTCCTCTGGCACGGATCTTGGTGGATCCTGCATTCAGTAGTGCACAAGCTACCAATGCTTTGAAGTGCAGAAGGTCCTTCTTCTCTAATCCAGACATTCAGTAGAGGTGTCAGGCATTGACGGTGGCCACATCCAAGAAGTGGAAGAACAGTCGGATGTACCATCGTTTGTTCTTGCGTCTGTGGGGGTACATTGCCACACACTGATCCATGAGATCCACGCCGCCCATGTGCTGATTATACAGCATTACAGAATATGATCCTGATTGTGCCAGTGCTATAGATGCCCTGGTGCTGCAATGCCACGAGAGGAATGCTGCAAAAGAAATTGTCAAAAAACACCTTGTGGTTCTTTTGCTGAATGTCATCACAGAGGCGCATAACTACATCTCCCGCCATTCCTAGTTGACTGATCTGGCCATGCCCAGCTGAACCCTGATAGACTTCAAATCTATACATGTACCCTGAGGATACAGCTCTCACCCACACTTTCACACCCCAGGGTTTGGGTTTCTTGGGGATGTACTGCTTGAGAGACAGGTGGCCCTTGAAGGGAATGATTTGCTCATCTATCGATTGGAACTCTTCAGGATCAACTGCTGAATGGAAGGTTTTCTCAAGTGCATCCAACACTGGTCTGATTTTGAAGAGCTTATCAGCATTTCTGTCCTCCTGTGAATAATTATCAACAAAGTGAATGTACCTCAGAATCTCCTCAAATCTGTTCACTGGCATGGCATTTGCTATCAAATCTAGACGAAGACCTTCCTCTGATGACCAGTACATTATTGATCTTGGGTATCTGAGGTATGACATGACCATATTTATTCCTAGAAATGTTTTCATTTCAGCATTTGTCAAGGCCAGATTTTCTTTTCCTTTTTGGAGTGCATACATGTTTGTATTCTGCACTATGTCATCTATCAGATCTTCGGGAAACAGGTGCATAAAGAAATCTATCGGTTCTTTTCCCTCAACATTCACTTTCCACTCCCCTAAAAACGTAGGCAAGTCTCCCTCAAACTGGTTGTCTTTGATTTTCCATGTCTGTCTGCTTTGGTTTTCTGCCTTTTTCCCTCGACCTCTGTTGATTGGCACATCCTCTTCAGGTACTTCATCCTCAGCTCCCTCATCCTCTGCATGCTTGGCTCCCTCATCATCCTCAGCTCCACTGTCACTACTGCTACCACTAGCCACTCCTTCTTTTCCTGGCAGCCATTCATCCTCACTGCCACTAGCATCATCCTCACTTGATTCAGATGGTATGTGTTCCACTATATTGTAGGTCTTCCTATCCAGCTCTGCTCTTGACCACTACAAAATGTAATGATATACAAAAAACAGCTAATTGCATAAATACATTTATTTACACCCAAAAAAGTTACTGCAGATGAAGTATTTTCAAGAACAACAGTCACAGTAAAAGTATGAATTGTAGTCGAAATATAGCTAGTGACGCATGATGTCCACTTCAGTGGACAGATGATTAATTGGAATTTTCTCACAATCTAAAATCAATTCTTTGAAAATTTAACAATGACATGACTCCTTAGATGTTACTTGATGTTACAACATTTTTTTTACCTGCAAGGTTCTCCTAGAATAGAAGGATTGGACGGATATTCCAGAGGAACTTTCTGGCTGACGGTCGGCCATTTTGTTTTGGAGGGAAAAAAGTAGCATATACAATGGCTTTACACTAGTTGTCAGTGTGTAAGATGATGCAATAGAGTCACTGTAGTGGCTGGTGTGCATCTATGCTATCAAAACCCATGCATATGCAAGAAAATGACTTTTGAATAGCTGTCTACTGTCCTCTATGCATGAAAGGGTTAAATGATAATTCAGGCTGGAGCTGCTTCGGTGATAGGAAAATTCTTTTTTACACAAGGTACAAATCACTGCGTTCTTGTTAATAGTCCCGTCTTTGTTGTTTTTATAAATAAACTTGCTGTTCAAAGGTCCAAGTAAGCTTGCCTCGCTCTCCTGTGTCGCGTCCATGTCTGTTGTCACCCTGCTTTTGACTAGTGGCGCAGGTAGGAAGTGACGTGCCACTGCAGCTTACGGGTCACTCAATGGGCCAAATTTAAAATGCTTGCGCATTGACTTATCACTCATGATTAATTGTGTTCATTTTTATAGCGCGTTAATTTGCAGCGTAATAAATTAATCTAATTAATGCGTTAAACTGACAGCCCTAATTTCTATGTCTTTTTCTGATCTACATCACATTAGACCTGTTCCTGATATAAAACTACAAGACTTATACTCCTCAAATCAGGACTGAATTATTCTACAGGGTCTATACATTCATAAAAACATAGTCTCTGATTTGTGAAACCTTTATTCTATTTGTGAAAATGCAAAAAAGGTGCATTTCACTGCTTTTTTCTCATCTAGACCACATTAGACCAGGTCCAGGTCTACAACCGCTACATTCAGACTCCTCAAATCTGGACTGAATTATTCTACAGGGTCTATACATTCATAAAAACACAGTCTCTGATTTGTGAAAACTTTATTCTATTTGTGAAAGTAAATGTTTAAGCATCCAGCAGCAGTAGACAATAACTCTAGCCTTTGATTTCAGGAGTGTTACAGTGTTTTTTTCTGTTTGCTCATGCTTCTTCATTTTATATCTGATTACAGGTGCCTTGGTTTTGGCTGCATGAGATCACAGGCTTCCAGACTACTTACTATCTTCTCAAAGTTAACAGTGTACTAATAAAGAATAAAGCTTTTTTGGGCAATCTATAATGACCCGTATTTCTTTTTCTTTTCTCTTTACAATATTAAATAACTTGGACAAACTATTTAAATAGCACTTGAATTTTTAGGATGGGGGGGAAATAAATTTTTTTCATTGATGAATCGTTTAAAAGGTTCAGATTATGGCACAAAATGTTGTAATTTTTGTTCTTTTAACTTTTGGGGGTGTCAACTCTGTTTTTGTAAGGTTTTGTCTTTGTAATGATCAATACATATAACGAATCATTAACAAAATAGTCACAATATGTGTCAACAATGTTATAATGAACCCTGTGACACCATGGCATTTCAAAGCAATTTATTAAAACTATATATTTTTACCATTAATAAATGCACACAATCTTCAAGGCTACATACTTTTTTTTGCTTGATATCTTTATTTCGAACATATAAACAAAATTATTAATATAATAACAATAATAATAATAATGATAAAATAAAGTAGAATAAGAAAAAAAAACCTGATTAGTAGGCCAATTTAACAAAATCAAATATACACATTAGTTCTATTTGAGAAGGTTTGGTTTAGGCTAAATATTGTTAATTTGTTGACTATATAGCTAGCCTAATATTTATCTGTCTGTAATAGAGCCTGGCTTTGAAATATACAGATCTCTCTCTCTCTATAGGCCTATATATGTGTGTATATATATACACACACACACATATATTTAACCAGATCAGTGCACTCCGAGCATTCGCCCTAACTTCCGTGACACACTAACGTCTTATTTTGAAAAAACGGAAGTTATCTCTCCCGCTCGGTATTAAACCAATGCTGACTTTCTCGGTGGACTCCGAGCATTTGCCGTAAGTTCCATGACACGATCACACTCAAAAAAAAAAAAAAACAAACAAACAAAAAACATATACTAACAACACAGTGCCAAACCTTAGTGAGACTGATGCCCAAATGGCACATTTGGTGGTTACGCCTGGACATACCTGTGTTATAACATCTGTAAAACTGTTCAGGTTCACTTTTTAAGCATGTACCTTTGCACAGTTACTCACCAGATATCACTTTACTAATTCCTAGATGAATTGGGCTACTATCCTATGATTCAGGAGTGATTTTCACTCTAAACCAGAGGTTGCGCTAGACTTTTTCGTTGTCTGTCATTTTGACTGACAGGGTCATAAAAATCCCGTCATAATCTTTTTTTACCCGTCACTTTAATTTTTAAAATTATAATAATGACATATTCAATAGCATATAATTTTAATTCATTTTTAATTAATATTAAGTCTTAACAAGCTGAACAGAGAATCCACACTGTGCCATCACACATCAAGCAGATGAATACATGTAACTTTTTCTCCGCAGTGACAAAAACCACTGACTGTGGCCCCAGTAGCAACATATGAACAATTAAATTAAACGATTGCACCTAAAATATGAACAGTTCACCTGCTGTGGCCAGAACGCTCACACCTTCCTCCTGGTCCGCATGGACTTGAATTGCATGTCCGCTTGTGCGTAATCAAATGTCTCAAGTGAAATTCCTGCAGAAGCTATTGTCATGAGGTTTTGGACTTTTGCCTCGGACAGACGACTTCTCATGGCTGTTTTGATGTTGTTCTGGAGGCTGAATCCGCGCTCTGCTGCAACACTGGAGACTGGAATTACAAGCGCCACTTCAGCCAAAGTTTTGAAATCAGGGAACATTTCTCCAAGGGAAGTGATCAGAAGTCGGCAAGACTCTCTGAACGAGGGGTTTCCTGATCCTGCAAGCACTCGCTTCAGCGGGAGGAAATCCCGCAGCATGTGCTCCTTCTGCACCAGTGGTTCAGCTGCACCGGTCACAGACGCGCTCCAAAGCCTCCTGTCCATAACTCTTCAACGCGCTGTCAGCACCCGGATAGCGAGATGCATTGAGTACGGTGTCCAGGTCAGAGATGATGCTCAGATGCTCTGATGGGAATCTTTTTTTGATTGATTTGGTTACCTCCGCGATGTACTCTGTGCGTAAAGTTGAAAATGTCTGCGCATCTGCATGTGTGAGTGTGACGCCACAGAACTTGCCGTCTTGTGAGGCCTCGTTGAATTTTTTCTCTGCCTCACCTGGCCCATTCATTAAGTCTTCCAGACTGGCCACAGTCATGCTCACGACAGGTGAGATGGAGGAGATGTTAACGTCTTCTTTTTGGAAGGTTAGGTTCATGCGGTTCACCACAGCCAAAACGTCAGTCAGCAAGTGAGTCAAAGCAGGGAATGTGTATGTTTCTGATGCCCTTAGCTACCGGGCAGTTTTTCGCATCTTCCTCCTCCCCCATCTCCGACACCAGAGCAGCCCAGTTGGCACGTATGCCCTTAACCGCCCTCTCCAGCGACAGCCAGCATGTAGCCGATGGTTGCTTTAGGCTCAGCAGGTCGTGTTCCCCCATTTCTTTTTGAAGTTCATTTAGTCTGTATGTTCGTATGGGGGAATTCTTGTAGTATGTATATATGTTATTAACAGTGGTGACATATGCACTTACTTGACGCACAGTCGTGGAGGCATCACGGGCAGCAAGCGCTGTCCTGTGCGCACCACAGTGAATGTTTTACGAGGAAGGGACAGTCATTCTGGCGCAACTGCTGTGCAACTCCGGCCTTTCGACCCACCATCATATTCGCTCCATCATTTCCAAGTCCAACAACCCGAGTCATAGCGACCCCACGGCCCAACAGCACATCTTTTATTTTTGCTGTGATGCATTCAGCAGTGCCAGAGGGAACTGCGTAATTGCCGATAAACACAGTTTCAGGCTCCCCTTTCTGTTGAAGTGTCAGGTAAGCATTTTCTCCACCGTGATATTAGTGGTTTCATCTACTATTATTCCAACATATCTGCTGTTGGCGATGCGGTCATCAATATCGCTGGTTATGGTCTTCGCTAAGGCCTCCTCCATCTGACTGACTGTCTCATGGCGGGTGTATGTATGTGCACTGTTAAGGTTTGGACAGCCGGCAGGCTGTAAGAGGTTTATCAGGTCAGGATACTGAAGGTGGCTCGGGGTGTTTGTTTTAGCCATATGCAGGCAACCTGTGATTTCTCCACATGCTTTAACCATAGCCACACTCTGGTTGAGCATCCTTGAAGCTTCGATGTGGCTGTGGCTACTTTGGTGATCAGTTAATGCTGATTTCTGCATGTTTGTGCATCCTCGGACAAATCCATTACTCATATTGGCTTTTTTACATATGTCGCAGAACATTTTTCCATCCTCCCTCCTCAGCCAGAAGAACTCCTGCTCCCACTGAACTCTGTACTCCCTCCTGACCTCCTTGCTGCTGCTTGCTCGCTCCGTAGTTGCTGAGGGCTGATTACTTCTTTGTCCTTCATCTTCCACTGCATCAGTCCCTCTTTTTTCACCTCTTTTATCAACATCATCATTGGACTTTCTGAAGAAACTTCGGACACTCAGCTGCCGTGACATTTTTCTGAGTGAAACAATGAGGTCATGCATCAAGAGAGACAATAGCTAATTAATATGATCACTCGCCACCTAGTGGTCAGGGGTGTGAATTGCAATCTGTCAAAATGACAGATGACCGTCAGATTTTTCCGTCACCGTTCTAAAAAACCGGTCAACGACGGAAAATATTCGGTTAACACGACCCCTGCTCTAAACAATGTGTTTTTTTGTTTTTTTTTTTTAGGCGGAGATAAAAATTTACATTTTATACTGTGTTCCAGGTGAATTTACTCTGACATAGTAACACATATCTTGATTCTGACACTTCTGTAGTAATCTCACATGTCTCTCCTTTCTTTTGAGACCAAGATTATGCATACTGTCACAGCTCCATTCTTCCAGTTTCCCTCCTGTCCCTCTGCCTCTGCTCCACTCTACCTGCCAGCCACTCCCACCTCGTCAGCCCAACTCCATTCACCTGCAAACACAGCTGCAGCTCATTCCTAATCAGCCCTGCATATAACCTCTCCAGCACTCGCACTCCTTGTCAGATTGTTCTACTGCATTCATGCGAGACTTTCCAGCGTTCTTTTCCTGCCTGATCTCCCGTTGCCAACCCTGCCTGCCTCTGACCAGCCTACCTTGCCTGCCTCCCAGCCAGCATGTCCCCGACCACGAGTTCTGCCTCGGCGTCTCCTGTTCCTGTCAGCTCTCCCGGCTCCGACTCCCCCTGCCTGGTCCCGATTTCCCCTCTGCACGCTCCTCGTCTGCTCCTCTGCCTCGTCGGACAGCTCTCCTGGTTTTGGATTCTTCGCCTTGTCGACTTTGCCTCCAGTAAACCTCTCTCTATCGCTCCTGCCTGCTGGTGAACGGAATTGTACGGGTCCGGGGGCTCACGGCTTCTCCCTCCGTCCTGTGTCCTGTGTCCAGGTCCAGACTGTGTGTGGGCTCCAGGTCCGAAGAAAGAACTTTTACCTGTGTTTCTGTGTCAGCTCGAGTTTCCTGTTTTGCTTGTGTAAATTAAAGGGCCATTACCAACTGTCCCAGATTTCCAGAGTGCTGCTTTTGGGTCTTAAGAACACCCATCACACATAAGGCCTTTGTAGTTCTGAGAATATACTCCATTTATTTTGGGTAAGTCATTTCGGACAGGAGGCAGAAAAAATAGGCCTCGTGATGAACAGGTTAATTAATCCCTCAGTTTATGAGTTACCTGTGTTTGCCTTTTTATGTCTGTTTTGAATTTTTTTTTTTTTCCTCCTTCACATGTTATTACATCTGTTTGTCACAATTTGAGAAATGCAAAATGCTTGTAACCAGTTGATTTGTTCTGTCATTGCCCTAAAAGGAAACAATAATAAAAAGTGATTGAAAAAAAAAAAAGAATTTATCTTTCTGGGATTAAGTAGGAGCTCTTAACTGCAAAAAATGTTTGGATGTAAGCATTGTTTTCTATTCCAAATAACCATTATAAATACATGTTTCTTTCATTACTTAGGCTTCAAAATGAAGAAATTAAGAAGAGGTCAGAGACATGGCCTTCCAGATTTATGGACAGAGTCAGGAGGACAGGACCGGATAGTTGCTGAACTATCAACTTTTGAAAATCTTAGTCGAAAAATATGTTGGAATAGCCCCATGTGGGAAATATTGGCAGGAAAAATATTCAAGGACAAGAGTTTAAAAAAAAAATAAATGGCTGTACACTGTATGGCACAGTGACAGAAAGTTAATTAGAACAAGGGTGTTGTTGAAGCAGAAGGAAAGACTTGAAGAAAAGGAACAGTATAAAACTGAAGCAGTTCAAGAGGAGACCCATGTGGATCCCAGTATTGAAAAAAACACAAAGAATGATGATGACTGCATGGCTGTTAGTAAAGAAGTTGAGAAAACATTGGAAATGGAGGAAGGGATAAAGAAAACACATGAAGACACAATGCCCAGACAGCACGCCTACGTCTTGCCGACGTTGGCACGATGAATAAAGTTACATCGCTGCAACGTCGTATGGAGAGCGTTTGCTCATTGGGAAGACGTCGCCGAGACGTCGGCATTTGGTCAAAAATGCTCTCCAGACAACGTTTGGCCGATGTATCAAAGCTGCACAGCGTAGCCTCTCTACAGCTTCTATGACCTTTATTTATTCAGGTCGAATCATTCTATCAGCAAATATCTCATATCTCATAATATCTATCATAATATCTCATTTTACATGTGATAGGAATATGGTAATATGGCAATAAAAAACAATATGCTTGACCATCAAAATAGCTTCCTAATTTAGTGTGTTAATAAAATAAAGAGACACGAACGATTCAAGTTAATGATCATACATTTATTTCGGACTGCATAGTCAAAACAACTCCAGCACAGAAAAGATAACCAAGACAGAACATATAAAAACATACAGGTGGCCGGTCGGGAGACGCACATGGACAGCACGGTCTGGACTGCTGGCAGACTTATGAGCCTGCAAAGGGGAGAAAAAGACAAAACACATGAACCCATGTTGTTCAATTAACTTATACTATACAATACTATACCCATACTTTACAAATAAACACGTACAAATAGACACACCAAGGAAGGAAAACGTAGCTGTGCCTTTTTTCCCGGCCGCTGTCTGACCTTAGAGAGCCACCGTAGTTGATAAGAGACCTGGAGCTAATAGTATTAGCCCTATGCTCTTTAGCTATTAAACGTGTTAAAAAGCACCACAAGAAGACCTCCAAATAACCCATGCTTAATACAGTGTCACAGGCAACACTGTATGACAAAAGTGGAAAGAGTGGTCCCAGGGCAAATTATTGTGGCTAAACACCATTGGGCGCTTCAAAGGGACCTCATGGGATGCGTATGGGACAGAGGAAGACATGGTTGCATGTCGTCTTGAATTCCTCATGACAACAGAAATCCTGCAACAGTGCAAGAATACAGCTTGTCCTGTCATGAGAAGAAGAGTCTACTGTGTTGATATCTTGTAAGGATTTCTTTTATTCTGTAGATTAAAATGTATGCATGTTTTTTGTAAATCAAATGACTGTACTTGTGAAAAATAGTATAATTTATTCTAAAACTACAAATACTGCTTCATATACTGTACGTTAACAAATATAGAGACGGGTCATAGTTCATTTCATTTACATAGCTTACAAGTTTTTTGTTTATTTGTTTCAAGGTGTGAAGACTTTAGTACTTTACAGATGGATATTGACAGGTGGATGACTGCATCCCTTACAGCTCCTTGCAAAAGGTAAGTATACAGTATGCAAACAGGTGTTTCATTTATACAAATCATTCTCAAATGCAGTTAGACAGATCTACTGCCTAATAGTCTGTTTACTAGTATTTATTCCTTTCTACCTTTTATCTCAACAGAGGTCCTGTCCCATGCACTGAAAGTGAGCAAGAACTGCAGCGTATCTTTGTGAATGCAGAGCCATGTCTTCTACTGGTCTCAGTGATGCACAAAGACGAGCTCAGTCACAAGCTGCATCCTACAACCTTGCCACACCTGGTGACAATTCTTGGTGGGAAGTAAGAACTGTAAAGACTTTACAGTTCACTGTGTCACACTTGAATAATTTATTGTCACTGGTTTTATTTGTTTTTGTTGTTATTCTAATGTAGTTTGAATTAATTTATGACTGTTCATCACATTTTTCTACTATACTCTCATCACCCACAAAGGTACGAGCCAGCTGCAGTGACGTACCACCTGGGCACAAAAAATCACTTTGTGGCATTCCACAAACTAGGCACTGAAAAAGGCTGGCATTTTTTTGATGCCCTTGAAGAACTCCTCAACCCTGGTAAGGGAGATGTTGTCATCAATGACACATGTATGAGGAAGAAGCTTCAGGCTAAGTGTAATGTCAGCCACATTGTCATGGTCAGGGTAAGCATGGACATCTAATTATGGCACAAGACTGTCTTGATTTCTAAAACTTTCCTCTCCTTTTTCCAACATAAAACAACAATATTCATGTCTTTTGGTTCACAATCAAGAAATTGAAATCAATCAGTAATAACTATAACTACTGTTGATCAGATTTGCTTAGCTTATTGCTTATACTATCTTTCAAACTCTGGTAACATTCATTTATGGAGAAATTTGGTTTTAGTCCATCTCATCAGAAAAATAATTTGCATTCCTCTTGCTTTAGGACAAAGCAGCAGAAGCTGTTGAAGCCAGGCGGCAAAAAAATGAAGAGTGGTTTATTTCCCAAATGACCAATCTGTGAAGATGTGTTTAATGTTTCTCAAGAGGTAAACATAACTTTTCTACTTTTGTTTTTAAGTGAGAAAGAAGAACTATTTATGTCACTCAGTAACGAGATGGAGAGACATGGGATTGTCTGAAAATAAAAATGTTAATACGTGATGTAATATACTGAAATTATTTCAGCTATTGTAATTATTATATTCTCCAGCTAGTAATAATAATAATCATTATTATCATTATCATTATTATTATTATTATCATTATTATTATTAACTTTACAATGTATATTCCGCCAGGTGCCTTATAATACTAATACTAAATACTTTTGAGAAAACAGCGATGGGGAGTGGAGCTGGACGATGTCTGGCCATGTTCCTCGTCACTGTAGAAATATAACCCCAATGCTCATTGTAATTTTACGTCTCCATGATATATTGTTAATAAAGGTTAAGGTTTCACAAATATCATAAAGTTTTCATTTTCACAAATAGAATAAAATTTTCACAAATCAGAGACTGTGTTTTTATGAATGTATAGACCCTGTAGAACAATTCAGTCCTGATTTGAGGAGTCTAAGTGTAGCAGTTGTAGACCTGGACCTGGTCTAATGTGGTCTAGATGAGAAAAAAGCAGTGAAATGCACCTTTTTTGCATTTTCACAAATCAGAGACTGTGTTTTTATGAATGTATAGACCCTGTAGAACAATTCAGTCCTGATTTGAGGAGTCTAAGTCTTGTGGTTTTATATCAGGAACAGGTCTAATGTGATGTAGATCAGAAAAAGACATAGAAATACATCATTTACATTTTACTGTGAGTTACACATATTAGAGAGTAGATCTACAATTAAAATAAATAAAATCCTGGTTTTTAGATGAATTAAATACCGTTGCAATCTAGGGTTGATTCTCTTTTCATCGTCCTACAATGTTTCATGCTCTCAGTTCATGAATTAGGAAAACGACTGAATACCGCCATCTACAGGCGTTATGACACTTTTAAGGTGGACCGGAAAATTCCAATCAGAAGCCGTGAGTCAGATGCCAACTTCATCCTCGTATAGAACTGTTCATCACCATAACCAAAAATCTCACGTCCTGGAAGAATAAAACTTGAAACGTTTTGGTCTGGAGCCATTGTACGTGAGTAGACTTTTGTTCTCCTGCCATTCACTTTCAACCTCGCCATCAAACTTTCAGAGCAGAATGTTGACGTGCTTCCTGGATCCAAAAATGCATGTTTGAATAATTTTGTCACCTTTAGAGGACTATAGCTGCACAGTAGTATGTTTCTGACTGCAAACAAAACAAACACCTTTCTCATTCAGAGTTTTAATCTCTTGCCGATGTGTCTTCTTCTTCAGCACAGGGCACTGCTTCAGCCCATGATCACAAGAGCAACACAAACGCAAATTTGACTTTGTAATCTGAGACTGGACACTCTGTTGTGACTCTGTTGTGACTGACCGCACTGTCTTCAGCAGCACTCTGTCCAGCTGTTACAACAGTTGTGGCAAAACTATTTCCTTTTATCTTTGTTCTCATTGGTGACATGTTCTTATTCATATTTTAACCTTGTTTTCCACAATTGTAGTCCTGCAAATCTCCAAAGATGGGATCTGACACAATTCACACTTGACACTCAATGAATCCAACAATATCCATAAAGCAAGCTCTATATTGATAGGTTTCCAACAACTCAATCATTCTTGTTCACCATCTTTCTCTTAACTGGTAAGGGAGTTCTTTGGCTTGCATATTTTCTGGCATATCAAGCTCCCTGTGTCACAGCTCCTGTCCCTCCTTCCCTCCGGTCCCTCTGCCTCAGTAATTTTCCACTCTACCTGCCAGCCACTTCCACCTCATCAGCCCAACTCCACTCACCTGTAACCTCAGCTGCAGCTCATTCCTACTCAGCCCTGCATACAAGCCTCTCCAGCACTCTCAGTACTTGACAGATTGTTCTACTGCATCCATATGAGACTTTCCAGCACTCATTACCTGCCTGATCTCCTGTTGCCTGTCTCCCGGTAAACTTACCAGCTTTCTGTCCCTGACCACGTGTTCATCTTTTAGCTGAAAACATAAATAAGTAAATAAATTACTAAATATGGCATGTAAGGTAAGGCAATGTTTCAGACCCTGGGCTCTGTTTATAGCTGGTCAGCTACATTACACATATTTTTAAACTTTCGGTTTCAAATGGCACAGTCCCTAAGGTTTGGAAGGTCGCTTGTGTAACACCTTTGCATAAAGACGGTGGAACAGCCAATCTTAATAATTATAGGCCTATTTCTAAATTATCATGCTTAGCAAAAATATTGGAATCTCTTATTAATAATCAGCTAAGATCATTCCTCTCTCTCAAAAGCGTTCGATACAGTGGATCATACATTGCTCTTAAAAAGACCTCGTAGTCTTGGATTTGATGAATTGGCTCTTAAATGGTTTCAGAGTTACCTCAGTGACAGGCAGCAGTGTATTTCTATGTGTGATGTTAAATCTGAATTCACCCAAATGGCAAAAGGTGTCCTGCAAGGCTCAATTCTGGAGCCTGTTCTGTTTTCGATTTGCATCAATGATATTACCTCAGTTTTCACAGGGTGTAATATTCATCTTTATGCAGATGACACTGTTTTGTACTGTATTGCCAATGATGCACACTCAGCCATAAAATCCCTCCAACACTGCTTTTCTGATGTCCAAGTTGCACTCAATGCTGGCAAAACTAAATTCATGTTGTTCACCAGATCAAAAAATAGTATCCATGACAACCTCATCATTTCTACCAGATATGGTACAAATATTGAAAGGGTCACTGTGTATAAGTGCCTTGGTATTTGGTTAGATGATAAATTAACCTTTAAACATCATGTTTCTAAGCTGGTGAATTCTTTACAAATTAAAATTGGGTTCTTTTACAGAAATAGGCTCTCCTTTCCGCCACATTGTAGGAAGATGCTTATTGAGACAACTTTTTTTTATCAGTTTTGGACTATGGTGATATTTTGTACATGCGTGCCTTTGCTGCGACTCTTAAGCCCCTGGACTCTGTTTATCACTCTGCATTAAGATTCATAGCGACAGCTATAACACCCATCATCGTGATTTGTATTCTAAGGTTGGGTGGCCTTCTCTTGCTGTAAGACGTGAAAGACACTGGGTTTTATTTATTTATAAAGCTCTTATTGGTCTTTTACCTTCTAATATCAATTCTGTGCTTTCTTTTAATGTGGGTTCTTATCAGACTCAGTGATTGGATTACACTGCACCGAACTTCAAAAATCCATTTTCTCATATTGTGCACCTGCAACGTGGAACAACATGCAGAACCATTTAAAGCTTTCATCATTTTTATCCATATAGCAATTTAAATCTTTAACTGTTTCACATTTTACCTCTAGGTATTCCTGTTTTACCTGATTAACGTGTTTTACATTTTAACAATTCTATTTATTATTGATGCTTTTATTAATTGATAATTTTTTATTTTATTTATTTAAACATTTTTAATTGCAGTTTTACTGTGTTTTTTTTTTTTTATTCTGGTTGCCACTCTTATGTAAGTTTCTCTTTGGCGTCCTATGTCTAAGTGCTTTTATTTTCTATTGTTTTACACTGCTACATTGTAAATGAGGTCTCTACCTCAATGTACTTCGGTGTTTAAATAAAGGTCGAATTAAAGTGTTAAAGCTGCAGTAGGCAGAAAGCCTGAAAACAGTTGATTTTTGAGTCTCATCTGAGTTAGGTTTCGTTCTTCTCTGCCCCGAGCTCTTCCTACCAGATGAGCACGCGCACACAGCATTTTCCTGACACAATCGCTAGCGAGCTGCTACTGGAATTTACCAGTCCTTTTTGCTCAATTTGCAGTTATGTCCGAGTCACAAGTAAGAAAAACATATTTCACAACCCACAAAAACCTACTATGAATACATTTGAGCATATGAACGAACAGCAATTACTATTTTTGCTATTGTAAAATACTGATAGACTGAGGAATACAAAAGCTTAAGTACAGTTGTGGAAAGGAGTCGCTTTCACCAACTAATTTTTTCTTTAAATAAGAAATAGCTTTCTAAAGTTAGTGTCTCATTTAGTGTGTGATCGGCATAGACACACATTTGAACAACAAATGCCTAAAATAAATGAGCAAACTAAGTTTGATTGACTAAAGTCAGCCAAGAGAAAAGTCACTTACATGCAATGATGCACTGTGTGCTGCTCCATGCATTTCCGTTAACCGTCGTGTTGTCCTGTAACAGTCCTCCTCCTCCTGCAGCAGACTGGAGATGGTTGCAAACTCCTCTTACAGTCCAGTGGGGTTTGATACAGAACAGAAGCCAGAACCAATAATGTGTCTTTTCTGAAAAACAACACTCTGTTTACGCCAGTCGGTCTCTCTGTCTGGTTTGCTTGCCGCGCACCTGTAGGCTACAGCATGTGAATCGCACATGGATAGTGATCACGTGATCCAGGTGGCTGCACCAACCGTTGTCTGCATCCGCTCTCTGATCACCATAGCTCCTCTAATTAGATGACTACCGTATATGACAGTAGATTTTACTTTTGTCTGTCCCCAGGTTTGATACTGGAACTGTTTTGTTCATCTTTTTAAAAATGATGAGACTTGTGTCTTTTTTACACGAGCTAACTAGCTCCAAACTTAATTTTTTTATTTTTCTTCGTGGTACCTCCACTTATCATTCACCACCACCAGCTCCCTCTATGGGTTACAACTGGTAGTGACACCTTAATAACAACACAAGAACATGCAGCCTTTTTTTTTTACTCCATATAAACACTAATCATAGAATAATTAAAATAAAATAAAACATTAAAGATAGAAATCCACATAGAAAAGTTGTTTAAAAAAGCATACAGTACAATATAACAACTCTTTTGGATAATTTTATTTGTATAAATTATACATTTTTTAATTAATATGATTTATTTTTTATTTATAGATTTATAAATTTTATTTTCCTGATGCTGTTTCCCAAAATGCATTTCGCTCCAACTGAGCATGGTAGCTGTAAAGCAGCCAAAAGCTGTTTTAATTCCCTGAATACGTCACTTAAAGTTTTAATATTTTTTCATGCAACAAAGTAACTGTTTAGATACCCAGTATGCGGTTAGTTCATCTAAATGACGCCTATTTGGTTTCTAACGGAGGGAAAGCCTTTAATGTTTGGCTGAGGCAAAGGAAGCCATTTCTGACCCTTGCTGTCATTTCCTAAAGTACACAATATGTCACTGTAAATTTCAGTTATATTACTATGAATTTTGACAGTATGACACAGGTTACTGTAATCCCCAGAGCAGGCTACACAATATGTTACTGTGAATTTTTACAAAACTATACTGGTTGCTGTCATTTCCTAAAAGTACATGTTATTGTAAATTTTGATATATTACTGTGAATTTCTACAATATCATGCTGTTTGCTGTGATTTCACAGAGTGCACGATATTACACTGAAATTTTTATTGGTTGCTGTAATTTTCCACACTACGTTACTGTGAATTTTTACAGTACTATACTGGTTGAAGTTTCTATAGTACACAATATGTAACTGTGAATTTCTACAGTACTGCAATGGTTACTGTGAACTTTTACAGTACTGTACAGGTTACTGCCATTTCCTACAGTAAATAATATGTTACTCTAAATTCCAATATATTATTGTGAATTTCTACAGTAGTTATGGTTGCTGTGATTTCCTACAGTACACATGATGTTATTGTGAAATTTCACACTACTGTAATGCTTGCTTTGTTTTTTACGGTAGTGATGATATTACTGTGACTTAGTACAGTAGAACTGGGTTTGCTGTGAATTCATACAGCATTGTGTTTATTACTGTGATTTATATGATATTTTGCCAATTACTGCTTATTATACAGTATTGTACTTTAAAAACATTCACAATAACTTTACAGAAACACAGTAAATTACTGTGTATTTCACAGTCATTTTTTACAGTGCATCTATTAAAAAAGACAGGTGCATTGGAGAGAGAAGACCAAAAAATTGAAAAAGGACTTCGAACTTGCAATATGTCGTTTATTTGCGACGTTTCGGTACTAGACCTTCATCAGGCAAACAGTTTTTTGCTCAAGAGAAGCCATCTTAAATAGGGAGTAGTCGTTTCTCCACAACCAATCCCATTCCCACGTCACCTATCTAAAAGGGAAATACATAATATAATGAATCAATTACAAATAAATAATTATTCCAACAGCAAATATTGCAGATTACCTTTGTGAGTATAGGCTGACCAGGGTGTATTTACATTAGAAGATAAAAACAGACATCAGATAAACAAAACCCCATATCCGGTACAGATGAACACATCATTCATCAAAATGTGATCAAAGTTCATTTACCTATCTGAACTATACACAATTACAGTAAGTGATAGCAGCAATACCAGCAAATATGGCTGTGCCTAAATTCCAAAAAGACATGGCAACTGAAATGATTAATATCATTAAAGAAAGTTCATACCTTGATGATGCCACAAAGAGAGGCTGGATCACCGAATCAGAACATGATTTTTTATATTGCAAGCCCGACAATGTGCAAGAGACCTTTTTCAATTTCATACTAACTCAAATTTAGTGAAGTGTTTAGTTCAACAAACTTGATTTGCTTTGTCTGCTACATTAATAAATTAAGTTGAACCACCTTAAATTTATTCAAAAGGTTCTGGTGTTATTAAGTAGCCAAATTAGTTCATTTAAGTTAGTCTTACTTGTTATTTTACTTCCACTCTACTCAGAAATGTCCATGCAAATTGTTACCTTAATTTTTTTGAGTATTAGCAATTTATTTCACTTCAGTCAGAATAAATTACAAGCATAGCAATTCCAGTTTTAATAACAAACTGTTTATTTTTGTTTATCAATTTTAGCTTCTTTCCAGCTGTTTTTTTTAAATGGCTACACATAATTTGCCCAATGAATACTGAAACATTTTGTAAATACACACTTAAATACATATCAATACTCAAGTCTCTCTTCCCCTACAGTAATCCTTTGAGGGTTAATCACAGGTAGGAAAGGAAAAAGCTAAGTATTCATTATACCTCAATATCACACAAGAGTACAACATCGCAGTCTCCAGAATGACCATAAAATTGAAATAAAACCCCTGTAAACATGTCTTAATAACAATTAACACTGAACCAAACACTTTAGTACAAGAGTTTACTTTTCAGAGACATGACTTTTGTACTGGCTTTGAGACCATCCAGCTCGAGGAAAACCTTTTGAAATACTTCAAAAGTGTTTCTCAGTTGTTTTGGGTAGCTGAGGTTGAGAGTGTAGATCAGCCACCATCAGCTCATCAGGAAAACTCCATCAGTGGTCGTAAGCAGCTGGGACCATGAGAGGTTGTCCACTGCATGGACAGTGGACCTGGATGAAATCCAGACTTAATGATCTACAGGGAGCATCACTGCTTGCTGCATGTACATTTTTATGTCTATATATATATACATATATTTTTACATACATGTGTGTGGATCCATGGTTTCATGTTGTTTATGCCAAATTCTTACCCCACCATCTGAATGTTGCAGCAGAAATCAAGCATCATCAGGCCATTATCCTCTGACCTCAGGCATCAACAGGGCATTTCTGCCCAGAAAACTGCCGCTAACTGGATATTTTCACTTTTCGGACCATTCTCTGTAAATCCTAGAAATGGTTGTGTGTGACAATCTCAGTAGATAAGCAGTTTCTGAAATACTCAGAGCAACCCATCTGGCACTAACAACCATGCTACGTTCAAAGTCACTTAAATCACCTTTCTTCCCCATTCTGATGCTCAGTTGCAGCAGGTCATCTTGACCTCGTCTGCATGCCTAAATGCACAGAGTTGCTGTCATGCAATTATGTTGATGCATCATAAAAGGCACATCATCAAAGGAATTCTCTGCTGTGACACTTACACACATACAAGTGTGTCAGTGTGTATATACATACTACATTATAAATTTTTGAAAGAATTCTTACTTTAGCATTTCTGAACACCCGCCTAGAACTTTTGCACAACACTGTATACATATATATATATATATATATATATATATATATATATATATATATATATATATATATATATACATATATATATATATATATATACACATATATATTATCAATTTACAAAATGTAAATCGAGCCAACAGAAGAAAAATCTAAATCAAATCAATATTTGGTGTGACCAACCTTTGCCTTCAAAACAGCATCAGTTCTTCTAGGTGCACTTGCACAAAGTCAGGGATTTTGTAGGATCATAGTCAGGTATATGATTAACCACTTATACCAAACAAGTGCTAGTGATCATCAGTTTCATATGTAGGATGAAACACAGTCATTAACTGAAACAGAAACAGTTGTGTAGGAGGATTAAAACTGGGTGAGGAGCAGCCAAACTCTGCTACCAAGGTGAGGTTGTGGAAGACAGTTTGATGTCAGAGGTCAGACACCATGACAATACTGAGCACAGCAACAAGACACAAGGTAGTTATACTGCATCAGCAAGGTCTCTCCCAGGCAAAGATTTCAAAGAAGACTGGGGTTTCAAGATGTGCTCTTCAAGCTCTTTTGAAGAAGCACAAAGGAATGGGCAATGTTGAGGACCATAGACGTAGTTGTTGGCCAAAGAAACAGACAGTAGTCTTCATGGAAGAATTGTGGCCAAAAAGCCATACTTCCAACATGAAAACAAAGCCAAGCGACTCAACTATAAATAAAAACATAGGAACTGGGGTGGGGTCAAAATTTGAAATATTTGGCTGTAGGAGAAGGTAGACGGTAGCAGTTTGTTCACCGAAGGGCTGGAGAGCAGTACAGTAATGGCAGGCAACAGTGAAGCATGGTGGAGGTTCCTTGGAAGTTTGGGGCTGCATTTCTGCAAATGAAGTTGTGGATTTAGTCAGGAATGATGGTGTCCTCAGTGCTGAGAAATACAGGCAGATACTTATCCATCAGGCAATACCATCATGGAAGTGTCTGAATGGCCCCAAATTTATTCTGCAGCAGGACAACGACCCCAAACATACAGCCAATGTCATTAGGTAAAAATCCTGTAATAAACATGTAAGGAGTAGAATATAGAGATATTCATGTTAATTATGAAGTAAGTAGAAGAAGGTAAAACATTGTCAGAAAAATAAATATTCAAATAAATTACAGATACCTTAAAAATCTACTTAAGTACATAGTGAAGTATTTGTATTTAGTTTATTCCCTCCTCTGACACCTGTTAAACAAGTAAAGTACAAGTTATAGTACTTGGGTAAATATAATTTTATTTCACCACATCAATCAGCCATAAGTTGTTGATTTGGATCTGTGACATGCTGTGATACTTTAAAGTGTATAATAAATCTGAAATGTCATCTTTAAAAACTAAAATATTTTTGAAAGTTACTGTTATAAATCTGCCAAAAACAAAAAGTTTAAGTGTATTTATCCAGAAGAAGCTAGCTAGATAGCTTCACACGCATATTGTATACACACACACACACACATATATATTTAAAACGAAACAACAGTAAATTTTGTGTAAAAAACAAAAACAGAATGCAAGCCTTTGTAAACAAACTGTTTACTGACAGCAGTTTAACAAAGTGTTCCAGAGCCCATGCAGTAATATCCTTTATACATCAATCAAGATACCACTACCTTTTACCAATTAATGTTCCACACAGGTGTGTTCCAGTTTTCTACAACTTTCCCACTCTCGTTGCCTTTGTTCCCATTTGTCTGGCATCAAATGCAGAATAAGCACATACTTACAAAAATCAACTGAGTTGATATTGTAAAATGTTCAATATGTTGTATTTGCACTGTTTTCTATTGAGTATATGTCAAAAAGGATTAGTAAATTAACACATTCTGTATATGTTTTACACAACAAACAGCATCCAAACTTCTTCAGAAGTGAGGTTGTAGATAGTGTAGTAGTGTAGTGTAGTATAGAAGCAGACTCATAGTAAACTGACAGTTGTTTAACAGCAGAGTTATGTATATATGTATATATGTGTGTGTGTGTGTGTGTGTGTGTGTGTGTGTGTGTGTGTGTGTGTGTGTGTGTATACGCTACCGCTAAAAAGTTTGGGATCACTTGGAAATTTCGTTGTTTTCCAAAGAAAAACACATTTTCAAAGAATGATCTACGTTTTTGCATAAAGGCCTATTATCAGCAACTGTCAGTCATCTGCATCAATCTCCTGGTATGGCTGCTAATCCAAGTTAATCATTTTATGAGGCTAATTGATTATTAGGAAACCTTTTTGCATGTATGTTGCACAGCTGAAAACCATCGTACTAATAAGGGAGCACAAAAGGGAGCATGGCATTCTTAAGGTTAGTTTAGTATCTGACTCATCAGCAGTTGTTTGTTTGTTTACAGGCTCAAAATGGCCAGAAACAAAGAACTTCCTTTGGAGACCCGTCAGTCTATTGCTGTGCTTAGAATGGAAGGCTATTCAATGCGAGAAATTGTGAGGAAACTTAAAATCTCTTACTATGCTGTTAACTACTCCCTTCAGAGAGCAGCACAAACGGACTCTAACAAGGACAGAAAAAGGAGTGAGAGGCTCCGATGCACAACTATGCAAGAAGACAAATATCTGAGAGTGTGTAGTTTGAGACAAAGATGCCTCACAGGTCGTCAACTAAATAGTACCCGTCAAACACCAGTGTCAGTATCAACAGTGAAGAGGCGACATCAGGATGCTGGACTTCATGGCAGCGTTGCCAAGAAAAAGCCATATTTCAGACTGGCCAATAAAAAGAAAAGACTGAGATGGGCAAAAGAGCACAGACACTGGAAGACTGGAAGAAGTTTTCTGGACAGATGAGTCCAAGTTTGTGGTCTTCAGATCAAACAGAAAAATATTTGTGAGACATAGAACAAATGAAAAGATGCAAGAACAGCGCTTAATACCACCAGTAAAGCATGGTGGAGGCAGCGTGATGGTCTGGGGGTGCTTTGGAGGTGGTAAAATAGGAGATTTGCACAGAGTGGAAGGGACCTTGAGGAAGGAAAGCTGTCACAAGATTTTGCAAAGCCATACCCTGTGGACAGCACTTGACTGGGGCCAATTTCATCCTACAACAGGATAGTGACCCAAAACACACCTCCAAAATGTGTCGGCAATACTTAAAGCACAGCCAGTCTCCGGATCTGATCCCTATTGAGCTGTTGTGGGAGCAGCTTGACCATATGGTACAGAGGAAGACTCCATCAAGCCAATTCATCTTGTGGGAGATGCTCCAGGAAGCATGGGGTGAAATCTCATCAGATTACCTTGAAAAATTGACAGCTAGAATGCCTACGTTCTGCCAGGCTGTAATTGCTGCAAAAGGTGTTTTTTTTTAATGAAGGCAAAGTCTGAAGTACACATTCATGTTTTCCTTTAAAATCATTATTTCTAAGTCAGCATGTCCTGTTCATTTGCTAGATTTCCTTTTCAGACTAATTTCACGTGTGTTGATCCCAAACTTTTGAGCAGTAATGAATATGTGTGTATGTATGTATGCATATGACCACGCATCTACTTTGATTGATTCCTTCTTTTTGCATGTGCTAAAACGTGGTGCATTCAAATTTTGTATCCATCTTTGGAAGCTCCACCTCATCATCATCCCCACTAACATGCATGCATGTGTACAGTATGTATGGTCACAAGTTTTGAACTGTGCATGTACGACTACATTCAGGTCTGTTATGGACATGGGCAGATGACAGCATTTATGTCATGCAGATCTCACCTACATGGAAGCTGTGAACTGACCATTAAAGCGTAACTTGCTGGTTAAATGTCATAATGACATTTATGCATAATCTTGTGTAAAATGACATTTTCAAAACTTAATTTAAGATTGTTTGGACATAAAGACAAAAACTTATAGAAAAATTCGGTTTGTTGGAGCCTAACTGGGACCCTGATGCTGACAGACAAGTCCTGACTTTGGCATTGCCCAGGTTCTATCAGTGATCTGAGTAGTATGAGCACCAAATTCATGGATTAGACTGGTGACATAATCTATATTATTTTGAATGTCAAAAAATCCCATGAAAAGAACAAAGCCAACAATGCATGTATCTCCCTAACAAATATTTGTGGAATAGACTAATAATAACAGATATACACAGAGTTTCTTTGTTGTACAAAAACTATTAACACGTCAAGTCACACCATTATGCTGGGTGACATGTTCCTTCATTACCATGAACCTACACATTGTAATTTATTTTGTCATTTGTTGATGGTTGTCATTTGTTGGTTCTCTTGGTGAGCAGCTCAATTGTGCTTCGTTACACAAAGTTGAACTTTCTTCATCTATTTCAATACAGCGGTGTTTCTTTAAAGACTGTGATCGGGTAAACAGTCTCTTACACTGTGAACACCAGTATGGTTTCTCTCCAGTGTGGACACGCAGGTGCCGGCTGTAACTGTACGAACTATTGAAACATTTGCCACATTGGTCACAGCTATATGGTTGCTCTCCAGTGTGGATACGAAGGTGGCGCATGTAATTGCTTAATCGACCAAAGCCTTTTCTACATTCTTTACACTGGTATGGTTTCTCTCCAGTGTGGGTATGCACATGTTGTTTATATGTTTTAGAAATAGAGAAACTTTTATCACATAGTTCACAGCGGAATGGTTTTTCTCCTGTGTGGATACGCATATGTGATTTGTAATTGCCTAACTGTGAGAAACTCCTCCCACACTGGTCACAACAGTATGGTTTCTCGCCTGTGTGGACGCGGATGTGAATTTTGTAACTACTAAAGTCACTGAAACTCTTGTCGCATTGGTCACACTCAAATGGTTTCTCTCCAGTATGGTTACGCAAATGCAGACTAAAATGTCCTGACTGAGTAAAACTTTTCCCACAAAAGTCACACTGGTATGGCTTCTCTCCACTGTGGCTAAGCTGGTGTCTCTTGTATGAACTCAAAAAACTAAAACTCTTCGGGCACTGTTCACAAGAGTATGGTTTCTCTCCCGTGTGGACACGCATATGTATCTTGTAAATACTGAAGTAAATGAAAGTCTTTTCACACTGATCACATTGGTATGGCCCAGTGTGGCCACGCATGTGTTTTCTCAGTGAAATCTGGCTGCTGAAATTCGTCCCACACTGGTCACAGCAGTATTGTGTTTCATCAGTATGGCTTTGCAGGTGTAGCTTGTATGCATTTAGTTGGCTGAATGTGCTGCTGCATTGTCCACAGTGGTACAGTGTCTCTGCAGTATGAGTGAGTTCATGTCTTCTTAGACTACAGCTCCGACTGAAAGACTTCCCACACTTTTGACACTGATGAGGACTGCTCTTGTCTTGGTCGGTATGTTTCAACTGTGAAAAGCATAGAGAGAAAAATAAATGTCAGATTGGAGGATTTGATCAAATACTGCCAGCCATTAGCTAGCAATGTGACAGAACCTCACTGCAGAATCAGCTTTACATGCTAAAGTATGTGTTGGAACTCGACTCCAGTTTTAAATTGCTCTCAGTGCACTTACAAAGACTTTGACAAAGTCAGGTAAAAATAAACATAGAACCATTATGTACATAGAAGTAAGTACAAATGTATAAAGAGCAACAATGACCAAAAACACACAATGTCTATATATGCACAAGTCAAGTGTTTCTGTAAACTGTAAATAAATACAAATAATTTAGTATATTTGACAATGATGGTCACGACCAGGCACGTCATACGTACATGTTAAACCACAGTACCAAAATGTAAATACATAATTTGGAATTTGTAGGAACTGGATGTTTAACTGATATAGGGTTATTGATTATGGCGATATTAGGACTACTGTGTGTTACAACAAATTAAAAACTTGATTAAAGTAGTATATTTACAAGAAAAAACTCATACATTTATGAGGAAAAAAGGTATTCTCAGACTTTAAAGTCATAAATCTGCTGGAAATAGAGATTTGAGTCACAAATTTACAAGCAAAAACAATAACTGGCTAAAATTTTGTTTTTGTTTGCAGGGTTTTAATTCATCCCTAGAAGAGCCCTGATATCACCTCATCAATAGGCATTTAAAATTAAGTTTGTAGTACAGCAGGACAATCCAACAGATCATTAAACAATCAAAATCATATGATAAAACTAAAATGTGGACTTGCATCAATGAAATGGCTTTATATCATAGGACAACTGAAGATATGACTGGAAAGAGGAAGAGAGAGTTGATGAGCTGGGGGACGACATGCAGCAAAGAATCAATCCCATGGTCAGTGCAGAGGATTCAAAGCCCCTGTACACCGGGCACACGACCCACCAAATGAGCTTCCAGGGCGCCCCAGAGCTAGAAAGTTCACTGCTGTGTTCTTGGAAGTGTCACTCCTCTAAACACCAACAACACACATTGGTGCATCCCTAGATGTGACTGCTACACAAAGTCAGGCCTTGTTGATTTTGAATGGCTTCACACCGAATATATGTAGACTATTTGTAAAATCTAGTGGTTATAAAAACATAATACTTTAATTAAAACAAATGGTTTTGGGGTTGAATAAAAATATGCAGGTCAGTAGCCTGCTGTCTGTTTCTTTTTTTTTTAGATTTTTGTAATGTACAAGCTATTACTATTAACACTCATGAATATGACAGTCTATAACTGCCTGGTACAACACTACCACTGAGGCCTGAGAGGTGATTGCCAGTTATTGTTGACTTTCTTGATAATAACAGGTGTCCAGACAGCATATTCCACTCATCCAGGGGCCTCATTAGTTGAATTGTGTTTGTTCAAACCCTTTTGGCACATAAGAGAACCCTACTGGACTGAAAGTCACCTCATCCCCCAATGTCTTCTATGTGGCTGGGTAATCTGGTGTTCTTTCTAAACTTGAAACATTACTTGTTTTCTGCCTGTATGATTGTTTTTGTGTTCTTGAGAATAAACATAATATACAAAAACTTGGACCTAGACCAAAAGTTTATATTCTAAATTAGCCCAAATTTTAATTCTCAACAAATGCTAACAATGGCATTAAAGCTTACCTTTTTTAGCTTGGTAATACTGCCAAAATCAGACTCTTTTTAACTCAGAAAGATGCATAAATACTCACTCATCCTTTTATGACTCACCATGTAGCCTGGTGTAACTCTGTTTTTACTGGTTTATCCAAGAAGCTGATAAGAAAACTACAATTCAGATGTTGTGCCCATAGTTTTAACCAAAACCAAGAAAATGGATCACATTACCCCACTGTTTAAAATAGTACACTGGCTACCTGTATCTTTTAGAATCAACTTTAATTATGTATCTAATTATTTATTTATTTTTGTTTTTATTTAACCAGACCATTCTAAAAGAATAAGAATACAAAATGCAATAATTAAGATCAGTGTATGATGAATAGTGTTGTTCCCAAATGCAGCAATGTCACTATGATGATCAGCTTTGCTGAGTTGAGTGTTTTTACACAAGTTTTACATATATGTATACACACACACACACACACACACACACACAATATAAATAAATATATATATTCACACATTTTGGAGTCTCACCTCTTCTGAAGAACTCATCACTATCACTGGCTGTCAATTTTCACTGAATTATCAGTGGAAGTTGATGTCCTCCAAATTCTTTTCTTCCTGTCAGCACGTTTCAGCTATGAATAATAAAAAAAAAAGACACACTGGTCAGAGGAAGAACATCAATTGATCTTTTCTTCATGTATATCTACAATTCATATTTACTCATGCATACTTATAATTTGCTCATGTATACACATTGTTCTGCATTTACATAAGTTCTTTATGACCTCATGTCCCCTTTAGACATCAAGCCCATATATGCAGATGTACAGTCAGGTCTACAATCCCAATAACTCTTGACTCCAATAATATAGTAGTCTTGTATGATCTTGTGCTTGGAAAATTCTTGAGAAGTGTTTGTGAGACTGAACGCTCATCAGAGAATAGAGTTTAGATCTTCTCAGGACACTGTCTGGGTGCCATCACAGGTGCACCCACTGAAACTGTCCATTCTTACTTCAAGATTAAAACACAAAGAAGTGCTTGAGCAATAACCCCTCCCTCTTTTGCTCCCTTTAAAATGAAATCAGAGGAGCCTCATAGCTTATCAAAGAAGGCTTCTATTCAGGGTGCCCTCCAGCCAGACTGCCCCTTGGTTTGCTGTATCCATCTATGGTTACTGTAAATCTATTTTCTCACTGAATTCTAGCAGATTTTTTCTCTGTTTTTTCTAGAAGTCCTTGTTTTAGAGGGTCTATTGACTTTTGGCCCATCGGGTTTTCTCCAACAACAAACACCCACTAAAACAACAATGAGCAGCTTGGTTTAGTAATTCCTTCTGTTTATACAAACATTTTTCCACTTTTCCTTCACTGCCTTCCTCTTTTTCTTTTCTCCTTCTCCACCAATATGTCTACATT
The DNA here is from genome assembly GCF_056507025.1 of Lutjanus erythropterus. Lineage (NCBI taxonomy): Eukaryota > Metazoa > Chordata > Actinopteri > Lutjaniformes > Lutjanidae > Lutjanus > Lutjanus erythropterus. The sequence goes on along the minus strand of NC_139319.1, from coordinate 40,112,900 downwards.
TACATTTACTTGTGTTGTGGCTAGACTTGCACCGATTAATTGGCAATGCTCGGCATCGGGCTGGTTTTCACTTGACTGGTCCTGACCAGTGACCGATATCAGATTCTGTGCCGGTCACTGTCACACATGTCTTCTGCACGATGGTCACGTCATGCGCGCAGCAGACAAACTGACCGTGATATCACCACAGCGCTGATAAGAGCTACACACACTCAGACACATGCTAGCATGAAGATGGTGTTAGAGACAGAGTCCAAGAACAAGATAAAGAGAAGACAGACAGTCTATAACGAGACAGAGCAGCTGACAATGTTGGAGAACAGCCGTAAACTCTCTAGCTCTTCAGGCTAATGTTAGCCAGCAGCAGACTGCTGTTCACAGAGGGACAGTTAAAATCCCACCTCCTGTTCTGTCTGAAGAATAAACAACCTGTGTTGATGTGTCTCAAACATTTTCTCATCCAGACCCGTTTAAGTTTTCCTTATCACTGCAAAGTTTTACTACCACAAAATATTGCACCACGACTGTCTCCAGTTTGTTTACATCTGCTGTGACTGGGTGCAGCGGTTCATAGCAATGAACACAATACACAATATGCAAATCAATGTATTGTCATAATTAATGACGTTGATTATGTCGATGACTCACCCCAGCCCTAGATAATAATAAAGGTTATATATATGACTTATCTAACAAACAGTAACAACATTCTTTACAAGGCAGATAAAAGAACATAGGATCATGTAGCAGGTGGGTGTCTTCTATTTCAATTTCAATCAGAGATCAAGAACACAGTCAGTCAGAACTTACTAGTGCTGTCAATCAATTAAAATATTGAATTGCAATTAATCCCATGAGTGTCTATAGCTAATCATGATTAATTGCAAATTAGTTGCATTTTGCTTTTTTTGTTCAAAATGTATCTTAAAGGGATATTTTTCAAGTGTTTAATAATGGACAAAGATGCTGTATGCAAATGTAGCCTAATTAATAAAATACACTAACCCAAAACAATGCCAAAATATTGTCCAAATGTGTGTTAACATGTTATTATTGTGTTTACTTTGACAGCCCTACAAATTACACACTTGAAAAAAAGAAAAACTACTTTTATTTCATGTGGACATGACTGACAATGCTTCAACCACAATTTTGACTTTTTAACTCATAATTTTGATTTTTTTCCCCTAATTTTGACTTTTTATCTAATAACTGACATTTAATCTCACGATTTTGACTTTTTATCTCAGATTTTCAAGTTAACTATGTGCAAAATACATGCATTTAGCTCATCATGCTCATGTGGTCAGATGAGAAGAGACAGACAAGTAGAGATCAAATTAAACACTTGAAATGTATAAATTAATAAAAGCTACTTTTATTACAAGTGGACATGAATGCTAAAGGTTTTTCTTTTAAATGTCTTAAATTACTCGCTTCTCGAGTATTTTTTTTTTTAAATCAGTAAATACTTTGTACTCTTGTTCAAGCAGTTATTCTGATGACTGCTTTTACTTGAGTCCTTGTTCTGTCAAACAGCTCTTTTACTTGAGTAGAGTTTTGTTGCAGACCTGCCCACCTCTGTGCGACACATCCCATCCAGGACACTGATTCAGAGCACTCTCACATTTCAGCCTGTTTAGTCCGGAGCCACTCGAATCTCAAAGCAAAACAACTGTTGGTCTCTGCTGACTCACCAATTAACGCAACATTTAACTATTGTTTAACCTTCGCCGAAGATAACGCAATGCTCAAAGGCAAAATCCTAACATACGACCGTAACGTTAGCGTTATGTCGTTTCGTTCAAACAACACCACCCAGGCTCATCTTGCTATGGTAGCAGACTAGCATCTCACATCCAAACCAACCACGTTAGTAACGAGGGTTCCGTGATAAACTCCCTACATTCACACGGTTTGCAGCTTGAAACCCAGAGTGCTGTAAATACTGCAGCCACAGACCGAGAGAACAGATGAAACATTACCTTTTTCTCTTCCACAGGCTCTCTACTGTCAATATTGCCACGCATATTCCGCCATCTTGAAAAATGACGACACAAGACGTCATGGCGAAGCATTGTGGGATGGGCTGGAATTCGTTTTTTTTAAATATATATTTTATTTTATTCTATTTTTAAAGTATAAAATATACAACAATATAAGGCAGAGTGTACAACGGGACAGCACTCTATAAATTTCGGTAAAGTTGGAAAGATATTCACAGATTCGGACTTCCGGCATCAATAACTCATTAGTGATACGTTGTCAAAACATAAACGAGGCCTCTTTCCCATCGTTGTAAGGTAGACAATGTGCTACAAGCCCAGTTTTATCAAAAGTAGCTGTCTTTCAAGCTGCAGAAATAACATTGGTGTCTATGAGCAGCCGGCTGTGAGACGAGTGGATAGGGACCGTCTGCAAATTGCAAAACCGCTACAGCAGCGAAGAGAAACACTACACAGATATTCAATAACTTCACTCTTAGACAATGTAGTGTCACCAAAATCACTGCAGCCATCAACTGGCTCCTGTTGATCATACTACAACACTTGTTTTATAATACATATACATATATATATATATATATATATATATATATATATATATATATGTATATATATATATGTATAATTTTAAGAAACTTTATAATAAAATGCAATAACTTCACCTTTATGCACTGTAGAAGAATTAAACTCTGTCCAACCATCATCTGGTTCCTGCTGATCATACTACAACACTTGGTTTGACTTTTTTTTTTTCTTTTCATAATTTTAAGGAATTTTTATTAGAAATAAAATGTAATCACTTTTTTTTTATGCACTGTAGTGTCACCAAAATCACTGCAGCCATCAACTGGATGCTGCTGATCGTACTACAGCTCTTGGTTTGATATTAAAAACATTTTTTCATAATTTTAAGAAATTTTATTAATAATAAAATTTAATAACTTCATTTTTACGGACTGTAGTGTCACCAAATTTACTGCAGCCATCAGCTGGATGCTGCTGATGATACTACAGCTCTTGGTTTGATATTTTTTTAAAAAATCATAATTTTATGGATTTTTTATTAGAAATTAAATTGTAATAACTTCACTTTTATGCACTGTAGTGTCACCAAAATCACTGCAGCCATCAACTGGATGCTGCTGATCATACTACAACTCTTGGTTTGACATTATTTTTTTTTTTCATAATTTCAAGGAATTTTTATTTGTAATAAAATTTAATAACTCCACTCTTATGTACTGTAGGATTTTTTATTAATAATAAAATTCAATAACTTCACTTTTACATACTGTAGAAGAATTAAACTCTGTCCAACCATCAATGGCTCCTGCTGATCATACTACAACACTTGGTTTGATATAAAAAAAAAAACAAAAAACAAAAAACATAATTTTAAGGAATTTCTATTAGTAATAAAATTCAGTAACTTAACTCTTACTTTACTTTAACTTTACTTTCACCAAAATCACTGCAGCCATCAACTAGCTCCTGCTGATCATACTACAACTCTTGGTTTGATATAAAAAAACAACAACATCATTTTAAAGAATTTATATTAATAATAAAATTCAATAACTTCACTCTCGTGTACTGTAGAAAATTGAAACTTTGTCCAACTATCAACCGGCTCCTGCTGATCATAAGAGCCTATCTTGCCTACAGCCTCTTCAACTATGGCTGTTGCACATCACACAATACCAAGGCGTAACTTTGTTTGGTATTTGGGCTGTCGTCATTCCAAGGCAAAGGGTGTGAAACCATCTTGCACAAATGCCACACTGAATCTAAATGGGGATTAATGTGTTAAACATATAGAAAAATGTTAACATTAGGAAACCTGGAATGCAAAGTATACAATATTTAATTTATCTAATGTTATTCTACGATTCAGACTATTCATTGTTTTGAAACTGTTAAAGTAGCCTCACCCAAACAGCATCAACAGAAGTTTTGGGCAGGTCCTCACTTCCACAGAAAGAACAGAAATCATCCTTTGAAACTGAAAAAAGGTGTAAATTAGTAAGTAATAAATACATTATTATTAAGTTTGTAGCAGATGCTCAGCATATGAATGTAATATTTAGAACAATACCTGATCGTTCAAGAATTTCCTCTGCCATGTCCCTTCTTAGACTTTGAAGCGACTGTGTTGATGAGTCGATGTCAAATGACTGTGGGATGTTTGGAAACTCCATCACCGTCATTTTGGCCATCTGTAAAGATAGTAAACAATACATTTTCTGTGTATGACATTACTCAGTAAAACTATATGCATTATGCTTACCTTAATGTATATTGTATTGTATTTACTGTGTAGTGTATATTGTTTATGTTATTGCTTTTCCTACATCTGTACTGCTGCAACAAACAATTTCCCCGGGATGAATAAAGTCTAATCTAATCTAATAACTAATCTAATTTTATATTTTTTAAAAAGGCATGTTTCATAGAATCACCTGCATCGCAAAGATCCCACACCTGGTGTTATCTTTCTGGAAGGTGTGGCGTATCTTGCCAGGTTGCCACTTGATGTTAACCCAGTCCTCCTTTCCAAATCTATTCCGACGCATTTTGAAATACTGTCTGCAGGTTTAAAGGTAAATCAATTTTGGTTTAGATTTGTGCTTACTCCATAGCTTTACTAAATGTGTATTATAGTATTAATTTCTCGTAATTTATATTATTTAAGAAGTAATATTTAATATTACCCAAATCTGTAGCCAGCCTTGTTGGTGTCCTCAGCTTCATTTGACCCTTTCAGAGGATCAACCACAAAAATGTGGTTTGACAAGGCATGAAGGTACTGTTTGAAAAAGGAAAATGATGGCATCTTTAAATATGTTAACAACAACAGCAAGACTAATAACATATTTTGACATTCCACTTGGTATAAAGAGACTTGATAGCAGTCACATCAGTTGAAAGTAAGTTTTATACGCAAGTTACAATTTGGAGTCTTAGTGACTGAAAGTAGACTCAGATTATTAAGTAAGTAGTAGCGCTGGTAGGAGGGCTTTGTTTGGACAATCATCTTAAATGATTCCATCAAGTAATGGATGAAGACAGTGATGACATTTAAACAAAAACATATCATTCGTAGAATAACAATCAATTGTGAGGCATGGATAATTAGCTATAGCATGTACAAAAAATGACTGCATGAGAGAAAAATGTCAGATTATTAAATATATTACAGTACTGTGACTTGAATAATTATCTGTTTTTAAAAAGAACAAACTTTTACTATTATTTATTTACTTAATTTTAGATAACTATAAATCATTATAGCAAACTAAGGTTCATTACCTTTGAATGTACAAACAATGACCAATACATAAATTCTGTAATGGCGCATAGTTTTATACTCACCACAAACTTCCAGTGGACATTTATTTCGTTGACAAATCCAATGACTCCATCATAGTCATCAAATTTGACCTGACAAAATATGTAAGCACAATAATTGTATTTTTTCTGTAGTACATAGAAGCAAAAGAAAATTTCACATACATACATCCATCCATTATCTTCCGCTTATCCGGGGCCGGGTCGCGGGGGCAGCAGTCTGAGCAGGGACACCCAGACTTCCCTCTCCCTGGACACTTCCTCCAGGTGTTTCGGAGGGACCCCAAGGCGTTCCCAGGCCAACCGAGCGACATAGTCACTCCAGCGTGTCCTGGGTCTTCCCCAGGGCCTCCTCCCAGTGGGGCATGCCCGGAACACCTCCCTAGGGAGGCGCCCAGGAGGCATCCGATATAGATGCCCAAGCCACCTCAGCTGACTCTTCTCGACGTGGAGGAGCAGCGCCTCTACTCCAAGCTCCTCCCGGGTGACAGAGCTCCTCACCCTATCTCTAAGGGAGCGCCCCGCCACCCTGCGGAGGAAACTCATTTCAGCCGCTTGTATCCGAGATCTTGTTCTTTCGGTCATGACCCAAAGTTCATGACCATAGGTGAGGGTAGGAACTTAGATTGACCGGAAAATCGAGAGCTTCGCCTTTCGGCTCAGCTCCTTCTTTCCCACGACAGACCAGCGCAACGACCGCATTACTGCTGCCGCCGCACCAATCCGTTTGTCAATCTCTCGTTCCATCCTCCCCTCACTCGTAAACAAGACCCCAAGATACTTAAACTCCTCCACTTGAGGCAGGGACTCTTCTCTGACCCGGAGGGAACAAGCCATCTTTTTCCGTTCGAGAACCATGGCCTCGGACTTGGAGGTGCTGATTCTCATCCCAGCCGCTTCGCACTCCGCTGCAAACCGCCCCAGTACAAACTGAAGGTCCTGGTCCGAAGGAGCCAACAGGACAACATCATCCACAAAAAGCAGAGATTTAATCCTGTGGTCCCCGAATCAGACTCCCTCTGGCCCCTGGCTGCGCCTACAAATTCTGTCCATAAAAATAATGAACAGAACCAGTGACAAAGGACAGCCCTGCCTGAGTCCAACATGCACCGGGAACAGGTCTGACTTACTGCCGGCAATGCGAACCAAGCTCCTGCTCTGATCATACAGAGACCGTACGGCCCTTAGCAGAGGGCCCCGAACTCCATACTCCCAAAGCACCTCCCACAGAATGCCACGAGGGACACAGTCGAATGCCTTCTCCAAGTCCACAAAACACATGTGGACTGGTTGGGCAAACTCCCATGAACCCTCAAGCACCCTGTGGAGGGTATAGAGCTGGTCCAGTGTTCCACGACCAGGACGAAAACCGCATTGTTCCTCCTGGATCCGAGGTTCGACTATCGGCCGAATTCTCCTCTCCAGTACCCTGGAATAGACTTTACCAGGGAGGCTGAGGAATGTGATCCCCCTGTAGTTGGAGCACACCCTCCGGTCCCCCTTCTTAAATAGAGGGACCACCACCCCGGTCTGCCAGTCCAGAGGCACTGTCCCCAACTGCCACGCGATGTTGCAGAGGCGTGTCAACCAAGACAGCCCTACAACATCCAAAGACTTGAGGTACTCAGGGCGGATCTCATCCACCCCTGGTGCCTTGCCACTGAGGAGCTTCCGAACTACCTCAATGACTTCAGCTTGGGTGATGAATGAGTCAGCCTCTGGGTCCCCAGCCTCTGCTTCCTCTATGGAAGGTGTGTCAGTGGGATTGAGGAGATCCTCAAAGTATTCCTTCCACCGTCCAACAATATCCCCAGTCGAAGTCAACAGCTCCCCACCACCACTGTAAACAGTGTTGGCAGGGTACTGCTTCCCCCTCCTGAGGCGCCGGACGGTTTGCCAGAATCTCCTCGAGGCCGACCGGTAGTCCCCCTCCGTGGCCTCCCCGAACTTTTCCCATGTCCGAGTTTTTGCTTCCACAACCACCTGGGCCGCAGCACGCTTGGCCTGCCGGTACCCGTCGGCTGCCTCAGGAGTCCCACGAGCCAACCAAGCTCGATAAGACTCCTTCTTCAGCCTGACGGCATCCCTTACCTCCGGTGTCCACCACCGGGTTCAGGGATTGCCGCCGTGACAGGCACCAGAGACCTGACGGCCACAGCTCCGAATGGCCGCATCAACAATGGAGGCAGAGAACATGGTCCATTCGGACTCGATGTCTCCAGCCTCCCTTGGGATCTGGTCAAAGCTCCCCCGGAGGTGAGAGTTGAAGACCTCTCTGACAGATGGTTCCACCAGACGTTCCCAACAGACCCTCACAGTACGTTTAGGCCTGCCAAAGCCCCCTATGGAAAGTTCACATACACAATAAACATAATCTTTTTTCCTCTATGGGACATTATGTATTGAAAACTACATTTCCAGTATCACATCATGGCTGATAACACTAGCGCATGTGTACATCAACAATCAAAGAATTTAGTGTCCTATCTGAAGCCTACTGACACTGACACTCCCGACTACACTACTAAGTGTTAAAAATAAAATAAATGAATATAGTTATACTCACCTTTTTTAATCCTTGCCTGGCCATCTGCTCTCTTGTGCCGTTTAAAATAACACCCATGATGTAGTGATCCATGTGGTATAGTCGGCCAGCAGTATCCTTAGAGATGAGTTTGGCTCTAATGTAACATTCAATCCCCTTATAGAAAAATTGTAGGGGAAATGCAAACATACATACAAACATGTCAGGTAATATAGAGGCTAAAGTTAATTCATGTCATGACAGTGACATGACATGAATGCATCACAACAAACATGAGAAGCCGTAACTCGATTCCACCCGACGGAGGAGTCGGGGAGACGGCAGGCTGCTGTTGCTGCGGCTACTAGTGGCTACTGTTGGTACTTTCCAGTTTGCACATATTTCCAATAGTTTAATAAAATATAATCGAAATGAATTCTTATTACAAATGTGCTGTTTTTAAAAATTGCAAGTGACAAATGCTTATTCAGTGAGACAAAAAGAAATGTGTTTGTGAAAAAGTGCATCAATATACATAAAGATGCATCAATAATCGTTTTATAATCGAATCGTAGCCCCTGAATCGTAATCGTAATCGAATCGGCAGGTGCCCAAAGATTCCCACCCCTACTTATAATTACTTTTTTTTCCTTCTTTTTTTTTTTTTTTACTTCTTTTTATGGTAGTGATATGCAAAAAAAATAATAATTAAAAATTACCTCTGTGGCAGGCTTGGACTTTTTGCTTGTGAGGTCACTAATGCGTTTCCCCTGATCAAGGTTTTGCAGAAGACCTTTGCCAGTTTTCAGTGTTGCCTTTGATGTTTTTGGACCTGGTACTGTAGCTGGAGCAGTGTAAAATTTGGACCTGCCAGCTTGGGGCTTTGCTCCTTCTCTCTTTGCCCAACTCTCCTGATACTGAGTGATGTCTTTTGGGATGGTTTTAATGAGTAACTGCTCAGGGAATTTGTGGGTCATGATGTGCTCTCTGTATCTCCCCTGTAGAGAGCCATACATTTTTTCTTACAAAGGTCCCTGGCCTCAGTCCCTTCTCCTTTTTTAGAATTGAATGTTTCACAATTCCAAACCATCTTTCCACATCGCAGTTTGTGTCCCTGGTTTTGCTTGGGCCAAAGTTTTCGTCTTCCATGTCAGATGCGTACCTTTTTAAATTTCCCAACAGCAGACCACTCCAAAGAGAGGAAAATGCCAAGGTATTTTTCAAAAAGGACATCCACAATAGCCGGACAGAAGTATGGGTTTTCCTCACAATTTGGGGTCTCTTTTTCAAGTTCTGCCTGCACCTCCTCAAAAACCTTTCTGAATTCAGATGTGAATGGAGACCTACCAACAATTGTGTGGGCATTTCTTCTGTCTTAATCATCTTCTTCCTGAGCTAAAGGTGTGTCCTTTAGTTTTTCAGTGTCTTCCATGTTGGGGGTCTTGTCTTCTTTTATCAAGTCCTTCAGGGCCTTAAGACTATCAAGGACTTTATTTGTCTTGTGTTTTCCAGTCAACACAGTGCACATGAGGCGGAAGATTTTGAGTGCTGTAGTCATTGAGGTACTGTTTTGGAGCCTGGCAAATGCAAACGTTGCAAAATCTTTCAAACCTTTGTCATCGGTTTTTCTCCCAATTGACTGAGCAACTGCTTTAAGCACATGCGCAGAGCATATGTGTAGCACTGTAAACATTCTGAGATCCCTCCATGTCTTCAGTTTTGAACAAATGGCAAAAGCCCTGTCCAAATAGCTGACAATGCTCTCCCTGTTGAACGACAGAAGAACGCTTTGGAGTAGTGCCCAGCTGTAATCTGTTTCAACTTGATGTACTCGTAGTTTTATGTACTGCGACACTTTTCGGAGGAACTGCATTAGCCAAAATGTGATTGGAGGTACAGAGTGTTCATTTGTCAGCATTTCACAGATTGGGAGGGGGGGTGCACTCTGACCTCCTCCAGGAAGAGTAAGAGAGTAGTAGAGGAGTCTTTTGGTCTGACCAGGAACTTTGGATGCAACATTACCTGTAGCATCTAGGTGTAAGGTCAGTGGGGTCTTCTTTCTCAGGTGTTGCACAACTATGCCTATTCCTGTTTCAGTATACATATGTACACCAAAAGGGTCAACTTGAAAGTGTTGAATGTACCCTGGCATCTTGTGAAATGTATTATCGCATTCCTTCATGATATTTTGAGTGAGGTACATCTCCATGAAGACATCATCATGAATTCTTTTTCCTTTTCTAACCTCTGAACCGATCACTTTTAGTACATTTTTGTTCAGACTTCAGGTCACGTTTCCTGAAATCAGTTCAACAACAGGTGTTTTTTTAAGTTTTACTGTAGAATAGTTTGCTCAGTCCTGCACGTAATGCTCTTGCAATTCTCCCTCTTCTTGGGTTTGCTGCTGGTCTGAATTTTATTTCACTTGTTTTGTGGGCCATTTTTCCTTTTTGTAGCACAGACATCTTAACCGGGGCATCTCCCACTGGCTTGCTTTTCATTCTAAAGTAGTATTTTGCATTGCAAGAAGGGAATGTACAGACTGCACTGGTGTTTAAATATGGGCTATTAATTTTCCGACTGTGAGGACACTTGATGTGCTGGCTCTTGAAGGCAAGGGTACAACAGGGATTTTTTTTGCGGAAACTGTTGTACAATACATTGGTCCAGGGTTGCTGCAATTTTTGTGAACCAGGCGGTGGAACAATTTTATGCCAATTCTTTTTATTCACTGTAATTATGAACTTTTTGGACACCACTGGCAATTTTCTCCAGTGACATTTGTCCTGTGTCTTTCCATGCTCAGGTTGGCTATCTCTCTGCAATGGCACCTGTTCTTTTTCTTCTTCATCAGTCTTTTCCATGTTTCCATCTGACTCTTCTTTCTGAACGTTCTCCTCTGTGTCCTCATTGGATATCTCTTGGACATCTTGAATCGTGTTAAGTGACAGGTTCTCTGTCCCACTGTCCTTTCCTGCCTCACTATGCCTCATTAATGGCTCCTTAGTCTCACAAACTGTTTTTTTTTGTTCCATTACTTGAGCTTCATTCAATTCCTGTTGTTTGTTAACTAAATCCCTCACTCCATTACGATTTTTGGTCCATATGACCCAGAGCCAGTGACAGTTTTTTGGATTATCCTGACCAAATAGTGTTGTAGACAGTTCAGACCATATTTTTGAGGAATAACCTGTATCTCTGTTTGCAATGTTAGCACTCTTCATTGTTCTGGCCAGTGCTTCCATTCCACCTGTCATTGCCCATAGGTCTTTTCTATGAGCTTTGCTTCCTTTTTTAACTCTTCCCATTGTCTTAAAATTGCATCTAACCCTGTGAAAATGAGACAAGCAAAGCTAGAAGTTTTTATCAAGATAAAGTGAGGGGTCCAATATGGAAAGATGCAGTAAAACACATGGGAATGTCATATCAAGAAATGCAAGATAAGGTTAAAGTATCAATACATACCTACGAACTAAACGTAATATTTCATTTCAGATTTACAAAATGTAATATTCTTACTTGGCAATTTACATAATATTTCAACATGAGATTAAAGTTAGATTTATTTCTGTAAAACATTTACATTTAAAATTTTAAAATAGACGAGCACAGCACAACTCCAATAAAAAACATTAAATTACTTACACATAAAGATGAAACTGAACTAAGGGGAAAAATTCCAAGAAATTCAATCTTCTCCTTCATGGTGATATGCAGGTTATGCAGACTGAAAAGATCTGAGGTAGAGCTTAACTGAAAGTTGTTCCTGATTGGCTAGTGGCTTCATCACACTTTTGTATCCTTGTGTGACTGGTTTAAACAGAGTGTCCTTGAGGCAGCAATGACATCATCTTTTTCGCCTATGAAAAAATATTTTATATCAAACCAAGAGCTGTAGTATGATCAGCAGCATCCAGTTGATGGCTGCAGTGATTTTGGTGACACTACAGTGCATAAAAGTGAAGTTATTACATTTTATTTCTAATAAAAAAAATCCATAAAATTATGATTTAAAAAAAAAATATCAAACCAAGAGCTGTAGTATGATCAGCAGCATCCAGTTGATGGCTGCAGTGATTTTGGTGACACTACAGTGCATAAAAGAGAAGTTATTACATTTTATTTCTAATAAAAATTCCTTAAAATTATGAAAAAAAAATAATAATATCAAACCAAGTGTTGTAGTATGATCATCAGCAGCAAATTGATGGCTGCAGTGATTTTGGTGACACTACAGTACATAAAAGTGAAGTTATTAAATTTTATTACAAATAAAAATTCCTTAAAATTATGAAAAGAAAAAAAAAATCAAACCAAGTGTTGTAGTATGATCATCAGGAACCAGATGATGGTTGGACAGAGTTTAATTCTTCTACAGTGCACAAAGGTGAAGTTATTGAATTTTATTATAAAGTTTCTTAAAATTATATATATATATATACATATATGTATTATAAAACAAGTGTTGTAGTATGATCAACAGGAGCCAGTTGATGGCTGCAGTGATTTTGGTGACACTACATCGTCTAAGAGTGAAGTTATTGAATATCTGTGTAGTGTTTCTCTTCGCTGCTGTAGCGGTTTTGCAATTTGCAGACGGTCCCTATCCACTCGTCTCACAGCCGGCTGCTCATAGACACCAATGTTATTTCTGCAGCTTGAAAGACAGATACTTTTGATAAAACTGGGCTTGTAGCACATTGTCTACCTTACAACGATGGGAAAGAGGCCTCGTTTATGTTTTGACAACGTATCACTAATGAGTTATTGATGCCGGAAGTCCGAATCTGTGAATATCTTTCCAACTTTACCGAACTCTTCTAGTTAAGGATAACAGACATAACAAACAATGCATTACCAACAAAAAGAAAGAAAAAGGTTATTGGTTCTTAAAATTTGCAATTTAGCACATGGATTAAAAATAAAATATATACAAAGTTTAAAAGTCAATTGGCTCTAAAGGCTTCACACAATATTGCAAATTAGAGAGCAATTAGTATGTTATTTTAAAAATGTGTCAATATAAAGTTAATTCAGAAGTCTTTAAAAAGTCACCAATTCTTTAAAATGCTGTAATGTTACATCAAATTTATTTATTAAACAATTTCTTATACAAAACGTAAACGTGAATAGGCTATGTCTAATTCTAAGAGCACTTTTATTGCATCTATCCAATTTAAATCTACAAAAAATGAATTTGCACTACAGAACATCAGCAAGAGTCCGTGTATCTTTTGGTAATTGGATTATTTGATTTTGGTTTTAAAATACAAAAATTAAAATTGAAATACAGTTTTTCTTTGTCATGCTCAAAAAGCAATACGGGAAATTTAAAAAATGCTTGGTCATCATATCCACATTACTAATGGTTCTTCATCAAAAATATCTTGTATGTAAATATCTTATGAAAGCAACAGTCAAAATATCAACATTGTGGTGTTCAGTCAAAGATATAGTGATATTTGATTTTGTCCCTATTACCTAGCCCTTTGTCCCACTAGTGTTTTGCGTTGGTCATTTGCAGACACTTTTGTATATTCTTAAACCCATCTATCAGTTATGCATTTTATATGTTGAAGTGAAAAGAGGCTAAAAATGACAAAAAGCAATACTGTTCACAAATAAATCAGACTATCCCTTTTAAGCCTTTGAAATAAATGTACATATTGCATACACATGACCACCCTATCCATTACAAACTGCGACTAAATGATGCTGAACATCATTATGAACCTTTTTTTTCCTGAGAAATTAAATGTCTTCTCTTTTTTTTTTAAAGTATTATTGTTTCTATTTAAATTGTATAAATGATGTATCTGATATACGATTTATATGTTTTTAAGTCTACAAGCATACATTTCTATTTCTGTATGCAAACAGTTGTATTTCCTACCTGTGTTTATAAACTTAAATGTTCAAGTAAAAAAACAAAACAAACAAACAAACAAAAAACTGCATGTCTCTTCTCGGACAACATACGTCACCAACCTTGTCATTTGTAACGTTTCTAACGTGCAGTGTTTCATCCACTGGTCTTTTTAACCGTAAAGCGAAAGGAGTCAGTCCCGAAAACACACAGGCAGCGTAGCTTCAACGGCTAACGTTAGCTTTTCGGGGATGATGGTGGTGTGGGCGGGGGGTGTCATGACGTCACCTACGCGACCGAAGTGTAGTCTTTCTGCTTTTCTATCTTCCTCTTTTAAATTGACAGACATGTGTGATTCGTGGCACAATCCAAATGGGATAAAATAAATGTGTATCTCGCCATTGATTACAGTTAATATTTTCTCAGAAGTAAAGATCCCATAGTTCTCCACCGGAAGGGGCGTGGCTTCGGCTCTATTCAGATTGAACCGGGAACGCGGCACTGAGGAAGAGCAGCAGTGGTCAACGGAGAGCACAACTCTTGGTAAGTTACCTTAATCAAGTCGTCTGTTGTTAAATGTACTGTTTTAGATATATGGTTATGGCTCAACAGTGCAAGAGTCTCAGTTGAAGGCATATCCATGTTTTGTTGATGGTGGTATCTGTTATAAAGAGGGGTTGTGGCTCGCCTGGAAAATAGACAAGATCAGTCGGCCGCAGCAGGAGGCGGTGACAAAATATGTACTCAAGTCGGACAGTTTCTAGCAGCTTTCGCAGAACATACATTCACAGACACTAACATCTTGTTAGATACTGCAGTCAACACGGCCAGTCTGGCCCCCACCTGTGTTGTGTTGCGCGTATGTACTAGGTATTACGGTAAGGGAGCGTAAGGACTTGTTTCAAAATAAAAAGTAACCTTCTTGTTGACGCGCTCTCACATCGATTCAATCAGTCAGTCTAACCATCTAACTGTCTGTGAATTAATTAATAAGTCAATTAATCCGTTGATCTATTAATCATTTAAATAAAACAACAGGAAGTAATACAATCCCTCCAGTTAATATAAAGTGTTGCTTTTTGCCATAATATATTTTGTATGTTTTCCACATCTCCTAATTATAACTTTGTGCTGCTGTGAAACTGCTGCAAATAAAGCAGGAGCAGAAGAATGGTGTCAGAAAATTACTGATCAAATGCGATCTTATAGCTGCCGTTTGTCTCTAATATGAAAACTGCACATTAAACAAGTTCTAAAATATTTCTGTTTTTTCATTTTTATGACAGGTGGTCTAATAAATTTGCTAAGGAATGTGTATCAATCGTTTTCGCTAATAGAACAAACAATGCTTTCATAAAAAGTGAAATCTTGAAAGTACTATCCAGTTTGATTTATCAAAGATGTGCGTTTTCTTTAGTTTAACACTTTTAGCTCTGTACATTTGGGTGTTTTGGGCCTTTAGAAAAAGGGAAAAAACTGGTCAGCATAGGCAACAGTGTCATACCACTAATATCTGGTTATACCAAAAAAACAAACAATCAGAGCTTTAATTTTGAAATTCTACATCAGATGTCCCTGATACTGTCAGACTATCAGTCTGCATTGAAATTGGTCTGTGTAAACAGGTAGTTTCTTTTTGATATCAATCTGAATTCAGACTGAAAATATTGGACTTTTCTCAGGGCTTTATTTTGAAAGACTACATCAGACTTCCCTGATATTGTGAGTGTACTATCATTCTGCATCTGAATTTAGATGGAAATACTGAAAATAGTTTTTATTTAAATTAGTGATAGATCAATTGATTCATTGATTTATTCATTAATTCACTGACAGATAGTCAGATAGACTGACTGACTGAATCAGTGTGAGAGCAAGTCCACAAGAAGGTTATTTTTATTTTGAAATCAGTCCTTACGCTCCCTTACCATAATACCTAGTATATGCGCGCCCCACAAAACAAGTGAGGGCTAAATTGACCCTGTTTTTTGATGTGGAGGCTGGCGTGACTGCAGTTGTTAGGTCAGCTGTAGGCTATTTGTAGTCTGCAGAGCACGTTCATAACTGAAGGAATAGGGTTTTCTCGATCACTCCACTACATTTCAAAGACAAATATTGTACTTTTGACTCCACTACATTTCTAGGAAGGTTGTCGTTACTGGTTACTTTTAGGTTAAGCATAGCTTTGTCAGATGTTGCTTTGTTTTCTGAAATGCATTTGGCCACGCTGTTTTCCTCACAGAGGGAAACAAATCACAGTACCTGCTGTCAACTGGGATTGATGTAGAAGCAGAAATATGTCATCCAGGCGCGCTGTAACAAGAACAAGGAAGCTCTCCCACTTTCATTCAAACAAAACTTGATCATGGCGATGGCAGGAGAAAGACAAAATTAAATCTCAAGATGTTTTTATAATTAGAAAAAAATAAACAATTCCAGGTAGGCTTGTAATGTTGGATTGTTTTTATCAGGGTGAAAAATACTGCATAATTCATGTATATATTGCCCCTGAATCCAGGAAGAAATCTCAGTTATTTACCAAACTCCTTACAGTTGGCTTCAGTCTAATTTAATGTAGTAATTTTAGCACAGTTATATCATAAAAAGACAATAACTGTCCTTTTTGTTTTTGATTGTATTTCTATGCTGAAGTTTTTATAGGTGTTTCTATAGACTTTGTGTAGCAGAGTGGTTCTACAAGCAAGTCAGTGCATCATTAGATGGTTTCAGAGAGTTACAAGGTTCTGTAAATGCATCATGAAAACAATACAGCATGTATTGATGTTAGAAAATTTACTTTGTAATTTGTACTTTTGAATACTTGAGTATTTTTAAAAACATGCACTTCTGAATACTTAAGTTTTTTTTAAAACCAAGTACTCTCGTATTTTAACTCAAGTAAAATTTTGACTAAGTAACTTTCACTTGTAGTTGAGTAATATTTGACCAGGAGTATCTATACTTTGACTCAAGTACTGGGGTTGATGACTTTGTCCACCACTGACTCTACTGTAGTCCATATAATTGATAATTATGCACTGTACAGTACAATACACTACTACACTTTGTAGTCTAGCTTAATGTCCCACCTACAGCACTATCCGATTTGTTAGAAGTCACACACACTGTGTCACAGACAGGCAGAGACAGAGCTGGAGCCTCATTTATAAATGTTGCGTACGCACAAAAGAGGGCGTACGCCACTTCCTAAGCAGAAGTCAGTTCTCCACTGTAACTCTGACCCATGTATATGCACATAAATTGAAGAAAGGACAAACTGTGATTCCGATGGCAGAAGGATGAAAGATGAGAAAGAGGGTGAAATTGATACAATGTGAAATCAATTGAAAAATTACCTCACTCATATCATAAATGAGGAGTTAATTTACAAAAACGGATAAATGCTGTTCTTACAATGAATAAACAAACATGTCTGATATCCTCTGGAGTGAATGCATACAGAAAAATAACTATTTAGGACCATAAATACAAACAGATATATACTAGAGGGTGGGAAAAAATCAAATTTGTTCTGTAATAATTGAATAATACATGCATGTTCCAATGTGTGTTGTAATAAATAATAAGTTGAACAGCAAGACAAATTACATTTATATCGATGCTTTTTTCATTGCTGCTGGGTGGATACAAGTGGATAATTTCATATATTGTGTATTGTAATCAATTTATTTTTTATGGATTTCAGTTTGTTTTGTCTGTTTAAAATGTGTGGAGTGTTTCCATGAGGACACCGTCATGGCTGGAGGGTAAAGACGCACTGCCGAGGTGCAGAGTAGGGATGTTTCTGCCGACTAATTTCCCTGTCCGTTAAACGCAAAATTTAATTTAGACTAGTCAACTAGTCTAACACTAAGTAAACACTCAGACAGCAGTTAAAATTTATAATAATCAATGTATAATGGTAAACGCTGTCCAAAAAAATGTGTCAATTAGAGTCATTTGAAGCCATTAATCACAATCACAATCGTCAAATCGTACTTTAAATGTTGCTGAAATGTGTGCTACTTTGTGCTGTGCAATACAAACCGTACACAGTGTTTCCCCTAGCTTTTTTGCTTTGGGAGGGGAGGTGCCTGGGCTGAAATGAGTGTGGTCCGTTGTTGGGGTCTTTGCAGGACCCGCTTGCCAAAGGACCCCATTACCATGATTACAGAGCATTTGGACCTGAATAAACAGTTAACAGTTTTTTTATTTTAGCAGTGGAACACTTTTTTATTTAATTATTCAGTCATTTATTTATTTATGCATCTATCCATCCATCCATCAGGTGCAGCATTATGGGTGGGCCTAACAGGCCTGGGCCCACCCACTTCTACAACTGTCCCACCTTAAATGACTGGGAGAACATATATTTTCTTTATTTATATTTTCATTACATCTTAAACTTAGTATAGAAGGAAAATTTAGCTGTATACATGCTAGTCAAATTGGTGCACAGGAATCAAATTTTCTTTAATGATTCACAAAAATATTGCATTATGATGTTATTTCCATTTCACACAATCACTGAGGTTTGTAGGTAGCCTGCAGGTGATCTAACAGGATGTTAGTGTCTCTTCCAGTATATATCTCTGAGCTGACAGGCTCTGATTGGCTCTTAAGTTTGAGAACAAATACCAAGTGTTGTATATAATACAAATTTTCTGTGTAACTGTAATATTTAACACTGGATATATTAGTCTGATGGGCAATGACGTTTTAATCTGTCAACAAGCAGATATCTTGTGGCTCATAATAATAATTAAGTTTTTCTTATATGTGATGTATCAAAAGAACAGTTTCAAAGTGCTTTACAAGGCAGATAAAAGAACAAATATTCCACGTAACAGAAGGAGGATCTCTGTTTCAACTTCAATCAGCGATCAAGAACACTTTATTTCTTCAGCTATGAACGTGGTCTGCAAACTTCAGATAACCGACAGGTGATCTAACAGGATGTTAGCGTCTCTTCCTGTATTCTCTCTGAAGTCTGCTGTAAACTGTCCGACTTGACTGCAGCTTTTTGTCTCCACCTCGTGCTGCGGCCGCCTGATCTCGTCTAGTCTCCAGGCGAGGTGCAGTTCATCTCGAACACACTTAATGACGGGCACTGAATCAGATATGTGACGCTGACCGATCAATCGGTGCATAGTTTTATCTATGGAATTTACCTGGTAACTGTTTGTAATGTGTAAATTACTTGCGTTTAAGAACTGAATTTGTCCTTCTTTCAGGAAAATGAGTGAGCTGGAGGATATCAGCCACCACATTCATGACAGGATATCATCCTTACAACGCATGATGGATCTGTCATTTGTTGGTATGACACAGTGATTTATATGCAGCATGACTGGTAACATTGGTTTTTCCTCTGTTTTAGTATTATGTAGAGCTCAAGTAGTGTGTCTCACATACAAAGAATTCACTTGGTGCAGGTGCATAACAATTAACACAGTATGACAGAAAAATAATTAAAGAAAGCAAGTACTGAAAGACAAGATATACACTGCCTGGCCAAAAAAGTCACCACCTGGATTACCTAAGTGAAAAGTTAAGAGCCTTTGATTGGACAATTACTGCAGTGATTAATGTGTTTCAGCTGGCAACAAGTTATTTAACCCTAACTAATACAGTGAGCAGCTTCTCATTTAAACAGCCAATGTCAGGAGACATATCCTGTGGTTGTGGAAAAGATGTCACTCTGTTTCAGAAGGGTCATATTATTGGCCTGCATCGTTTGGTGAAATATTAGTGTGGCTAATTGGAAAAAAGGCTTCACTTTGCTAGGAAGCATAAAGATTGGACTCGGGAGCAATGGAAAAAGGTCATCCCTCACTCTGTATCCTGGTCAGGTCAAGGTTCAGTAACATGAGGTCAGTTCACTACCTGAATAAACTGAATGAGCAGGTTTTTTTCCATCAATGGATTTTTTTCATCCCTGATGGCACAGGCATATTCAAAGATAACAACGCCAGGATTCATCAGGCTCAAATTGTGAAAAAGTTGTTCAGGGAGCATGAGACATCATTTCACACATGGATTGTCCACCACAGAGTCCAGACCTTAATCCCATTGAGAATCTGTGGGATGTGCTATAGAAGACCTTACATAGCGGTCCAACTCTCCCATCATCAATAAAAGATCTTGGTTAAAAATTAATGCAACTCTGGACAGAAATAAATGTTGTGACATGGCAGAAATTATCAGGATGATACCATAGCAAATACATGCCGTGAAAAGTGTGTGACTTATTTTTGTGGCCGGGCAGTGTATATATACGTGTGTACACATACTGTATATACAGCTGCAGATGGGAAAGAAGCCTCACAGCTTCCTCCTGGAGGTAAGTGTCTCAAGAGCTTGTGACCGAAGTGGAACAGGTCAGCTACAAACTTTCCAGCTCACCTCAGGGTCCTGGAGGGATGTCAGATTGCAGCCAATAACCTCAGCAAAGTAAATCATATAATCTGTGTCTTTGTGTTCTTTTTCTCTCTCTCCACATTCAGAATTGCCTCAAAATAAGATTAAGAAACTTGGTCAAGAACTCTTTGCTCTTGAGAGACTTCTGGAGGAGTTTGAAAAATGTGTTGGCCACCAGAAAGATCAACTAAAGCAACTGAAGGTAAGCTGAGGGCCTGTAGTCTGGTAAATTAAGGCTAGTTTGAAATTAGTAATCCATGCAGCTGCTTAACAGTAAAATTCATCCAGCTGTGCACCAGTCATAAGTAATTTTTGCTTTGTGGCACAGAGCATTATCCAGCTGAGGTTGTGTTTTATGGAGTGGACACTGAAGACATAATTGAACTACATGTAGTTAACTATGAGGGCTGTGACGATAATCGCATCACTGCAATACTGTGGTCATGTGATGCCTACCGTGGGGTTGGGGCTCATTATCGTCATCACCACGGATTTTATTTTGAAGGGTCAATTTCATGTGCCACTACTTGACCGGAGCTCTGCTGCGCAGCCTCACTTCAGCTCACTGGCAGCAGCCGTTCATGGAGGAGCTAGTGAGCTAAGAATTTATTTGGATACAGATACTGTTTGTGAAGTGAAAGCCATAATTCTTACCCTATTATGTACAGCATATATATTTTCCCATATTTTTACACTTCCTTGATGTACAGAGGAGGGGGGGGCTGGCAGGAGCTGCTCAGCCGCTGTGCTTTGAGCTCCAGTTCACTGTGCAGTACGTCACATTCAGAACTGCTCAGCTGCAGTTTCAGTACCCAGTGAAATGCCATGGTGGGCCAAAACAAAGGAGCCAACAGACCACATTTGGCAAACAGGCTTCAAACTGAGTGGATATGGATATAAGTTGGACGCTAAAAACTAACATCCTGTGCACTGGCACCAACAATGACGCCCAGAAACATCCCAAACACTGCAAAATAATGAGAAAATAGTAAAATACATGCAGAGGGTAGGGTCTGCAGGTACAGACACCACCACACACTTGGGTTATAAGTCATGATTTTTAGGGATTACTCTTGAGTCTATACATTGTGTTTTTATGAAACATTCTGCATAGTATAACTTTGAGGGCTGGGCGATATGGCTGAAAAAACTGTCACTATAAAAAGCATCATTTCAGTCTATATTTATGGCATTCATTGTACAGCAATCACCAGTAATCGATTTTGCACAGGCCTGACTCATCTTGAACAAACCTATTTGGTGAGCTTAGGGCTGGGACAATCACCGATTAAATCATATATTGGCGATTGGAAGGTTGCCAGGCGATTTGCTGTTTATCAAGGCGATTTTGAAAAAAAAAAAACTGTGCTCTACTGTGCATTAAGAGATGTTTCTGGAGGAAATACATGACTGTTAGAGAAGCCCCGTTTACAAACAGACCTACAATCCACATTCTCTCTCCTCTCCTCTCCTCTCCTCTCCTCTCCTCTCCTCTCCTCTCCTCTCCTCTCCTCTCCTCTCCTCTCCTCTCAGCACAGGGTACACTGTCAGCCCTGTGACAGTGACAGGGCACATCTCTTTGATTCGAACTGACGCAGCCCGTTTGCTCATGCTTCGGGGTCGTTCAACAGAGTAGGCTAATTGCAAATAAATATTGTTTTAATGTGTAACTACTGAAATGTTCACACAAGGGCTTTCATAAATTCCTACAGTGTTGCGGCACCGCCGCCTTTGCAGGTTAAAAGTTAATGACAACGACTTGAAGCGAGGAGGAGCAACACGTCTCCGGCTTGTCAGCGCAGCGGTGTCGCTCACTTTTGCATGTGATGCAAAACATTAAAAATAACGTCATTATAACAAAAAGTATAAACCTGCAGTGCTTGAAGTGCTAGCTTGGGGGATCGGGAGTTTTGTGGCTTCAGCAGGATGATGAAGACGAAGGTGCGCAAATAAATTGGTTGTCTGAACATTTTTCACGGACACACATTTGTTGCATATTTTGCAGATAGGCTTTGTTGTGTCCGTCGGCTCACCTCTGGCATCTGGGATAAACCCAAAAAACTCCCAAATTGGAGATGTGGCGTTTTTCTTTGCCACCAAAGTGGCCAAAGTGTCGGTGTTGGCAGTGTTGCTGACTGGTAGCGATCAACATAAGACACGTGCCAAGGACACGTGCCGCCCCTGCCCCTTTGCCAATTTAATCGTGTATTGGCAATCTAGAGCAATGACAATCTACAATTTGAAATTTAGAGGCAATCGCACAGCCCTAGGTGAGCTGTTAATGAGAAGGATAATGTGCAATGTTCATATTTCTAGGTGCAAAGTGCAACACATTATACCAGCATTTAAAATAGAATTTGACAATTGTATTCAATGATTAACGGCTTCAAATGGCGCTTAATACACAGTATTTTTTGGACAGAATTTAAGATGATCAATTAATAAATTGTTGTAAATAGTCAACTTGTCTAAATTAAAATTTGTGTTTAATCGACAGGGAAATTAGTTGCCAGGACTATTGATGAAGTGTCTGTTGCAGATACATATGGCTGTTGTTTTATCACCCATACCTGTTACCTTTTTGTAGAACTAAAACTGAAATATGTTGTCAGTGGAACATTTCGACTCATCAGTGCTCTCTGGTGGATAAACTCTTAAATCAGACTTAATGAAGCACATCTGTTTATGTTTCAGGAACTTGAGGAGTCATTCCACAAGGATTTGGAGGATGTCCAGCACATTAAGGACAATATACCTGCACACATGCCCAGGAAGAAAGGCCAAACAAAGTGAGAACACATATATGATGTGTTATTTCTTTGTTTTTTTCTTCAACAGAACATTGGTCATTTTGTATTTTAAGTAAAATACATACAAACGTATGATTTTCTAATATGGTGGCTTGCAAAAGCTTCTGAATTTGTGTAAGCAAGAGGGTAAGTAGCAAAAGATGGAATAGAATATTTTAACTTGTATCACAATTTTGGAAGTTGAAACAAAAAGGGAAGAATACGGTCAGCTGTTGTGATTGATTGTAATCAATCAATCAATGCTAGTGTGATCATTGATTGACTATGAAGTATTTTCTTCAAACCTAAACAGGAAAATGACTTAAGATGTCTTAAGGGAAAGTGGAAATCCTTGATGAGTCAAAAAGTACAAACTACATTACTTGTATCTAGTTATTAATTTAATGTAGTAAAGACCTTTAAGACTTTAATCAGATTACAAATACAATAGTCCTAGACTGCAAGAATAAGTTAATAGGCAACTTTTTAATAATCATTGTCATATTCCAAGCAAAAATTACTTTTTCAAGTGTGAGAATTTGCTGTTTTTCTGGTCTTATAGGAACAAACCTCCTGTTCGTCAGGTGAAGGGCTCATTGCATGGGTCAAACAGTCTTAGTAAAAAAAAACAAAAATACAAGGTGCCTTGATCAATGATTCACAGATCATTGCCTTCTGTTTTTATTCACGTTTTACACAAAGGTCCCGACTTTTTGGGAATTGGTGTTGTAGTAAACTGAATCTCTTTTGGTTTAAAACAGTTGGTTGGACAACATAAGACATTGGAAGACATCAGCTTGGGCTCTGGGATAAGAGAAAGCATTTTCAAAGCAGAGCATTTTTTTAGTTTCCTGTTTTGTTGACTACATGATTAATGGAGAGAACATTTGGTAAGGTAATTGATAATGGAAACAATCATACGTTGCAGCCTTACAATAGACTCAAATGGCAACATATCATGTGCTTTATTTGCATAGCCTAAAATCACGAATTTTCCTTAGAGCACATTCTAATCTCAACGATATACTAGGCATTCTG
Source organism: Lutjanus erythropterus (assembly GCF_056507025.1). Taxonomy (NCBI): domain Eukaryota; kingdom Metazoa; phylum Chordata; class Actinopteri; order Lutjaniformes; family Lutjanidae; genus Lutjanus; species Lutjanus erythropterus. Next base: position 40,088,909 of record NC_139319.1, on the reverse strand, counting down.
ATTAGACTGTTCTAACTAGACCCTGATTTCACATAGGGACAGCTCTATAAAAATCCTGTAACAGAAAAAAATGTAACACATACTGTTCTTTTTTTACGTCCATACATAACCTACTGTGTGGAAGTATGTGAGGAAAAAACAAACTCTCATCCAATATCCATCCTAAAAAAGAGCCATAAGAATAGTCAGCTGAACTATCAAAGTAAGGACGGAGGACAGGTTGGGTTGGTTGATTTTGAATTGTGTTGTTTGTTTTTTTTTTATTATTCTTTTTTGCTCTTGCTGTGTTATGAATATTTACCTTTGATGGAGTTTTGTTTGGTGACAACTGGGGCAAAAAGTGGGAAAAACGGGGGTATTCACTTTTTCATACTGGGGGTATATTCTTTTTTTAACATTTTAAAAATATATAATCTGATCTAATATAAAACTTCAAGTGTCATAAGTTAGTAGAAGGAAGACTGGATCAGAACCAAGATGTCACCTGTCTGGTAAGACTTTGAGGACAAAGCCATTCAGGTTTTTACCTCAGGAAAGAGTGCAGATGAAAAACAGCTTTGAATAGTTACTTAGAATATATTAACAGGTAAAAGTTGGCGTACGTTAAAAACGGTGGTGTCTAAATTTGCAGATCCACACAAGGTTCTTCTTCACTTAAACATTATAAGAAGGAACTAATGAGTGAGAGGTCTGTGAGTGATCCCATAAAGCTTATCTAACAGTGCAGACACTGCCTTTATTCCTCCTCCTGACTGATGTATCCTGTTGAACTTTCTGTCACCTTTCAGTGGAAGTGAACCTGTGAAGAAGCAGAATGTGGCAGAAGATGTTCAGCCAGCCCAGCAGGAAAATATCAACGAAAACAAAAAGAACTTCATCAGAGAAATGGATTTCATCACTATGCCAGAGTTTGAGAGCATCCCTCAGTAAGTATTACCCCTCTACTGTCCAACATAATATGATATGGTGGTTGGTATTATTGATTATGTTTTTTGGACACACTGTAACAGTAGCAGCAATTTTCTACATATTAATTTTTTGATAAGACAATGAAACTAAGTGATGAAAGTATTATGAACAGCATTCTGAAATCCACAGTGCATTATCAGTCCCTGGAATTTACCAATTCTGTTTGTAAGTTGGATCTTTGTTTTCTTTTTTTGGAATAACATCTTCATTAGATTTCCCATAAATAACAGCAAAGCAGCTCAGAGATGACGTGAAAAGAAAAAAGACATAAAAATCAAAGGGCATTATATCTAATTCCTACCATCCATACCGCCACCACAGAAAGAGACATTAAAACATTAAATGCATAAGTGTGTCAACAAATAGCAAGGTTACACTGGTTATACAATAGACAATGTACAAAGCCAGGCTAGAGTGGTTTGCTTGTAGTATAAAGGATGAGAGTATAGGTCCAACATGTCTGAAGTAAAGGTCCCAAAAGCATCCACAGAGAAGTGAAGCATACATGAAATACATTCACCCCATTACACTCCAGTGTGATCCACAAGAACGGAATATTCTTCTTAGCAGCATAAGAGAGTAAATTGAATAATCTCTTGTGTTTGACATTAACAATATGACAATCTGTTATACCAAGAAGGAGGCACATAGAATCTAGCACTATTCAAACACCAAAAATAACACTTACAACTGTGGATACAGTAATACCAATACCAGCATCGGGTATCGGTCCAATACCGTCTTCATGTACTCGTATTCGTACTCATAAAACTACTACTACTACTACTGTGCAGTCAGTTTTGGAGGTGGGATTTAAGTGTTTGGCCAAGATGTATGTTAGTAATTCAGACTATATGAAGGCTTTTGGGAAAGTGGCTTCAGTATGTAAAACAAATGCTCGTTAGTAGGCCACACCTTTGAAAGTGTGATAACCAATTTCAGGCACATGATAAGTTATATCAAAAAATAAAAAAATAAGTGTTGTTCACAGTCATCTAAATATAATATGTACCAAATTTGGTGAAGACTGGCTGAAATGTGATGAAATGAATGCAAAAAGAAGCATATACTTCTATCAAAAATCCTAGTCCCAACAGTTCACAAGATAATAGCAAAACTTGCTTAATAACCAACCACATAGTAGCACTACTGAACAGTTATATTCTAGGTTCTAGGTTCTGTTCCATTCAGGTCAAACAGAGTGTGCTGCTCATAGACACTGCATTGACTGTTTCACTTTGTTGCTGCATTACATCAACATTGCCATGAATTTCGTTAGATCAAGACTGACCTGTGAATCCATGTAAAAACAGGAGCTGTGGTTTTTCTGGATAAAAAACAGTATAGTATTTAATCCTGAATTCATCTCAGTGAGTGCTGTTATATTCAAGGGTTTATGATCTACGTGGGGTGAGTTTTTTTCTTTTAGTAATAATTGAACACTTGAACTAGACTTCTACTTCAGAGCTAGTTATTAATTAGTAAGTGAAACTATTAATAATCAATTACAGAGGCAATTATTTACAGTAATAAAAAGTAGTAGATACATTTATGTAGTCTTACATTATATTATTTATTTTATATTGCCAGGAGATTTTGTTTGTGTCTTTCTAAGCTTTATTTTGCCTTTAAAGCTGAATGTTGTGTTTCCCTCAGGTACATGAAGGGACGTGTGTCGTATGATCAACTTAATGCTGCGGTGCAGAGTATTAACACCGCTGTAACAGCTAAATACAGGATCCTCCATCAGTCGGCGAAAACTCGTAACAATCACGCACGGAAGTTGCACCAGCGCTTTAAGGACCAGGAGACCAAAGATACAAAAGGTACTGGTGGTAAAACTTCACTTAGCTGCTGCCACTGTTGAGAGATGAGCTCACAGATGATTTGGATTAAGCATCTCATTTAGCATGACAATTTGATGATGCATTACAAATATATTGTCTGATCTTTGCTCTTATCTTAATTAATCCTGATTTAAACTTTTGATCCAGTCCTATATGTAAATATATCAATGCATTCCATCATATTGGAAATGGTGAGTTTAATGTTTCATAGCAGAATCCTGTATACGTTTTGCAACTCATATCAGATAGTGACGTCCTATTGTTTGGCAGGAACACATTATAATACATTATGGTATTGTATGTGTGTTATTGTTCTCACCTGCTGCTGCCTGCCTGCAATTAGTTAATTTTTACTTGTACCCTTGAACATTTTACATGTCTTTTTTTTTCAGTGTAGTGTTATTTTTTGCTTTTTTATATCATTGGTCTGCATGACTTTAGATCAAAAAGAAAAGCTAAATATAATGCAACTAAAGAAACCAAGAAATTATAGTAATTTTCACAAATACATACAGTACTGTGCAAAAGTTTTAGGCAAGTGTGAAGAAATGCTGTAAAGTAAGAATGCTTTCAAAAATCTAAAATGTAATTGTTGATTTTTATCAATTGAGCAAAGTGAGCCATCGTAAGAAAAATCAAAATCAAACCAGTATTTGGTGTGACCACCCTATCTATCTATCTATCTATCTATCTATCTATCTATCTATCTATCTATCTATCTATCTATCTATCTATCTATCTATATGTATATATATGTATATGTCTGTACATATATATCACTCTTTACAAAACATGGTCTCTAGTCTGAGCCATCATTGGTCCCTATTCTAAGAAGCAGGTTGTCTTGATAACTTGGTTAAAGCCCTGAACACCTTCAAATCTGGAACAGGGCCGTAACATGACTGTATATGTAACACAACATGTGTCTCATTGTGTTGAATTGTTTTTCAGGTCAGTATTTTGTGGTGGAGGATGACATTCGTGAATTCACTCAGATGAAGGTGGACAAACGATTTCAGGGGATTCTGAACATGCTGCGGCACTGCCGGCGCCTACGGGAGCTTCGAGGGGGGAAGCTCACTCGCTACATGTTGTTGTAAATGAACAGCACTCAATCACACTCATCATCAACTGAACATTTTCAGTCAAGTTCTTGTCGTTCTTTATTATGGTGACGTAGTCCAATGCAGTGCACACATGTGCATTGTATACACTGTTGAATACTATAAATAAGAGGTTTTCAATTTGTCAGACTAGTCAAATTGACCAGTACTTTTATTAGGTAAGTGGCTGCATTAAGTTATTATATTAGTGAATATTATTTAAAGTCATTTAAAGTAAATTGGTTATACTCTAGATATATGAAGATATAAATGATCCCTTTTGATTTTCCTGCCCCCACCCCCTTATTTGTCGTCTTTCTTCTCCAATAGTTCAAATTTCCCCAATATTTTTTTCCCCCAATATTGTGAAATACCAAAATCTGCCCATCTACTGTATTTACTGGTTGGAAAAGAAATATGCTAAATAAACATGCTGTGTGTGATTTTGTCTATGTGTGTGTTTTTAATTATGTAATTATTCCACATATTTGTCCGATGTGTCTAGACCGAGCACGAGACACACCCTGATTTAATTTATTCAAAGTGTGTCCAAATCCACTTTTGCCATCTTGCACCAGGGGTGCAGGGGTATCCTGTCCTGTCCTGTCCTGTCCTGCCCTGCCCCTTGCACCACCAGCACACAGTGGGATACACCTATCAGATGTGACCAAGTGCTCTCATTAATTCACCGGCGAGTTTCAGCCGAATATGCAATAAGCTGACCAGAAAGTCAGCTCTCATCACCTTTAAGAAGCAGGTACACCAGGAGCAAAAGTGATGCCAACATGACGGCAGATTTACCAGGAGGAAACAAAGAGAAAAGATTTTCAAAGCGAGGAGACAGATCTCCTGGTTCGAGGAGTAAAAGTGCGAGGGTGTGCAACATATCCTCCTCATCTCCTCCTCCCATCCTCACTCCTCTGTCCCACTAACACTACTGTGGGTGTAGGAAACAGAATTTTGTTCTGAAGTTTGAAGTGTGCAAAATTACACACAGTTTATCCAACCAGCTCTGTCAGAAGCACACATTCCTTTTTTCTCTCTGGGTTGGGCCGGTCTCATGCAGTCTTATGTGCACTGCTCTTTAAAAAAGGCATTGCGATTAATTTTTCATCTCAGCCGATTTCAGTCGTCACACATTTGTATTGAATTTTAACTGTCTCACAATGCATTGTTACACTCCTATTGTCCAGACTAACCAGACTATCTAAGTGCAAGGCCCATGTGGTCAGTCACAGGTGTCTTTGATAACATTGAAGACAGTGTTTTCCCCTCAGACCTAGGCCATAGCAAAACTCACTCACTGATAGTACACCACAAGCTAGGAAGACCAGCAGCAGAATCAGGAGAAGACCCCATTTCTATAGTTAATGAGAAACTCCTGGACTCCATACAAAGTCCACTGAGCCTCCAAAGTCAGACTCAGAATTATTCGTGCTGAGTTTAGTCCCTGAAATGGAGAGACTAAGCAAAAGCTTTTGGTAATGGGATTAATTATTATTTCTGTTTATTTCTCTCCTGATATCCTTTTCTCATTTCATCTCTTCCTCTCCTTATCTCCTCTTCTCCTCCACTACGAGCCTCATTATTACACCCTATGATCACTGTGTGAGCCTACCGATGTTAAACTACTGTACACAGATAAAGTCCTGTAAATGAGTATATTAATATATTATGGAAAAGATTTGAAAATTAGTTGGTAAAAATGTGTGGGAACCCTGAAGCATTAAAGTTGAGTAAAAAAAAAAGAAGAAGAAGAAAATACTGTTACCCATTGCATCAAAAACACATTAAGGACAAATGGGGACAGAGAAGGACGAGTGTTGCCGAAGCATTATTGGCTGCAAAACATGTGGATCAGTGGCAGTTGACCTCTGTGCAAAATGTAGAGGGAACACTGAAGGCAACAACATATTTGAAGTTAATGGTCTGTCAGAAGCATTTTCTGTTCTGAGATCCCTTTTTGAAGAGAAGTAACATTTTGCACTTTCATACTCAAATGCTGTAGGCATGTTGTATTATTTGTTTTTTGATTCAAACATTTGAGTCACAGTTCTTGTACTAGTGATGTGAATTCATTTACATGTTTGGGCTGGATGATGTCATATTAGTGTTCACTATTTTAATGATTCTAACATTTATCTTTACCAAACATCCATTACCACCAATTAATTGTTCTAGTTACTAATTTACATTCTTAAAGTTGTGGTTATGAGAGAGCAATGCCTCTTTGTATGGAGCAATGTCACTGTCCAGCGCTCTAGAGAAGTCTGAAATGTCTGAATATTTCTCTGCAAACTGATTTTCAACTCTCAAGTTTGTCCTGTTCAGCTGAAAATGGATCAACTCCAAAAGTAGACTGTGCTGTCAGTGAGGATCCCAGCTGCTGGCTGTAAAGGTCTGCTGCTTCAACTGAATGAGGCAACAACAAAAATCCTGTGGGATTTTTTTTGGCACAGCCACCGCCAGCCAAATTATTTGGTACACCTTTACCTGTTTATTTCACCTGGAATTCGGTGAGAATTCCATGACTCCACCAGTCTTGTAAGACCAATCTGTCACAACTGGACAGTCAGGTTGGATCGTTCATGTCTAGTTCCTCAAGTGACTGATGATTGATTACATATGGAAATTAAAATCAAGCAGCAGACCCAAACCTCAGTGTTATGTTTTAGTATTTGTATTGTAGTATGTTGCTTAGACCACTAGGTGTCACTAGACTCCATATAATATGCTTCAAAAAAGCCGATCACACAGTTTCATTCAGCAGCTGAGCAGAGTGTCAGTAACCCAGGTCAGCAATGGAAATGCACTGCAAGATGCTGCACTTGTGATTATTTTCCAGCAATGTCCTGTTTTCATGCTCTCTTTGACTGATAAAACGAGTATTATGTGCTGTGATATGTAAACTTACCAAACAGCAGCTGCATGCACCAATAACTGTTAACCCTCACATTTGCTGTTCTATCACCCCATTCTTTGCTTTTCATTGCCTCTTCGGCACGATGCCACAGATGCAAAGACATAAACAAGTGTCCTGCTCTGGCACCAGCTGACAATGCACGGGAACTGTACGGTTTACATGTCCCTGTCATATTTTGTATGGCTTTCTCTTCCTATGGCTCGCTGTTTACATGACTGCGTTCTGGTTATCTATACATCTACTCAGCCTGAAACGTCCAGCAGATAGGGACTGGACTGGATGTTATTGTGTGGTTGCAGTCACACCCTAGATAAAGAACACCCTCAGTTCACCTATGGACTCCCAAAAGAACACTTGAGTACATGAACAAAGGAACAAAGGTCCCAGAATGCAGTTTTTTCCCTCCGTGCATTGAAAGGGATTCTGGCAGCCCCGAGAGCTTCTTTCATGTCTTGAAGGGCCCTGGAGAGCCTTGCTGCACTGTAGGAAAGCCCCACTTCTTCTCGTCCTGCTGTCCTGCTCCAAAACGTCCAACTACAGACCCACCTCTGTTTGTTTTTGTCATTGTTAATAACCGAGACGAGCTTCCTATGATCAACAATATTGCATTGACCTCGACTCCAATGCTGCCCGAGTGATTTTGCTTTTATATTCAATGTAATTTCCTGTGTTTATGAAGATTTTGGCTGCTTTTCTCTGACTCATTAGTCATTAACAATATGTAGGAAGGTGTGTGCAGCTTTTACGAACTCGTGTGTAATACTCTTAAAAATGCCTGACTGCTTGTGTTTTCCCAAAGAGGCATATATCACAATGCAGCCTGGATACCATGATGTTTGTGTCACTCCGTATAAGTGCTAAACTAAGGCCACCGCTCCCTGGAGTGTACATGACGCTGCCATGATCAACCGTCCAGCCATGCCAGATCCTGGTAATTACTCATCTATCATGCGAGTGGTTTGTTCCCTTTCATTGTTTACCACATTCCAGATTGTTTTTGGCACAATATTTTGGATCTTTATTACACAAAAGGGAAACCTTCCTGTCTGTAAAGGATTTCCTCTTGTTTTCAATAATCAAAAGCTCAGGCTAAAATAATCCAGTTAGAGTTAGATTCATCTCTGCTAGGTCCAAATTTTAAATTAATTTGTGTTTTGTTTTTAGGCTACTTGGGGATAGTAGCAACAGTTTGATATTTTGTGATTTTGTTTTAGTTCATTTTTGTGGTGTTTGACGTTGACCAATTACAAAAAAAACTGTACTTCAGTCCTTCCTGGCCTGTCATTATCAAAACATATGACTCATTATTTACTCACAGACAAATATGAACTAACAATACGTGTTATTTTTAATGGTAACATAGGCATACATTCTTAAAGACTTATTTTGTCCACATCCTGGCTAAGTTTGGCACAATATCTATGTGACATATCAAAACAATACACTGTTTATTAGCAACATTTTTTTCTCAATGAGTTGACATTTTGTCTTTCCCTACTTTCTTTGAGTTAGATGACAAGACTGATATCACTTTCATGTCTGTGTATTATATTATAATATGTAACATTTCCTAACTTGACAAATGGTAAAACTATTATTTTTTTGTTGAGTTGTGTGCTTACGTTATCACAAAAGTTTCCAACAATGTTCAAACATAGACAAATCCATAATTTAGGTAACAGTGCATTTTTAAGGTAACAGTGCATTTCTTACTGTTGTTAGCTAGTTGCTATGCTTCTGAAAAAATGGGATATGTTAGATATGATGGAGAGTGAAGACAAGTTGGCAAACGTTAATGTAATGCAAATAAAACCTGAAAGCATTATCTTGTTCATGATTTCTGCCCAAGTCATGTTTAATAGATTTAATCAGCTAGGGTGGTTGTTTAAAAATGAAGATGGCAACCGTTTTAAGTGTGGAACTTAAACCAGGAAGTGATGAGCTTAACTTAGCATAAATAATGGAAATTGGCAGCGAACAACTAGCCTATCCAAAGTTCAAAAAGTTCAAAACTCCATCTACCAACAACTCTAAAGATAAAGTTCACAAAAGAAGCATGTTGTACCTACCTTGCAAATAGAAATGCAAAAATGACTATTTGTGGTTCTGCAGGGAGTCAATGCATCCGCCCACTAATCACAAAGACTGTTCTGGCACGAAACTTACTGGAAAACCACAACTTAACAGCTACACTAGCTGCTGCCGTTGCTTCTGGTCTTTTGTTAAGCTAAGCTAATTGTCCCCACCGTGGGTCTAGCTTCATTTTTAACGCATGCATCTCACTTTTGTGTCAATTGGCCAAATTTTGCTCTAAATCTTTACTAAAGATGTTGGCTGATTTGACAGGAAGAGGAATGTGCTAAAAATGACACGCACAGGAAAACATTCCTTGAATGTAAAAATGCCACATTTTCTGTGGCAAATAGAGCACAGACAAAAACTGTTTGGAAAGTTGTGTATTTTCATGCTGTTAGGGCTCACGTGCAAGTAATAAATTATTTGTTTGACTTTCTTGGCATTTCATTTATAACTGACAAAGTCCACTTTCTTCTTTTTAGCATATTTCTGATCACATTAAATATTCATATCAAGACATTATGATCAGCATGGATCCCATATATTATGAAGCTATTAAAAGACATTAGGGACTCTGCACCTGATGATTGACATACTCATTTTTCTCTCTCTCATTCTGTGCAGGACTTTGGCACGACATGGACAGGAGCAGCCAAAAGTAACATTATCTGAGATGAATTACTAAAGATAAAGTTTAATGTTTGAGGAGCCCACAGGAATAAAGGCATTAAAAGTGACACATTTATCTAAGAAGAGTGCAAGGAGCAGATTTGTTTTCTCACCTCCTGCAGGATACAACATAGACTGGCAGCTACCGGCCATACGTTTCTGATTTATAGCGGCGGAAAGTGAATAGCTTTGCATCTCTGGTGGGTTTCAGGGGTGGGAGCGTGGACCCTGGTACCATAAATCCTGGTGGCTGTGGCGGCCTGCAGAGAGAGTGCTTAACCCTGCGTCAGGTTTATAATTAGAAACACACCATCCTACGTTCGCCTGCAGGAAACAGCCCGGGCCTCCATGTGTGTGCAAGGCCGTGAGCTAACAAAGAGAGGAAAGTGTACACATGGGACAGGCATGAGATGTGATCACAGTCTGTTATTTGAGTGCTGCGATCACCTCGTTAGAATGTGCAGGTGGATGGGAGGGCAGGATGGAGATACGCTATGAGACGAGGGGAACGAGTAGTCATACTTTTACTGTGTTCCAATTAGACATCACTGAACTATGGGGTTATGTTACAGATGAAGCTGTGCAGGTTGACTCATAGTCATCTAACAGTGGGATATGACTGCTGACATGCGTTTACAATTGCAAAAGGGCGAGCTGTTATGAACACATGTGTGAGCCCAGCACAGAACAACAGTTTTGTTCTTTTTTTTCAATGTATATTTTTCATTAATTTGACATGAATTTTCTCATAATAACAGGCCGTTTGTCTAAGGTACGGACTGGGACTGACAGCCTGGGGTTAAAAAAAATGCTGTATTTTCAAGTCCATCACCAACCCCACCCAAATGTAATGTAAAAAGCTTGAAATAAAACCATACAGATGTGCTAGAATGCAGAAATTTGCGACCGTCGCTACAATCACTGCAGTGCCACTGTCAGTCATTTATCAGTGATGGGGGACAGGGTTTTCATAGGTGGGCATTTTTGCATGGAATACATGCATGCATATTTCGCAAAAAATTGTGTCTGTGACGAGCTGCATTATCTTTTCAGACCGAGTAGGATCACAGTGTCTACAGGAAAACAACAATGCCATATGGGGGACAACTTACTGTGTCTTCTCCTACATCACTGCAAAGTTACCTGTGACAGTTCCAACTCTGAAACAAAGATAAGACAACAACTTAGTCCAGCCAACACAACAAGCAGAAATGTAAAAATGACTATCTGCTCTCCTTCCAGGTTCACGTCCACATGCTTGTCCTGATCGTGGTCACACATTACGGCTAATGGCAGGCAGCTGTACAACAGTTTAGCTGCAACAATCAACCAGCATGATAGGATTAATAAAATGTCACTAGTTAGTTTCACTTATGAATTTGTTTGCAAATTTTGATTGATTTAAATACGTGTTTATCATATGATTTAATAATGATTTAATGTTTACGTTCTTGGACAGACATTTCCCCCTAATGCCCCCCTGTGACACTGGCACCAAGTCGCCGACATTTGCTGACAACATCTAAGCGCAGCTGAGTGCTACAGTATGATTTGTTGCACAAAAGTAAATTCAGCACAAAAATATCATGCTTGACATTAAAGGAATAATACAACAGATCCACCAAAACAAGCAATACACAGCGGCAATGCAGATAATCTCTTTCTCTGTTGCCAATAAATCTGTTATTTTTATTTTCATTTTTTATTTTTTGCAACTTTTCACTCGGCAAATGGAGATTTCTTTGTTAGTTTTCTTTTTTTCACCATCTACACCTTTCCACTGATTGAGAGAATCATGGAATGAATGTGTTTATTTAAGGGTACAATCAATGAGTCAAAATCATCAAAGACATTTTTTATTTTTTTGTCTTATTCTGCTTATTCTTACTTTTATTTTTATTCTTTAGACCCCCCTTCTGACATTTGGCCCATTTTCCAGATGACCAATCCTTCACTATTTTGCTTTATATATCTGTCACACTTTTCCTTTGTAAGTTTATTTTTTGTAACGTAGACAGTTATGAGAAAGAGTCTCTGCTGAGCTCTACAATGTAGCATATAGCTTCTTTTTTCACCCCAAGACGTTCACTGATCCCCTTTATATCTGTTATCCACTGTGTCTCCAAGGAAATCTAAAACACATGCCGCTGGGACAAACCTTAAATCTAATTAGAAACCTTATATATTAGTGATGGGAAATCCTATTTTGTAAGTGAAAACAATTACATTTGGTGGAAAGCCACAAAAGACAGGAAATCCAACAGATCCCCCTTAACACAAAATACACCAAGCTGTCTCTCAGTGCAGCTGTCTTACAATTCAGTCAGATATACCCACCTACGCACAAATAGATTCAATTTGTACAAATGGGACTTTGTAAAACATGTGTCCTTTAAGATATCAAGGTTCATTTATTGTCATTTTACAACAAATAGTTGTATAGGCAAGTATCAGTTGTAGCCCTCTCATTCTGCACACACAGAACATTAGACAGAACATTTAAATAAGAATAGACTAAAACAACAATACTTATATATTGTTACTTAGTTACTTATTGTTATTATACTGTTATTATTACTATTATTATAACTACTATACTATATTATTATATGATATTATACATGTGTGCTCATTTGCAAAAACAGATAAATGCTATTCTTAAAATTAATTAATTAACACTAGTTTGACTGATATTCCCTTAAGTGGACAAAAATATAATTTAATAAATAAATAAATAGAAATGTAGATATACATTTTTGCAAATGAACCCTTCGAATACACGCATAAACCCAAAAGGTACATACAGCATCTGCAATGTCAGGGTAAAATTCCATGTCATTTATTTATGGTGGAGTGTGGAGTGACATTTAGCTCATGACCCGGTTACTCAGGATAATCCACAGACCTTGTTGTGAGCAGTTTAATGCACAAACTACTTTCTTTCTGCAGTAGAATCTACTGGAACTACAAGAATCTACTGGAACAAAGTGGCTGTTACTTTGTTTACTTCACAAACCAGCCATAATATACGAGTCAGTCTGCAGAGCTAATGAGAGGTGGGACAGAATGGACTGTTTCTTTTATCGCTGTGTACGCCCCACCAGTTTGGGAAGCCATGTTCTTGGACACGCTTCACGCCATCTCCTGTCTCATCAGTTGTTTTTTAAGGAGCGTCAAATCCCACCACCCTGGCAACGCAGGCCAAGGCCACACAAAGATCTCGCTAGTGGGATGTTTTTGAAAACAAAAAGAGTTAGGGATTCACTGGTTCACCCGATGTTTCTTCCAGTAATAGTGGAGGGGATGTGCTGTGGGGTAACACAGGGCGAGGCTGGGGGAATCTCACAATAGACAATGGACGAGCTGCATCACAACATCCATTGTATTCTGGGGTGAAATGTCTCCTGGTTCGATACACAGAGCCCAAATATTCCCTCCTTTGAACCGGACCCAAAATTTCTTCTCCATTTTTTCTTTCCTTAACAGAGCATTCTTAACAGCATTCTTTCACCAGGGAATCCATAACAAAAATGTTCTATTTTTGTGTCTGCGTATCAAGGCAGCACTGAGGGGACATTAAAAGTTAATTTCTTATAAGGAAAAAAGAAAATGTGTACACAGGAGAAGACAGTCTTCCCTATTTGGATTCAGTATTCCCAAATTACACTGGATTGGATATATGCTACATTTGTCCTTATATGGTTCATTAAAAGGACATTTCACCCCCAAATCAAAATATTTTTCCTCTGGCCCATAGTGATATTCCATCATTAAAAACAATTTTGCAACAAAGATAATTATAATAGCACATTTTTAGCTGTTATCAGTAGGTATTTTTTAGTCGATTTTAAAGGCTTTTAACACATTTTTTAACTGATTGAAATGTTAAATTCTTGGTGTTTTCTGGCACAGAGCAATCAAAGCATATCATAAATTAGATATAATTAATATCAATTCTTAAAGAATATATTTTCACCAAAAAAAGTAAACAAATTATGGTTTGTGCAAGCCAGGTTAGCCACTGTTAGCAATACCTGCATTTTGCAGTATTTTGCACATACAAATGCCACCGCGACATATCCACAGACGGACTGCGCTGCATATGAGCTGCAATTAAAGACAGAAGTGCTAATAGACAGTATATACTACAGCTACTACAGCTCTCTCTTATTGTTGATGCGGGGCAGCCATGTTGGATTTTTCAGCCACGCTCGGTGAGGTAAGCTTTCCGAGTCAGAAGTCCAACTTCAGGGGTTGTTGCAAATTCTTGACTGGGAAATTTCAGCGTCTCAGTAAAAATGGAATGCGCCATAAGCTCTCCCAGTTAATTATTTGTAATTTGTGTTGATTCTGGTGAAGATAAATACTTTCCAAACAGTGGATGATTAAATGTTTTAATATTGTTAATTGTTCTGTTTTATGCCAAAGAAAAACTTAATCTAATCTAACTCCTTTCTTTCTACTAGAAAGAAAGAGACTAACAAGGTCTGCGGATTATCTTGTGTAACTCGGTCATGATTTCTGGGAAGAGATGCTGGTGTTTTCAAATTCATTTTTCTGGCGCTTTGAACAGAGTCCAGAGCCATTTTGTGAAATTACATTTGAGAGAAGGCAGACATCTCTACTGCCGATATTTCCAAAACTCTGCAACTCACACCAAAACACTCCAGATGGATAAACAGCACTCCAGGCCAGAGGGAAAATATGTTTTTTTGATTTTGGGGTGAACTGCCCTCTCTAAATACATATGATAGCAGTCCTGTATCCAACACATTAACACCCTCACAGGGAGCCCAGCAAGTTCAAGGGTTAATAAGTACAACGTTTGCACCCATTCGACACACTGGGCTGTAATTCCCCCAATTGGACCTAATCTTTGTTGCAGTTTCCCTCCCTAAAAAACACACATTGAAGCCAGCATGTGGGGCGGGTTCTCACACCCGACCTATAGAGAAAAGCCTTGTGGGCTACGCTGCACATTTGAATTCTTTGAAAACGATGCCTCACCCAGCGGGGGGTTCCTGCTGAAAGGAGGAACGCGACCGGGCCAGACTAATACAGGATGGAGGGAGGAAGACCGGTCTGCTCCCAGCATTATATCCCCAGTGTTCCCAGTCCCATTCACCGATCCAGTTTTGCATTCCAAATTAGTGATAGGTGAGAACTGCCTGCCTCCTCATTAGACAGGTGTCAGACCGATCGGCTGATTAACTGTGTTTACCTTGGCAGCACTGGTCAGACTGACAGTCTCCACTGCAGAGCTGTGGGGGATTTCCTCAAGGTCGATCTCATCAATACTGAACAATGCCACATTACTGGACGAGGGCGGGAGTGTGTGTGTGAGGTGGGGTGGTAGGTGCCCTTCGGGTGCTGAGTGATGTATTCTGGTCAGTTATTGTAGCGCTGCCCCTAGAGGTTTAAAGTGCTTACCTTGAATACAGCACAATGAGCAAGACAGGAAGTCAGTGTTTTGATGTATAGCAACAGTTGGCAGCTTTATAGCTGAATCGTACCATTACCAGCAGCTCCATTGTGTAAACTACAGTTCATGAGAGGCACTATACAGTATGTACACAGTGAGTATGGACTGTGAGCTATTGTAGATGCAGAATGAGGAATGACATACAGCGAGAATGCAAACAATGTCAACAATACAGCAGCAGAAATGATCAACATAAGGACGCAGTAAGTGCTCGTGTGTTTTATTGCAATTTCTACTCAATGATCTACTCTGAATTCTCACACAGGCACTTTGACTTGTGACCAAAATGTAGCGCCATATTTGCAAAAAATATGACACCACTTAACAATAATATTGCCTTATAGATGATTTATAAATGGGTCATAATTAGGCTATAAATTAGATTGTAAATGCTTCATAAATCATATAAGCCGTTACAACACATTAGTTAAAGAGCAATAGGGACACGTTGCTTAGCAAATACTGAGCCCAAATTTATGTTAACTGTTAAGCCTCTGTCTCACTGAGCTTACTTTGTCCTCTCTGTCAGCAGCATTCATACCTGTCAGCTTCATCACATATTTGTTAATAAATAAATCAATAATTTCTAAATGACTTCTTAATATTTAAAAAGTTTAATTTTGAATATCAAATTTACATATCAAATGAACTGTGGCTTTGACAATATCATTTACCTTGACATTTTCAGCATACACTGTTTTAAACTTTTAAATAAGTCTCCTTTTATCAGTTGCAAATGTTAGTAAGTCATTAATGGTCATGTACCTTAATTTATGTATGGCTCCTTTTGGCAGGAATAAATGCTGTGATTATTAAAGGCATAACGTCTTTACAACCTATTAATAACCTAACTCTAAACCATTTATAAATCATTTATAACAGTAATCAATTTTTTGCACAATCTTGCACCACTACTGGGTTTAGCACAGTTTCCTGAAATGGTCGCATCTCATAACATTCATGTGTGATATGGTGGTAATAACAGCAACTGCACAGAAGCTTTGTGTGCAGTATGTGTTGAAAACAAGGCTGTAGGCTAGGATATGTATCTGTCATTAATGAGGAGATCAAGTAAAACAAACAAACAAAAAAAAAAACAACAACAACCCCAAACCCCCAAAAAACAGAGGATGATGCCTGAAAGGTAAAAGCCTAGAAGACCTGATTTCACCCATGGAGTTTGATTGATTTAGAGAGAGAGTGATATTTGGCTTATTTAACAGCAACCATATACTAACTATAATTATACTGTGACAAATACCTCATAAAACACCACATCAAATAGTACAAAGTATCCTTGCAAATTTAAATCTTTTTCTGCCTCTTCCATGTTGACAAAAAAAAATTAATTCACTATTTTTTACAACAACAATATATCAGAGGGCAATGAAATCAATGTGGCAGTGTTGACGGGCTTGAAGTGATGAACCTAAAGAGATTTATTGTTTGTATATTCATCAGATGGATACAAACACGACTCCAAATGAATGATAATGTTGCTCTGTAACTGTTGGATATGCAAATTAAAAAAATGTTTGCTAGCAAGTTCATCCTATCAACTTAAAAGGTGATGATATGTCGATGCTCACAAGCTGCTTCACACAAGAGGCCAAAAAAAAAAGACCAACCAACCAAACAAAAAACCAAAAAAACTGTTAGGCTTAAACATTTGCAGTTTAAAGTCTGTGTAAAGCAACAATAAATGTGTGTGCGGAGATTGTCACACCATAGAAAGAGCCAAAAATGACCACCATGATCTGAAGGATGGACGCTCCATCCACAAGCTTTATTGGACTTGTTTGTTTGAGCTAAGAGATAAGACCTCCAGCATGTCGCCCTTTTTCTGGTCCGCCCAAAAAATAGTTTATTATAATGTGTTTACAAGAAGAATTCCCTTCACAAAGTCTTTAAATGCTGATTGCTGGCAGTAACTTACAGCACACTATAGACACAGCACATTTTAACGGCATGTAAGAGGATGTGAAATGTATTTTTTGGAGTGTATTTACAGCTTACAGGCAGTGTCAGTGGATTAAACCCCTGCTCTCTGGGCTTCTTATTGTCTAGTAGAATTTTCCATGAGCTAATTTACTGCATTAAACTTGAAGCTCTCATTTGGTTTTGCAGAGTTCACTGTGACCAGGTCAAGTTTCAGTACATTATTTTACACTCTGCTTACTGTTCGGGATCTTTTATCCTCAGAGACCAAAACGAACAAAGAAAAAGAAATCTCTGCCAGAAAATAATTCCTTAAAAGCATGTCGGCTCTCCCAGAATCCACTGCTAATGAGACAGTGCAGCTGATTGCTGAAAAGACCAAATGGAAAAATGAAATGCTTGTGTAAATTAATACCTCATTATTTCTAAACCACAGACACGTTTTTATATGTGTTCTCATTATTCTGAGAGAAGGCTGTAGACAAATGAGCTCAGCACAGATTCATATTTCAACATCATCTCCCCTAAATAACTGTGGCCTTGGGGAAGAAAAATATCAAGGTAATATGGAGAATATACAGTAAAGATTAATGTATGTGTTTAATACATCATCATAAAGCCATGCATGAGATGAATTAAGTTAAGATTGGCTATAGCTCATTTAAAGTTGGTGTGTTTTCAGGTAATTAATCAAATATGCAACTGTCATTCATCATCTTCAAATCAACAGCGCAGATGCATCTTAAAATAATTTCTGAGAATAAATAACAGCAGCTGTACAGAAGCTTTGTGGCCAGTATGTGTCAAAAACCAGGCTGTAGGTTAGAAGATATACTTGACATTAATGACATTGATGAGGGAATCAAGTTCGTGAAATTAAAATACTGGGAAAGTGGCTGGGAAATATTACAATTGCTGGATAATGCAAAAACATCACATTATTGCATGCTAGGTTGATAACTTAGACATTAAAGGAAGGATATGTAAATATGGCCAGAATCGAAAACTTAAAACATTAAAAAAAGTTAGCAATAGAATGTGAAGAAGTAAAGGTTATGATGTTATGTGACAGACATCTATGTATTGTGCTTAATAGATATCCACCCTAGTTAGCATCCTAACCAGCTAGCCCTGGCTAGTCTAGTAAGTCTAGTGGCCCAAAACAACTGAGAGGCTGCGGAGCCTGGTTCAGCAGTGCTGCAGGTTTGGCCAAACACGACTCTTAATAGGACCTCTAGCTGCACAGCTAACTGAGCTGACAGCAGCTAGTAGGCTAGTTTATCTACAGCCAAAGAGAGTTACAGCAGAGAGTATAGTGAGCAGCAGTTAGCAGTTCCTCTGCTTATATGCTGCTCTCCATGTGTCTGGAGTTACCGTTGACAGGTTGACATATTTTATGCATTGCTCCTTTATCAATCAATGTTATTAATACATCTTAAACAAAAATGTGTCAGTCCTCCATGAGTTAAAATCAGTAGTAAATATAACAGTGAGGGTTTATGTGTTGTTCTTGTTCACCTTGAGTTGAAAGTTTCCTTGACCTTGTCCGGGTCAAGGAGTTGATTTCCACAAGCTGATATATTTTCAAGAAATCAGATACAATCTTGGTGTTTCAGTCCAAACTCAAGGACCATTTGTTCAGCGCAGGCTACACCCTGCTTTAACTATCAGCTGGAGCGTGCTATTCATTATAATTTCTGCTATGAAATGACAGGATATTGCCTGGTATTTCCATCTACAGTACACCCGTACATGCAAGCATACTTACTGCGTGGGGGCACACACACACACACACACACTTCTTTATTTTTTGTGTTTTTCTGTTCCTCGTTAGCTGTAAAGACCTCTGACAGACCAGCTTGTTTTTGCAAAGCTCTTTTTAAACAGCTTTACTTTGCTTTACTTCATTTTATTTCCATTTACCAAAATTCATCAGTGAGTGTGTTTGCATGCATGATAGTATCCCAGTTTTCAATCTTATCCTGGTTGTAATCTTATTTGGGATATGATGTTTACTTGGAACAGGAGAGATTTGGTGATTCATCTCGTGTATACATGGCTCAGAGAGTATCCAGGTTTATGATGATCTGTGTGCAAGTTTGTTTCAATTTCTTTGTTCAGTCAGGGACTGAACAGAAACCTGGATAAGGTGTTAACATGCCAGAGTATCTTGATGTCTGTCAGATACTACAGACAGCAAAACCAGCTTTCTAAACCTGGGATAAAATCAGAATCAGATTTTATTGGCCAAGTATGTGTGTACATGTAAGTAATTTTATTGCTGGCAATATACTTACACAGAAAAGTTAAGAACAGGGACAAAAAAACTGAACAAAAAAAGGATAGAAGAGGCAGGGCTACTGGCTGAGATAGTATTAAAGAATCACCACACCCGCTGATCTGTATTCACCTTCACACAGGCCTTATGCATGCTGCACTGCTGCACATAAATGAACCAAAATAGAAGGTATGCATGGAGACGCACAGTCTGTGTGCCTTTGCACCCTCTCACCCTGTTTACTTGTGGTAAAAACTGGGACAATTTGGTACTGACTGCTGAAAATGGGGACATTTTACAGATATTTGTAGAGACTTGGGAAACCCAGCTTGAAACTTCACCAGTTCAATACATTTCTACAGTACAGTATATACAGCAAGCAGGGTTTATATTGATGGTGACAGTGCATGATATATATATATGATATATACATGTTCAAAACTGTGCATTTTAAACTGTAAAAATATAATTTGTAATGGAAGTAAGTGGGTGTTTTAGTGGTGGAGGGTTATTGACACTTTGTGACTGAGTGATGACCTATGGGAAGAAACTGAGCTTGTCTCTGTTTTTTTTTTGTTTTTTTCTTTTCTTTTTTTGGTGAAGAGTCTTCTGTAGCGCCTACCAGAGGTCACATCCATGGATCTGCAGTCATGTTTCCTGTCCATTTCCTGTTTCTGGAGATGTGTAAGTCCTGACTGGAGGGCATGCTGGCACCGGTGATTCAGCTCTTATCCATGTTTCCGAGAGCAGGATATATTATATTCTCCTTCACCCAGACCTTTTGCATGCTGCACTGCTGCACATACTGTACATGAACAAATATATATATAAGGTGTGCATGGAGACAGATCGTCAGTGTGCTTTTGTTCCCTTGCAGCCTGTTTAATTTTGAAAACTGTAACATTTTAGCATTTTTCAAAGTATTTGTCGGGACTCGGGAAAGCCAGCTTGAAATTAAGTATAGCTCCAGTCAGACCAGGACTTCTCATCACTTTAATCTAGCACCATCATCAGATCAAATGTTTGTCCAGTATTTTGGTTTATGACTTTCAATTAAAATTTTACCTGCTGAAAATCAGGAAGTTAACATGGTCATTGTGAACATGTAAGCATTTAGTTTAAAGCACTACTGTACAGACTCACAGAGCTGCTAGCATAATTGTAGACTCTCAGTCTTGACAAATTATGTTTATCTTATTTTGGTATGAAGCTTCTCATTTCTTGTCCAAGGTATATGTGCTGAAAGAGACGATCATTGTATCCTAAAATATCCCTGTCTCATTCCCTAAGACTCTGTGGCGCTCGGAGCCTCTCCCTTTGGGACCGCTGGCTAATAACAGCATACAATCAACAAGTGGATCACTTTTTTGTCATATTAGGGCATATCGAAGAAGGGAGAGAGAGCAGTGGAGTGAGAGAGACAGTTCCTCCTCCAGATTCTCAGGCCTCCGCAGGTCTGTCTCAGTGGCAGAATGGACGGTTCCTGTGTTTGTGCCTGTTCCTGTCTCCCGCTGTCACCCTGAGGCGCGTCGCCATTGTTTCCGCATCTAGCGCCGGAGGTCAGGGCTGCTCCCTCACTAGCTCGCACTCACTCTCCCCCCGACCTCGCTGCCCAGCAGAGGGAGGGGAGCCAGGAGAGAGCAGGAGGCCAGGCTCCAAACAGAGCCGGTCACACCTAAATGAATTAGAGATACAGTCAGAGAACAGGCTGCTGAGCTGGAACGCCGTGTTTCTGAGAGACCATGTAGACACACACATACAAACACAGCTCACTTGCACACGCACACGTCCACCTTTTGTTGTTCAGCAGGGGGATTCCAGGTTTTCTCGTAAACACGGTACAGGTAAACAGACTCGCTGTCTGGTACACTGAGATTAGAAACAAGTGACTTTATTCTGCTGGATGCTGCTTTTCTCTGCTGAACACAAATGCACTGTGCTTGATTCAGTCACCTTAACTAGAGTCTTGTTCTTCAGTCACAACTGTGCACATCACTTTCTGCTTTAATTAAGTCATTCACATACTTCAGCTCATGGACTACAGATGTTGTTTTGTCACGCATCTTGGCGTTTCAGTGATTCACAAGGTCTCCCTTAGCAGCTGTATGAGATGCTGCGTATTTACCATGTGATTAATGTTCTAAATCTGTTGCAATTTCAGTACATGTAGGTACCAAAAGTACTTGGGCAGGTTTAGGAAACAAAACTTCCTGGTTAGGTTTAGAAAAAGATTATATTTTGGGCAAAAATAAGCACATCATCTAATAAGCGTCACTTGACTTTAGCGAAGCAAATCACAAGACAAAAGTCACATGATGCACATAACATTGTGCACCTTCACACTTTTAATAGTGTTATGGTTTCACATGGGACACGGACCTGAAAGTGCAGTGTTTGTTTGAACCATCCATCCACCCGACCTCCTCTGTACGCAGACTTTTCTCGCTCTTTAAACTGTGTTGAAAACCCGCTGCTTCTCATGCAGCTGCAGGTGGGTTTACATTGAAGTCACCTGAAAGCTTGTTGCGGCACACACAGCCACTGAAGGTACCTTGAAATTAGGGTTGTAGATAGCTGCACCAGTGTTGAGAATAAAATATGCAAACAAAGTAAAAATTTATTATTTTTGCTGCTGCCTACCCTGAGACGATAAAATGTTTATGTTGCCTGCTTCACCTTCATGTGAATCATGAGCTGTGTGTACTATCTGTCTCGTTTGCACAGATGTTGAACAGGACAATTATCTGGTTTCATCATCATCATGCGCTGTATGTATGATGAATTGTATTTGGTTAAATTCCAGCACAGATTTTTCAATAAATACAGATTTCACTGAGTCGCTGTGCTGGCAGCTCCGTAGGTTTCTGAATGGCATGTTTATACAGTGTTCTCACCTCATAGAGAGCCTAAATTGGGGTAATTTATAAGTCAAATTACTGTGATATTTGTTCTGGCGTATACATCCGATGGTCTCTTCATCCTCCGAAAATAAATTTAGTGTGGTGGTATGATGGGACATGATTTACTGTGTGCAAAGAAATCATCACCGTAACTGTGTTAATTGAGCTTTAAGGACAATTCGTTATTACAAAATTCATCTCTGCTTTATATCAACTTGACAGTAGAAACTTTCAGACCTGTGGTTGAATAGTTGGAATTTACACTTCTTTTTTTTAAAATCCAGTTGTTATCATCTCATGCTTCATGCTCAGACTCTGTGGGGAGCTGCCTAATAAAACCACAGTCTAATAGTTTATGGGTGGCCGTGGAGCAGGAAACTGGAACGACAAAGAGTACTTATGATAATCACTGAGAAACAGTAGAATATTAATCTTTCCTCTGCATGTTGAATCTACTTGATGCAACACAACATTGCAAGATGATTCATG
This sequence comes from Lutjanus erythropterus, assembly GCF_056507025.1. Classification (NCBI taxonomy): domain Eukaryota; kingdom Metazoa; phylum Chordata; class Actinopteri; order Lutjaniformes; family Lutjanidae; genus Lutjanus; species Lutjanus erythropterus. The sequence goes on along the minus strand of NC_139319.1, from coordinate 40,066,235 downwards.
ATTTAGATACAGATGGTAAACAAAATCTACACAGCAAAAAATGTACTTTTTAGAATATTGACACTGATCAACTGTTGTACTTGTTAGATGGGACTGTACCATGCAGAAGTTATAAAACTTACCTAGGTTGTAAAATGATTTGCTCATTTCTTTACATATACACACGGCCAAAAGTATGCAACTTCCCATCTGGGAAACAATGAACGCAAATTCAGCCATTTCCTATGAACTCTGCACAACCTTGCAATTTTGTCCAATCACCGCAACTTTTCCGCCGCTTTGACCAATCGTTGTAGCTTTCTGCGAGTTCCACCAATCGTATGATGCAAACATGACACATGTATGTCTCAATGAACCTTTCTTGTTTTTTTGGTCACAGATACTGAAAAGAAGTCAAGGTTTGTTATTGTTATTAACATTTATTAATGCTCTGTGAACTATATTTTATAATTTTTTTTGTTGTTTTGACTGCTTGCTTGAACTCCAACAAGATTTTTCTTCCTTGTGAATACCCCAGGTGCACTTCCTCATTTACAAATAAAGCATATTTTGTCAGAACTTTTGTAATCCAGAGCCTTTTTGGTTACTGAGAACATTTAAGGATTTTTCCCCACAACAATCCTCCAAAAAAACCTACGAAATTCTGAATGGTCTATGTAGTATGCTTCCAACTTTGTGACTAAACAGACTTTAAAACAATTCAGGCTAATCTGGGCGGTATAAAGAGTTAAGAGATGTATTAAAATGATAGAAAACTGTTTGACATTTGAGTGTGGTCTGCTGTTTCTCAATTCAATGATATTCTTACATCTGTCTCATGGTTTAACTACCTGGCCTCAGGCCCAGCAGTCTGTCATTAAAAATAAATTAGTGTCTTTACAATTGAGCCCTTGGACACAAAGCAGTAAGGGACATCATCATAAATATTTTACTTTACTTAGTTTACAGTCTGTTTACCCCACTGTTCCAGTCTCTTATTTTCATAAAAGCCTTTGTTGTTAATCTGCATTCACTATAAACATTTTGATATTTGCATTGGATAGATATATTGGATATATACATTATTTGTCCTTGTCAATTTGAAGAAGACCCACTCCTGTTCACACATAAAATGTCCCACAAAACCAGGATCAAATTAAAGGTTTTTCACAGTTTTGTGTGGAAGACCTCGACTGGCCTAATCTCAACCCTACCAAAACACCTTTGGGACAAACTGGAATGGCGACTGCAAGCCATGTCTTATCGCCCAACATCAGTGCCTCACTAATTTCACTAACGTTCTCGTGGCTGAGGTTCAGGCTCAGCCAGGTTCCAAAGTCTTGTGGAAAAACCTTCCCAGAGGAGCGAAGGCTGTTTTAACAGCAGATTATTGCCCGTGGTTTTAGAATGAGCAGAGCTGAGCAGAGCAAAAAAAATATTTTTGCGAGGTACAGAATTAATTATGAGGAATGTAAAGCACGCTAAGGGTGACACTGTTGTTATCTTTTGTATTATTTTTAATGTTCCAGATAAATCAATTCAAATTAACATACTGCTTTGATCCCATTTGAATTGATCCATGAATTATACATGTGATATTTGTCAATTTAAAAGATAATTTTACAGTAAAGAAAGTCACCATTTGTTGTAAATCTCTTGATATATAACACTGTGAATATACATAATTAGTTGTGTAAGTCAAGTCATGACTTTTCTCCCACCAAAAGCCAGAACATTTTGTGGCATTTTGTGTGTTTTCGGGTCACACAAGCGACAGGTCTTTCTCATTATTTCACTTCCTGTCTGATAAAAGCACCAGGAGTCGCTGGATAAAACACTTAAGGTAAGATGAGTGGTTTCACACAAAACTAAACTACAATAAACCTACCACAAACCGCAACATTCTTGTCTTGCAATTTATCTTTTAATTGAGAAACATCATATGTGTACTACATGACACAATTCAAATAGGAACAAACTTGTATTTGTCTCTGTCCATTCAGTACAATCAGATTTTTTTCTTAAGTATAAAGTCCTGTGGAGTACACTGGAAGGGCTGGAACTTTGCCTCTCTATTACAAATGTGTGTTTTATATATTAATGTCATGCAAGGATTATAGCTAAATAGCTTTATATGAAATACTTACATTAGTTTTCTTTCACAGTTCTTGGCTCCAGGCAAAGTAAGTGGGCCCCCAAAATAAATCTTGCTTAGCCCCCCCGCCCCGTTGTCTTCCTGTTGGTCCTGTGGATGAAATGTCCAACAATCATATATGACAGTATTGTTCAGTTGGCCACTTACTTTTGCTGATGTACAACACATGATTACAACACTGCAGGAATTATACCCACCCCGTCTGATATCCAACCATGCATCACTCCTAATACAAACAATGAATATAAATGTCTTTTATCTCCTTCACCCTCTGTCCTGTGACCCTCTGCTTTCCTCCTGTGCCGTTATTTGCTCAGCTGGCAACAAAACCCCTGGACTCTGAGCCACTCAGACCCACACACGTTCCTACTGGCGTCGTATGTTATGCTGATCGACATCTTACATTTTGATGTGAATTATTTGGTTTTACACCTTTAGCACATAGTAGGCTTATTTAACCTCGACTAATGTGGCATTTTTCTTTTCATGTGTAGTCAGCGTGTCTATATAAACAGCTAAGGCTGTGAAGTCAGGTAGTTTTAGAGAAAATCGACCCAAAGGTGATTACTAACATTTTAAAAAACACTGTAGGCCATGAAAATATTGTCTATTGTCAACATATGAATATCCCTCATGGTTTGAACAGCATCTGTGTTGCATTGTTATTAACTGCAGGTAGCTCAGGCACATAATCCATCGGCTTTGACTGTGAAATCCAACATTTTCCAGCTGAGATCAAGTTCTTAACTAATGGCTGATGCCATCTGGTCCTGATGAGGAAAGGAAACACTCCATGAGCCTCACGTAAAAGCTTGTTATTTCACCATTCATGGACTATGACTTTGTCCAAACAGAGGCAAAGTGTCAGTGATAGATTCCAGTCGTGATAAGGTAGTTTTGTTTTTACTATGACATTAGCAATCTCCTGCTGATCTTAAAGCAGACATGAGTGCCAATATGTCATCATTTTGGAGGGTCTCTGGTGGATGTAACTGTGTTTAATTCCTCATCAAATATACACACATTCTAATAATCCTCGATGGTGAAACACCAACAGCCATCATCATATTCCAAAGAATCCATTAAGTGTTAGGCATGGCCTCACTGCTCCAAATCATTTCAATCATCTGCGATATTTACACTTGCACTCAGGCTGGGTCTGAAAATAATCCCCACTCATCCTGCCAATCCACTCTTTGTTCCCCTTCCTTCAGGAAAAAGATAACGAAATATTAAGAGCAGTACCACTTGATTTTATAACAGCACATATCCTGTAGCAGTGAGAGCTCTTAATTCCTTACCTGTAAGTCTGTTCATGGATTCTACTTAACTGTGTCTCCTTGTGGGTTTTTCCTGACTAGACGCTGTTATATTTACTATTGTATATATGCTTTTATTTACTCTGAAGAAGTGGGTCTGAATGAGTTCATTTTATGTTTTCATTTGATTTATGTGACTTATATAATGTTTTGATAGACAAATTCCAATCCATGTCTCACTGAGGTGGCAATAAATTATTGAATCTTGAATCCTGTCGCACTCTGAAGTAGAAATGCTGGTCCACTGAACTGTTCACATGCCGTTTGTTGGCTGTCCAGATGTGGGCTGTGGTAGTGATGTGTGGGCTGCAGTTACAACCACGGACACTGTGGTTATAAAAATGGAAAGAGTGAGTACCTCCCAAAAGAAAAAGAGACTGTATGCACCTTTATGCACGATGAGAAGTCAGCCTAATTTTTTTGATTTTTAATTAAATTAAAGTTTCCTCTGTCCTAACAAATTTATAATTGCAGTTTTTAGTTGTACTGCTTAAATGTCCCACATATTTGCTGCAGGGACAGTACTGCATGCATGGAAACAAAACTGAAAGCAGCCTTTCAAATCATAAAAGTAAACTCTTAAGGAAAACAGTCATAAATCAATACAACACATGATAAAGAAATCACCTAGACTGTTTGCACTGCTTCATTTAAAAGGCAGTATAACCTACAGGAAAAAATGATATGGCAAAACTGTTAGCAAATAGTTACTTTATTACATAAAACTACTTAGTTAAGACTAGGCAACAAAAATACTTGGTTAGGTTTAGGAAAAATATCATGGGTTGGGTTAAAATAATAAGTTTGACTTAAACGTGCGAAGGCACATAATGTTACATGCATCACGAGACTTTTTTTGTGAGTTGCTTCAGTAACATAATGTAACGTAAAGTAACACAACGCAATGTACTTATTGTAACCCCAAACATGATCATATCGTAACCTAGCCAAGTAGTTTTTGTGCCTAACGTGCCAAGTGTATTTTTGACGGATGACGCATCAATCAGCACAGCACAGATCGAGCAGGCAGGAAGCCTGTCACAGAAAAAGTAGAGAACTTGGTCAGTTTTCAAAATGAGCATTCATAAAATCAGACAGAAAAGAAACTATTTAACTACATAGTGTAGTTATCCATGGTAGAGGCACAAAGAGCAAGGTAAGAGGACCAAATCAACAAAGTATAACTATATATAACTATAATATGCTCATAATCAGGTGGGCAAAATGGACTGCTGCTGAAATGTCTCTGAAACGCTGCTAGTGGGGGCTGCAGATGTGCCTAGTGAAATCAACCAGTAAACTCACACAAACTGTGACAATGTTAAACATCACCAAAATCATTAGGATTCATCATCTGGGAACAATCCAGTCCTTGTTGATATATTTCATTTGATAAGTGAAAACTTTGATGCTGGAGGAGGTGGTGCTAGAGGAAAAGTCAGGGATCATAGGACTCAACAGACAACAGCCAAAGCAACAAACAGACATGGCCATCCCTTAAATCAAGCCAACCTGACTTCTTGCATTAAATGTCTTATTATTCATCCTACTGTTGGACCACTACAGTCAGGCACCAGCTCAGGCCTTTTGTTGGCCTTCTGTTGGCTTTGCTGTCTTCATGAAGCTGACAGTGAACAGGACTTTCTCCTGAGGCCTTACACCCTCCTACACCGAGCCCCAGGTGACCTCACACCAGTCAGCTCAATCAGGAAAAATCACAAATACAGCTGACAGGAACCTACAATGATGAATCACTTACATGGTCACTCACTACACATGAAGACAAATATACATTTCTGCTGTGCATGTGTTACATACTGTCAACAGAACCGACCCCACTTCCCCTTAAAAGTCCTACGGAAACTGTGCTCTAATTTAATTTGCAACAGCTTGACCGTCTTCAGTCCTGAGATTTCTCCTTCAGTGTCCAGAACAGGCTGACAGGGAGATGATGTAGACTATGATGTATCTGCTGTTGGTGGATTTGAGCCTTTGTGTGAATAAAGTGGTTTTGCACTAACAGCAGGGTGCAGCACTCCTGGGGGACATAGCAACAAAGGCTGCTGTGTAGGCAGGCTGTTTATGTGAACCTGACTGTTTTGAGATCATGGAGAGGAAAGTTAAGGTTGTGCTCATGATATTTTAGACTCATGTTCAAGACTAAATTTGACCGCTACAGATTCTACAAACTGTTCCCATGTGTTGGTATACAGTAAAGTTCACTGTAAATCAGAAAGTTTGGGATTTCCCGGAACTTCAAGTGAATTGGCAGACACTACTTTTGACATTTATGGACCACATTATGTCTATCAAAGAGCCAAAGATGACTCACAAGGTTTCCAATCTATGATCTAGAATTTCTTTCTCTGAACACAGACTCCATGGTTTGTCTTTATGTGACCATGGTGAAAATGCACTATCCTTAGTCTGTGTGAATTTGCTTGTAACAGTCTGTTTTATATAAAAACTCCAGACACTTGCTTGATCAGTCATTTCCCATTCAAGGTACACAAGGTAGAGGGTAGACTTATTTGTCTTTTTACAGTAAGGGTTGTAATAAATGATAAAATGACCATGAAATGTCATCAGAGATAAAGGACACATGTTGCTTATCTGACATCAATGCTGACACTGTGGTTGCTCCTGTAGAAGCCATAAATGTTAATTGGGTCTGGCAGGAAGTCACTTAAAGTCCAAACATCATATGTGTAATTCATGGCACAATTCAAACAGAATCAAAACATAATATGTCTATTGCCATAGATCATTTTTTTCTGAAGTCAGGTCCCAAAGTGGTCCACCAGACACAGAGGCCTGTGTATGCTGTTCAAAATATCAAATAGCACTTTTGCATTTTTGCATCTTCAAATTTTGGCTTCAATAACCTCATGAGCCACAAACCGTGGCAAAAACATGCGTGTCCTAGCCGTGTTCATGACTTTTTAGAGTCCCCTGGAAACTTTCCATTGTTGTCTGTGCTACTTGCAGTGTTCCTGGAATTGTTTTGTGTTTTCTGTATTTGGTAATGTATTCTGTTTCTGTGTTTTGTCTGTGTGCATCATGTGTTTTCTTAAAGGTCATGTAAATCAGTGAGTTGGTCATACCACAGAGGCAATTGATATTAACCACTCAGCCAAACTTGCATGACACCACTACAGCCTGAAAAAGACCTGAAACATGGACGCTCAGTCTAGCAGCTTTATTGGACATGTCCAGACATGTTTGAGCCACCGGAGCCAGGGGACGGTGACAGGATGGTATTTTTTTTTCTTCGGTGTTGGGTTGTTGAAACAGAATTGAGCTGAAGTGAACTGCTGGGCTGATTTGGACTGAGAAAGTTGCTGACGGTACGTTTGTGACAGACCGTTGGGGGGGCAGTGTCATTCGTGGGGCTTACATAGTGTTGACTCCGGCATGTCTCCAAGCCATGTTTCTGGTCCACCCACCTGAACACTTGTTTTTAAACAACTAGTTTCTTACATGTATTATGTGTTTAGAATTTTAATTTCCTTTTTCCTTTACACAGACTTGAAGTTGCATTATATTGAACTCTCAGGGCCACCATACCTCAGGGCTGCCAGTGGATGTCTGCCTCGAGGGCACCAAAATGTCCAGGAACAGCCCTGCTCTCAGTGGTGGGTGTGTGTCTGAGAAAACTCATCACATTATTTTACAGCCAACGTTTATTCTGCAATTATCCCAAAACTCTGAGTCTCTTGGTCTCTTTGTTCCTGTATAAACATGTAATAACAGCAAAAAAACCAAAGGAATATATTTTAACATTTATACTGTTGTATTTAGTAATAATATAATCATTTATCTTGTCTTGTTAACATGTTAATAGGTTTGAATTGGCTTCTTGAACTATTTATTTGAAAGGCCTGTGTCAGGAGTGCATGCTTACTTTGGCCAAGCTGCGTGACATGACTCCCATGGGTAAAAAGTTGAGTAAATAGTGTACCAACTTGTTGTAGGTCTTTTCTTTGTACTTTATTGTCCATTTATATTTAAATCCAAAAACATCACTGATGATAGTAAAACACTGACAGGCACCATTTTACAGCACAATGAGTGCTTTTACTTTTAATACATTTTACTCATAATACTCGTGTATTTTTACTCAAGTAAGGCTTTGAAGTCGCACGTTATTTTACAGTACACTCATAATATGTAACAAGCTGTACTTTGTATCAAATCGGACACAAGCTAGAAACAATATGCTCTTTATTAGACAGTATTAGACCCTCATTAGACTCTATTAGAGGGTAATTTGGGACACATTGCAACTGAACTATACTGTAAACTAAAGTGAAATCACATATCTGCTAACTGAGACACACCTTATTTGGCTGGCCTTGCACAATTGACAAAGTAACCAAGACCGATGCCTACTTCTTTGATCAAATCATCATTATCTGCCATTATCTGTCTGGGCAGTCACCCACAGACAAAATATTCCTCCACCTTTATAATTTTGGCATTAACTTGGTAGATCTGGTTGTTTTTAAATAGGGTAGAATCAGATGTGTGACTTCATTTTAGTTTACACTACAGTTCTACTATCAGGTGTCCCAAATTACCCCCTAAGAAAGTCTAATAAGGGTCTGGCAGTGGGAAACACTACTCTTTTAATTTACATTACAGGTCTGAGTGCAGTTTCCCGCCAGGCAACAGATGGTGAAGCACTTACTGCAATGCCACCACAACTGCCAGATGCTATGATCTGAATTAATTCTTTGTCCAAAGTGCATCTTAAATTTGTTGGCAAAAATAGTCGCACACTCGGAAACATCAGTGTGTTGAGTTCACCTCTATCAGGTTTTTGCTTCAAGGCATCACGGGTGGAATCGCACCATACAGCTGCTTTTCTTAATAATGCTCATTATCATCACATCCATCCATTTTATTCTCTGTTTTTTCCTCTTCCTCCACTTCTTTTCATTTGTTTTCTTTCTTTTCAAATAATAGAATATGAAAACAGATTCCTCAACTGGTCACTTGCTCATTTTCTGCACTTCTTCTTTTTAAAGTTTTCTCTTTGTTGTGTCTGAATCACACCGCTGCCAACCAGTCAGTTTAGCCTCTGCCTGTATTTTGTTCCAGTGGCATTTTGCCCCACTGCAGCATGTCTCTTGAGTATGAACAGCCTGCCAGAAGTTTGCTCTGTATTTCAGGCGTTTGAAAGAAGTTGCCAGACCAGATGGCAGCATTTGTTCCTGCTTATTTTAAAATGAATAATTATGAAGACAGCTAATCAAGACTAATGACTTTTTAACTCTGCGTTTTCTCCTCAGAGGTGATCTCTCCTTCTTCAGTCAACAGATAAAATGCAGTGTGAACGGTCATGCTTTGTTGACAGAGCTGTCGATGGAGACACCGAGGCCTGGGCAGACACCCAACATATCGTTTAATGCCATGTTGTGCTGGCGGTGATATGCTTAACACACACGCATGCATACATGAATACACAGACACACCCACACCAGGACATCAAATGACATGAATCACTGTGTAATTGGCCTGGGAAGCAGCAACGGACAAAACAATCATGACAGCTTGAAGTTCTGTGGCTAGAAAAGGCTGTTCAGTGATAAATCTTTGACACCTCAGGTCAGGGTAGCCCCCAAAACAACAAAAAAAAACACTGTTTTAACCACTTGAAATCCAATTAAAGTGTGTCTGTGCAATATTTTAATAGAAATAATTACAGCTGATAGCCAAGTTAGCAATGTATCTCTAGGGCTGACAATGTAAAATTAAAAAGTAAAGTAAAAAGTAACTACACAGCCAAACACTTTTTTTCAACAGAAAACAACTATATGAAGGTATTTTGGTTTATTGATTGAAATAGTTACTTCAATTCTTCATATTGTGCTATAAATATTCATAGCGACTGCCCTCTACTGGTTGAAACCAGGCTATTGCAATTAAATTTTGCTTTAGACTGATCTAGTGTCGGATGACATATAAACCATTTTAGAGCTGATGTTGTGATTATGCCACGGCATCAGCTGGAGGCAAAACAAATGAAAGTATGGCACATAACCAAGGAAAAATATACTCTCTTTGCGTTGTTGAACGCTTGGCCGCCACAAGCCAGTTATCCCTGTGGTAACTTTTCTGACACCTCCTGCTGAAAACCCAAAAAGTCAGAAGGATTGTGAGGCCCTGCTTTCACGGTCTGTATTCACACTGAAAATCAAGATCAAGCGAGAAAAGAGTTAAACAGAAAAGTACAACTGATCATTCTCTCTCTTTTTTTTTTTTTTTTACAGAACTATATTTTCAATTGCCTTGCTAAGTTGGTAAAACATACTTCATTTAAACTCTTTAGACAGTCAGAAACAAAATAAAACCCAACCAAACCACATTGTCCAGTCTTTCCACTGTTCAATCATCAACTCGTCCTCCAGCCCAGTGTCTTTGTCACTCATGCAGACGACTGAATTAGCAAAATACAATGACAAAAATCATCCAAAAACAAACAAACAAAAAAGATGATGAATTCCAATGACTGATATAATTGTCCCATTGTAAAGTAAAAAAAAAAATAAAACGACTAATAGTTAAAGTTAGTATCCAGGCTTTTAATTTTAAACTGACTTAACTTGAAAAGACAGGCTGAGGTCATTTTGTAATGATTAACACGAGACAAATAAACTTTATATTAATTCAGTTGTACTTGAGAAAACGTGTTCAACAACTCTTCAGTCACACTGATGAACATTACAAACAAATTTTATATCCTTTTACATTTTCTCAGTTTGAGGAGTCAGTTCTTCACTTTACAAAAATAACTTCCAGCTGCAGCGACTCTTGTTGAAGCTACGTTGCTCCAACACTGGCACAAGAAAATATTTCAAACTGCTCCAAGTTCATTTATTGAATTTTAAAGTGTAGGGGCAAAGGGACTGAATTCAACACTAACCTTCACCATGGTTCACTGTTTTGTTTTATTATTGTAAAACACAAACAAACATGACTTACCTTCAAGTGTATTAGAGAGACACAGCAAATCATACATCATGTATGTTTTCTTCAAACCATAAAAAAGAACAGGAGAGTTTTAAATCTCAAACAATGGGTGCTGGGAAGCTTGCTAACTTGCTTATCATGTTTCTTCTGAAACTTAATTTAATGGGTTGATTGAACTCTGCACAGTACCTTCATTTAACTTGTCATTTCTAGTCAAAGGATACTAGAAATTTTAAGTTTATTAACTTACATTTACCAAACTTGTATATTTACTTTAAGTTAATGAGAAAAGATTAGTTGATTTCACTAAATGATTTTTTACAGTGTATCCTTACTATAAAGTGTTACTATAAAAATCTGGATAACTTGCAGATCCTGTGAGTTCCTTCAGCTGATACTTCCCAGATATTCAACCACTGGCAGCCTGATAACTGACGTGTGTCAGGTATGGCAGCACAGAGACTGGTTCAACCTTCTGAAAAGTATCTGCAGTATAATATATCTTGAATATTTCCATGGAAGTGAAAGATTTATGATTAAAATCAGCTGAGTCCCATCTTGGAGCAAATTACTTACTGGACTCATACACTTCCAGATCTCTGTCTTTGCTCACCATACACGACTCTGATGCCATATTTCTCCAACAAAGAATGTACTGTTTTAGTGACGATGGCAGCTGTGACCCCGAATTCTAATTTCTCATTCAGATTTACATCTTCTTTCGCTGTTCCCAACCAAATCTGGTCCTCCCTTGAATTTATCAAAGTGCTTTATGTGTGGCGGCGGTGGCCTACGTCTATACTGCTGTCTCCGTCTAGCCCCGGTGACGGCCGGCGCTTAGAATTATAGATGTACCAGCTGTTTACAAGTGGCTATCAGACCATCTAGTGAAGACTGAACGAGGACTGAATGGTAGGGAAAGCACCAGCCGTCTTTTATTTTGGTTTAGTGGCCTCCTGTGGCCTTCTGAAATCCCCCTTAGACCAACCGTACCCCGCCTGAAATCTCTCCAGCATCTGATTGTCTGATAGTTGTTCTGTTTATATCCTGTGTTCTCTAAAAGGTACTTTGTTGTAAACCTGTGTTGATGAAAGCACTTTAAAAATAAGACATCAGTTTATGCTCACACACACGTACACATACACAGATACGTTACAATGTGCACATATATATTGTATACACAAGAAATGAAGATGCAGATTTCTCTTTGCAGCCTTATTTAAGCAGTAGATTTTGTGCGTGATGCATGTTAGAATAAACCAGGTTAGTCATTGTTGTTTTTCACCAGATTATAAAAGGATCTTAATTATGATGGCCACTGAATGTACACCAGTCATTCTTGAAAATTGTGACAAAACCCTTTTTATACCTGAATAAATCATGTCTTTGTAAAAGTCTGACAGAGTTGATGGAAATCTGAGAGACAACCTTAACGGGCCAACATTTTCATAAAGAATAGAGTTTAAAACAAAGATGATTATGATTGCACATTTTTACACCTGTGTTATCAGTGGGAATGCTTAGTTTTAGATTTTTGAAGGCTTTTAACAGATTTTTTAAATGTATTGAAGTTGTGAATTCTTGTCAGGGACAAGGGTGTTTTCTGGCACAGAGCAAGTGGAATTAAAGTGTTGGTACGTACACCGCCATGCAGTTTCCACACTGGCAACTGCCTACTTGCAAGATATTCCCCCCAAAAGTGTTTGTAAAGGCTATAAAAGCTGTGATGACGGACAGGCCCTTCAGTGAAGGTCATAGCATCAGGAGGACCCACCCAAAAGTTCACAACATGTATACTAGCTTGGTGGAAATGTCCCAGGCCCACATCTTTGTACATGGCTGGAGCCGTGTTGCACAGCTCCGGGTATTCAGAAGGCATGATCGGCTCCTCCCTCCATGATCACTACTTTCTGACCTCCTTCTATATGGCTGGCTGAAGCCAGACGGCAACCACTAGCATTTCAGCATGGTGAGCCATGAGCAGTGAAGAAAATCTGTGCGCACTCGTGTGGGCAACAACCGCTTCTCACCCCAACTACCCCTTCACCTATGGTGGTACCAACGTATGTCACATAAATACAAATATAGACACCCCTTAGTGAAATGACTTGAAGCTGTGAGTAACCGCATGATGGTGTGAAAAGGCATTAAAGGAGAAATCTGTAATATATTTACTGTAATAAATCAAAAATGACCAAGATGTGTAACCAGAAATCAAAGAAATATGCTCAGTTAAAATACTCCAGAACGACTGTTTTTGTTTCATGTTAATTACAGTGAAAATTAATGCTGAATGTTCAATGAATGAGTTTCTATTTATGAGTCATAAGAAATCATTAATAATCTTTTAAAAGGAGTAGATGTTTATAACGGTTAAACTGAGCAACGTGTTAATAGAGTCTGGCAGGCAGTGACTGAACTCCAGAAGTCCAGAGTGTATTTTCAGAGCGGTGGGCTTTTGTTTTCAGGACAAAGGGCTCAGCTTTACATTGACAGACAACTGACAGCTGTAAACAGGTGATGCACTTGTGTGTAGAACTTGTCCTCACTTATTATTGTCAGTTTACAATGTTGCACTCGTCTTGTGCTCCTGTAGCAAATCTGCATACTGCCTGAGCTTCCTCTGGGTAGGAGGGGGAGTGGGGGAAACAACTCACTTAAGGTTTTCAACATTTTTCCTGCATTCTCCTGTTTTTCCTGTGAAAACACATTGAAACGTGAGACTGAAGTTAATGCAGCTTCATAAAAGTAAAGTTAAATTCAAGATTTCAATTTTTAAGACCTGTCAAAATTGAATTCATGACATTTTAAGGCCATTTTTAAGAACCTGAAGAAACTCTGTACGAGTTAAAGAAAAAGGTATGATAGTTGACTTCTTAACTTTCTTCACATTAGCTTGGACATATCCTGAAAGTCTCTCATGACTATATGTGCCTTTAAAACCCCCACTGGGCCGCCAATTGCCCATTGCTGTAAATCTACACACTGATCATCGAAACCTCTCACCAGCTCTTTCCCAGTGCACCCTGATGTTTAGCAGGGGAATAGTGAGCAGATTTGATGTCGCAGCAGGGCACTGAGAGGATCAGCATGCGTTTGTCCTGGTTCACATCTATTATAAGTCTGCTCATGGCTCCCCGAGGGAAGATTTTGCAGGGAAAAGCCAAACTATGCCACCCAAGGTAGTTCCACAACCTTTGACCTGCGTGACATCTCTCTCTGTCTGTCAAATCATGTGACCTGTCTCGCCACAGGAGGCAGTCACGGCTCAGTTGTTTCTCAGTGCAGCGTTTTATTGTACTTTCCCACCCATAGTGAGCACTTTGACTTATCTGTTTACTATCTGCATCCCTAAATCACACTGTAAAATTAGGCTCGCGTACATATGTACACATTTCCGTGCACACATACATGTGCATACGTGCATTTATGAATGGGTCTTTGTGGTCAGTGAATGTTTCTGATGAGAAGAAGTATTTCCATGTTGTGAATCATGTTTGACCAGCAGGGCCAGTGGTTGATGTATTTCACTTGTTGTCAGTTTAATGTCTATAATAAAAATCTGTCATGCCATCAGTCGTGAGAAATTTTCTCATGATTGATGGAGGGGGAAAAAGCTCAGCTCTTATTTATAGCTAGTATATCTTGGATGCCATGTAAGGAGGTGCCTCTGCATTGTTGATATAAAGCCAAAAGACAACGTTGTTACAAGAGAATATTTTGATAGTTTTATATTATAAATATGTTTTATTGTTTTTTTTTACAATTATTATCCCACAGAGATGAAAAATACAGAACAAATGCATATCCCTTCAGTTTACACATTCATCCCCAAAATGTAGAAGTGCATTGTTCAGCAGATATATTGACACAGTGAGTTCACCATTCCCCTCCCACCCACCCTCCCATAGGTTTACATGGTATAAAGCACACTTGGGGAGTAGGAGAACATAAATAGAGAGAAAAGAGAAAAACAAAACAAAAGCAAACAAAAATAAAAACCAAAGCAAAAACAACCTAACTGATAAAGATATAGAAAAAAAAAAAAAAGGGGGGGGAGGGGTGTTCACTGCTGCGATTGATCGTATGTGAGTTCCACCTTATTTATTGTCAAGGGGCTCCTGCAAGGAGTCATAAAAATCGAGAAAGGGCTGCCATACTTTGAAAAAAGATTGAGAGGATCCTTTGAGTGTGTATTTAATTTTTTCTAGCTTTAAGAAATACATAACATCATTGACCCAGTGAGAAGAGGATGGGGGAGCTTGTTGTTTCCATCTGAAAAGGATCAAACGCCTTGCAAGGAGTGTGGTAAAGGCTATAACGATGTAGGCTTTAGTTGGTAAGGCAGCTCGAGATTCCTCTGGTGTTAAACCAAAGAGGGCACAGATCAGATCAGGATCCAACTGGGTTCCAAATATCTCACTAAAAGCTTTGAAAATACTTTTCCAAAAGGTGGAGAGGTTCGGACACCGCCAGAACATGTGTATTAGGTCTGCTGGTTGACCTCTACATCGGGGGCATAATGGATTAGCATTTGGATAGATCTTTGGCAACCTGGCCTTAGTAAAATGAACTCTATGTACCACTTTCAGTTGGATTAAACCGTGCTTAGCAGACATAGATGATGTGTGTATCAGTTTTAAGATGGAGTCCCATTGATCGTTTCATTTTGATAGTTTTAACTCTATGGCTGCACCGATGTATCTGGAGAGTCCAGTTGCGTTAACATCTTTTGTGGGGAGTGAAATAAAGTTGAGAAAGTAGCACTGTTTGACTTCATTGTGTCATGTTATTTCTCTAATCTATTATTTCTCCAGTGTGTAAACAAAGCTAGCATTACATGGAAAATTACAATTGGCTCACTATTCATCAACATGCATATAGAAGTGGGCACTTTACTACAACCAGTGGTCGAGACATACGGACAAGGGTAACATAGGTGAGGCTTTATTTATTGATATAAGACCTGCATTTGATCTGGTCAGTCATGATATATTGGTAGAGAAACTTTTGCATTATAATTTCCAAGAAACCGCACATAACTTGTTGAAATCCTCCCTGTCAGACAGAGTCATTTTCCTCTCCACATCTTGTAAAATGTGGTGTACCACAAGGCAGTTGCCCTGGTTCACTCCTCTACCCATTTTTTTTTGTCCAAATTACTTTCCATGAAGTCCAGCACTACAGTATTTGCTAATGACACTACTGTGTATGCAGCAGGACGTTCAGCAGCACAAATAGATGAGGCCCTCCAAATGGATGTGGGAAATATCAGTCACTGGGCCTATAGCAACAAACTTGTTCTAAATGCCAAGAAGGGCAAAATGATGGTGCTTGAACCCAGAAGAAGGGACCTTGAAAAGATCTAGTTAGAAGTTTTTTTTTCTGAGGTGAAACGTATTGAACATGTTTCGGCTATAAAATTTTTAGTTAGTTGTGTAGAAAATTGTTCATCATGGACTCTCCCTGACAGTGTTTTCAAAAAAGTTTACCAGCACCGCATGTATGGTTTGACTGATGGCTGGTTATTAGCCCAAGCCTTAATTAGCAGTCAGGTCAGCTACTGCTCAGCCATTTGGGGCAAAGCAGCTGTAAGTGAAATAGGAAAACCCCCCCAAAAAAGCACAAAATAAAGCAGCTAGAATTTTCTTGAGGTGTGTGTATGACACCCCAGTGACTGAATTACATATTACTCTATGATGGTTGATGAATGACACCAAACCTTCCCAGTTTATGCGATAACATACATCATGAGGAGAAACCAGGAGATATTTATGATCAACTCCATTTGGTGAGAGATAGATGCTCAATCAATGTGAGAACAACCGCACGTACAAATCGTGTCCTGCCAAAGTCAAATGTAGAGCTTGTCTAAACGGACATGTCAAAGATGGAATAAACTATCTGAGACTATAAGGGAAATGTCTGTGAATAGTTTTAAAAAGTGCCTCAAGTTGTTTTACCTGCGATGTCAGCTGCCCGGCACAAGAGATGCTCTGTGGTGAGCCAGGAATTTATATCTGAACTATCATTAGGAAGCACACTTTTGCTTATTCTGACACAGATCATCTTGCCTGTCTGCTCTTCACTTGCTTTACAAGGAAAGAAACAACTTCATGTGTTGCTTTAAATGCTGAATTTATAAGAGGGCATGCATTTTGCTCCATATGCAAATAAAATGTGTTGTTTTTAACCAGTAGCCCAACACTCTTGGATAAATGGATACAATGCGATTTTTTTTTTTTTTTTACAAAGAAATAACAGATTGTGTAACAGTTGGAGAAATTTCCAAGAAGGTCAGAATAATTGTGAATTTGTTGAACACAGCGTTTCACAAGTTTAGCATGTTTTTCCACACACAACAACCCATAAAATTGCGCAATCACTTAAGGGAGTCTGTGGTGACTTGTGTGTTCACAAACATCTGCTGAAGGTAAGGGAGCCCAAACATCTAATTTGCATTACAATGAAACAAAACATGCACTTACAGGACATCGGTTCAGTGTGGTTCAGGACACATTGAGTTGACACCGCTGAAAGAATGTGGTCACATGACCAGACCGCCTCTGAATGTGATCCGAGCCATCAGATCTCAAGTGTGTCCTCAGTGCATCCTGGGTGCATTCACACCCGTTCTTACGGCTGTCCACTTGTGATCAGATCACCCAGGGTTCAGGTTAATACCAGGTGTAAACAGGTTCTTACTCACGCAGGGAAATTTGCTCACTTTTCTACACATGCACACCTGGGCGCTGCTCTTTACAGCACACATACTGGCCCCTGACCAGCTGTGTGGTAATAGATGGGGGTTAAGAGTATCACTGATGAGGGAATGGAAAAGTGTCAGCACATTTCCCGCCCACGTTTCTCAGCCAGTCTAGGGATTTGACCTGGCGACCTTACAGTTAACAAGCCCACGTCTCTGAACTTTGACGCTACTGCTGCCTAGCAGTAATACCAGAGGAATCCATCTAATAGTTTTTAACATTTGTATAATTCAGGTTCTAGTTCACACAGGAATTGGTCAAGATACTTCTGAATTCTTGGCAAATACACTGAGTGACCCTGCTGCCTCCCGTTTGAGCCATGAGAATCTCTGCAGTGTGTCGACAACATCCAGCACTGTGCTCGAAGTATCGACCTTTGATTTGACCTGATTAAATAACTGATGCATTTCAGTTATCTCCAATGGGAGTCGAGTTATATGAATTTATATTTGGTCACTTCCTTTGGTGTTTGTGTCCCGCCCATGTGTCCATACGCGGTGTTTTAACATCACACCTACAAAATGAGGCCATGTGAGACAGGAGCTTATGAAACACATATGAGTATTTCACTTTGCCCTTTTCCCCAAGTAGAGCGGGTTCACGATCAGGGCTCCACACTGGGTATGAGAAAAACTTAACCTCTCGAGGGTCAGCCAGGAAAGTCCAGTCCAATATAATCTGATGTCTCACTCCAATAACCACATAGAAGAGAAAATGCTGGGAGTTTGCTTGTTTTCTACTTTGGACCAAAGCCTTAGGAAACTGTGCAGGAGGGACCGAGCTTGTCGTTACCTTGCTTGGATTTACAGGAACGGGCACTTTTGGTAACATTAGCATTCATTTACGTTGGCTTTCAGTCAGATTGACCTTGAGTCCAAACCACTAAAAGCTTCACCTGAGGATTTTTTTGGAGTGAAATGCATTTAATGTATTTAGGTTTTTACAATATTAATTTTCCTCAAACAAGTAAGAGGATCCACCTGCTGAATGAAAACAGTACACGAAATTCCAATGCAGTTTTGCTTTAGCAAAGGTTTATTTTAAATAGGTGTAAAATAAAAAGCGGATGAAGAAAATTCTTAAAGGGACAGGACCAAAATCAAGAGTACATAATTTTCCTCTGGCCTGTAGTGTTTTTTCTCCATCTAGATTTTTCTTTTTTCTTTTTTCTTTTTTTTTTTGGGTGTGAGTTGCAGAGTTTTGGAGATATCTTAGCCATAGAGATGTCTGCCTTCTCTCAAACATAATGGGACTGAATGGCATTCGTCTTGTGGTGCTCAAAACACCAAAATAATACATTTGAAAAACTCAAAACCCATGTCTCTCTCCTAAAATCATGTCCCAGTTGCTCAAGATAATTCACAGACCTTGTTGTGAGTAGTTTCATGTAGGAACTACTTTACTATATTAAAGAAAGTAGTTCCTGTAGATTATACAGTAGTTCTTGTAGATTATACTGCAGAAAGAAAGTAGTTCCTACATGAAACTGCTCACTTTGCTCACTCGTTTTGTGTAAGGGGGCCCTGATTTCTGGTAGTAGACATTACTGCTGAATTTTTAAATGTATTTTTGGTGCATTGAACACCATGGTACTAGTGCAGTCTAGTTCCATTATATCAGAGAGAAGGCAGAAATATCTATGGCTGATATCTCCAAAGTTCTGCAACTCACACAAAACAATACAGATGGATACAGGCCAGAGAAAAAATATGTATTTTTGATTTTAGGGTGAAGTGTCCATTTAAAACATACTATTATTCCTCCAGTTTTTCTGAGTGCAAGATGGATATTGTTATGTTTGCTCTCACACAGCACCTCAGTGATGGAGGGCTTCCTAAAGCACCATGGAGAGTATTCACACCGTCTCCTCCGGCACCAGATGTGTGAAAAAAAACCCTCGGCAGATGACACAGCAGACAGTAAGAGCAATAATACACAGAGAATGATGGTAAACTATGAGGAAGCTGAGAGAAAGCAGTGGCCATAACTGATGTTGTTTCAGACCTGCGGAGCGAGTTATGATGTGCTTCAGAGAAATGTTGGCAGATCTTCCTGAACTCTTCTGTCCGTGGTTCATCAGACTTCAGAGAACTGTCGCCTTCAAAGGCCCGACTCTTAAAATGCTCTTATGTGGAGTTACGCTGTAAAAGATGTCAGCCATTGATCTAATATTGAGTCACATTCTCAGGCAGGCCTCAACAGGTGAAAAGTTTTTATTTTATGTGATGTGTAACTGAAATAATGAACATTTTCAAATTTTTAAATTTGACAAGATGAAATTGTGTGTTGTTGTATTTTTATTTGTGTTCCTTTTATTTCTATGTATTTATACTGACATGTTTTTTCTTGTTTTTAATTGGTCTTTTTACTGTTTTGCAAATTTTGCTTTGTGTTTTAATTCGACTTTAAAGGGATAGTTCACTGAGAAATGAAAATTCAGTCATTATCTACTCACGGACTAACAAAATAAACCTGACCCTCCACTGAGGGTCGGGTTTATTTTGTTAGTTCACAAAAACACTGCTGGAGTCTCACAGGAAACCAGTGTTGCAGAATCCCTCAAACAATTGAACTGAATGGTGAACAGTTTTCAAACATAAAAAACAACAGAATAAAAGCATAAAATGCCTCCATACTGCTTGTCTGGCATGATACAAGTGTCCTAAAGTCCTGACATGCCATTTGAACACCATCACACCACACACACCCAGTTCCAACAGTGTATGTACATGTGAACGTGGCTGCAAGCTAAAGATCTAAATCATCAACATCAATCACTGAGAATTAGGCTAAAAACACAGTGTAAATATTTTTTTTTTAAAAAGTCCAATTGGCATGTTGGAGCTTTAGGTGATTTGGATTACACCAGACAAGCAGTATGGAGGGATTTTATGCTTTTATTCTGTTGTTTTTTATGTTTGAAAACTGGTTACCATTCACTTCCAGTTGTTTAGAAGATTTCACAATGCTGTTTTCCTGTGAACCAGACCTTCAATCAGCATGAGGGTGAGTAGATACTGACTGAGTATTCATTTTTGGGTGAACTATCCCTTTAACTTCAACAGTGTGTAAACATGGTCAACATAAGCAGCTGTAAGTTCTTTGTATGAAATGACTCAACTGACTCAAACCGAAAAAATGCATAAGAAAATCAAATTTGTTTGTTTTGTTTGTCAGTATGACTGAAGAGTTGTTGGTTTAACTTAAAGGGACAGTTCACACAGAAACCACATTCCCCTGACCTGTAGTACTGTTTTTGTTGCAGAGTTTTGGAGAGAAATGTCTGCCTCCAATATAA
The DNA here is from genome assembly GCF_056507025.1 of Lutjanus erythropterus. Classification (NCBI taxonomy): domain Eukaryota; kingdom Metazoa; phylum Chordata; class Actinopteri; order Lutjaniformes; family Lutjanidae; genus Lutjanus; species Lutjanus erythropterus. Next base: position 40,045,742 of record NC_139319.1, on the reverse strand, counting down.
CTTTGATTTTGGGGTGAACTATCCCTTTAACATCTTAAGCTTATTGAACATGTTTGTAGTGTTTATAAATTGCTACTTTGTTCCATGAGTTTTACATGCTTCACATATGAATGATTCTTTTGTATTCATTGGCAACTATTAAACCATTGCATATTATAATTATTTTCTTATGTGGAACTCTAGAAATCATTAAATCTTTAAACAGTGAATACACTGTGGGACTTTTTACAGTGGAATCAGAGTGGTTCAGTAGTCTGATTGCCTGTGGGGCAATCTGGCTCGCAGAAGGAAATAGCTGGGAAGTCAACTCTCCACTAAGTTAATGATGCTTGTCTGTTAAATGCCAGCAGAGTAGTCTGATAACCAGGCAACAAAGACACAGTTGGCCTGGTCCTGCATCACAGTGGAATGACTCATTAAATGAGGATCACTGCAAGCCTTTTGTATGTGACGTCCTCCAAAATGAGCCGTAAATGATGACATCCCATTTATTTTCCCTCGCTCAGATGTTTTTCACAAAATGCTAATAAACAAAGATGTATTACATCCTTTTCTCTGCTATGGAACAATTGGGACTCATTGCTGATAAATGATGATATTCATCTCTTTTTCCCTCTTTCTTTCCTCCCTCTGCTCTGGCTTGTCTCTCGTTCACACATGAGGGAAGTGCCTGCGCAGAAACAGTGATCGACCTGTTTCCAATAGCATTACACACGAGGGTTTTCTCCTTCGCAAGGTTAAGGAAACACTGAACACTCGGCCGTGATGGATCTGAGGACATTCCAAAACCCCCCGGAGCTGTTTACGGTAATGCCTGTCGGTTTGATAGAGAAGAAGTGTCTTGTGGGATATGTGGTTTCTGTGATGGCTGGAATTGTGAACTCTATCATCCTTTGTCTTGCTCCTCTTTCAAATGAAAAGAGCGATCGGTTTCAGCAGCTCAAACCCTGTCTGTCTTTTTCAGCCTGTGTTTGTCGATGTCCACTGTTGATAGTCTATGCATTCAGGCCATGAGTTCAGGCTTGTATGCATGTGGAGGGGTCACCACAGAGTCAGAGAGAGGAGGGAGTCAAGCACATGTTGCTGAAGGGATCACAGAGTGGTCAGCTCCTGGGTGAAGTTAATCAGGTGTGTTGTCTTTTGCGGGCTTCACATACTGATTCATACAGTATATCCTAACAATCCTAAAAAGATGGGACGTTACATTCAATTGAATACAGTACAAAGACATGGTATTTAATGCTCAAACTGATTAACTCTATTGTGTTTTTAGTAAATATACACTAAAACTGATATCTGAAACACATGGACATGTTCACCACTGAGATACATCACCTTTTCTTTTAACAACACTAATTGTTGAAGTTTTGAAAGTGAAATTCTTTACTATTCTTGCTTTATGTGCAGCTTCAGGTGTTCAGCAGTCTGGAGTCTACACATATTTTACGCTTCATAATGCACCACATATTTTCAGTGGGAGACAGGTCTGGACTCTTTTACTATAAAGATGTGTATTAACGTTGTCTTGTTGGAATAAGCAGGGGCGTCCAGATCCAGCGTTATGGGTGGGCCTAACAGGCCTGGGCCCACCCACTTGTACAACTGGCCTGCCTTAAATGACTGGGAGAACATATATTTTCTTAACTCTTTTTTTTTATTATTAAAATAAGCATTTTAATTCACCCTTAAGGCAAACACCCTTATCTGGCTATTATCACATGTGAGGTCTGGACCAATCACAATGAGCCATTGTTTGTTGTTACACTCATGCACACATGTCACTTTATGGCGGTCGTTCAGCAGAAAATGATGACCAGTGTACTGAGGAAAGTATATCATTGTCTTATTTTATACTTGCAAATGCATTTCTCATCGAATCTAGAACTTCTAGAAAATGTGGACAATACAGGAGGTAGAGCTAAAGATTCCTGCCTGACTTGATTGTCACCTTCAGAGGAGAGACAGTTAAGAAAACTGATATTTTAATTCCTTTTAATGCATTTTCATTTGATCTGGCTGGATTACTCTTTACATTGATTGCAGGGAGAAATGGAGCGATCGGAGTACTCGGTGAGCTACATGACTTTTAACAGGAGAGAGTGCGCTGTGCTGTGCTGTTCATTCATAAACTTAATGAACTGATGTACTGCAAATTGATGTATTTTATCCATAGCGAAAATATAGATAAGGAGATATCCTGTGCCACTTGAAATAAATACAAACTGCAGCAGTGAAATAATAATCTATCACTGCACTGAAACAGTTCTTTAAAAAGATTTTACAAGTGTTATAATCAACTGGACGTGCTAGTTGCCCTCCACAGCATGATACCAGTCATTTTTGTGAGACTATCAGTTGGAAATAGTGTTAATTTTTGTAATTAAAAGGCCCAGCCAAAGTTGAAATCCTGGCACCGTGCCTGGGGAAATTTCATCGTCTGGATGGCAGCACGTGTTGCTCCAAAACCTGTATGTGTACCTTTCAGCATTAATGGTGCCTTCACAGATGTGACAGTTACCCATGATGCCACTGCTACTAACACACACCCATAACATCACAAATACTGACTTTTGAAATTAGCGCTCTTAACAATCTGGATGGTCCTCTTCCTCTTTAGCCAGAGGGACACAACGTCCATTTTGTAAAAATAATCTGAAACGTGGCCTCGTCAGACCACAACACACTTTTACACTTTGCGTCAGTCCATCTCAGATGAGCTCAGGCTCAGAGAAGTCGGCAGGATTTCTGGATCTTGTTGATATACAGGGTGTCCACAAAGTCTCTTTACAATTTTAAAAAATTATTACAAAAGCAATTGATGAGATATGTTAATCAGATTTGTTCTATGTACTCAGTGGTCATCAAAGTTTTTAATCACATTGCATTTGTGTATTTCAGGTACCCTGTTGATGAAATAGGTTCTGTTAAATAAACCCCCGAAAAAATGTCTACTCCTCAAGGAAAGGCACAATGTGTATCGTGGTTTATTGAAACAAAATCGGATATGCAGACTCAGCGAAACTACAGGATTAAGTATGGAAGACATCCACTGTCATGTCCATCAGTTTGTGCATAGCACAAGAAATTTATGGACACAGGGACAGTGTTGGATAAAGGGAGGAGTGGACGACCAAGAACATCTGAGGAAAACGTGGATCATGTAAGACAAGCCTTTGATCGTTCTCCTCCATCCGTACTGCTGCCAGACAGTTGTCCATACTTAATCCTGTAGTTTTTCTGAGTCTGCGTATCCGATTTTGTTTCAGCTTCCGATCACATGCATACATTCACCCTTGTTAACAAATGTGGGCCCACACACACCCACACACACACGCGTGCACACAATAAAAAAAGGTTGCCGTCCTTGCGCAGTGTGGCCAATTGAATCTTTATTCATGGAAGGAAAAGTAATAGGAAACCTCGCCCCCAGTTTGGCGTTCAGGTCCGGTAGAGAAAGTTGAAAGTCCAAAAGATGGAAAACAGGCAGCAATGGTGAAGAAATCCTCAGCAGGAGTCCAGGCGCAGTCCTCCGGAAACATGAAGCAGTCCTTGTCGGTCAGCCACGTCGTCCTCTGCTCCCGTGCTTCCCAAACATGGCGTCCTCCCTTGGTGGGCGTCTTCCCGGTGTTAGTTGAGACAAATGGTTTGCCTTACTCACAGCAACTCAGCAGCAAATGTGCCGAACAGTCCACAGCTACAATCTTGTTTTTCTTACTTAAACTCTGACTGGCTATCTACAATAGCAAAACTTTGTATTTCCACTGCGGTTTCACCTTCCGTCGTGCCTCTCCTCTCATTTCTGCTTTGTCCTTCGTGTTGTTTTCTTTTGACCCCGCCCCCTACTGCTTTCTCTTCCTTACCTACAACCAATTACAGGTGAATCTGACTGACAACTTCAGAAACCAATGAAACACTGAAATGACAGATGAAATTAAAGATATGCTATGTAGGTTTTGACCTAGTTCAGTTTACACTTCTGTTTATCTTCAATGTCATTTATGACAGTTTATTTTAACATTACCTGAACATATTATTTTAACCATTTACTCAAGTATTTACACAATACTTTAACTAAATTAATTTAACAACTCTGTTAACTATTTATTTTCCCTTTATAAACCAAATTTAATTTCAGTTTAAACACCTTATTGTATTATTTTTGTCTGACTTTATTAGGAATTAATTTGTTTTAACCCATTATATTTCCACCAGGCTACATATGGCATAGTTTTGCATGGTAGAACAGGCATTTAATGCTGGTTTCACAGATATTTCTCAGAATCTTTAAATTATATCATGGTTTACAGTCAAATTCTTGCAGTTTTGTGTTAAGAATCAAATTGTTCTTCAACTATTAGACTGTATGCCCACACAGTTTTTCATGACGTGATGGCCCTCACCACATCTTTACTTGTGAACAACTGAACCTTTCAACCCAATCATGACACTATCATCTCTTATCAGTTCACTTATTTACTTGTATGGGTATTTTTTGAGCAATCTCCAAATTTCTCAGTCAGTTTTGTTGCCTCTGTCCCAACTTTTTTGGGAACATGTGTTATCAGAAGTGTATATTCATAGAAAAACAATAAATTTTGATCAGTTTGAACATTAGATATCTTGTCTTTGTACTGTCTTCAACTGAATACAAGTAAAAAGGCCTTTGAAAATGATTGCATTCTGTTTTTATTTACGTTTTACACAACGTTTTTGGAATTGGGGTTGTACGTTATATCACTTTCACTATAGTGGCTTGCCATGCTTGGTTACAGTTGCTTGCTTACACTTGCCTTCCCTGAGCAAGCTTGGTACCCAGCAACACCTCGGTCAACTTTCTCTTTGCCTGTTTCCTGTCGCAGGTATGCTTTGTGCTAGACTCCTCTTTGTTGAAAAGAAAGCCATATGTTGAAGATGGGGGACCTGTAAAGGCAACATAAAGTCATATCTTAAATTAGCTAACATTAGCAAAATGCTAGCTGGCTAGCTAATGATTGATGTCAGTTAGTTAGATAACGTTTTGTTAACATTAGCCACTTTATGTGTAACTGCACAGCATTTTTATTACTTGTCCCACATCCCACATTTTAACTGGCTCTAGTTTTCAAAAGTCAAATCCTTGTCAGACAGACACTTTACTAAGCTATAATATGGTAAACGGGAAAGGAGAAAGTGTGTGTTTGGTTCTGGTGTGTGTGTTCACACTCTCCTTTTAAGCTTAAAATTAGCATGCACATCACATGTATGCTCAGTGTATCCTGTATGCTTTTAAGAGTGTAAAGAATTTCTTTTGTGTTATGTGTTTGTGTGTGTGTGTGTGTGTGTGTGTGTGTGTGTGTGTGTGTTCACTTGATTTTTCAGCATCAGGTCCGAGTTCATATATCCTGAGCAGGAAACATCATGTTAGCGACTCCATCCAGGCTTTCTTTTCAAACAGCGACTTGCTTCAGGAAACCAAAGGAATTACACTCACATTGTGAACCCGTCCCACTGACATCCTTCTCTGTCACTACCCTGATCTCATACACACACACACACACACACACACACACACACACACACACACACACACACACTACCCCGTGTGGTTTTGCAGCCAGCATGTTTCCTATTAACTTCCATTCAGCCTGCTGGGTATTAAGTTGTTCAAAGATGTACAGTCGAGAGCCTGAAATCACACCGGATTACCCGCAACCTCCAGGACCAAATCAACCGGGCAATTTGTTGTCCAACCTGGTTATGTTCTCTGTCTCAGGTGATTTGAGTTGAAGGCTGCTGTGTGCTGAGTGAAGCAGTGTTGTTCTCATGTGGTTACTGTTGAATTCAATATGAGAGGAGACTGGCAGAAAATATCTCTACATTTTAGGTGTTTAGCATGCAGGTGCACAGTAGAATAAGTCTGGAACACAAACGGTATCTAAAGCAATCATAGAGTTGTTGAAGTTTTAAGTTGCTGGATGTGGATCTACCGGACTGCTAGCTGCTTACTGCTTCTCAACTCCACATTACTGATGATTTATCCAAAATGCCAGTGTTAATATTTTGTGAAAGCATCAGTAGTCATCCCTACAATATAGTTGCAATATTGATACATGTATTTGGTGACAAATATTGTGATATTTGATGATTTTGTCCACATCGCCCAGCCCATTTTATATACATGCCAGTAGTTTAGTCTAATGCATCATATTCTATCAGATAATCATTATTTGAAAATTGATAGTGTGCTATTTTAGAGAAAATGTGTAGGCCTATATTGAAATTTATATTTTATATTGTAGCCTAAAATATTCAGATTTTATCTAAGAGCCATATTTCCCAGCCCTACTGTTACCCTTCATCATCAGCTCTATATTGTGACTCTGTGAATCAATTTGGAAATTACACACCTTTTTGCAATAAGCCCCTACTATTACCACACGCTCTTTTAGCCAATTAGCATGAATGTATATATATATATATATATATATATATATATATATATGTATGTATACAAACACACACACACATATTTGACCTCTAACCAAATTTCAGTCTCCTAAGGCAAAAACTGTACCCGCCCAAGAGTGGAGAATTATTTGTGGACTGACTGACCGTCCTAAGATTCCCACAAGGCAACAGATGGTGAAGCACCTACTGCAATACCAGTGCAACTGCCGGTCGGAGCAATCAAAAAGTAGAATTACTGGCCTCGCAGTTATTTGTTTCCATCAACCAGTCTAGTTACAGTTTACATCCATGTCTGTCCAGACTTATAAAATGTATGTAGTGAAGACTTTGAAGGAATTTAATATGGAACTGTCCTGTTTTGACGTGTAACTTTGAAGGAGTTTGATAAAAGGTATTAATTGTAGTTTTTGGCCCTATAGAAGTTCTCACTACATGTGTGATTCCAGCGAATAATTTCAAGTGAGAAACATGCTGTCTTCACTTTGAGACTATTTCACAGAGGAGGACGGAGGACTGATAGAGAGCTGAACATTATGATGTCACAGTGAAGTTGACCTTTGACCTTTTGGATATAAACTGTCATCACCTCATCACTTTATCCTATTAGACATTTGTGTAATTTTGTCATAATTAGTATATGAATTCTTGAACTATGACTGAAAATATGTTTAGTTAAGTCACAATGATCCTGACTTTCAATCTTTGATCACTTAAATCTAATCTAATCTTCAGGATGCCCTGAAAATATGAGGCCTGTGACCACAGATGTTGCCACAAAAAAGGTTTTTCCAAAATTGTGAACGACAAAGGTCCTTCAGCATACAGTCATGAATGTGCCCCCACAAAACTTCGGTCCAGTAGCGTGAGAGATCAGCTCTGGACACGATGCAGGTCACTCACACACACATACATTAAATAGTTCTTGCATCACCTTTGGATCTAGTTTGATTGTTAGCTGTCTGAGAGCACTCTCAGTGTGATCTGTTGTGTAGTATAATAATAGTGTGCAGTGCACTCCATCGTCTCCTTGAACTGTGTGTGAGGTCCAGTCTTCCTCTGTGCCATTTGTGTCAACATTTACTCTGCTGCTTCATCTGTTGATATGTCTCTTCATCAATCTGTGCTTTTATTGTTCTCGGTTGGACAGCGAACGTCTGATTCGGGCTCTAATTAGCCCACTGGACTTATTTTACTATCCACAACTGGCTTGTAATGTTTTATCTAGTTTTATTAAGAACATTTCACACATGAACCTCTTGTTGTAAAAACCTCTAAATTCCTCTGCTGACCCGGATCAGAGCAACACGTCAGTAAAAATACATATCAATAAACATTCTGTACATATGTCAGCCACCTCCATCATGGCTGGGTCTCAGCTGAGTAAGCACAGTCTAGAAATCCCATAATCATTTCTGAATGTGCCCAAAAGGCCCAAACATGCAACTCTCACCCTCCAAACCGCTTGGTCCACATCCAAACCGTGTCTCATGTTCCTCGTATATATCTGCACACAGGTCAGAGGTAAGAGCTGTACCATGAAATTAATCCGCTCTCCATGGTTCCACTTTATTAGAGCTGACAGCTTTATAAAACGACATGTGCTCCCTGGAGCTGAGGACGAGTAATGAGCAAGAACAAATGAATACTTTTGAAGGTGTTAAGTTATCAGACAGGGATGTTAACGGTCATTACATGTGCCTTTCCTCTTTGCGCCTTTACTGGCAAGAGATTTGCTGAATAGGTTTCAGTCCTGAGGTGGAAAATGTCAAGTGAGAGTCCTGCTGAATTATTTATCGAGCCGCAAAATGGTTACTCATGTGTAAGGATTTGGCTTGGTGATGCTTTTCTGTTGCAACCGGTTTGTTTTGGAGGACCTGCAGCAGGAAGTCTGGCCTCCTCTTTGGTTCGCATGGTCTGTGGTACAACTTACCCACACCTGTCAGTGGTGTGGTGCTGCCACTTTTTATTAAAGTCAGAGTGACTAAATAACTCATGACAGTTCTTGAAAGAGAGAAATTTTTCAACACTTCTTCTGGGCATTTTCCACTTCAAACCTGCATAAAGTGATATTTAAGATATTACTGTTAAACCAAATGACTTCCCGTAATGTTTAATAGGTTGGCTGCTGCTGCTGAACCCACGGAGAATCAACACTCTGTGGGTTTTTTACCTGTTTTTAGTTGTTTGATTTTCAAGACTCTACATAACAACCATGTTTCTTGGAAATTACATATTTATATACAACTACTATAATTTGTTCGCCTCCCACCACCATCCAGAACTGCTTATCCTGACAGGTTACTGGAGGCTGGAGCATTTCCCAGCTGACATTGGGTGAGAGGTGGGGTCCTACCCAAGCCACAAACTCCCCAGCCCCCAAGCTGGCTGGGGGATTTGAACTCAGAACCTTTTTGCTGTGCAGTGACAGTGTTAACCACTGCACCACCGGTGACTCTAAATTGTCCAGGTGTGAATGTGAGTGTGAGTGGTTGTCTGTCTCTATGTGTCAGCCCTGCAGTGAACTGGCGACTTGTCCAGGGTGAACCCCGCCTCTCGTCCAGTGGCAGCTGGGATAGACTCCAGCCCCCCGCAACCCTTCAACGATAAGTGGTTACAGAAAATGAATGAATGAATGATTACTATAATTTGTTGGCATGATTACCTCAGTGTTTTTTATAGTGAAGGAAATACAACATTTATACAACCTGGAAACTGTAGGCTGTCAAGGTGGAGGGTGAGTGTATGAAGGACAGGTGAGATTGGGACTGACATCCTGAGTCCAAAAGCACTTTGGCTGGTCAGGGAAAGACTACGGTCTCAGTCATGGTTAGAATTACGAGGGAGCTAAGAGGAGCCTACTTTAGGGGGAGCTCCAAAAAATGATATTCCTAAAATAAATAATAATAGTAAAATATGTTAAGGCTGTGTATTTATTCACTTCATACATTATAATTTCTAAACATTTATCTGTGAAAGCATTAAAAACCTCAAACAGTGCAGACGTCTTTTCACTTCTCTGTAGTTAAAAAGACCTTTAAGTTGAGAAAAACATTGCCTGTGTCCACCTGTTGATTTTGTTCGTTGTTCTTGTTTTTGAATAATAAATATAGGCTATTCTTTCATACATATTCTTGTTATTTAGCCACTACTGAATGTTATTGAGAGTATTAACTGTCTGCTGTAGTCACAATAGAATATTTCATGTCAACCTTGCAACTGATGAACCCTTGACTCGGTTAAATATCAACAAGCTAAATATGTCCTGCCTTATGCTTAAAGTCACTTTCAGCTTTCTCAGTATTTGACCAAAACCACTGTGAGAGGATGTTGTTGGAAAAACAAATTAAATATGTTGTCATTAGCCATTTTGCAGATACAGTCAGTATAAACAACAAGTCAAAAAGTCAGCAAGTCTAAATTATAGGGATACAGCCACATCGGAATATGTTATTCGGGAAAGCACAAATAATGCAATGAAAACAGTTATTTCTTCTATTCATTTTTCATTATTATTTGGAAAAAGTCAGCTCCATGACAACTGAAGGATGGTTCGATGTTTTTATATATTTATATATACTTGTATATCGTCAGTGTAGAGTTTCTATTTCCAGTCTAAAACAGAATCTTTGTTTCTTTAGGTTTCTGATTTTTCCATTAAGGGCCTTGGTCAGGGACACCTCAGTGGTGGCAATGAGGGATTTATCTTGCTGGTCCAGGGACCGAACCAGCGACCTTCTTTTTACAGGCTCACTTCCCAAAAATTTAGGTCACATCAATTGTATTACCAATGAATATTAGGTGAGAAAGTAAAATATTTGCCTGATTTAACATGACTTCCATGATAAACGCCCACTTCTGGTATTCTATCCAAATCCAGATACAGAAACAGATCACTTTACTGGGTTGAACAGATACAGATACAGATACAGCTAATGACGCCTCTGTTTACGTCTATAAATCAAAGACAAAATGCTGAGCTTTTTCCTATCTGATACCCCTTTTAGCAGGACGACATCGTTTGTCAGTGCCTTTCAAAAACTCGACAAATCAGTTTTATGATGTGACAACACTGTGGTTATGGTTTAGTAAAGTTTAGGTTAAAAAGCAACTTGGTTTAGTTAATAGACATTGTGGTTTTGGGTTAAAATTACTACTTAGTGTTAGGGTTTGGAGCCTCATGATTGCAATGATTAACATGTGGCTAAAGTTAAAGTCTTTGTAAAGCAACAATAAATGTGAGTTTGTCGCCAAACCACAGACACGTGTTATAAACCACCCACACAAATTTAAATGATTAAAAACTGTGTTTAAAACTTCTTTGGTCTCATTACAAGAACTTGTCAAATCAAGTCATTAAAATATTTTCCTTATTATTTTGAAAAAAAACGAATTTAGTCAGCATTATGTTTCTCACAAAGCGATAATATAAAAATGAAGACAGGCTAACCGTATAAACTCTTATAGCTTTTACCCACACTCTCATACACAACTGCAGATGCTTCACAGACAAGTGCTGAGAGCCAAAATAAACCAGCTACTGGTGAAGACGGTTATCATCTAACAGACTCAAGACCCAGATATTTTTCTCAGGAGTTGGAGGAACGAGTTTAAAGCTAAGAGGAATGTGAATATTCAGCAGAAACTCGACTCCAGTGGGATGCTCATGTTGCTCCACGTCTGCTGGATGTGTTAGGAGGTATTTGTTTGCTATAACTGGTCTGCCATCACAACTTAAGCCAACAATCTATCCAGGATGGTTTTTTCTGTGAATTTCTGTGGCTTTAAATCAATGAAATATACAAATAAACATAATTTTTGACAGATAAAACACAGACACGTGTAACTGATTTTTGTTTCATATTACTTTATTGAAAAAGGCCTCGAGTATCATGGCTAAAATACTGCCTCTTGGTTTACAAACAGTGACAATACAGAGAGTAATACTCTAATACATCTCACGTATATGAAGAATATGTGTCAGAAGCTGCCTCAAAAGAAATAAAGTTATTTCACATTGTCTCGGGGTCCAAAGTAGAACACATGCACCCACTTTGATTCATTTATTGACACACTAATGGCGATAAATGTGGACCTGAATCCGTAAAGCTCCACGTGCACGATGATAAAGAGGTCTATAAGTATGAAAAGTTAAATGTTTCCACAGGGACCACAGGACTAAAGTCTGATTAATAAAACTAATACAGTAACATGAATCAGTAATGAGACAAAGACACAGTGTGGTTAATAAAGTTTTACCACAGGTAATGTAATATCTTATTTCCTGTTAGTGAGATAATTATCACATCATATATTAGAAAGTTTACATACATAATCTTCTTTCTAGATGTCACTCTAAAGTTAAAGGAAAAAATACAAATCAAGAATACACTTTTCTACACCTGGTCTGTAATGATGTTAATCCATTTTTCTGTTGCAGAATTCTGGAGATATCAGCTGTAGAGGTTAAACATTTGAAAAAATTCAAAGCCTGTGTCTCTTTCCAAAATTCATGATGCAGTAACTCAAGATAACCCACGGACCTTGTTGTGAGACGTTTCCTGTAGGAACTACTTTCTTTCTGCTGTAGGATCTACTGGAGCTATTTTTTTCCACTAGAAAAAAAAAAAAGAAATGGCTCACAGCAAGATCTGTGGATTATTTTCAGTAACCGGGTCATGACTTTTGAAAAGAGACACAGGCTTTGAATTTTTAAATTCAAAAAGTTGACTGCCATTTAGTCCCATCATACTGGAGAGAAGGCAGTATCTCCAGTACTCTGCAACCAAAACTAGAAATCTAGATAAATAAATTGCACTACAGGCCAAGGGGAAAATGCATGTTTTTGATTTTGGGGTGAACTGTCCCTTTAAGATAAGCTAAGTTAAAGGGATGCTGATTTTGTAATGAATTAGAATAAAATTAAATGTTTATCGCTGCATATCAGTCCATTTGGAAATTGGAGTCTTTAGCTTGTTTAGCAATGCTTTTAAGCAAATGGGTCTAATCAAATAAAATGAATGTCCATTAACTTCTATTACATTCATGGGAAATGAGGATTGTTGCAACATTGGCTGCAGATTGATATGATTATCACCTGTAATCAGGCACTCAGCAAATACACCATGTAAAACGAAACACAACAAAAAGACCGTAACAATGACCACAAGCACCAGGACTTCCATTACAGTTTTAGGGGGAAGAAAAAAAAAAACACAAGCTCTAATTCGGCGGCATGGCAGCGGTTGAGTGAAATTGAAAAGAAAGCCCGTGGGGTGCTGGGAGTGTCCAGATTGAAAGCACATGTTAGTCGCTTGGATCCCGGCTCAAAGGTTTTGTTCTGTTTTGGCTCAGTGGCTCTATTGACACATCATCCATCAGCCTCGGTAAAAATCGAATCAAGTGTTCGACGGGGGTGACTGGTGGGCCGAGCCGAATACTTTCCTGACTCATGTAACACAATGACAGCAGCTTTTGTTTTCAGTCGCCGTGTGCTGCATTTTTATTCAGCTCACATTTGTTACATCTCAGATTGGTTGATAAGGAAACAGAATGGAGAGAACAACAAACCAGGAGGACGATATTTTTTTAAAACCACATTGTAAAATAACGACAAACAAGTGTGTTTTATCCCTTTGGTAAAGGAACGTACAGACATGCTGAGATGCAAGAGAGAAAAAAAATCTAGTGATTCATGTTGTAAGTCTGATTTAAATTGTTTTTTCACTTAAAAAAATATGAAAAAAGAGTTTCTTCCAGGATAATCTTTTATTCTTTTTTGTTGTTGTTGTTGATCTACAAAAGAGGTGGGGAAAAAAAGTTTTTCCAGGATATTTTTGTAAGTTAGTGTAACTAACTTTTTTCACCTGTGAAAACAGATGAAAAACTTTTGTTTGTTTATTTTTTTGGATAGTTTTTCAACTTAAAAATCATCCTGGAAAAACTTTTTTTTTTCTCTGGGGAAACTTTTTTTTCACCCACAGATGAAAGAATTTTAAGGATTCTAAACACAGGAGCGAAAACAATTTAGATCAGAATTAAAATGGATCACCAAAATGTTTTGCCTCTCAGGGCTTCTGCAGGAATGTGTTGCATACTGTTTATAACATATTTGCAAACAAACCATCACATATATGTGAAATATTGCATGAAACCTTAAAAATTAAGAGTAATACTGTTTTTTGCATATCATGGCTGAGCCTTCATTTAGTAGCGACTGCCTACTGTACATCGCATTAAAAAAAACATTTAGTAAGATTATACACAATAAAAAAATAAAACAATTACATTTAAAAAGACACATCTGATAATAAAGTGGCTCAAACATATATATATATATATATATATAAAAAAGATAATGAAAAACTTTCTTTTGGCCACCGTGAACATTCCCTTTGTGACGTTTATCATTCAGCTCTTTCATGTGACAATTTATTAGCTTTTCATTCCCTCCGAGGACAGGTGTTGGTATGAAACTACTGCAGTTGAATTACTTTGTTGATATGCGTGATATACATTTACCTGGTCCCTTTCATGTAAAAAAAAATTAAGAATTATAATGATCATGATTCTACATTTGTCTAACGATAAATGAAATTGAAAGTCGTGCTTTTTGAGGTTCACAAGTTTGTTCATGTTGCATGCTTTAATGTATAAATATTTGGTCTCTGTTTGTTGATATGTTCAATGTGCGACATTTAAGAGTTTCAGAGCACAATTAATGAAGAGAAAAATAGAGGCGCGAAGATTTGTTTCAAATTTTGAGAATACCGTTGAAATGTTGTAAATAAAGTTGAAATGTCGAGAATAAAGTCAAAATGTTTAAGTCAAAATACTGAAAAGTTGAAATGCTGAAAATAAAGTCAAAATGTTGATAATAAAGTTTATTTTTAGTTTTTTTTAAAGTTGAAATGTTCAGAATAAAGTTTACTCCCACCATGCTCCCCGCATTTGTTTTTTCCGTACGCCTAAACATCAACTGTATTCTCAACATTTCGGCTTTTTTCTCAATATGCAAAACTTACAAAAAAAATCTTCTTTCTTTCATTTCCTCCCTACAGCCTGGGCCTAACACTCCTCCAGATCCATCAGTAAAAAAAAAATCTGCATGGATAAGTGTTTCATTCCACTTCTCTAAAGTCTTATCAGCACAGTATGGCCTTAACACAACATCAGCTTTCCATTTCATGTTTTATAACAGACTCTAACAACAGCGCTTAAATATTTTGGGACTGGTAAAAAAAAAACCCCAAAAAAAACAAAAACATAATTGCGTTTCATTTAAGACATAAAGGTCATACATCCCATCTTAAATCTTGCATAAAATAAACAGTGAAATATAATTATGTTCATGGCTCTGACCCCTTTATATTGAAAATATAGCACCATAAGATCAGTGCTGGCTTCTTATCGCAGTGTGTGTGTGTGTGTATGAGCTTCCATCTGGTTTGTTCCAGACGGTGCAGGAAGCTTGACGACAGTTCGAGATACTGCTGTAGCACGGCCTGCCCTGATTGGTCGCCGCTTGTGACCCGGTTGGCCAGCCTCCTGGAGCAATGCCACGTTCACCTCATATCGGAAGATGTTTTCATATCAAGTGTGCGAGTAAGAAGTGTGTTGCTGTAAATATAACTGATATTTTGCACTTTTATCTTTGCGAATGAGACATTTCTCCACTTTGCCAAACCACATTTGAGCTATTTGGACAAAACCTGCCAACAGATTCCACCGAGGAGGCTTATGGGAATGTTTCAGCAGCTCATATTTAGAATAAATTTGACAGGTGAAGGTAGCATTACCCACAAAGCCTTTAGTGTTCGACAGAAAGCTCAAATTGCTCCTTTATAGCTGCGTGAAGTCTCTAAATACTATAAACAGACACACAGTCAGGGTTAGTTCACACACACACACACACACACAGACACACACACACACTCACTCACACACTCTGTTTTGTGTCAGTCACCCGGCACTCACACACATTCATCTGACATCAGCATGAATCTAAAGGTATAATAATTGCACTTGGTGCTATAGCATGGAGAGGCGGAGGCGACTGCGTGGGTGTCCAGAGGGATCGGCGGCGGTGCTGGGGACGGCACGGTTTGGCGGTGAAGTGCTGGTTCTGCAAGCGGTCCAGGGAGGTGGACAGGTACATACAGCGTGTTTACATACATCCATAGCAGTGACAGGGAGGTATACAGGTTCAACCCGGGGACGCCGGGCCCGACGACACACATGTCTTCCCTCGTGTTTAGTTTTTCTTGCTGCTGCGTCTTCGGTTTTTCTTCACCCTGGAGAGACATTCAGAAAGAGAAGTTATTTCTTAGACTCAAAAGAGCAAGAAAAAAGAAGAAATTCGCTATTTTCTTTGCTGGGCCTGATGGGAAAATCTGTATAAACAATAAGCACCAGTGGATTCACTGAATATGTTATAAAATCAAGTTTTATGATGATTAAGATGCAAGCATGGATGTCCTGCAGTTCTCATGAAGTCAAAATTGATGTCGAAGTGTTTTTATCACTATGTATCACATTATAAGTCGTCCATACACCACTATCTGACCCCAGAATGACAAAAAAAAGTTTAGTTGATATTCTCTGGTTTTTTCAGGGATATTTGTTTTTTCCTATAATAAAGAATTAAAAACTGTTGGTGACTCATCCTGCACTCACCACACTTTGCATCCAATCAGATGCTTTCCTGCTTGCGGTGCAACCGAGCATCGAGAGTTATTAATAGTCTTTTTTTTTGCACTAAGCAAATTTATTACAGAGCATTATTGAATACTCGATTCTGATTGGTCAGTTAAAGCATTCTAAGGGCTGTTATTTCTGTATAACAGATCATTACTATGAATTCACATCTGATCATAGACTCAAGAGGTGCAATAAAATAATTTTTAGATGAATAAAATCAATCAATTTTTAAATCAAGTCAAATATTAATTAAACAATTAGATTAGAATAGATTAGATTAGATTAGATTAGATTAGACTAGATTAGATTAGCCTTTGTTGTCTCCCTTTGGAGAAATCTGTCTTGGACATTTGACAGAACACAGCTGACGTAGTGTAGCAGCACACGTGTGTAATCAAACTACAGTTAACATGAAGTATCAGACATGAACATCCACATCAGGATATTGCACAACTCCCCCCAGTAATTGTAACATCCCCACCTTTTATCATCCTAATATTTCCACTCCCTTTCTCTTCAAGTAACTCCCCAACTTCATCCAGTATATAAATGCACCACTTCCTACACTAGAACCATTTCTGCAGGTGTACATCATCCACACAGCAATAACTGGGGGAAAAATCTGCAGCATATAAACATAAAGTCTAGGACGCTGGTAATGTACGTCTTTTCTAACAGAAGGTATGATTGTGCAGCTGGGCGGCTCTGTTGAAAAGTGCTGCTCCGAGCAGGGCGGTCACGGACATGTCAGGGGCCTCTCAGGTGTTGGCAAACAGTTTTGATAGGCGAACATCACAGCATACTGTATAAATGTAATTTATGGGTAACTGTAACTGAAGATGAAAAAGGGTGAGTCTGACAAAGAGCAGCCATACTAAAAATAAAAAAAAAGACCCTCCCTCTATAAGAAAGTCTCTACACACACACACATACTACATGCAATCACACTTTATTAGTTATATACATTCTTGGTCATTGCTCTTATAGCTAACAACACAGCTGTAACACAAGATTCTGGTGTGAACAGGAGTTTTTAAAGTTACTCTCACTCCATTCATTCATGACTCTTATAATGAGCGCCTATAAAGTGCAAACACACTTAACTGTACTCCCACGCTGAACCTTATACCTGCAGTTTTAGTCATTTTCACATTTTTGTTGTATATAAAACCTTATATACACTCCTGCTATTAACCTTTTATTGCCATTCAACCGTTCTTTAAGGGTTAGGAGCCGATCATGTTTCTTTAGAAACTTCATTTAATGAGTTGATTGATCTTTGTACAGTACATTTATTCAACTCATCATTCAAGTCAAAATATTTTAAAAGTAAATTTTAAATTTACTAAACCTGGATGAGTGAAACGTGAGATTATAACACATTATATGTACGCGGCGAACAATATCTCGTAAACCCTCACAAATAACTTTATTATTTGTTTTCACATTATGCTTTAAGTGTTTATGGTGTTTAAAAGAAGCAGACATGCAGCCTGGTGATAATCACCACCAGACATGTTGGGAACATTTTTTTATGAGGAATGCACACATTTTAACTGCATAGCTCATTAAAAACTGTATGAGCTGCTGCACTTTTTTTTTTACTATGAACAGTTTTCACCCGCAATGCTGCTCCCCGACCGCGACAACTCTGTCGCTCATGTGCAATTAGTGATGATAATTATGTGGGAAACGCTTCTTTGGATTAAAAAAAAATGTTATGTTTAAGTACGATGATTAGGTGCATTAACTACTGTGAGCGAGCTGCGAGGGTGAAACATCTGACTCTCCTGCAGTCTCAGACACTCGCTCATGAGAAGGCAGGAAGCAGACATACCAGAGGCAGATTTATCACTATTCTTACTGGATGCTAATTATTTCACAGATAATAACTCAGCTGCTTACATCAACCACATCAGTGATTTCAGAGAGTTATTGTCAGCAGCTAACTGAGACACGGCCATTTGTAACAGTGGTTTATTTCTTCTTTGTGAGATCTAAACTCAGCGGAGAAGAGAGCTGTATTTCATTTCTGTCTTCTGTCAGAGATGCCTGTGTGTCTGCAAGGAGAGAGAGAAGTGAGGAGGGTTTTTTTTTTCTTACTTGTTAATGGCGTTCTTCAAGTACTGCTGCAGCCACTTGGTCTCCGGGTTGATGCAAACTTCCCTGTTGCTCTTCAGCTTGGCACTGCAGGAGAGAAAAAGAAGAATTTGAGGGTTTAGACGTCACAGTCTGAAGTATTTCTGCTAAAATGCCCTAAATTTTGCTGTTAGGACTTTTGTGGGATTTTCTCAGTTTTACATGCACATTTATGTTTGCTTTTATTATTTCTATGCTTATGCTTTAAATTTCAACCCCAGTGAAGGTATTTCATCAGTGTGGATAAAGAAAAAAGCCCAGCTTATTTTAAAAAGTTTTGCAAGTGTTTAAGTGAGAGATCTGTTCCATGACTGCGGCTTATAGGAATCCCAGTTCAGTAACCGAGGTAGCTGATACCACTGACCCGACCTGCTCCGTGGCAGGTTAACTTTCAAGCTTAATTTAGCTGCGTGTCAAAGAAAGTCTGATGGGCAGAAACAGAACCCCAAAAGACAGACTTCTGTCCCTGCACAGCCACAAGTTCAGACCTTTTTCTACATGTACAAGCATGAATTTACGTGTTTACTTTAGTTCCAAAGAACATATTAATTAAAAAAAAGTTAAGAAAATAATTTCTTTAAAAGTATACTGCCTTCAAACAAGGCAACAGGCTAGTTGAAATGAAGTGAACCCTTTTATTTAGAAGCTTAAGTGTCTCAACGTTATTTATTTGTTCACTCATTTTCTTCAAGAGGTGAAGACAAAAAAAATTGAAAGTCCATGAGTTTAAATTTATACTTGACTTTGTACTGACTTTATGTGCCAACGAGCAGATGAAGCTTGTAAATCAAACGGACATGAGAGAGAAAATATTTCGTATAGTTGTAAATAAAAATAGTCATAGCTGATTATGTAGTCAGTATGAACAGATACTGACTCATGTCCTGCAGTGAGGATTTGCAGAATACAGACACTTATTAACAAATACAAATACAACAATAAGTAGGGTTGCATAACATCTTTTAAAAGTGTTTTTTGTAGCTTTTTGACTTTTTTTGCTGCACAGTACAGCTGATAGACAGAAAAAGAAGGAATGAGAGAGGACGACATGCAGGTTGGAACTGATACGTGCTGCTGCTGCGTCCACATTCATGGGGCAGACACTCGAAAAGTGAGCTAATGGGGCAGGATGAGGCCACCCAGGATCATTTTGTCTTCTCCTTTAGTTTGTCTCCATTTTTTTTGCCATTCTGTCTCCCCTTGCTTTAAATGGCAGCACTATTGACCTTTTTTCATGATGACCTCTTTATGTTCTTCACATAGTTCAATCTGCAGGATTTGTTTTGCCGCTGAGAAGAACACCGCTCTTGTGTTCCCTTCTTTTTGTGACGCAGTGTTCTGTTTTCGACCAACAACTGTTCTGGGCTGCTGACGTCTCTTGTGCACGTTCACAATGCAAGCTTGTTAAAGCCTGGCTTGAGCTAGTGTTGAATAGATCAGGCTAAATTGTGCAAATGGTATGGCTTAAACAAAGTTAATTCAAGTTTTTTTCACACAGTGGGTATTCCATCAGTCTCAATGGATTACCCCCCAGGATGACTGCTTCAGGGCCCAGCTAATGGAGATTCTAACAAATAAACAAATAAAACACACTGTTGATCACATGACGCGGGAGCAGCCGAGGCAGAGAGGAGACAAAGTAATTTAGTCTGATCCAAACTTGCATGTAATAAATCAGCTTCAAGGACTGCACTGTACTGCAGAATATTTTCACTGCGGCCGAACATCCGGTGATGGTGTACAGTACACAGATTGTATCTGGTTTATTAGCTGTGTGGTCAACCAAACTGTAACAAGACCTCTCAGTAACCTCAAGGAAACTTGACTGGCATTTTAATTAACATGGATCCTTCAAGAAGCTCATTCCAGTTCCTAAGTTGGTTTTCTTGGTTTCCATTTTAGCCATTTTCTTGAACGGGCAGGTTGATTCAGCTTTTCCTTTTCTGCAGATATTTGATGAGGGAGCTAAGCTGTTTTTGTGATAAATTGCCTCTTTAGGACCACACAGGTTGTTTTGCATGTTTAGTTAGGGGCTACCAATCAAAGGTTTTATATAAATAAAGTGTATTATTATTATTTTAAAATAACTCCAAAGCAAACAGACAACATATGTGATAAATGAGTTCTCCCCAGTACCCCTAGCTTTACAAAAAATGATTGATAGTACATCATGAAAAAAGTTAATATTAACTGATTTTGTAACTTCTATTACTAGGTTATTTGTTTTTGTCTTGGTTTGATTTGGAGGGGCTCCCATAAGGCTTTCGGAAATGTAAACAGGAAGTATGATGTTGCCATGGATTGGGATTTCCTAAAAACTTGTGACAATCTCTGACTACACTCATACAAAATTTAAAGTGTGTAAGGTATGCAGAAAATACTATTCATGTTTTCCTATAATTTGTGTACTTATACTCACACCTATGCGCTTGGAAATTGATAGTCTGCTGTTTGGGCTGCAAGATGCTAATTTTTGTACCTTTAACTTTGGGATTAAGGCAAAGATTAGGTTAATAACCAACTTTTTAGTTTGCAACTTTGCCTATCCAAAAAATGATGAGATGACCCAATGCAAGACAATGAGAAGGATGCATCTGGCACATGGGCGTAACCATCGTGACCATCGTAGCAAGCATGGATCCAATAATTTGGCGAGCTGTTGCTTCTAGTATCTATGGCAACAGCGCACAAATGTAGATGCAGTTGCTGATAGCTCTTTGAAATTTTGCTACTTTTCTCCTTTCATCTGTTACTTTTTTGGCTTTATTGCTGAAACATGTCTTATCTACACACTCATAACATGGAGTGGGATTTGGATTAAAGAGCAGTGGACCAGGGGACAATCAAGAAACGAAGTCGACACCTTTCAAACATGTTGTCAGATCAGCTGGATGCATCGCTGTGGACCACCCCAGTGACTATCTCTGTTATACACCCTCTTTCACCCCAGGAGGAGTGGAGGAGTGAGGATAAGAGCCATGCTACAGCTGGGACTTAAAAACTTATTTATATGATGGACAACATTGGATGCAAGCTGGCCAAACAGTGGGACTGTTGTGTCCACAGAGAGACCTGCACCACAGCATCCTGGATCAGGCAGTTGCATCTGAGGGGCCAGGAGAGGACTCTGTGTTTACATCCATGATGCTTCACACTAAAATAGTAACAGCTGATGAACAGTTTTTTCCAGATGTTGAACTTTTAGTGTGAGGATGTTGACCATATTATCATCATTATCTTGTTGCTGCTGTTTACGTTCAATCTGACGCAATCTGAGTTATTTCTTGGGTGTATACATGAATACATGTGTTTATTTTATTTTATGTTTTCACCCTATTCCATTCTGAATGTAATAAATTATCTGTATATATGTTGACTTTTGTGTGTAGTATGAAGGAACTGTAGTGTCATTGTACAACCCTGTGTTGTGTAGTGATAATAAATGTCCTTGAATCTTTGTGTCTCGTCTTTTCATTCAGATTTAGAAGTTATGGAGTATGAATTTTGACACTACTTGGGGGCACTAAGGGTTTTAAAGTGCCTTAATTACTTCTCACCTCACACACTATCTTTGCCTCACGTTATGTTTCTCCCTCCTCCCTTCAGCTCTCCCTCAGCTGCCTAATGCCTCCCAGTTTGAGAAGCTCTGTGCCAAAGCATGCTGTAAGTCCATTTCCCAACTTCAGCTCCTGTCAGTACCTTATGAATCAACTCTTAAAAACTTGGAATTAGCTTAAAGGTAATCCATCACAGCAGAGTGCCTTTCACCTTCCATCTTTTCAATGTAATGCTATGGTTATGTGGGAACCTCCTTTCACACTGTAGAAATTGAAAAGTTGAGAAAACGTAAAAAGGCAAGGTACGCTAACTAACTCAAGCTGTGTGAAAGTTTTACCAACTAATAATGTTTTGTTGAGATAATTTAGTTTTCTTCTTTAGATAAACTTGAATCTTTGAGATTTAGAAACCACCCCAATGTATTTCAGTAAATAGTTTAAACAAGTGAAACTGAATAGTGAATAATAATTTCTATAGCAACCATTTAATTTTAAAGCCCCCAAATGATGACAAATCAAGTTCACAACTTACTGTGAACAATTTCTTAAAAGTTTCTGAAACTCAAAGATTTAAGTTTATCTAAGGAAGAAAAGTAAATTATCTTAAAAAAGATTGTCTGAAAGTTTTCGGTCAAAACATGAGAAAGTGAGTTTGATCTAAAACTCAAAAGTCTCTAAGTTTTCTTCACTCTTTTTACAGTGTAGATGTTGGAGGACCTTGAACACACCAGCATCATTTTGTAAGACCAAAGCAGCAAAAAAAAAACAACAAAAAAACAACAACATAACTTTGACTTAAAATAGAGGTGACTAATGCGTCACTGTGATGGATTACCTTTCTCAAACAAGTTACCACTCCTCTTAAAGTTGATTCATTCCATGCTGTAATGAATGGGAAAGAATAGCTTCTTGCAATGTTGGAAAATTAACCAAAAACCCACTGTTGCCTGTAATTTTTATAATGGTGGGCAGAAATGTAAAATACAAGCAATTTGCAGTTATTAAGCCTAAACATACAAACCACTGGCATAGTCTGTTTAACGTAAAGGCGCCATATGTAACATTTATAATTCCTCAAGGCCCTATGAAAATTGTAATACACGTTTGGGAGGTGATGTTGTGTAAGTTGAAGACATAATGCTCTAAAGGTAAGTGTTTAACTTAAGCGTCTTTACGGCTAATAAATCACAAAAAATATTACAAATTTCTTTATTAAAGTCCACCACAACAAAAGCTCAACTTAATCTCCAAAAAATCACAGAACATCATACAACACGTTCCAGTTTAAACCAGAGGATTACCACTTCTAACAAGCTGTCAGCTTAATGTCGAGAGTAAAAAATCACAGTGGTGCTGCTTCATGTAACATCAACTAACCTCTTCATTTTTAACCAAAGAAGGAGCCCAAATTCCTTCGTTAGTTCTTATAAAACCATAAAATAAAAATATCTGTTCTATTTACGGTCCAGGCCCTCGACGCTGAAATGAGCACAATATGTCAGGATAATGTCTGATATGGTTTACGAAGGCTGAGCTCAGACACACCTCCGTTAAGCTCTAAAAACCTCAGCACATCCTACAACACATCTATGCTGAAAACCGGAGGATTACTGTACATAACAGGCTGTCAGTCTACGTGCTGCGGTGAATGATCACAGCTCTCTGTTTCCACTCAGGGACAGCTGGACGAGGGTCTCACAGCGTGCTGTACGGACTGTAAAGCTGTCTCTGCACGGCACATAAAACATCTCAACTGTGTTTGAAGTAGAGTTTGTATTGGGATTGCTTATCTTGGCTCCTTAATTATGTTAATTACACACATTACACATTGAAATGTGCATTTTTAGTGAATTTCCCTGGTGCAGGATCAATAACATTTATCTTATCTGTAGTCACTGATGCAAACATTTTATCCCGCCATAATTATTTTCTGTTTGACACTGAAAAACAAACAGCTCAACAGCTCAAGGTAAAACATGTTTAGGCTAAAGTATGTGGAAGACATTGCTTTTCTATTAGTATAGTAAAACCTATAGTAAAACATTTTTAAAAGGCTTTTAAAAAATTCTCTATCTAGCAATTTAGCTAGTCAACCAATATATCGGCCCAATATTGGCCCATCACAAATATATCGGTCTATATACTTATTTTTTGTGCAAAGCATAAGGTGGACTGTTTATTTTGTAGCTTTACAGGTAACATTTGATGTATATTTGATCCCTTTTCTTAAGTATTATATCATATTTTTTTCTTTATTGGTCTTTTTTTTATTTATAGTTATTTATAATTATTAAATATGTAGTGAAAGTTTATTGTTGGACAATAAAGTATATTGTTAAATTGTAATTGTATTTACAATTTACAGTATTGTATTCTTCCTCCATTACACACCTTTGTCATGAGTGTTTCATAACCACATTTGAGGGAACATTACAAAAAAATGTGTTTATGTAAATATTCTGCATATTATATTCTGTGTGGAGAATCAGCAAATATATCAGTATCAGATTTTATTTTTACTCCTTAACATTGGCATCTGCCCCAAAAAATCCAGTACTGGTCAGGTGCTTTTTGAGAGTTCTACAAAATTAAATCTTGTAAATTACTGGATTTTACTTCTATTTTTTTCATGACTGTATTATTGAATGTCTGTTTAATGCAATTTTTGGGGGATATTTGTGTTATATGTTGTTCATCTGTTACTGCTGACTGTTTTAGTTCGAACACTCTTGGAAATAATTACAAGCGTCAGTTTCATTTTTTGAATTTCTCTCTCACCATTCACCATTACAGTTACTGTGTCTTCATATGCATTTTCTCAAGACTGTAATTTTAGTCATACATAAATATTCATTACACTATGTAATCTATTCAGTTACTTAAAAAGATTACTGACTACAATTCTGAATTTATATCCAAACCTTACATCTTCAACAGACCAATTAAACTCCTGACATGTGCCACAGGTGGTGCAGTTTTTGATAAAAAAAATGTTTTCACTTTTACTTTATTTTTATTTGGTTACTTACTTTTGTTTTTTTTCAAACTCCAATAGCTTTATTTGTAATTAAGTAATATTTCAGTAATGTAATAGTATTTGTACTTGAGTACAGATTTTCATTACTCACCCTGACCCTGACTGAATTACTTTTCAAAAAAGCTTATTACAAGAGAATTAACAAAAAAGAAGAGAGTGAAAGAGAGAGAGAAAAAGTGTGTGTGTGTGTGTGTGTGTGTGTGTGTGTGTGTGTGTGTGTGTGTGTGTGTGTGTGTGTGTTGTTTTGAGTGAAGTCTAGCCTGTTGATTGAGAGCTGAGCTAAATATTTAGGAGAGGATTTGCTCCGTTATCAGCCCCTGCTGGCTGGGTGGGTTTCAGTCCTGTTGAGCCGAGCAGGGGGCAGCCGGCGGGGTCTCACCGCCCCCCACCCCCTCTGAACATGTGGACCTCGCACCTTGGTGGCAAAAGGTCATGTATGAGAGTTAACAACTCGAGAGGTGTCTCGCCTCACTGCTCCTCTTTCTCCTCCCTCCATCTCTCCATCACACGGCTCTCCAAATCAAACGCATTCCTAACTGCCTCTCCACTGCTTTCTGATTCAATTTGAACCCCTTTAATATGCCACCTCCCCTGTTCCTCACCCCATTTACATGCACAAGCAAATGAGCAAATGGTCCCTGAATTTAAAAGAGCAGGAGCTCAGGAGCATCAATCCGAGCATCAGCTCCAAATCCCTCAAACTAACATGCGAGTCAGGAGGCCAAACAGCTCAGTAACAGGATCTGTGTTTGCTTTTCCTCCAGGGATGTCCCCCTCTTCTTCTTCTTCTTCCCCTCCTCTTTTATTTTATTAGGGGTGGCCACCTCATCCGCTCAGGAGCTCTCTGCTGTTTTGATGTGTCTCCCCTCATCCTGTTTATCTGTCTGCTTGTCTGGGTGACCGACCGAGAGCCTAAACCCTAATTGACTCGGCTGAAATTTGAGGGCCGGAGTTCCACAAGCAGCAGGTAGTAATTACTTCACAGCAAGTTAATACCAACAGCATGCTGGGACTGGTGGGGGCAGAAGGGGTGGGATGATGGTGTGACACACAGGGGGGAGGGTGGGGGAAGAGAGGTGTAGTGTTACTGGCTTTCTTTCATGTGCCTCAATAGAGATATCGGAGCAGCTCGTCTGAATGACTTCTGACTCCTCTGGCAGTTTTCTGGACGGAGGTTAGAGGGAGTTTGCATCAGTGTGTCCTCTCTGACCTTTTGCCATTCACTCACCCCTTCGAACAGTCACCAGCACCCCCCTTCCCATTCCCTTTTTGGCAGAAGCCCCACAGCCATTTAGCCTTTTGGCTGTGAGGCTTCTGCCGTCCTGTTTTCTATTGCAAACAAATGAATGAGGCTCTTTAGTTAATGTGTTCCAGACCAGTGACATTATACTCACTGTTGCCGGGCAGTTTGAGGCGGGAAATAAAAAAAAAAAGTGGATAAGGGACACAGGGGGTCAACAGAAATACAAAGGTAATCACTTTGACCCTTAATTATTGCTTCCTTTGCAAAACATAAACGGCCCCCTCGAGCTCCGGCCGTCACCGCTTTCCTCTTTCTGAGAGGATCGTGTTGTTTTAAACTCGGGCCGCTCGTTACAGGAAGAATAGAAGGATATTAACACTATACTTCACACATCCACTCTCAGACTAGCCATCTGCACATTTTCATTTGATACAACAAATTACTGGTGGAAATTGAGGGAGCAAAAAAAAAAAAAAAAAAACTGAGGGAAAATAACAGCTAAAAGAGCAAAAATTAAGGGGTAACTATTTAATGGCAATCATTAATAAACGGTGAACCAATATTTAATTTTATTTTAATTAACTGATAATTAAGTGTTAAAAAACTCTCAAATTGTGTTTATATATGCTTTATAAACCATTTATTAAGTTAAGCTCTTAATTCTAACTCGCCAAATATGTCAACTAGCATAATTTTTGCACATGTCGGCAATAATGTAGACTAAAAAATTTCTTGGGTAGGTTCAGGAATGATTTATATACGTAACGTAAAGTAACGTAACATAATGTGACGTAACGTTACGTTACGTGAAAAGATAACGTAACGCAATGCAACATAACATAAGCATGTAAGGTATCCCCTGAACTGTGTATTTATCAGTTATTGATATAAATCTAGGACTGCAAACTTTTTCAGTGCCTTTAATCAGAAAAACAAATAAACATTAGCACAATAATTGACAATTTTCATCTATTTTAAAGTGAAAGAGGTCATGATACTAACTGCTCTTAAATCTTCTATGGAGCAAGATGTGAGCGTATAGTTCTTTTCATTATTATTTCTGAAGCGTTCACTAAACAAAATTTGGGATTTTTGGTGGATCTTATTTTTTCTGGAATAATTTGTAAACAGATTTCAGGGCTCAAGACTATAGTGTAATAATTTCAAATGTAGAAATGATAAATTTGCTAATTAATGAAGATTTAATATTTACATGGCTGAAAGATTTTGATAGCAAATGTGTGAGTAGGTCTTGTTATATTTAGCCCTTTTCCTTTATACTCTTTTTTATTTTCATGAAGACTCTCTGCATCCAAATGCTGTTAAATGAACTTTTTCTCTGCTCATCTCTTTGAAGATGTTCAAGGTGGGAGATCACACTGACTCACACAAGCACAGAGGGGATATTAGATATGAGGAGATCATCTAAATTCCAGTTGTGTTATTGTAGTCACTGAGAAATGTTTAGAGCCACGAGAACTCAATAAATGATTTCCACACATGATGCTTACACATGTTTCGTCAGCTGCTGCGTTCAGCTACAAAATCAAGAAGGAATCAATTCCAAGTGAAGAAATCAAGTGCAAGGACCCAAATCCGGCTGTCACTGACGAGCCAAATTTAAGTAAAAGCTTAAAATAATTTGTCACAGATTTGGACCAGTTCTATAAATTTCACCTAAATACACCAAAGGAGGAGTCTAAAAGAGCCACGTACACAGCAGAATCCTTTAAACTATCATCAAACATTCACATCCATGAATACACTTCTTTGTCTTCATAGTAAATTTCGCTCTGTTTACTTACATGACTTGGAAGGGGCAGTTGGGTGTGTGGAGGAACTTGAGCTCTTTGATGGAACGCTGAGGAACCGTGTTGAGGGTGGAACGACACCAGCACCGCTCCACCAGACTGATGGGCTTTGCTGCAAACACACAACAAGGGGAAAGACAAATTAGCATCAGTATTAGTAATAGAAAGAGTAATAAAACTGCAAGACAAGATAGTTAAGAGTTTAAATAAGTTAAAACAAGCACAATACATTCAGTTTTATGAAGTTAAGTTCAATAATTCACTTTGATTTATTTTGTTTTAACTAGGACCTGACTGATACAGGATTTCTGGGGTTGATGCTGATATTAAGGAATACATATACATATTCTTTACACAAAATATAGATACATAAACACATTTTTTATATAGATCCCTCAGACTGGCGTTAGGTCCCCATAAGGAAGACTGGTCCTCACAATGTGAGTGTAAAAACAGGTTTGTGTCCCTGTAACATGAATAATAAACTCAATTGTTATATAATATGTTAATATTTCTCTCAACAAGTAGACAAAGTGACTGTCTTATAGTAGACTGCCCAAACCTTCTTTTTACCAATTGGATTGTTCATTAAACAGAGAAGGGATCATTCTTTTTGGTATGAGGATTTAAAAATGTACATAAACTTAAAATAAAATAAAACAAAATAAAAAACCTCAAACACAGTAACTTTTTTCCAAACTTAAGTTGGGATTAACTGCATCACTTCTCTCAGTGGACAAATTAAAAGCATGTTTATTCTACTGTAACAAGCATGGGAACGTATGAGTTTACCTGCTATTGCTTTGAACAACATGTTCATTAAAAAGAGATTAGAGCTTTTATGACCAGTGTCTCACCCTCTCTCTCTCTCTCACACACACACACACACATGCAGAATTTCAGCTTTTCACTCCCAGAGCATTCAGCGCGGCCACTCTGATGGAGAAGGGTGCTCGACATTCAATTTCCAATATTTGCCTCTTTTATGAAGGAGCACTCAGCGGCTCAGACGGCCTCTGTGGAAATCACCTCAAGTACATTCTTAAAATGATTACAAATCACCCCTGTGCCTCCATGGAGGCTTGTGGGGGCCCAGAGGACCACAGATGCACGCTAATAACTGCAAGTACACGCAATTACAAACCAGCCATGGTTTTGAAAAATCCACAGTTTGCAGATTTTACAAGGAAATGTTGATGGTTGTAAAACTAAGTGAAAATGTGAAGAGAAACACCCTGCAATAAAACTTCAAAATCAGGAATTCGTCTAAATAACACTGATGCTGTGGATTGCTTCACTCAACATACGACATGCACATGGTTTTAAAGAAATAAATACTTCACTGAGGCTGCAGAAATCATATAAAGAGCAAAGGCTGATTTTTGCAGAGACTCTGCAAGTTGCAACAACTCACTCTTTGTAGCAGCCACTTCCTGCCCAGATAAACACAGAAATGAAGTAAATCAAGTGCATCTTGTGTCACTAACAGACCTTTGTTCTGGGGTTCAACATATTCCCATTGTAATGCAACACCAAATGTCCTGCCACAAATGGCTAAGTCCTCAGTAATATCAGCCTAATGATTCACACCCATTCAGGCTCTTTTCTCATGCAAACTAAC
Source organism: Lutjanus erythropterus (assembly GCF_056507025.1). Classification (NCBI taxonomy): domain Eukaryota; kingdom Metazoa; phylum Chordata; class Actinopteri; order Lutjaniformes; family Lutjanidae; genus Lutjanus; species Lutjanus erythropterus. The sequence continues at coordinate 40,016,191 of NC_139319.1, read as the reverse complement.
AGAGATCATTATGCAGCACGCAGCAGCAGGGCCAGAAGCGAGCATCCACCACTATCACCGCCGCATTGTTTATCCCTAATTAGAAAGTAATTAAAAGAAAGCAAAGGGAAAGGACAAATACACACATTTAGAGCTAACTCTTTAATATGCAATCAGGGGTCTTGCTGGGGCCGAAACAACAAGCTTAGCACAACGCAGGCCAGGCGACTCAAGACCCCAGCGTGTCTCCTGTACCGAGGTTAACATGCATTGGATTAAAGAGGGGTCACTATTGGAACTGCACTCTTCCTCCTCAGCTACATGAAGCATTTTAGTCCAAAATACTGAATATTAGGCAGCGTAATTAATCAAAATATTACTGACATCACGACATGTCCAAGTGCAATATCCAGATGACATAAGCTGCAGGTTTTTTTTATAAAAGAAAATGTGTGACAAAACAGCTTTTATAATGAAGCAGTGCAGTGTGGCTGGGATGACCTGGTGTACAGAACTTCTCCAGATGTAAGAAAACATGCTTGTTTGGTTCAGACCCCAAAAAATGTCACATCATCATGATTTTTAGTTTTTTTTTTTCAGTGAAAATGAAAATTGTGATCTTAATAATGTGGTTTAAATATGTGTGTGTTTTTTAAACCGCATGCAGCCGTACTGAAAAGAATAATTACTGGGACACGTCAAACTTGGTTTATAACTCATTTAAAAACTAAAACAGTCACTAAAATATAGAAAAAAACTGCAGGAGTGTACTGATTACAGTCAGTCTATTGTAATTTAACTTCGCTATTAATAGTGATTACTTTCACTGTTGATTAATCAGATGATTATTTTCTCAGTGAATCATTTTGGCTAATAAAATGTCACAGAGTCCAAACTGACATTGTATTTTGGTGGCAGAAAACAAGCAATTTCACATAGATATTCAATTTGCCACATTTTTTCTTCAAAAAGGCTTAAACAGTCGATTGATTCTGAAAACAATCCATTAATCAACACTTGTGGAATAAATCATTTTGGACACACAGTGTACTCTCTGCCGAAAAACATGATTTAAAAGACAAAAACAGTCAATTTACCCCAAAGACCAGTGAATATTCCACACTTTTCCTTAACAAATACTTAAATATTCAATCAACTCTGAAAATAAGTGAGATCGACTAATCCATTTATCGACTATCATTTCAGCTTTTCAGCAATCATGCAGTCAGTATGGATAAATGATGGATGAATGAATCATTCTGGGTCAAAAGTGCAACAAGGAATCTGTCAAAAAGTTATCTTTCTTGTCTGCAGCAAAATGAATCTCCTCAACTATCAAAGATCAGGTGAAGAAAGCCTGACAAAGAATCAGCAACAATGTCAAGAAGTTCAGCTCTGATCATGAAAAAGAAGCTAAAACATTAAACCCAAAGGGATCTTCATTTAGATTAGACTTGGAAGACATGCACCTGATTTTATAACACAGACTAAATCCATAAATGCACAAAAAAAGAGAGAACAGAGAGAGCAAAGCAGAGATTAAAGTAAAAGATAACAGAAGCCTCCTCATCCACACTATCAGCAACAAGATCCCTTCTGCATCTTTAAGACTAAAAGATCTCATGTAGCTAAATTTCCTCAAGAGTCAGTCAGAAACAGCCTCTCAGAATCTGTAAAAATCACCCCTGGACTCACCGTTGGAGGTTGGTACGTGTGTGGCCACGGCCAGCAGAGTCATCAGTGCCAGCAGTTTGACATCCATGGTGGTGGTGGAACAGGCTGCAGGAGGGCTGCGCTGAGGCTCTCCGCTACAATCCAGGACACAACTGTGACAGCCAGCTCTGCTCTGAGCTGTGTTAAACCTTCAGATGGGAGAGAGAGAGGGGAGAGTGAGGAGGGAGGAGGGATTCCCACTTTCTTTCTCAGGAGGGAGGGAGGGAGGGAGGGAGGAGAATTGGGGGGGGGTCCCAGCATGAGAGGAGAGGAGGTGAGAGGAGGGGAAGGGAGGAGAAGGAGGGAGCAGCAGCGGCGGGTCTGTAGAGACTTCCTCAATTGTAAATGTGTTGGCTGGGAATCAAGGAGAACGTCTGAAGGGAATTCCTCCTCTTTTTCTCCTGTTCTTTCTCTCTTTCTCTGTTAGTGATGCTCTTTTGTTTCATTTCATCATCTTTGTCATCCCTTTGGTTCCCCCTTTTTCATTTACTCTCTTTATTTTAGTATCAAATTAGACAAAAAAATAGAATTGATGTTCTTTATTAGACAGCTTTAGACCTGTTATTATAGTCTTAGTAGATTTTATTAGAATCATCATTTGGGACACATTGCAACAGAAACTAAAGTGAAATCACATATCTAATAGCTACTGCTAGAATGATGCATACTTTGATCACATTAATCAGAAAATCACATTATCTGCCTACATTATACAGTAAGTTTGTGCAGTCACCCATGGACAAAATATTTATCTAAATTATGCCTTTACTTATACAGATATGTGATTTCATGTTAGTTTACAGTAAATAAGTCTAGTACTGATTGAACAGTGGGAAACAATACACTTTAGTTTACTGTACAGTTTTATTGTAATGTGCCCATAATTACCCTCTAATAAAGTACAATAAAGGTGTTAAAAGTGGGAAACAATGCACTTATGTTTACAGTACAGTTTTGTTGCAATGTGTCCCAAATGGTCTTGTTATAAAGTCTACTAAGGGTCTATCAGTGGGAAACAATACACTTCAGTTTACATTACAGTTCAATTGAAATGTGTCCCAAATGACCCTCTAATAAAGTCTAATTAAGGTCTAATAAAGAGTCTAAATACCATTAAGAGCAGATTTTTTTTCTAGTTTTTGTCTAATCTGATACAAAGTACATTGTTTCATCTTCTTAGTACTGTAAAATAAAGTGTGACCCTCTTTGCCTCTTCTTACCACCTGCCACACACACACATACACATGCACACACACAGATATACACACACTGTTTCCAACCAGTCACTCACAGACTGTTTTCAGAGCCAGAGCTCCCTGCTGTTGGACTAATATTGTTGTGTTATTGTTTAGCGGGACACAGGCCGCTCCCTCCCTCCCTCTCTCTCTCTCTCTCTCTTTACCTCTCCGACTGTGTCTCTCTTTCTCTTTCTCCCCACTTGATGACTCCCTGTCATCTGGCTCAGCTCCCATCCACGACGCCTGCTTCATGTCTTCATCGGGCTCCTCTGGATCTCACGTCAGTCTCGCTGTGATGAAACTATTAGAGGGCTGTTCAGACGTTACAGTGAGGAGGGGGGAAGCTGTGATGAACAAAAGTGAGAATAATTGTGAATTCATTCCATTATAAAATTATTGTGATTAACTTCTATGACTCTCCAGGTCTCATCAGTTTGTCAAAGATGATTAAGAATGAGCTAATTCTTGAAAAGGAAGTTTCGGTGATGGGCTGCTGCTGTTTGCCAAACAATGAATAAAAATCAGGACCAAATGTATTTGATTTCTGGTTCTGGTTGGTTGGTTTTATATTGATCAAAAGGTATATAAAGGTATTAAAAGGTATGAAATAGTATACTACGTGATTAATTATTTACAGACCTTTTAAAGAAAAGTGCTGAAAATGTAAAGGTTTTGTCCTTCATGGATAATTTTGTCCTGTTTATCTTAGTTCTCTGTGTCAACAAATTGAATATCTTTGGATTTTGTTGATCATAAAAGAAAAAAACAACAACAACATCGACAACTTGAAGATGTCGACATTAAAATTCTGAATTGTGACATTTTATGAGTCAAAACTTCACTCCATAAGAAAATAGCTAAACATACTCCCCAAATTGCTGAATTGTTCATTTAACATTCAGTTATGTTTAAGAGAAAGGTTTCCCCTGAGTCAAAAATACATATTTTTCCTCTGGCCTGTAGTACAATACATCCATCTAATTTTTTTTGGTGCAAGCTGAAGAATTTTGGAGATATCAGCCATAGAGGTGTCTGCCTTCTCTCCAATATAACAGAACTAGATGGTACTCAGCATGTGGCGCTAAAAGCACCAAAAATACATTTAAAAAATTCAAAACCAGCTCTTTTCAAAAATCCTGACCTGGTTACTCAAAACAATCCACAGATCTCTGTGTAACATATACACTGATGATTTTTCGATGAACGAATACCTGATATTAGATTATTTCTCCTGGAGACATAACAAACATGCAGAAAAAAGTGTGTGTGTGTGTGTGTGTGTGTGTGTGTGTGTGTGTGTGTGTGTGTGTGTGTGTGTGTGTGTGTGTTCACAGCTGTAAATAAAAGCGTTCAGGGACAGATGTAATTTCTAACATGTTTCTGAAGGACTCATTATACAACTGATGTTGTGATGGAGAACTTCCAGCTACATCTGGAAAAAAAACGGACTCAAACAGTGAGCAACAGTGTAACAGGACACAGATGTGTGTGTAGATGTTGCTGTACACTTGGCTTAGTATATGCATGTGTGTACATGTCTCTACGTGTGTGTGTGTCTACAAACATGCATACAATTATGCATGTTTCTGTTTCTGTCCGTTCTGCTGCATTGAATCCAGCAGCTGGTAAACTGAAACTGGTCTTCATGCCAGAACTTGACGCCTTCCCTCTCAGAGCTGTTGGAGGTGATTCAGACCCCCCCACCCCAACTCCACCCCAACTCCTCCCCACCCTCATCTGCAGACCCCTACCACCACCACCACCAGTAATAAAACCATACACTGCTAAAGACTGCCTGTCAGTTCATACACTGAAACTCTTCCCCTGCAGTTTACAGGTCCAGACCATGGCAGCGTGCTGAGAGAGCGCTCGCAGGTCTGAGCCCTGCTGTAGGCTGTAAACCTGAGAGGGTGTTTACTGTTAGCCACACAGTCAGCCAATATAACCGCCATTAACGGTGTGGACATGAAACTGAGCCGTGAAGAGACAAACATCAAATCACATCAGAGGAATTTACTGTGACACAAACAATGTGTTTTTATTGCTTTATGACCCAAGTAACAGCACTAAATACAGCTAACAGTTAACTTCATCATTAGACAGACAGTAGTTCTTGCTGCTTTAATCATGCAAATCATAAAATGTATGTTTTTAACTTAACTGAAGTGGTATCTTGCCATATGTATTGCTTTTAGGAAACAGGGTTGTGGTGACTCTGGATAATTTGCAGACCACAGCTTTCATAGGAACTAGAAATAGTTGTGAAAGAGTGTGTGTTCTCGAGTCCAGGCTTTTCAAAGGACAGTAGCCAGATTTCTGTCTAAATTTTTGGCTACTGTCAATAAAAATTAGTTTGAAAGCTCCAAAGGCAGGTAGGAGCTTGTTAATTAGCAATTATGCTAACAAGGCCGCCTCGATCATCGGTGCCATCCTGTGTGCCAAAACTTCTGAAAAAGAAAAAAATGCCATGGCTATTTCAGACGCTCTGGTTGCCACTCTGCAGGTGCAGTGAGGGAAAAAGCATTGACTTCAGGAGAAGCACTCATGGCTCTGTGTCAGCTGTGTGAGAGCCTGAAATGTCCAACCGCATTTCAGACATGTCGGAAATATATCCAAACGTACGACAGGCATTTGTAAGCGGTTGTTCGGTCCTCGCTTCTGCCTGTACACTGCACGGAAAATGACGCGGTTTCATCGGCCCAATTGTAAAATAAGTTGTGTGGCTCAAAAATCTGGTAAGAATTGCACATAAAACTACTGTAGCGTCACTCCAAAATAAAAAAAATCACTCACACTCTTTGGATGAAAAGAATCTATTTATTTCATGTACAAACAGACATAATGTAAAAAAATGTGACAACAAGTGTTTTGATCTGTTATCCAGAGTAACCTGGTTTCCATGAAGGATGCACCCAAATCGGAATTTATTTGGGAAATCACAAATAACGTGATGGAATCAAATAATTTTTCTACCTGCAGTTGGTCGTTATTACATGTGGGGAAAAAAAAGTCAGCTTTATGATTGAGGTGTCTGCATCAGTTTCTTCAAATCATTCAAATCATTGTGTATGGCTACAAGATAAAAATTCTTTGCAACATAGGACTTTGATTTCACAAAGCAGCTGTTTCATTTACTGCAACTGAAAATAATTTTGTGGGATGAACAGATACAGATACAGATGAATGAAATTTCAGTGCACCTCTAGTCTTGTTATGAATTGTTAAAGTGTAGTTTTTTCACTGTTGTAAGCACCGCAAATCAAATTCCATTCGTCTCCATTACGTTCGGGTGGAGACAGAAATCTCAAAACCTGCTCAAATAAAACCCAAACTATGTGCAGACCCACAGTCACCTGGAGGTAAGTCAAAAAAGTGTTTGGATGAACTGACCCTTCAATGTAATCATTTATTCGATTATGGGCTTTAAGAAGGAACACAGTGAAGGTTTGGAAGCAGGGCTGTGAAACAGATGTGGGTTTATAAGGTTTGATTTGATTGAACACAGGGCCTGACGGTGAAGCTCAGCGTCTCTTTGTGCTCCACACCTTCATCACACACTAATGTTTGGATTTCCTCCATGTATGCAGCGTTTCTGTGATGCGATGTTTGGCAGCGTAGAATAAGCCTGTATTATGTTTCATGCAAACACTAACAGTTAGTTAAACCCCAAACTCCCAAACTACCTAAAACCTTGTCAATCTTATCATCACCACACAGAGTTGTATTTAGTGAGACACAAAAACAAATGTCACAAGTGCTTTAGCCGCTCTGGCTCTAACACGCCGCAGGAGCGCGGCTGCGACGGAGGCAGGGAATGTGTTTGGCACGTTTCCCGCTGACCTGTGGGACAACGCTGCCACTTGTATCACACGTGGGGTCAAAGGTCAGTGTTTCATGTCCCCGTATTGGGTTACAGGCAATCGCGCTGCCGGGTCTTTGTTCTGGACCAGTCCTGATAGACGAGCCTGCACAAATGGCCAGCGTGATGAAGGACATGATGGAGAGCAGGCGAGTGTGAGGGTCTGGGTGGATGGCTTGCATCAGGTCCACACATGCAGCATATGCAGCGCTTTCCTGTTTGAATTGAGGAACTGCACAAATAAAGATTATTAGGTGTAATAAACCTTTTCATTTTCACTGTAAATGTGATTATGTCCTGTGAAGCAGAACCTTGATCACAACAGGATGTATAAGGATGTGGTTAAATAGGAACTAATGGGGTTTTTAATGAGGGGAGAAAAACATCCAAATGTCTTTTTCCTCTTGGACTGAATCTGCTGTTTTCCAGCTGTGATTCTGCTCATGGTTTGCCCAAGAAATCAGTCCTAGAGGAAAAGTAAGACACAAGTTCAGATCTTTCTGAAAGAAACTATAACGGATCACTTTTTTTTTGCTCCCATTTTTCATGAGTTAAAGTATAAAAAAAAAAATCTTCTGTGCACTCTCTCAATTGTTTTTCACTAATTTGTTAAAGTTTGTCTTAGTGCATCTCTCCTTTGGGTTTTTTGAGGCAATTTTTGTCATTTTACTTTGCTAATTTAATGGTCTGCTCAAGTGACAGGCGGTGTGTAACGATGCATTCAGCAGCACAGTCGACACCCACCAAACCCGAGGACGAGTGAGAGGAAAACAGCCTGTAGACAGCAGAATTTATTTCAACCAAACCAGAGTTTGGGATTGTTATAACAGTGGAAAGACTAACAATTTTATTTTGTTTCTGTCTGTCAAGTGTAAATGAAGTGTGTTTTATGAGTTAACAAGGCAATTAAAGCTTAGTCTTAGTTTGGTAAAAGAGAAAAACTTCAAAAAGTCCAAAAAATTCAAAAGCTGACCTGTTGTATTTTTCTGTTTACGAATGAAAAAAGATGTGAGAATATTTCCTTTCTTTACATTCCAGATGTTCATTTTGTTTATTTTATCGCAGTTCACACACATCTCCCAGCTTTCGTTTTAATGTGCTCAACCTTAGTTATCTTCATCTTTTTTTTGAATGGCAGTGGAGTATGCACTAAAACTTTAATTCTGAGCCATTACTTCAACACTGGCACACTAAAACACAGCAAGATGACATTAATGTTAATGTGGTCCACTGCTCTGAGGTGGTTCATGTTTGCCTCCAGTTTTTCCTTTGTTTTCCCTCCAGCTAACACTGTGATACAATCATGATGTCAGCACTAAAAGGATCCATAGAGATACCCAATAAACAGCATGATTATTTCACAGATGTGCCTTGGACTGGTCACAATAAATAGCCACTCCAAAATGTGCAGTTTTATCTTGAAATGTCATGACCCGCCCTACTTGCCCTCTGCTGTAGTATCTGTAGCTCATTGTGAAATAGCCATAGTTCAGTGCCTTTTTTCAAAATAAAGCTGCACATTTTAGAGCAGCCTTTTATTGTAAGTCTTATATCTTTTACTTTATCTTGTGAAAAATGGGAGCCAAAAGAAAGGTGTTTATATTTCTGTTTTGTGCCGAATGAACTTAAAGGGACAGGTCACCCCAAAATTAAAAATATATATTTTCCCCTTGGCCTATAGTGCTATTTAACTATCTGGATTTGTTTGGTGTGAGTTGCAGAGCTTTGGAGATATCAGCCGTGGAGATGCTCAGTGCTTATGTAGGAGCTACTTTCTTTCTTTTTAGCAAAAAAAAGTATTTCTGCCAGAATTTACTGCAGAAAGAAAGTAGTTTCTACATGAAACTGCTCATAATCAGGTCTGGGATTATTTTGAGTAACCAGATCATGGTTTTTGTAAAAGAGACACTGGGTTTGAATTTTTTTGGCACATTGAGCACCACAGGCCCAGTGCCATTTAGTACCATTATATTGGAGAGAAGACAGACATCTCTGCAGTGCATGTCTACAAAATTTTGCAACTCACACAAAATAAATCTAAATGGATAAATAGCGGTACAAGCCGGGGGAAAATATTCATTTTTGATGTGGGAGTCTAAAAGTACAAAATACACACTGTCCACCCCAATAGTCATCTTTCAACAGCAGGTGTCTCACAGCACTTAAATCAAACCCACACAAACACTTTATTAACGTCTTTCAAGCCCTTCCGTGTAAAAATGAACCCAAATAAACACAGACTAATCTTTTCAGTAATCTCTCATGTGACAACGGCAGATTTCGACTTTCCTGTTAGGATCTGTGCGGAGATCTCTCTGTGGTCCAGAGTTTATTGTGTTTGTCCAGCAGTTTGAGTCTGGTGCTGAGTTTTATTTTATGGTGGCAGGGCAGATGAAAGGTTTCCCTCCACTGGGCTTAGATAAACAGTAGTTCACAATCACAGCCGGGGCTGCATGAGAGGCTTAAAATGTGCCATGTAAACACACATTAATCAACATGTGGAAAAATTCTCAAGAGCACCAAATGTATCGGCCAAAAGATCATAAAAAGTGAAAGTGTTGAGTTAAAACTATGCCTACTGCCTCCACTTAGTGTTTACAGTTAGTTTACAGTATATAAAAGATTTACAGTATAATGAGTGCAATGACTTTGGATTTTATGTTGAGTGAAACAAAAATCTCAACTACACTGTAAAGAATCATACAGGAATTTAGTGGAATCAACTGATCTTTTCTCATTAACCTAAAGTAAATATACAAGATTTATTTATTCAAGTTAATTAAACTTAAAATTTCCAATATTTATTTTCAGAACATTTCAGAACTTATAAACATGAGTTCTTCTATCCTGAAGTCTTTTGACTTGAAATGATGAGTTGAATGAAAGTACTGTAAAGAGTTTAATCAACTCATTAAAAGAAGTTTTTAAAAGAAACGTGATCAACATATAGCACACTTCCTTGTAGCGATCAGCTAGTGATACTACAGGAGGTTACTGAAGTTGACCTGAACTTTCCTGAGACCCTTCTATTTTTATACAGAAGAAAATACATATGAAGAAAACATGTTGTGTGTCTCTAACAAACATTAAGATAAGTCATGGTTTCTTGTTTTAACAATTACAAAAACACTGTGAACCATGATGAAGGTTAGTATTGAATTACACTTAAAATAAATTAAATGGGAGTAGTTTTACATATTGTCTTTGTGTAAAATGTAAAATGAAATCAAAGGTGTACACTCTTTTGACTTTTTCCAAAGAAACATTATCAGCATATTATCTGACTTTCCAGCATGCAGGCTTTGTGTGGTTTGAAGAAAACCACACGAAACCTTACTGTGCATCTCTAATACACATAAATATAAGTCATGACTGCTTCTTTTACAAGTTATAAAAACACTATGATCCATTACAAATGTTAATATTGAGATAAATTTACTAAAAGCATCTTCACATATTGAACAAAGCAGCTCCAGCAGGGGCAGCTTGAAGTGCACTGTGTGAAATGAAGACTTTTCAAACTTTTCAAATTAGTTTATCATGTTCGTCAGTGTGATTGAGGAGTTCGATCAACCTCATATCTTAAGTTTATTGAAGATGTTTTCTCAAGTGCAACTGAATCATGCTTATTTTGCTGGAAAAGTTTATTTGTTTTGAATCATTACAAAATTATTTCAACTTGTCTTTTTAAGGCAGCCTGGACACCAAACAGTTTATTTTTTACACTGTATGTAACAGAGGAGTGTGTGTTGTCTGTGTGTGTGTGTGTGTGTGTGTGTGTGTGTGTGTGTGTGTGTGTGTGTGTGTGTGTGTGTGTGTGTGTTTATGGTGGTGATTTGAAACTGGGTTCTGTAAACAGGACAAACAGGAGGTTTGAGGGGTTTAAGGTGTGTGTGATGTGTTTTTTGGTGGGGGTCCCTGTTATCAGTTAGCACGCTTTTTTTCTGAGCCTCAGCACCTGGCATCTCAGGGGGAACACACACACACACACACACACACACACACACACACACACACACACCTCTTGCTGAAGAATAATTTAGTGAGATGGGGCCTCCTGCTGAGCAGAGAAAATGTTTTCATTACTGTAAACACTTAAGTGCATTAATCAGCAATAAATCAAATATTCCCTCCGGTGGTCAGAGGGATCATCTGTTTAATTATTCATGGATCAAAAATGATGCACACAAACTCTGCTGTGTCATTTGTCAGGGGTTGAACTCAAGTGAGCATTATGTTTATAAAAAATTCCCTTTAAAAGAAGAGAATCAGATTCCAGATCTACATTAGATTATTACATGGCTCTACATTCTTAGACATGTTTTTCATTTATAATCAGCATTTTTGCCAGCAAATAGTAATAGTAATAATAATACTAGTAATCAATCATAGCATCTTTAAAACATATTAATCACAGTATCTAGAGCTGCTCCAGAAATGAAAAAGTGAATAAGTGAAACTTTCATTAAAGGATCAGTATGTAGGATTTAGTGGTATCGAGCTTGCAGAGTTCATACATCTCACCTCACCCTCCCCTTCCGAGTGTGTAGAAAACCTATTGTGTCCGTGAAACTCTGGCCTGCCTTGACTTGGTTTGACTCGGCACACCAGCCCAGCATGGCAGGGATTTGCATCTCAAGGCTTGAAGGTGTGACTCTGACTGAAGACGAGCAGCTTAGCTCGTGTCGTGTGGCAGTAAAGCAGTGGATAAACACATTTTTTTTCCTGTAAATTCTTCACAATAAAGGCCCTCCATTATTTTGTTATTTAGAAGCTTTTATTATGAAGCAGCAAAAATTAGAAAAGTTGGGGTTTCATGTGCAGCAACTTGACACGACTCCTTCAAGGCTCAAAATGAACATGAAAACAGCGAATAGGCAGACAGTACAAATAGCGACGCAGAAACTAAACATCAAACCACAGAAAGGACCTTTTAAAGAACTGAGAACTGGACTCACAGTCACAGAGACTTTTAGAAACTTCTTTCTCTCTGCTCTCCTGCACAGACATGAGTTTAGCATCACAACACTCGCTTGTTTGAGGGGGAGAAAGGACGGTTGTCTCGAGCTGGCCATGGTCTGCAATACATCACTGCAGCCCGCTTGGAGGCGGTCGGGTTCACTTTGGCCCTACTCCAGAGAAGATCCATCTCGGGTGCGACTCGGCCCAGCCCTGCATGTTAAAAGTGGTAATGGAAATGCAAATCAGTGCGGCACAGTTTGACTCAACGTGTCCAAATGTAGCAATGGGAAAAGCCCTAATGGCGGCCTTCTAAATGGCTCATTTTAAAGGTGAGATATGTAGCAGCTTAGAGTTGAGAAAAGGGTACTGCGGTCTAAATTCAAAAATATTGGAGTGAGTTGTTTCTCCTGGCTCCCTCGTCCCTAAAGTCAAAGCTCAGGCCGCCTACACAGGCGCAACATTATACTGTGACAATGACAAGTGACCACAACCCTACACTGTAAACTGATCAGCTTGATAGCTGTCAATAGAAATGTAAGCCAGTTATCTTGAAAACTAAAGCCCATTGCTCCAAAACAGTGCTACAACACAGTCTGGAGTTGAGGTAGCTGCCTGCCTTATTTCTTGCCAGACTCCATTAACACATTGTTCAGTTTAACCGTTGAACATCTACCCTTCATCTACTCTACACTAATGAAGCTCAGCTCAATCATTCACATCTCTCTCGCTCTTAATCTCTCTCTTGCTGCTCTTTCTCAATCAGCTGACTGCGAGCATTTACTCTTTCTGTAAACCAACCGATTTTAGCCACAATCTCCATCAGGCAATCATGTTGTTACCGTTAAACTTTAAATCTGTTCTCCCTTCTGCTGTTGTCAGCAGTCATTTCACAGTGGAATTATTGCAAGTGCTCAATCACCGTCATCATCAATCATCTCTGATCGAAAGGCTGCCACTGCTACAACCACTGCTGCTGCACCAAGGCCAAACTTCTCCTCCACCCCATTTATTTGTGTTACAGAAGTTTGGCTGTTGGCTGTTATCTCCAAAACTCTGCAACTCACCAAAAAATCTAGATAGGACTAGGCCAGGGGAAATGATTCTGGGGTGAACCACTCTCTTAATACTCAATCAACAAAACCCCAGCATGACAGGAAATGTTGCAGACACACACTATACAACAGTCTAAATGATTAAAACACAAATAATAGCACATTTTAGGAGCAGTTAGAGGGCAGCGGTCTAGCAGCAGACTAAAAGAAACAATGATTAAAGACCAAAGAGGTCTTGGTCGAACAAAACCTGGAAAGAGCTCCTCACTGAGTTCGCCTCTTGACCATTTTATTCCCGCATTCCCCATTCACATGTACAGCACATACAGTCAGAAAGCTATAGACGCAGGCAGAGAGTGATGATAAAGGCATTTCCATCTGAATGGGCGTCTGGTCTTTAGGTAGGAACGTCCTGAATGTGTTTGAAGTTTTCAGCTCTCCTTGGCTGTCAGTTATGGGAGAAAGGCCTCTCGGTGACTAATCCAGTTTACTTTGTGCCCGTCTGTGGAGGAGAGAATCTGGCATGACACCAAATGCCACTCAATGGTTGCTTTTCCAAACAAAGGCAAAAAAAAAAATGGCCGCCTCCTTCCCTACTCTCCTCCTCCTCGTTTCCTGCTTGACAAGCACATTGAATCTGTCTCGTCTTTCATATATTTGTCAAGAGCATGGTTTCTATCTGACCCTGTTGCCATGGTTTCGGCTCCTGTATGGGGCAGGACATGTGTTTACTGTATATATTATGGGATGCTGAGAAAAGAGAGGGCGGACTGGAGTGCTGGTGCCCTTTGGTGCCACATTCAAGTGTGTGAGACTTTGTGTGTCTTTAATGTTGGGCAGTTGTCTCCTCTTCTCAGGAAGATGCTGAGAGCAGGAGGCCATTGGAGGGGATGGTCATCACAACTCCAACTCTAATTGGATGGGATGTGCCATGAATACTCAGTTACCGAGGGCGTGCGGTCAAACCACACAAATGTGTTTCTGTAAATGTCTGTTGTGTGTTAAGACTTTTCTTTGTAGAGCTGGAAACTTTCTCGCTTAAGTTCAGATAGCAAGAGTCTAAAACAGTATTTTCCTAATTTCCTAGCAAATCCTAACTTTATTAAAATCACCAATAAAATTAGGTTGAAGCCAAATGTAAGGAGTTCTCCAAGTCTGTTCAATAACTGATATTTCTTTCTGTCCTCAGGGGCAGTATATACATTAATAATGTGGTATTTTTCATCCTGTTAAAAACATTCCAATGTTAAAACTCAACTTGGAATTATTTCTCTTTTGCTTATTATAATAACATCCTGAGATTTAATTTAGTCTTTCTCCTGCTGCCATCATTACCAAGTTTTGTTTGAATGAAAGAGGGAGAGCTTGCTTGCTTTCTCACAGATACTCAAAAAATGTACTTAACTATAGTACTCAAGTAAATGTACTTTGTTACTGTCCACCACTGAAGGTTCTGTAATGAGATCCTGGAATGAGAACAAGTGCTTGTGACAAAACCACCCGTAAAAATTCCATCAAATACCCATGAATTCTTAAGGAAATGCCCTCGATAATTCAGGAATTCATTCTATTCATATTTTCTTAATCATGTTTATGACTTACTACAATAAAGGTTTTCATTTGTGGGAGCCTCTGACGGGGGACAGAGGTTGTTGCTCAGGAAACAGTTGAGTAAACAGTACGCAGTTAAAGAGAAGTTTGGCCAGCACTATGAGAGAATACTGACCCGAGAGAAATGACTGCATCGACAAAAAAGATAACACAGTGTAAAAAACACTCAACAAGCTGCAGGATCAGAGTTCAGGAATGCAAAAGGAGCATGAAAGGTGTAACACACTTAAAAAACAAGTAAAAGTTAGTTATATGGGGAGGCATAAGTGGATATGTATACTGAAACTGGGATGTCCACATGACTGTGAGTCAGTCTTCTTAAATCTTTCCCCTTTTTTCCCCCAAAAAACCAAAACATTTTTTAAACAATAACATTAAATAAAAATAAAACATAATGAAAAATAAAAAACCATAACATGCTATAAGAGGTCACTCAGTAGAGTGCAAAACCCTGCCAGGCAACAGATGGTGAAGCACCTACTGCAATGCCACCGCAACTATCAGATGCAACAAGAAGAGATTTGCAAAGTTTCACCAAAATTAACACGACCTGAACTGGATGATCTGAAAACATAATGCCTCTGGCCGTGGCTGTTGCTGGCGTGGAGCCACACACACACACACACACACAAACACACACTCACTGATGCGTGCACACATGCAAGTAATCACATGATCCCCTCCAGGTGAACATGAAATAAAAATAAAAACTACTGAAAGAGACAACGCTAATAAAAACTAAACTGAAACAAACAAACACAAACTCATGAAAAATACCACACTCTATTTGCAATGCATTTGTAATGTTTCACAGATCAATAAGATCTTCTACAATTGTGTGCAGATGCGTGAGTGTGCACCGATCATGATGACACACACAAAATTTTTGAGCTGTTCTCATTGTGTGCCACTGACGGCACACGCAGACTTCATCTGGATGTGACAGGTTGCATGACATCACCGCTGAGATTCGCTGTAGCAAAGACACGCTAATGGTGGCCGCTGTTTGCCCCTCCTCCTGCAACAGTCCCATGGCGATGCATGATTGAGGGGTTCGTTTCGAATTGACAAGCTTAATTTCCCTGAGTTTGTCTTAAGCCAGAGCTGACGGGGGCCAAGAGGACTCGGCTATAAATTGGAAACACCAGGTTCCATGGCAGAGATTTAAAGAACATGTTCTTCTGTTGAGCATTTCGGCCTTGGCAAATTGACGTTGATTTGGCTCACATGCATCCTCCAGCTTTAGCTTTGATAGTAACAACTCTGCAAACAGCAGCATTTTGTTGAATTCACTCTTTGTTAAAAATGCAGTTTGTTCTGCTCTGAAGCAATTCACTGTGTAAAACCTGTGCAGTCAAATGAGAAGGGATGCTGTCTTTTGTGATGTAAATTACTTATGGGCTCTGAAGGCTTAATGGGATGTATGTCTGGCACATCAGGAACAAATCTGTTGGCTTTGGCACACACACACATAACTTTTATTCAAACACCACACACAGACGCCACACACACTCACGTTATTTCCAGCGCTGGCTTCTCGGCACCTCGCGATCGACGTGCAAACAATCTGAGCAGCGCCGTGGAACGAGGCCAGACCTGAGGCCGGGCGGGGGTGAGACCCTCGCAGCGCTGGGACGGAGCTGAGGTCACGACCCTGGCAGATTGGGCAGCCAGTATCAGTGGGAGTCCTCCTCGCTGCTCCCGGTCTGGCCAGAACTCACACTCTGGCAGGTGGGAGGCAGGCGGTACTTTCTCTTTTTAAACTGTTAGAATGGTTGACAGAGTGTTTGTGCTTCAACAGCCAACATAATCCCGTGTTAAACAGAGAAAGCCTGTGTCTGGATACGTGTTTTATTCCAATTCACTCGCCAAACACAACTTTGATGGTTACGCTGCTACGGTGCACTGATTGGTTAAATTAGAGTAAGACTGTTGCCATGGTTAAACAAAACAAAAGTCAACACTGACTCTGTTGTTTAAGGTGAGCCTAATTTTAAACACACAGTATTAAAAGCAAAGTAGTTCCTTCTTTGCACTGAGCACTGGCACTAGATGTCCCTGTGTATGGCAAAGCAGTCCAGGTGAGTGTATTTTCAGGAGACGCGACCATTTGTTCAGTCTGCACTTTTAAACTGAAATGAAAAAAATTGAATGATGACCACGAACAGAAATGGTTTCATAATCAGTGTTGGATTACTTGAAAAGTTACTCAATTATTCAACAAATCCTTGTGCTTGTTGGCTACCAACACTGTTTGTTTTTAACCCCCCTGGGTGGCACTGTTTAGCAGCTGCAGAACAAGCTGCCAGAAGGCATTTTAACATGTGATTCACATTGTGAAACAGTAGCAGTTTGGCTTGGTTAAGGCATGAAAACTACATAGTTAAGGATATGATCATATTTTGGCTTAAATAAGTATGTTATGGTATGCGTAATTTCATGTAGCTTAAAACTTTTAACCTTTTAACACGCAACATGAACATGAGCCTCCTGGATGAGGATTTACATTGAAGTCACTTAATATGCCAGTGTGGTGCTAACCGCTAATGGCTAACTTGTGCGTCGAGTCACCGAGAGGTGTGACAACACATCGGTATTTGACGACTTGGGAAGAACGGAATCACATTACCTTACTGATTACTGAAACATCAAAGGTAATTTCTTATGTTCCCTGTTGCATGCTAATTTTGTTACTTGGCCCAGTTCAAAAAGTCAAAACAACCTTTGCATAAGTCTAAGCCTCTACAGCCATATTTGCAGTGCATCTTGACTCCACTCACTTTGTTTTTTGGTTTTTATGGTAATGTAAACATAGTAAATGGTACTTTTTTGGTGTCTGTCCCGAATGTCCCATGTCCTATGACCAAACTGGAACTTCCCAAGAAACACCGAAAAAAAAGGTAACAGGAACAGAAAGGCTACCAACCCAGGTGCTAATTTTCCATTTTCAGTGTGTAGGTTGCTAGCTCACAGGTTGTTGTCGTTTCCTGGGGGATGCAGATAGCTGATGCCAACATGCCCCCTTAAACGAGCGACCAATAGCAGGTTTATACCCACAGAGTACAACCAGTGAATCGGACTACACCGTGGCCAATTGACCAGATGTATAAAGAGCCCCACCCCTTCAACATCCTCTGTTATAAGAGTCATGTGGAGTTCAGAGTGGACCAGAGGAAAAAGGGAGTGGTGAGGTTGTCAGTGTGGCAGTAAGCAGAAGCACCAAAAGCATGCTGAGTTGAGTTAAGTCAAATTGCTCTGAGTCAAGTCAAGTTGAGCCATAGTGGACATATGGCAATGACATACAGTATATAAGAAATGGACTACATGAAGGCTCCCCAGACATAAAGACAAACACCTCAATCACCCCCTGGTGACTGGCTGCTGTACAAGTCTTAAATGGCGTCTCCCTAGCGTTAATTTATTGTGAAAGTCTGTGACACAGTTTTTGACCCCACATCCTGCTAAACAATGGGACATAACTATCTGATCCGACAGCGATGTAAGCTAGCTGCTGGCTAAAATTAAAATAATTACATTTGGCAAAATTAGTCAGTGCATACCAAATTGTGGACAATACATCGTCGAAAGACCAAATTGGATGTTTTGGAGAAATTTGATGTGCTCAAAGACTGTGAGAATAGCGCTGCCAGTGGCCTTGCTGCTTATAAAAAGTTTCAAGAAGTATTAGCTTTTGATAGCCGCAAGTGAGTGTTGTCGTGACTGTGGAAACACATCGACAGCTGCAAACACATCGATAGCTGCAGGGGCACCGGTGTTGCACCAGATCAGAACACAAGTGAGTGAGAAGTGAATGACTGTGTGTTTTGTCACGAACGTGGGTCGGGTTGCGGGGTTTATATTCACAGTTCCGGGCAGGTGCGGATTTGACTTAGAGATAATTGCAGGTAACAGGTCGGTTCCAGCTCTCAGCTTTGCGGGTGGGGGCGGGTTTACGAAACTGGACCCATGCAGGACGTGTTCTAGCCGATCAGCAATAAGTTGCCTTTGTGCTTGTGCACAAGACAAGGGGAAGGGGAGGGGGAGCGAAAGGGACAGTAAATCTTCTGAATGTGCACTGAGGGAGAATTTGTTTGGCTGCTGAGTTCAAATTATAAACAATCTTTCTCCAGAATTACATTTTCCACCTTTAATGGAGGCTGACCAGTGACTAATGTTAGCTGGCCAGCTACAAACACAACATATTAAGACTTGGAGTTCCTGGAAGGCAGACTCCTCCTGCCTCAGTCATTTTGCATAGGATATTATGTGTAAATGTTTTGTATGATATGATACAAACCATCTTGAGATCCACGGTGAGTACATTTGTGTCAAACATCTCACATTTTGGACATTTTTAATGGTTGTTTCAATTGTCTTATTGTTTGCTGTTTCATGACAAGCTGTTTCACATCTCAGTTTACCTCAATTTGGTCATTTTCCTTGTCTTCACTCTCAGCCCTCATCTTTTAGAACATTTTTTTCCCCCTCTACACGGTTCTTTGCCTCTTCTTATGTTACCAGTCATTTGCTCCGTCCATCCACAGACCACAGCAGCCTTGTTTTGAGAGCATTACAGCCTGTTCTCTCCGTCAGCAGGGAAACCCCAGCAGGGAGAACCGATAGGATCTAGTGGAACTCAGCAGCCGTCCTGCCAACATATTATAGAGAGAGAAAGATTAAAGTGCGCCCGGTCCGGGCAGCCAGACACACACACACACACACACACACACACACACACACACACACACACACACATGCATACAGAAGCAAGAATCCAAAGACCACACATACATGAAGGAAGGTATGTTTAAATCCACACACACACACACCAGCATGCTTAAGTCTTGCACTTAATGTTTTTTTACTTTATGCGTTTTTGCCTGAGCAACACTGTAGAACCAATGATGATTATTATCCCAGAGTTTTATTAAGGACTAGTGTGTCACCCAAAAATTAAATTTCACTCAATACCTACTCAGCCCTGTGCTGATGTGAGGATGGGTGAAGATCTCCAGTTTACAAAACACTCCCAGAGCTTCAGCAGAAAATACAATACATAAAATAGATAATTAGATAATAACAAATACATCCAATAATTACTGTGTAAAGGTACATGTGCCTTTTCAACGATATGTAACAGCAATATATAAATATAAAACAGAAATCTATGGAAAATATAAGATGGATAGAAATACAAGAATGAATGTTATGTACAAAAATGTGTCAAGCTACAGTCATATATAACACATGATGCATGATGAGTTACTGAACAAGTCACTATAATTTCAAGTCCGTATTGCACAAATGAATTATTGCAGTTATTGTATGACTGTCAGTAGTGCACAGTTGAAGTATAAATAGAGAACAAATAACGGGGTTATAGTTGCTGTCAGGAGTGAAATAAGTCCAGGATGAGTCTGTTTACTCTGAGTCGAACAGTTTGATGACCACAGGCAGGAGAGATTTTCTGTGGCGCTCTGGAGTAAGTCTGCAGAAAAAAGTGGGTGTATAGAAAGATACTTAGACAAACAGCTGGTGATGCTAATTCAATACAAGAGCATCAGTCAAACCTCAAACAAATGAAAACATGATGTAAATGTGACATTTATAATTGTTTCATGTAGTAATTCAAGGAAAGCAGAAGCTTAAATGGACGTTTGTACAAGCTTCATGTACATCATGATTTATCCCCCACATCTGTTTCATTGTACTTTGTCACATTTTGCTATTATTGATACTTTCATTATTCTATACTGTATTTTCACTCTTTTTTAAAGTGTAAACTGGACATGCACTTAAAACAGATTGATGGAAATGGACCTACTATTACTATGCTGATACATTGCGGACGTAGCCCTGTCCATCACTCCAACTTCCATTAAAAGTTCATTTCTATATTTATTAGGGGGATTACTTGCAAAATCCCTGTTGATGCTGCGACCATCTTTCTTTACAACTTTGTTTTGTTTCTGTCAAGTTTACACACAAACAAACAACACTGCCTCCCTGCCCACAGTTATGAATGTACGTTCAGTGACTCTCTCTGTCCAAGTCAGCCCAGCAGTTCACTTCAGCTCACCAAAGAAAAGAAAAAAAAACTACCATCCTGTCACCGTCCTCTAGTTCTGGTGGCTCAAACATGTCTGGACACGTCCAATAAAGCTGCTAAACGGAGCGTCCGTGTTTCAGGTCACTTTCAGGTTGTAGTGGCGTTTGACACTGAGACAGCAGACAACTCAAAACACACATAAAATACTGTTGCATACCTTTTCTTATCCATATGTGGACTGCATCACAGTGAAATGAAACCGAGCGAATGTCCATATCTCGAGGATCGAGGAATAAACACAGATGTTGCACTTCTTGCTCAATCTCCGACTGAACTCCGCTGACTTCTCACGTCAAGTGAGCCGTGCTTCTCATGAGATGTGCTATCTCATGATGGACTCTTTTATGATTAACTGCAGTACAAGACACAGACATAATAGAGTACAATATCATTGAAATGACCAATCATAAATCCGCAAATGTTTGAATGAGAGCCATGTATATTTCAACTGTGGAAACAAGGAAGAATAATGTGACAAATCTGGTTCCATTAAAGCTAAGAGGTCTTGAACTTCAAAATAAGCCATCTGTAATAAATAGAAAGACTCAAAGACTTTATCGTGCTACATTTTTGGTATAAACATCCCCCCTTTTAATTCTACATTTTATCTCATTCACATGATCTACTACAATAAATATTTTCATGTTGAGCGTTGAGTTGAGTCTCATTTTAAGACTAAAAACTGGACGCTGCTCAAACCATTTTTGGCCACTCAGTTTTTTACTGGAGAGCCATTAACTGGTATTATGAGTCCCCTCCTTTCAGTATTGCCAATTTATGACCCGTCTGTGAAAACATGACAGGACTTTCTCCTCCTCCTCCTCCGTCTTCTCTGTAGACAGAGGGATAACAAGACGAGAACTTTACCCGCCAGTTGAAGTCTCTGTAAGATGGTTCCCAGATGGAAGAGGGCTGTAAATCCTTGCGCTAAATGTGACGTGACGGATCAAAGTCCACATGTCGTATTCCTCCGAAACAGTGGCACAGGTTGGTCACAGGTTTTCTCTTGATCCCTGTGCTGAAACACAGCGATTCTCTTACGCCCCGAGGAGGTAAAATAGGAGGGGCATCACAGCAGTTATTGTTGCACATGTGCACAATGTTGATATTTGACCAGTGAACACACATCCAAAGGAACTTTATGTCTTTAACACAAACTGCCAACTCTCGTAAGATACCATATGTCATGACCATGACAATTTATCACTTTGTCATCAGTTCACTGAGGAATCTGTATTTATTCACTGAGTCACTGATCGTCCTGTGGAGGTTTAAAGGGACAGTTCACCCCAAAATGAAAAACACATATTTTCTCCCTGGCCTGTAGTGCTATTTATCAATCTATAGTGCTTTGATGTGAGTTTTGGAGATAGCAGCCACATTTCTGCCTTTTCTCAAATAAAATGGGACTAAAAGAAACAAGTCCTGTGTTGCTCAAAGGACCAAACATCTTTTTCTGTGTCATAGAATCAACCAGAACTAATAGAGAGACGATAGTTCCAACATGAAACTGCTCGCAACAAGGTCTGTGGATTATCTTGAGTAAACTGGTCAGGATTTTTGGAAAGAGACGCTGGTTTTGAATTTTTCAGATGTGTTTTTTGGTGCTCAGAGCAACACAGGACTTGCGCCATTTAGTCCCACTGTAGACAGATGGGCAGACATCTCTGCAGCTGATATCTCCAAAACTATGCACCCAGAAAATTTAGATGGATAAAGATCAGTACAGGGCAGGGGGGAAATGTATATTTTTGATTTCGGGTTGAAGTGTCCCTTTAACATTAGACATCCATCTTTTAAGCTGACAATCCATTCTGATTTTCCCACGCTAGTGAGACAGATAATTACATTAAAGTATGTCATAAATCTTTATGCTTTCGACAGAAATAACATAAAATGCACCCAGTAAAGTAATTTGTCAAGTGCATCAGAGAGCCATGAGTGTACGCAGTTTTTAGCAAGGAATCAAGCCATTAATGTAGCAGAAGCGTCAGTTACTCCTTGAACTTTTTGAACTTTTTGAATCTAAAATGGAGGAGAAAAGGAGAATCACGATTTTGCATTGTATATTGGACTATCAGCTTGTCAGATGTTTATTGCAACACTGTTATCTAGGGCTGGCTGCCATATAAAAAGTGACAATACCAGTACCAGCACCTGTGGCTGTGAGCAAAACTACATGAATAGTCTTTTTTATCAAGATTTGGGTATCAAATGTTATCCAAAAAGATATTAAGTCCCAATATCCAGTCCTACTGCCAACACACTAGCTTAAAGGACAAGCTCTGATCCCCCTGCCAGGGGATCATGTAGTTGCCTCTCTGTGTGCCTGCTTGTGTGAGTGTGCATGATCAACAAAACTACATCTTGTTGGAGCTTATCCTGTGTAGTAATGATGAGCCCATTTTTCTTTGTGTGTGTGTGTGTGTGTGTGTGTGTGTGTGTGTGTGTGTGTGTGTGTGTGTGTGTGTGTGTGCTGAAGGCCATCTGTGATTCACAACTTTTCAAAAACCTTGACAAAGCTTATTTCTGGCCTCTCAGTTTTTTTTGGTACTTGTACTCTTATTGAATTCGTACTTAGGTATGCATTTAAACTATGTTACCTATTTAGTTATTTTTAAAGCTTTCCTCTGCGTTTTTCTTAAACTAATAATGACATACAGATAAAAAAAAACCCTGCTGCAGAAGGCAAGGTGAGTAATTTAGACTGAAGTTTTGAAGAAACAGAGGAAGAAATTGAATCCCTGCTATCGACAAGGCATTTGCAAATATGAAGTAACTAATACTTATTTTTTACGGAGAATGCTTTTAACTTTTTTACTTAATTTTTTAATACCAACAGTATTACTTGTAACTGAGTAACATTTCAGAAACGTAACAGTACTTCTACATGAGTACAGCTTTTCAGTACTCTTTCAGTACTCTCTCTGGCAGCAGGATGATTTGTTTCAAATGTTCAAGATGTACTATTACCAATTTGAATCTTTATATTTCTCACCTTCAGTGCACACAGATGTAAAGTCAAATGCGGTGCATGAAATGAAGTGTGACAAAGGCTTTGGGAGTGTTTCGTCTCTCAAAGCTTTATCTCTGGCAACGGTAGATTGGTCCACTATTGAGCCATGACGGAACAGACAAAAAGAAAAAAAAAAAACACTTAAGTGTTTTACAGCTCAGCCACCCATAATGATCCTCTCTTTAGAAATCAATGAGAGCAAAGGCTAGAATTACTTTTTAGAAGACGAACAGACGTTAACACTTCTGGAATGTTTGTATTGATCAGATGCTCATCTGTGCTGCTTTTTGGGACCCGGTCCTCCTGTGTAAGAAAAAACATGACAAATATGTGAACTGTAAAAATAAAAAGGTTTGAAAACATACAAATTATCAAGGCAACATGATGCGATAGATTTTTGAGTCTTCTCAGCTTTTGGCTACTGCTGTTGACTTTACTTTGATATTAAAGTTTAGACAAGAGTTCTGCCAACTTGGAGCCTCCTGTTCAACTAATTGTTGCTATTCTTGTGAGGCTAACAATGAAATTCTTGCTTCATTGCCATGTATTTCCACCTTAACCAACACAGATATTCTTGTTGAATAAACTCGCTATTCTAATTTAAGTGAAATAAAACTTTTACCTTAACAAAATTAAATTAAATAAAAAGCAGAGCTGAAAAAGCTGAGCTAAATCAGACCTCAAATATGACATACATAAATAAAACAGATGTGTGTTACCTTGAGAACATTAAAGGCAAACTTTGCTTAGGCAAACTTGTTCACCCAAAAATGAAAATTCAGTCGTTATCTACTCCCCCTCATGCCAACTGAAGGTGAGGTTTACTTTCACAGGAAATCAGTGTTGCATAATCTCCTACACAATGTGCAACAAGGTGTAATTCAAGTTCTCCATAAGCCCCAACATGCCAAGTTGACATGAAGGACATCATTTACATCATGGTTTTAGCCTAAGTCTTCACTGTAGATTCCTAGCTTGCAGCCATGTTCACGTGCACACCATCTGAACTGGGTGTGTGGTGTGTGAGCGAGTGAACGGCATGTTGGGGCTTTAGGAGACTTGGATTACACCAGACAAGCAGCATGGAGGAATTTTATGTTTGTTTGTTTTTTAAGTGTTTTTTTTTTTTTTTTTTTTTTTATTCTGTTTGACAACTGGTCACTGTTCACTTAAACTGGAGATTCTGCAATGATGTTTTCCTGTGAAACTTTTGGGTGAACTATCCCTTTTAACAAAAATTCCAAGAATCCCCAACTACCAACTTTGGCCACACGGTCAGTCACACGGTCAGTCCTCAAAACGGGTTCAGGCCCACATTCTCAGACAAAAAACCCCCTGTAGATTTGGATCTACAGGGTTTCCCACAAGAAATACCAGGGTGCTGTCATTGCAAGTCAAAAATCCTTGTAATAGTAATTTGAAAATTCTTGTAAGGACAACAATAGAGGGAAATTTTTCTTCAGATTACTTTGAAGTCCTCAATGAGATGAATTTAGCATTTTTGTGGCATGGATGCAAGTATATATAGAGACACACACACTTAACATACACTCAAGCACACACACACACACACACATAAATTCCATCTCCTCTCTCACCTCTCCATGCACCTAACACCCATCTTGAAAGATGTCGATGGACTGGTCGCGGTGTAAGGTCTCAGTGAGATGTGTTTGAAGTGTGTGTCGGGGGGTTGTCCAGCTGGGTCATTGTCCGCTGACACACACACACACGCACACACACACACACACACACTCTGACCTCCGGTGCCAGGCCCCGGGGCCGAAGACGCTGGTGAATAGGAAAGCAGATGGTCGAGAGGTGGCTTCAATGGAAAGTGAGAAAGAAAGGAAAAACAAGGAAGAGAAGAAAAGATGAGGACAACGTCCGAGATTAAAGAGATGGGCAGGTGTGTGTGTGTGTGTGTGTCTGTGTGAATGTGAGTGTGTGCAGGTTTGTGTTTATGTTAAATGTGTCTGCTCTCAGTAGTCAGAGTCAG
Organism: Lutjanus erythropterus; assembly: GCF_056507025.1. Taxonomy (NCBI): domain Eukaryota; kingdom Metazoa; phylum Chordata; class Actinopteri; order Lutjaniformes; family Lutjanidae; genus Lutjanus; species Lutjanus erythropterus. The sequence continues at coordinate 39,990,653 of NC_139319.1, read as the reverse complement.
TATCTCTGTATCTTTCTATTCAGCAACAGGCAATAAAAGCTTTAGAAATGAAACTTAATACAACAGTGTTCATGCATCGTGCATGAATTCCCAGAGATACTCTCACTGCAGGCCACACACACGCCTCGAACAGATCTAGCTGTGTGTGTTACTCATTTCCCTGTAGGGGAATACTCTGCAGACATCTGCCTTGATGTTTAGCATTACTTATCAGATTCAGGGCATGAGACCTAACTGAGTGTCCACACACACAGAGCAGACACAGTTTATTTTTATTCATCGATTATTTGCAGCTGTTACTCCACTAAAATATAGTTTCTTTTAATGAGTGACTATGTTTAGCATTAGATTCTGTCCACTGATGAGTAGATTTGAGATTTAGTAGCTGGTATGCTGACAAAACATGTGATGTGCCACTTTTAGAAGAAATTTGCAACCTTAAATGGATAGTTTGTGTGGTAGTGGTAGATGTGAACACAGTCAGCAGCAAAACATATTTTGACCACCTAAGAAAAGGCCAACATGAAAAACAAAAAGTATCAGCTCTATATGGACGGGAAACTGCTGTTAGAGATGCCAAATATCACCACCAGACTACATCAGCAAAAACAGTGATGTGAATTACCTGCAGATCTGAAAGCAGCCTCTCTGATCTGTTTGCTTCATTGCTCTGGTGATTATGGTTGGGACTTAGAAAATTACACCCCACTTAAAAGATACCACACACCCCACTTAAAAAAATACAACCTATCCCTTTAATGACCCTGTGCTTTACTGGAATCAAGCCCTGTTTTCCTGCAATAAAGAGACAACACATTAGCAGATTGACAGGAAAATGTAAGCAGGCCAAAGGAGAGGTATTTTCAACCCCCTCTGAATTGTTTTCCGTAATAATGTTTCACGTCAAAAGGGACATAATGACCATTCCCTTGCCCCATGTTTGTTCCTCAGCAGCTTCTATAAACAGATCCCAAAATCAAGTTTCCATTAGATTTGTGAATGTTAAGCCCAAGAGTGCAGATCTGTGCCTCAGATGATAAAATGTGCCTAAAATAGTGGCCAACGCTGACCTTGGATCTGCCTATTGGTACAAAGTTTCCATGGCTTTGGCAATACTCTGAGGGAATCTGAGTTCCCACATAATGAAGTTTGAAAGATTGACTGTAGCAAGTTAGTGAGATGATGATGTGTGTGGCTTGTTGTTATTTAGTGATGTGCTTAGTAAAGATCATGTGAGATTATAAAGGCATCTGCCTCCTCAGGTACCAAACAAGCAATGAATGAAGGTCACAGTGACCTTTTTTTTTTCTGTAACCAGTGTATTATGAAGTTCAAACCAGGCCCGACTGGTCCCATCATGGAGCACCAGTAGAGTACTAATATTGTGTGAAAGGTCCAAATAGTGAAAATCATGGATAAAACTGTGAGATGGCCCTAGTCATAGTAAGAAGGGTACTGAGGGTGCTGCAGCCCGCTCAGCTAGGTGGCTGGGGTACATTTAATTTTATGTTGTGTTACACCCACAGCTGAAATATCTTTTATGTTGTTAATCTGCTTGACCCAAGCATCATCTCCAGGGCTGAAAAATTAAGCCAGCATGGAAGTTCTAATAAGTGCAGTTCCTCAAATGGCTCCAAGAGCAAGTCAGTCCCCATAGACCAACATATTGAAATGCCTGAATCTAGAACAGAAATAAACATGTTAAAGCCTAGTACTAAAAACAACGGTTTTGGTCTCTGTTATTTCCCATTCATGACAAGTATACGGTTGTGTTTTTTTTTAGAACTCACTTGTTTAAATTATATTAAGGCTAAAAGTTCTACTTAATTAAAGGACCATCTTTGTACAATTGGTACAAATTCAGTAAGAGAATATCTTGCCTTCAGAGGTTCTGTTTATTATTTTGTTTATTTTATCATAGCTCGCATACATCATAGTTGTCATTGTTTTATTTTTTGGTATTTGACTACTTCAGTTCTGGCACCCAGCAAGATGTCATTTTATCCTGTTATGTGACCTACTACACTGTGTTTGCCCCCACTTTTTTCCTTTATTTTGCCTCTAGCTAACACCGTGATGTAATCATGGCGTCGGCCCAAAAAGGGTCTACAGTCTATGGTTGGACCAAAGCTGCAGAACCCTGCAACTCCTACTGAAAACATGACAAGAGTAAATTTCCTGTTAATATCTGTGTGTAGCCAGAAAACCAGTGTAGCCAGTTGTAAACCTGCCAGACATGAAAACAGCTAGAAGAGGTCCCTCAGTGCAGTTCTCCACCAGGCGACCCAAAACAAATATTTGGATGCAACCCTTTTATAATCACCAACATTTTGATTAGTTACTGAGAAGAAATATGTCATTAAATGACAGTAACTGCAACAGATTATATTTATATTGTACTAGTTACTCCGCAAAGTCTGCTAGTAAGCAAGCCACATCTAAACTTGTTGATGACTTGTGGCTCCTACCAATCAGGTTTTTCAAAAAAGTGTGAATCATCGCAGCCACAAGAGGTCCTTGAGCATACAGCCATAAATGTGTACAAAAAATGTTAAGCTGATTGGTCCTGTAGTATGCAAGATTAGCTGACAAAGGATCAAATAGTCACACATGCACACATATACATGCAACCGATCGCATGATCCCCTACGAGCTTATGCCTGGTGGAGGTAAAGATAATAATGAACCATGCCACAATAAAGCTGGAGAAGGGTGTAGAGGCAGCCAGTGAGAGGAGAGGAGAGGAGAGGAGAGGAGAGGAGAGGAGAGGAGAGGAGAGGAGAGGAGAGGAGAGGAGAGGAGACACCTGGTTTGTTTTCATGTCTCTGACTAAATCAACACTCACTGTGTGGGATCGGGCTTCTGTTGACAGCTCAAGTCAGCATGGTGGAGGCTGAAGTTACGGGGGTGAGAGGAGGAGGAAGGGCTGATTTGAAATTGGGCGCTGAGGTGTGCGGGTGAATGTGTGTATGCCCGTTTTATGGGTTGTGCGATCAACACATGCTTGTCACTTATCCAAAACCTCATCCTCACCCTCCGAGTATGTCCATCGCTGTAAAAATGTAAAAAATAATGTCTGTTATTGACAGCAGGATGTCAACAGAGCAAATTGCAGGGATACCAAGGCAATATGGAGGTTCAGGTCAGCTACATGGACACTTACAGAAAGTCAGGCTAATTGACCCTTTGTTGCACCCTTCCTCTGAATAGCAACAATTATAGTTTAACAACTAGGCACTGCAGGGCTGCCATGCTTTTACATTTCTCTACAAGTGGCGCACATGGGGCTCTAAGATGAGCGATCCTCTTTGTCTCAAGTTTGGAGGGTGGCGTCTGCTTTGTAGTCCTTCAGAAATGTAAAAAAACAAGACCAAATGTTAAAAACGGATTAAAATATGTCTTTGTCTGCTCTAAAGTAAGCTGCCAGCATTAACATGTTAACAAGAAATCCACTAACGGCAGTCATCATTTTAGCCGATTAAATCCACGGCTGTCAGCCAGAAATGAGAAGCTGTAACATAGGACCTATTGTTTTAAAAATTACTGCCAATTTTGATGCTAAATCTGCCTCCATTATAACTATGAACTGCATCTGTGCAGAGTGTGAATGGAAAGTTTGACAGACATAGCAACAGTAACTAAGGAGGGCCTGGCCTAGCAAATGGACAGTTAGGAGATGAGTTTGCTCCATGCACTTCCCAACACAAACACATCAGAAAACACTTGACATGTTTCAACATCTTCCTTTCAACATGTTGGCCGTGTGTTGACGAGGCTTCCTCCACCATCTGAAATCATTCAGAAGCATCAGTGAATCACTAAACTGTTTACTGTTGGGATCAAGAGCAAAGAGTGGTCGGAGTGCAGATTTGTGTGTGTGTGTGTGTTGAAATGTGTGCCTACGTGCTGCTGCATGTATGCACAGCATGTGTGTCAGGAGGAGAATCTGGTAGACATTATCACCACTCAGCTCTGTCCACAATCAGGAGGCACTTAAGCGTGTGAGACAATCATCGCAGGGATCACGAGGTCACCACATCAACCGTGCAGCCAGCAAACAAAAGGAAAGCATGTCGGAGGTTCACACAGGAGCCGGTAGCACTGAAGACACCACTTACACAGATGCCCGGTGAATGGAAAAAGAAAATAGCTGCCTGGATTACACGGTCCAGATGGAAGTGTGTTTGTTTTGTGGGCGTCATTTTTATTTACACCAGTTGACAGTAGCAGGGTTAGAGTCAAACTTTTAAATCATAAAACACATCTTCCATTGCATCAGGCTGCAGCCCGAGCTGTTTATTTATCAGAAACAGATTTTTTTTCCACTGAGAACCAGTTCAGCAAATTTCCTAATTCCCCAGAATCACATACTGACAGAATGACTAGCAGGGGACAGTGGATGCTTTCATGCCAATTGTGGCTCTTTTTGAGTAATGAAATCAGCCAATTAACCCCTGTCTCCTAAAATTAGATTTATGTTTTGCCTGTTTTGAGAGAAACATAATTGACCCCTCACTAAGCTTTCCATTCTCACACTGCACATATGCAGTTTATAGTGATATTTAACCTAGAAACTGGGAGTAATTGTTGAAATGCTTCAGATAAGTTAAAAAGCAGTGTCTCATTTCTAGCTAATGAGTGTAGATTTTGTCGGTTAAACGATAACTCACACAAGCAGATATCATAAGTGCAGCATGCTAATATGAACTAATGCTAATGCTTGAAATCCAAGTCAGCTGAGTTACTTAACGGCTGCATACATGATATAATGTTAATGCTAACAGGATGGGGCTGAAGCTACATCCCAGCAAACTCTGGTCAGATGGTTAAATAAGACCAGTCACCCAGCCAGACTGGGCTGAACCACAAAGAGCTGAGATAAACTGGCTTAGACCAGCACCACCCCATATCCTCTAACTAATCACAATTTAACCCCTGAGGATAAGACACGACTTTGGCAGATGCAGTGACACAAGTCTGTCTGGAGCTAACGTTACTCATTTTTCCCAGGTAACCAAATGTTACTCTTCTACCGCACAAAATTCTGTCACCTGAGAGTGGTATTCACACTGTTTTCAATGTTGATGTCAATGTCATAAGCTTTACAGGTATTTGGTTATGCAAAAAAGTATTGGAAAATTGAATTTTGACCTGACAGGATGAGTTGTAATAACTCATCTACCACCACTGATGGGTGCATGAATGTGTACATCAAAATTTGCAACAGTCGATTCAACAGTTGTACAGATTTTCCATTCAAGTTAACAAATGTTCCACATGGTGGAGCTGGAAGAATAGTCAGAGGATCACTCCGGTTCATTCTCTGGGGATTATCAACGTCTGTGCAAGAGTTCATGTTAACTTATCCAATAGTTGTTGAGATTTTTCAGTCTGGACCAAAGTGTTAGACTGACCCAGCAGCACTAGAATGGCTGGATGAAATCCAAGCACTATTTATGTTTCCCTCACAATGCATTTTCTATTGCATCATTTCTCTGAGACAGGTTGGACGCAGAGTAATCTGTCCATCTGTCCTGCTGAAGTGTCCCTGAGCAAGACCCTGCGTCCCTGCCAGCTCCATGGTTGCTGTTCTTTAGCCGACCCGGTGGTCTGACCTCCCCGAATGGGAGCAAGAGAAAAAAGGATTTGCCTTCAGGGATCAATAAAGTAACACCCTGTTATTGACAGCAGGGAAACTGATGAAATCAGCAGATGGAAAGAACAGAACCATATCATTAATCTATTTTATTTGACTGAGGAATATGTACAGTTTGCTCTTTAGATTATATTCAGCTGGTGCTGTTTTAAGAAGTGACTCACAATAAGTAAAACTGTAAAAGTATCTTTAACTTTAAGTTTATCAAGAAAGAAAAAGAATTAGGGTGTGTGAAGGTCAGAGGACAACAACAGTAACAAAATATTCCTGTGACCTCCTGTGGGACTGAGTAGGATTAATACATGCTTGGAAAAGTAATAAGAAAAAGAAGAACAAAGAGCTTGTTGAGACAAAGTTTATTAGAGCAGTTGGAGGATGAAGATATGGGAGAGTGAAGTGAGACTGGGAGGTATGAAGTAGAATATATCGTATTACCAGCATGTCTTAGCAAAATGTCCGGCCAATGGAAACACAGATTACACCATTATTCTTTTTCTTGAAAATTCTTTATAAAAGTGTTTCCTAACCTTTCTTATTCTACAGACACAGCGGCCCAGCTAATCAAACCCAAACCATCAATTTTAGTAAATGTGGGTCTTATAGTCATATCACGGTTTATAGATCAACCAGGTTCTGAGATCTCAGCTCCACTTTATCACTGACAGAATCTGCTCTTCATCAGTGCTGATCCATGCAGACTTTGTGTCCTCAGACCTCAGACATTCCAGGATGTACATCTGTACTACTGTAGGACATACACTTGTGAAATAACTAACACTAAAAGCTAGCATTCAGAATTTTACTCATATAAAATTAGAAGCAGTGTTGAGTTACTCTGAAAAATGGAAGAACTCTTTATAAAGAAATATTTCCCTTCAATCTCATCTAATTGCATCAGCTGATGGGCTGCATGTAGGTGAAACAGGATGAAGCTTCTCTCCATTAAAAGAAAAGTTGTGTGCACATTTATGTATGAGGCACAGCAGCATAACTGCGTTACTGCACGCATGGAATCATTTAAAATGACTGAACGCAGCCTCTCTAACAATTTAAGTAGATAATTTATAGAAAACACTCAAACATTAATACAACGTGCAATAAAAAAATAACCTGGAAAGCTCGTACTGCTCTGCATCCTTTAAAAGATGATTTAATGATTACAAAGACTGCTTTCTGTCATTTTAAACATTTACATGCACACAGTAATGTCACTGTGGTAAGTATTGTTAACATTTAAGCAACAAAACTAAACACTGTAGTTATAAACTTGACAGGACAGGGACGGAAACTCTCCACAGTAAAAGGAAATCAGTTTTTAGCCTTCTCTGATGGAAGTCAGGATTTATATGGCTACTTTACTCCAAAAAATGTCACTGTATGAACTGTGACTGTGTGTTTGTGAGGCCTTTTGGACGAACACAGGACATTAGTTAATATTAAATCCTGTCTGGCTTTAACAGTAAGGACAATGATAGATTATATTTTATATATTTTGTAAGGATTTATTAAAATTTATAATTCCCTTGAAAATAATTATGAACATAATTATGAGCTCATATCTTTCCAAGTACCACCATAATCTGTGACTAGTGCCCACACCCATCATGTAAATGTACTTGTAAAAAAGCCTAGAACTTAGAAAACAAGTAAAAACTACTTCAAATCTGTGCTTTTGTGTAGGTCTTTACTACACACACGCACACTCACTCCGTCTGTCTGGTCTGCATTATGACTAAATCATCCATGCGTCATAAACTTTGACTCCTTCCTAACGACAAACCCATAAAAGAAATCACCTCTGAGAAAACAGGCGTCAAAAGTATTTTTCCAAACAAGTCCACAGCATTAGCCTCAAATGAGCTGTTACACAAGTTCACACCCAAGCACCAACCTTCTGTTAATTTACCGTTTTCCATCCGACTCAGCCAAGCTGAACAGGTTAGTAAGTCAAACAGTGGGACCTGTTGCCCAGGTGGAGTCCTGGACACGTCCATCCGCAGCAGGCGGAGCCCAGACTGAGTTATGGAAGGAGAGGGAGCTCGGCGGGGCGCCAGGACTCGCTCCACTGTTTATTTACACTCCTGTTTAACGAGCTTTATGATTCATAAGCCGCCGCTAACGGCCTTTATGGGACCAAATATTTATGTAAGTTAGACCTCTGGTCACTGGTGAGGAAATTCACAAACACACACACAGAAGTGCACACACACACACACACAGAAACACAGTGATCTGTTTTTCACTCTCCTCAGAAGCTATTTCTCATTATGTGCACGTGGCCCCAAAACACCTCAAAGCAGACAACTGAGATTAGCTACTGATGAATGGCTAAAACACAAATCTGTGTGTGTGTGTGTGTGTGTGTGTGTGTGTGTGTGTGTGTGTGTGTGTGTGTGTGTGTGTGTGTGTGTGTGTGTGTGGGTGGGTGTGGGTGTGTGTGTGTGTGGACATGTATTATTCATGTGGTGTGGACATAAATCTGTTTACACACTCATATTGTGGGGACCAGCCTTCCTTATGGGGACCAAATGTAAGTCCCCATAAGGTAAATCATTAAATCTTAGGGTGAAGACTTGGGTTAAGGTTAGGTAGGGGTTAAAATGTAGCACACAGGGACCATGAGAAAAACTTTAAAAATATCCCTTATTGAACAATTATTATTTGGTTAAAATCCCTCCATCAAGAAATGAAATAAATAAAAGTTTTAAAAGTTCACAGCTAAATTAAATAAAATGAAGTCTGTTAAAATGAACATTTATGATATAAAAAAACAAGAATAAGATAATCATATGAGATAGCTTGAAGTAATAGGTTTTCTTTGGTAGATAAAATATTTATACATTGATATATACATATATTTATACACTAAGTGCTATAAAAAGTTAAATAATTGCTAGGTATAAAACCAACTTAAATAATAATAATAATAATTTAATAAAATGAAAGACGAAAAGTTAAGAGTTAGGGTTAGGCAAGTAATAATTATGGGTAGGATTAGAGTGAGTCTCCAGGAAATGAATATAAGTGGATGTAATGTCCTCTGAAGTGATGGAAACACGACTCTGTGTGTGTTAGAAGGAAAAAAAGAGTTTAAAGCCGGACTGACCGATGGAAAAAGGGGCACAACAAAGAGAAGGAGGATAAAATGACAGCCCTGCAGAGGCATAAGAGGGATGATCAGAGAACGGAGCAGGGGCCGGCGGGGACTTAACTCGGTCACACAGGGAGAGGAAAGAGAGAGTGATGGAGTGACGCAGTGAGAGAGCGATGGTGCTGCTGTCTTCACTGGTGGCTGCGCATGATTAGCTGAGGAAGCTCTGGAGCTCTGGTTCCCATTACCACCCAGCTCATTCCTCTGAACCTGTCTGCTGCACGGTACGGTGACGTAGGCCGGGGAGGATTTAGTGATCTGGGTGGTTCAGGGAAGTCATGCCTCATTTTCACCCTTTTTCTAATTGAATATGTTTATACTGAGGGACACTGCTGATCATTTGGGCACCTTAAGCTGAAGTGCTTTGTGATACCGTTTATCACACAGATTTACTGCAAAATTTAACATTTTCTGATAACTGGAGAATGGATTAAAATGGTCAAAGGTCACTCCAAAATACCACATTAAGACACCAAAATGTTGAGGAACACCAAATAAAAATTATGCTGTGATTTGGACATTTCTGCAAGAATTGAATTCTCCACTTCTCTAGTTTGTGTTTCTGAAGTTTCATGACATAGTAATTATCCTAGGAATCAGTTTTCTTTGTCTTTTTATACAGAGGAGTCTTAGTTTTCCATTCAGACCCAGTTTATGATATTCCAAAACTGCTGATGATTTTTTTTCCCCCCAAAACTGCATGGGATTAGCATAAAGTGGGAATGTCTGTTTTTATTCAGATCTCTTGAGGTGAGAGCCCAAAATGGTCATGGCAGTTTTCACCTCAAAAATCTAGCGTACCTTTGGTACACTGGTGCCGACAGGCTCCTTAGGTTCTTTCAAATGATACCACCTCTCCTTTTAGCCTGCTACAGCTGTGCCTCCCCGTTCACTTTATTAACGCAGTAGGTAGAGCTGTGAAAGGCTGTTTTGGTGCTCCCACCCAGCACTTTGTGCCCTTTGTGCCCCACAGCAGCTGTTAATATTGACGGTAAGTGAAGGAGAACAATATTTTAAATTAAAATGGTTCTAATCAATATTTTTATACTAACAATGTATCAGAATGTGAAAACAATGTGGAAGAGGTCGCCGGGGTGAACCTACAGAGAATTTCACCTGAATCAGCAGCTCCTTCTGTCTTCACAATCCTCTAATTCAGTCGTTTAGATCCAGGGCTGCACAGTATGGTGGTAAAATCAGATTGCATTTAATTTGAAGTGTGATATGTTTCACAATTAGTGGGAATTACAGCTGCAGCAATTAGTCAATTCATCGATTAGCTGATTGGAAGAAAAATTAATTGCCAACTATTTTGATAATCAATGAATCATTTCAATCATTTGTCAAACCAAAATGTGATTTTTTTTCTGGTTCCAGTTTCTTAAAACATAAGGATTTGCTGTTTTTCAGAGTCTTTGGGTTTGGGACTGTTGGATGAACAAAATAAGCTATTTGAAGATGTTGCTTTGGGGTCTGTGAAATTATGATGAGCATTTTTCACAATCACGGATCAATTAAGATATTGTGAGCTGGACTGATTGATAATGAATACTGTTACTTTCAGTCCTATCAAACTATTAAAATCATGATGATGTGACATTTGTTGAAGACAGAATTTTGCTTATTTTTTTAATGGCCAGAATTTGAGATTTCAAAGGACTGAGGTGAACATAAGGGCAATTAATAAACAAGAGAAACTTTTCTTTTTTCTTTTTTTTTTAAACATTCAAACATTTATTTCCTCTGGTCAAACTACAACTCCACATTTTTCTTTCTGAATATGCATAGACAACCTTTAAGATTACTCGTTATGCTTGCGCTTCAAATTATACTTTCAGCAACAAGGCAGTGCTACAGTTATTTAAAAGTCAGCTGAAGTGACTCTCTGTCTGTCTGGTGTGTATGTTTGTGGCGTGGAATGTGGAGTGGTGTTGATTTGAATGTCAGTGTTGGTTAATCTTCTCCAGACCTGTCCTTTATAACCCTTTAGAGCCCTTTATAATCCTTTAATAACCTCTAGCCAGAACCCCCTTTATGGCCTTAATCATGTTGGCAGGGGTCAATTCACTAGCACCAATCTCTCCTCCATCACTTCCTCTTCACTTCTCTTTCAGCTGACCATCATGAGGGCAAAAAAATAAAAGCCCTGCTTGGTTTCACTGATCAGATATCTGTTGTAAAATCTTTTTCCTTATTCAAGGGTCCCTAATCTGTGATGATTATCTTTTACAATTGAATGAGGGTATTTAAAGCTACCGCTAGGCTGGTAAAAAATCTAAAATGGTACTGGATTGGACCCTAAACACCCAAAAGTGTCCAGAAATCTCAAAATTGTCTACCTTTCCCCTCTATCACAAATGTGATCAGTCGTCTGTGTAATTCAGCTGTACATACCCACTGAGCTCAAGACGAATGTGGCAGTTCCTACAACATAAACAGAAGATTTCTCACTTTCCCCCATGTTTGCTTTAATCAGAGTTCCTCAGTGATTAGCATTCAAATGCTGCTTTGGGATTATTAAATTTACACACCAGCTGCACTCGAGATGGATCCACTGCATTACAAAAGAAACGTACGGTCAGTGTGGATTCATATGTGTCCAGAATGATTTATTTAAACTCCTTGCTGTGCCAAAATAATTTGTCTGTGATTAGTTTTCACTGAAAACACTCAGCTGTATGTTGAACTGGTCCAAGTTTGTTTAAGGATCATTTGAAGCATCAACAAAAGAGGTCTCACGCCGAGCTAACAGGGAGACCACATACATAATGATAGAATAAAATAACAGATACCAACTGTTATAAGATAACATATTGACTTTTCAAAGATTAATGTGTTCTGTTCTGTGGTAGCAGGGACTTTCTTGTTCATAAGACGCACTGTTAAAAATTTATAAACTATTTGTTTTAACTTGAAAAAGCTGCTGTCTTGGTGCCTTAAAATTTTAAGTTGACTGAATTTGAAAAGACAAGGTGAGGTCATTTTGAAATGCTGTGTTTTCTTGTCAAATAAACTTGGTATTCATTGTGAAAACAAGCAAGCATGACTTATCATAAAGTGTATTAGAGTAAAACAGCAAGTTTCATGGTATATATTTTCTTGAAGTTATGAAAAAGACAGGGTTTAGGTGAGTGTTAAGTCTAAAACATGCATGGTGGGAAGTCTGCTAATATACGGACCATGTTTCTTTTAGAAACTTAATTTGATGAGTTAATTGAACATTTCAAGTCAAAAGACTCCTGAAAGTAAACAGGATTATTTTTTTTAGTTTAATTAACTTGAATTTCGAGAGGGACCTGGCTGCAGGGAAGATGGCGGACAAGGGTGCCGCCATAGCTCTACTCCATACCGGAAGTCCAATCCGGAAGTCGGTCTTCTTCGTGTATCTTGTCGCTTATAAGGCGCTCCATCATCACGGAACGTCCAGACGGTAGATATGAAGATACGAAGAGATAGAAAGGTAAGCGAAAGAGTGTTAATTATTCTCTATCTAAAAAGTATAGAGTGTTATCTAAGATACAATTCTATGTTATCTACAAATGTGACAAAGAATTAGAGTGACATGAGTTGGGAAGGCTGTTTCTCCGCTTGACTTGATGGTCCGGGCTAACGTTAGCTTAGCTAAAGAAAGTGTGCAACATCGCCACCTGCGTTTATTGATAGCAGGACAGCGTGTCGTGAGAACGTGAGCGCTGAAGGAGAGGACATTATAAGCAAAAAGAAGCACATGTGGTGTTAATCTTGTGATCTGTGAAGTTTTCTAGATATCAATGTTGTTTGACATCTCTATCTGGATTACAGTTTTCATGACGTATTTGCCGGATAGGCATGGATCTAATTCTACAAATTGACTTGCTCAGGCAACCACGGCAGAGACGGCCTCTGATAACGAACGACTGTGCATGGCTGATCCAAAGAAGTTCTGTGTTTTCCAGACATCAGAAAACACAGGACAGAGGTGGGTTTAAAAATTAATTTAAGAACTGAACACTTAAAGGCCTATTCACTGTTTTTAAGAAAGTGACTATCTTTTGTATTTGTGAAAATGCTTTCACATGCACTGTACAAGGATAACAATTGGATAGTGTATGTGTGTTTAATTTTAAATATAAAATGTTAACATCTTTTATGTGGTTAGACTGTTATACCCAGATGCAAATGTGCAAGGTCTGGCTGCACAAAGATTGTGTTGGAAAGTGTCATGAACATCTCAACGATGACTCATTCAACTGTGGATGCACAGATATGAATGACAGACCAAGGTACTACTACTTAAATATCTATATGTAGTGTCACACAAAAATAAAGATGAACACTGACATACTAAGCCTGCACTTTTCAAAGAAAGGCTTAATGAACCTTTATTTAAACCCTATGAGAAAATGCCAGCTTGGGGAGAATTAAACCCAAATATTAGCTGTTTTCACAGGTAGTGTTTAAAAAAGTCTGCTCTCTAAAACCATGTCAGAAGAAGAAGAAATTTTGGAAGAAAGAATTTAAAGTTTTATAAAGAAGATAACAGTTTTGACCCACAGGCATTACAATCATATTTTTATCACAAAATGTCAGGTGAACTTCATGTGGAGGTAACTTCCTGTCTATAATCTGGAGATGCTTACTGATAAATGATTTTGCAGTAGCTGCTGGCAGTCCTCATTTTTTTTTCATCTTCATCTGCAGGATAATGGATGCTGTTGAGCAAGGAGGGATTCTGGCAGTTATTTCCAAGGATCAGATCAAGGTAACTTTCAAATAGACTGTGTTGTTGGTAATTACATTCTCTATCAGTGATTACATGTTCACCCTTTATCCTTTGGTTTCAGAGCTTACACGATGATCTGATGAATGGAACAATCTGTTCCAATAGGATGTTCCTATGGCAGAACCCATCCACCTCAATTAATCTGAAACAGCACTTAAAACTGAGGACCCTGAACTTTAGTCACCAGTGGGTAAATGAAAATGTCATCAGTCATGTGTGTGTTTTCTCATAGATGTAACATATAAAAGATGAATTTATTGATTTGTACTTTTCTTTTCAATAGATCTTTGAGCTACTGCGGGTCATTGAGGAGGTCACAGGTGGAGGAGCTCAAATAAAGAGGGGGAGATAAGACTCCTGGATTTTGTCTTCGATGTTATGCTCCCAGAGGTAAGATGGTCAGTCTAGCTTGCTTGGGAAATGAAAGGAATTTTTGGGGTTATTGTGGTCAATATTTTATTCCTTTGGAAAACATAAAAACAAAACAGTGCACTCTTTAGAGCATCACAAAGTATGATTGGATCATTTATCTGTTTTTCAGATACTGATCAAAATCTTGGAAGGAGAAGGAATGACCCGACTGCAGGCGGAAATCGTGATGGCCAGTGGGAGCATGTTTTAAGTCTGACCCCCCCAGAGATCATGATGTATGGTAGAAGCCTTATTTAACTGTTGTTTTATTGTTCATTGTTTTTTTTGTTTTTTTCATTGTTTCATGTTCTGTTTCATTTGATCATCTCAATTGTTCATACTTTCCCCCTGTTTTTGATTTTATTTCTTTGTATGTTTTTTCTATTTTGGAAGATTTGGAGATGGAACGCAATAAAACTTTTATCACAAAAGAGAAGTCCAAGTCAAGTTCTTAATGTTGTTAGCATGATAATGTGATGTGTTTAACTGTATTCCAGAAATAAAATAGAATTAAAGCTGCAAGCAGCGTTTTACGGGCCCTCGCACCCCCGCGCCACTCGGGGGGGCCGGCGGCCGCGGCCTCGTGGCAGGATTCGCCCCGGGCGAAGAGGCTCTGTGATTGTCACGGCCTTTTGACGTCCCCTTAAGGAATTCGACGTCGCTTCCTGACGCCGCTACGTGGCGCTGTGAGTATGTCTCCTGCTTGTCACGTGGATGTGTTCAGACCAGGACTTCTATGACACTTGTGAAGTTTGGTGGGGATCGGACCATGTCCGCCCAAGTTATGGCAATTTCGTGTTTCATGGCGAGACATCAAACTTCGCCGCCACCTGACGGCCACACCCTTCAAAGGGGGCGTAAATCTTTAATACCTTTTGATCACAATGTTGTCTAGATGGTACACAGTGATTTTGAACCCGTTCTGATCAATCCTGTAGTAGGAGTTCGTTAAAATACGACACGTGAGAAACGCCAAAAATGGACGCAAAATTCAAAATGGCTGACTTCCTGTTGGGTTTGGGCAATGGGTCCAAGAGGCTTTTTTGTGCGTCTGGGTGTGATACATATGTGTACCAAGTTTCGTGCATGTCGGTGAAACATGCCGCAGGGGCTGATGTTTAAGGGGCGTGGCCAAACTATTTGGCCACGCCCATTAACGAAACTCATATCACATGTTCAGGCCTGGACCATTAACGCACATGTCAAGTTTCAGGCAGATTCGACTAAGTATAGTGAAGTTAATGCTAATTTTTCATTTTTGGCGAAACATCAACTTCGCCGCTCCGTCACGGAAAGACAGTGTGACATCATGGCACGATTTTCATAATACACGATTATCAACATGTTAAAGACGGTTTGACCAGATTTGAGTTGGATATGGTCAACGTGCTTGGAGCAGGACCTCAAAGAGTAAAACATGTCATTTCCTGTCGCCACCAGGGGGCGCTATGACAATTACAGAATATTGTGACATAGATGTGTTCAGGGCGGGACTATTATCCATCCCAGCAAGTTTGGTGCAGATCGAACCATTTATGCTAAAGTTATAGCAATTTCGTGGTTTTTGATGTGGGTGTTGCGAGATATCAAAATTCGCCCTTCCGCAGCGACCGCGCCCTTCAACGATACGAAGATCTTTTAATAACTTTTGATCACACAGTTGTGGAGCTCACACAAACCGATTTTGAAGTCATTTCGATGAAATCTGTAGGAGGAGTTCGTTAAAGTATGACGTGTGAAAATGGCCAAAAATGACCTTATTTTGAAAATACAATTCAAAATGGCCGACTTCCTGTTGGGTTTAGGGGGTTGCTCCAAGAGGCTTTTTTGTCTGTCCCGGCATGATACATATGTGTACCAAATTTCGTACGCCTAGGTCAAAGTTAAAGCAGGGGGCTTCAATTTTGAAAACTGTTAGGGGGCGCCATTGAGCCATTTTGCCACGCCCCTTTGTAACGACCATAAAATATCGAATTTTTCGCAAGACCTGATGAGTGTGCAAAAATCTGGGACTTTTTGAGCCTGTTTAGGCCCTCAAAAATGCGATCTTAGGGGAAAAAGATAAATAATAAGAAGAAGAATAATTCCTTCAGTTTCAATAGGGCCTCGCACCGCCTTCGGTGCTCGGGCCCTAATTAATAGAATACTGACAATCTGACAATAGGAAAATCTAATTATTGCATTAATTTAATAGTTAAACCTGGAAATGAACACATCTCCAGACCCAGGAACCTCAGTCACACTTGTCCACTTGGCCACTGTGTTGGTCATGATGCCCCTCTCTCATCCTGGAAGATCCCTAGTGGGTGAGGAAACGACCAGCAGGATTGAAATCATTTAGCTAAGCTTTTCTCCTATGCTTTTGAGCAAAGAATGTGTGGGGAGTCTGTACTGTGTTTAATGAAGGAATCTTCTGGTGGGCAGGCTGGGCCATATACAGGAAAGGTAGGGAGAGCATACCAGCTTCCTGCAAACAAGATCCTGTATAACATCTGGGGAATAGTTTTTACACTGTATTACCACTAATGATTTACAGGGCTAGCCTTCTTTTTAACACTCAACATAAATAACAATTACATTAACCATGCTAATGTGAAGGTGATTATTGTTCAGTTCTAGTGTGAATGATGTGAGAACCCCCCCCCCCCCCCCCCAAATCCTTGTTCTGGATGGAAACAAAACCGAGGAAACTAAATGGAAGTGTCCACCTCTGGTCAAACTTATGAGATAAAAAGTGACTTTTGTAAATATTTTTTAATTTCAACATTTTTTATCTCATAATTATGACTTATTATCTTTTAACTCATAATTATGATTTTTTCATCTAAATTCTGACTTAATAATTATTACTTCTTATCTCATAATTATGACTTACCTTGGGCATATTTTATTTTTTCAGTGGTGGAATTGGGCTTCCGTAGGTTTGAGCCTAAACATCCACCTCTGTAAGTAATGCGCGTTTAATGAGTTGGCTTGTCATGTCAGTTGAACAACTATGAAGAAAACATGAACAGTAATTAAAACAGAGCCAACACTGGTACAAATCATTGTTTTTACGGGACAGAGGACAAACTAACGGTCTGAAAAACATGTATGTAATGTCTGAATATCTCCTCCTGAACAAATAAACAGACGAGCTGCACTTTGTTTACACAATTTATAAAGATAATCAACCTGACTAAAAAAGTGTTTTCCGAAAGTTTTTAGCATATATTTTTTCTTCAAATCATAAAAATGAATGGTCTCAGGAGTTTTAATTCTCAGACAGCACATATTCTGATGATGTTTCTTTACAAAATGTAATGAGTTGATTGAACTCTACACGGTGCATTTATTCAACTCATCATTTCAATTCACAAGACTTCAAGTTAGAAGGAGTCGTGTTTATAAGTTCTGAAAGTAAATACTATAAATTTTAAGTTTAATTAACTGGAATAAATAAATATTTATGTTCAGTTGATGAGAAAGGATAAGTTGATTCCACTAACTTTCCAGATTAAATTTTACAGTGCATTAAACAAGAAACTTAAGATATTTTCCAGAAAGAATATCCTGTGTTTTGGAAATTAACTCTCCAAATGACCTTGGTCAGAGAAAACACCCCCGGGCATATACCTCCCACTTAAACACAGTATTTACACCCAAAACAGCTAATGCCTGCCAGTCTGGAAGTAAAAAAAAAAAAAAAACCCAAACAAAAACCAAATCTAAACATCTCAATCACTGTGTCAATCTGTTTGAGTTTAGACTCAGAGTGTTGTGAGTCTCGTCATGCCTCCACGTCTGAGGATTAAGGGGTTTGTTGGCATACAGGCTCTGTACTCCTATAGTCTTCTATACTCTCCTTTTTTACACCCCGATAAAGGCCAGTTTGCTCAGAGCTGAAATCCCCCATCATGAGCCTCCTCTAACTTGCTCTCCGACATCCATGATTACCACTTAGCTGCCGCTGTACCTCCCAGATAACTCAATACACTCACCTGCCAAGAAAAACTGCACCGTGCTTCAGGCAGAAGTTATGGAAATTTTGGAAAAAGCATATCAAATGTGTTGATGTGCATTTTGTTATGTTAGGGGTTGTCATTTGAAGAAGTGAAGTTTGAGAAGGGAAGCAGAAAATAGCCAACAAGATGAAGCTGTTGAGGGAAAAGAAGGAAGCAGATTGAGTTACAGAGATAATGAATACTGAGTTGATCCAGACGGCTCAGATTTTGTGAAATGAGCCCAATGGAAATTGGATTTTTTATTGAAAAGACATAAAAGAGAAATCTGTTTCACCATCACAGCTGCAGTGTTTAACATGAAATTTTGTATAAAAATGAGCACTTGTTTTTCTTGATGAGCTAGAAGGAAAGAATTTCTTATTTTAAAAGTTGTGATTTTGGAAACTATCAGTGACAGATCAGCCATCTGGAAACTGGGAAACATGCTAGAAAATCCACTCAACTATAGAGGAATGAGAATGAGTCACCGTTGCATTGACTAAAATAAAAGTAATAAAACAATAACAACTAGAAGAGGTAACACTGTAGAGTGCAGATCCTCACCAGACAACAGACGGTGAAGCACCTACTGCAATGACACCACAACTACCAGATGCAACCAGTGGAGATTTGCAACATCTGCCAACATTAACATGACAAAGAATGACTCATATAATGTATGCAGTGAAAACTTTGAAGGAATTTTAAAAAAGTAAGTTATATATTATTATTTTGTTAAGTTTCCTGTCTCTTGTAGTGTAAAACATTGTTGTAAATTGTTGTTAATAACTATAAATAAATTGTCATGTCCATTAAAATTAATATAAAAACATGACTGTCACACACAATTTCATATGACATCATTATATAGACTCCAGCAATCCTTGCAGCATCCCTTGTTTAAAAAACAGAAGGAACATTAAATATTTCATTTTTGGGACTGTGAGCTTTGTTCAAACATTCAGAATTGTTTAGTATTAACATGAACTAGTTCATCTAAATCTCTGTGAACAGAACTTTGAGCTAGCTCTTGTGAAGAGTGAACTTGCAACTAACAATTTAGCAAGTCAGCTAGCTCAGAGAGACTTCCCCGCCTTTTTCCAGTAACTCTTAATAACTTGTAATCGATAGAAATCAAAATAACTGTCAATTTGCAAGTTCGTTAGCTTGGTCGCTACAAGACAATAACAGTTTGTTCAAAAGATGTGCTTATACCATTGACTGTTATGGTCTGCCAACATTTTTTCTTTTGTTGAGCAGTTTGTGCTCCCACAAACCAGGACTAATTTAAAAACTAGTTGTGACCAGACTTGGAGGTAGAAGAAGAAGGAATTGTCTGATGCTATCTGTAAACGCAGCAGAAAGACAGTTGATTGCTGAATCTTATTCCCGGGATGTCAAATACCGTTACTTTGGGTTGGTGAAGCATAAATAAAGAAAAAATAAGAAAATACATTCTAAGGGCAGGATCTCTGCAAATGCAGGCGCGGCCACACACACATTTTGTGTGTGATTGAGAGGAATTATTTTTGTCTGAGTGGCCGAGACAAAATTCTCAGCTGGGACAACAAAGTTTATTCTTCTCTCTGCTGAGTCTGTGCATTGTTTATGTGAAGAGTATGAAAAGCATAGTTTGCCTTTAATGACAATTGCATTTCATGTCAGGATTTTGTCTGAAGGATTCTAATACAACCTCACATAGTTTTCATCTCAAACTGAGACTGTTGGTTATTATTAAGGATCATGTCTCCTAATTCTTGCACAAACACAAATGAATGTTGATTGATTGTGAAGACGTCTACACACCAGCATGAGCCTACCAGGAAAATGCGCACACACACACACAAACACACAGAGTCAACAAGGACCACTTCACCACGTAGAACACCCAACTGGAACCCAGGTTCTTCCAGAATAGCATTAACCCCATGACTTCTAGAGACAAAAACATTGGCTTCTATAGAAACCACTCTATAGGATGTTAGTTTTGTGAAGTCTCCAGGAAAATCGCAAACAGAGTCCTCTTTTGCCCCCCTTTTCACTCCACATTTTTACCTCACACAAACGGACAGCCATCATTCAAAACCCATCTCGTTCCAGTGGCCGACCCTCAAAGGCTGAGAAGCTGCCATTGAGGAAAAAAAATTGCAAAGAGGGAGAGTTTTCATGTTTCTAAGTCCACGGTCAACCTTTGAGCGCCGGACTGTGAATGAGCCTTTGGTGATGCTCAAGGCTTCTAATGAAAGGCATTAAGGACGTCTTGAGCTCCACCGAGGTCCAAAGGCCAGTAAAGGCCACATCTATTCACTCTTTAATGGTAAATCTTTACGCTTCCCCTGTCGTGTTTCTAAATCACTCACCTCTCTGTTTCGCACTTCAGAAATGCTGATCGGGATCATACATGCCAAACACTCACAATTTTTGCGGCAGACTCACATTTTTCATTCCCCTTTCTTGGTTTCCTCCTGGGGCAGAGGTGCCAAAAGTATGCACATTCTTCACTGAAGTGCAAGTGCAGGTATTTGTGTTAAAAAGAGCACTCTGATAAAAGTAGAAGTACTGATTCAACTTGTTCTCTTAAGTAAAAGTGAAAAGTACAGGCTCTGATATGTCCTCAAAGTATGTGAGTAAAAAGTTGCCCTTTGAAGGATATTTCTACCGGCTGTTTCCGTGCAAAGCTACCTGAGCCTCACCTTTTCTCAATGGATGAGTCTTTTTTGTCATCTTTATCTTGTTACGACTTTTTTGGCTTTAAATAATTTTAAGTTTTTATGGCCTTTTTATCATGCTATGTCTCATTATGTCTTTTACATATTTTTTTTCTTGTTATGTCTTTAAATATTTTTTCTCTTTTTATGTGTTTTTTGTCAATTTTGTTTTGTTCTGAGTTTATATATTCTTTTGGTCTTGTTGTGTCTTGTTACGTCTTTTTACATCATTTTTGTCTTGTTATGTCATTTTCATCTTGCTATGTCTTTTATCTTGTTATCAATAATTCCCCTCAGATACATTAAAACTAAAGTAATGAGCCCATTTTGAAAGTGTAAGAAGAAGAAAGTACAGATATCTGTCTTAAAATGTAGGGAGTAAAAGTAAAATGTTGTCAGAAAAAGAAATAAAAGTACACATTTTTTTTTTCTAGGGGTCACAATTCTCCTGTATCTCTCATGATTTATGAGAATTTGTTTTTATTAGGGCAACTTTTAAAGGAAAGGGACATTTCTTTCAGCTTGATTTATATACCCTTAGAAAGAACATTTAGAAAATATTCATTTTCTGTGTTACTGTAATCAAATTACCCTGCAGTGAATTGTCAGCTGGGATAAGCTCCAGCCCCCCTGCAACCTGTCAGGATAAGCAATTACAGACAATGGATGGAGGGATGTAATCAAATTTAAAACTGGACCACCAGGTAAGGCTAAATGCTGTCGTCCCATTGTGTTTTCCAACTATCATCTGCATCTGATATCATCTGCAGACTGTTTTACTGTTTTGTTAGTAACTCGTCCACACGGTCTTCCCATCTGTGACACATGCCCTGGTGTTGGAGTAACACTCAAACAACTGTGTCCTCAATGCACAGGTGTCATTTTGTGACCTCTTTCTCATAAAAGGTAAACATGAAAGATTACGGTGAGCTTTGTGCTGCAGTAAAATGTCCACACCGTATGGATTCTGTGAAGGAAATGAGCTCTGTAACACATCTGCTGCAGCGTTTTAGGACAATGTCTCCCTCATACCTTCGGATCCGAGCAGCAAAAGAGCCAAAGAGCATCTCAGTAAAAACCTTTAAGAGGCATGAAACCCTGCTGTTTTTGCAAAGCAGTGAGAATGTTTCTACTTCTAGTCTTTCATTTACCTTGTCAGTGTGGAAACTGGTGTTTGGCGGGATTCACACAAGATCCAGAGATGTTTTTGTGCTCCAGGCACCTTACATTTATCCAACAGGAATACCTTGCATTCCCCAAGTTTGAAGTCTGAAAATAGTTGCTAGGAACATGTGAAAAGACTGAGAACTATGAAGTACTGAATTGTGGAGTGTTTCACTGTTGTTTGTGAGTTCCGTGTTCAGGATTTTTTTGGGCAGACTTGACTCATGTCTCGGTGACTATAAAACTACTTTAAAAGCCTTTAACTTAATTTGTTCGCTTTGGTTTGGGCAAATTTACCATGTAAGTTCTGTTTAGAGCTGCAGTGTTGAACACTAAATTTCCACTTTGTGTTTTCCTGGACAGTGTTTTGTCTAACCTTGAAACTGAATCTGTGGAAGATATTAACTTGATTTGACTGTACATTATTTTTTACAACTGTAAAAATATATAGACTTTCTGTTTTGATACTAAATTGGACTTGATTGCTCTGGGCTCAGTCTAGATTTGCATCTGCTTTAGGCCCAAACTCATTGCTGTAATTCAAGTCTTTCTTGTGAGAGAGATTTATAGACAGTTTAAACAAACCATCACCTTAACTCATCACCCCATGCTCTAAACACTCCTTCTCAGTTCTCAAATGGCTTTTCAGTTTTGCTCTCATTTTCTCAAGGCCGTCTATTTAACTCTGCTTTCCCTCCCAATCTATCTTTCAATGCTTCTCCCCATCAGCTCTCCACCATGTACACGGATCAGTCTCTCTCTCAGCTCAACAGCTCTGTCTTATCCTATCAGCGAGTCCATCTGAGTGCCGTCTCAGATCGCTGTTACGTCGCTGACAGACTATGATCCCCACAATCACTAAGGGGAAAGGCAGCACCTGCCTGGATCTCCTTTCATGTCCCTTTCTTCAGAAATATGGTTTCTTAAGCGGAAACTGTGCCAAAAAAAACACAGCTGATGATTTCTAATGCCTTCACCAATTTACATTGTTCAACAAATGTGTTTCCACTGGTATCTGACATTATTTTTTTATGGCATTTGAGCTTAATAATAAGATGAAGTTTCTTCAGTTCCCCTGTTTCCTTCCTGTCTTTGTCTTCCCCTTCCTCCATCAACCATGGCCAGAGGAATTATGTTTTTGGGTTGTCTATCCATCCATTCCATTATTGTGAACGCAATATCTCAAAAACGCCTTGACAGGGTTTCTTTGAATTTGGCGTAAACATCCTCTTGGACTCAAAGGTGAACTGATTAGAATTTGGTTTTATAAGATCAAAGGCCAAAGTCACTGAGACCTCCTGTCCGTCCAATTCTTCTAAATGTGATATCTCAGGAAAACCTGGACGGAATTTCATCAGATTTGGTACAAATGTGCTCTTAGGATCAAGGATAGATTGATTCAAATTTGGAGGTCAAAGATCAAGGTCATTGTGACTTCAAATCTGTCCCAGGAATGTCAAGATGGAATTTCTTCAGATTTTGGTGGAAAAAGGACAAAGGTCACTGAGAACTAATGTCCATCCCATTCTTCAAGATAACCTGACATGCCAGATGGTTTGTTACACAGAACACTCAGGATGTCGTTCATAGAAACTGTTTGGAAAAGGGCAGGCACTTTCAAAAC
The DNA here is from genome assembly GCF_056507025.1 of Lutjanus erythropterus. NCBI lineage: Eukaryota > Metazoa > Chordata > Actinopteri > Lutjaniformes > Lutjanidae > Lutjanus > Lutjanus erythropterus. The sequence goes on along the minus strand of NC_139319.1, from coordinate 39,967,194 downwards.
ACTTGGCAGGTAATTGGATGAACCATCTGTCTATCAACGCTGACTAACTTTAAACAATCAATCTAACTCTTGCTAAAGCCGGTCGGGATAAGAACGAAAATCTTTTCCATGGAGAAATGCCCTCAGTTCTTTGCTCTTCTTTCAATAAAGAAATATTCTTCAGTTCTGATATAACTGATGCTACCACAGATTCTACACTAACCTATTAAGAAGCCGCTATTGCTAGTTCAAGACGAGTCGCTTCCATGCTTCTCGCTGTTGTCACAAGTAAAACCACGCCCACAGCTGCTAGTAGTCCCCTCTAGGACGCTGATTGGCTGCAACACTTTTGATGCGGACACAAATGCCTGGGAAGATGGATTTTTGCATGATCTCGCGAATCAAGCTGCCTCACAAGGTCAATCTCAAGAGTGCCTTGACAAAATTTCTTAACATGCTCTGAAGGATGAACTGATTAGACTTTGGTGTTATGAGGTGAAAGGTCGGGGTGACTGTGACCTCATGCACCTCCCATTCCTGTGAATGTGATTAATAAGCCAAAATTACTCACTAATGTCTGAAGCTAATGAAGCGATGACATTTTATTTATAATTATTTATCGGTACTCCTCTGTAAAAATAATCTGTAAGTGAAAACAGCATGGTTGTGACTGGAGAATATTAACTGGAATCATACATGCTAATATAGTGACAACTTCCATTTTGCCAAGAAAAAAACAAAAGAATGAAAAGGAAATTCTCAGTACTTTTTATCAAATTGTGGACAGACATGGATGTAAACTGTAACTTGACTGGTTGGTGGAGGCATAAGACAGTGAGACAGTAATTCAAATTCTTGTCTGGCTTGCTGTGTCTCTCTCACTTTGTCTCCCCTCATCTCGTCACTAATCCACATAACTGATAAGTGTTACAGAGCAGCTCTGATTGGTGTAGATAGTGATAGCGTTAACAGCGCTCCATCCTCTGACCCCCTACAGGCTGTAAACCAGATGACTTTTAGATGAGAGTTATGGTCCACTTAAAGGGAGCAAAGGGTCAGGCTCCAGGACACACACAAGCATTTAGAGAAAGTGTTACTGTGGGCTTGGCATGTGTTTATCATGGATTTAGTAAATGGATGACTGGATTATGTTCTGACTGCTGAGGTGCTGTGGTACCAGAGGCAGCTGTGTTCCACATGCATGGTAAAACTTTAGGTTATTTTATCAGCAGCACAGCATATGTATTTTTTAAAACATGCATTGTATTGAAAAGCAAAATCAAATGTACTGAAACAGACGCATGGAAGTGCCGAAAACGACATGTCGTTTTAAAGACGGATGTCCTTTTGAAGTATGTCGCTCTGACAGCCGAGGCGCTGCAGTCACCACAGGCAGATGGTTTTCCAATTCTCCTCCTCTGAGACATTTACAACAAGTCAGTTATTTTTACAAGCTTTGGTTAAATATGTAGAGTTCATTCACACATCTGAAGCGGAAAAACTATTTGCACTGCACTGTTAAAGTACAATGATGATTAATCCCTATTTAAGTAAAAATAATGTAATAGATCAAATTAAAACATACAATCTCTACACCATTAAGGTGAAGTTTATCCCTTGTAAGCTCTACTGCTTTGGTTTGTGTATTGTAATACTCAGTACTTTAGCATATCTAATACAATAAAGTTATTTTCATATGGATGATTTTACAATTTGTGAACACTTTGATACAATAGTTAAGTGGAAACTACTGCAGTTTGCATTCTGTTCTGTCCAGTTTGACACTGCACCAAGATGATGAATTAATGGATACTTGTCGTTTGAGACAATAACTAGTAACTGTGTGAAATTGTATGATAAATACACATGTTTAATATTCAGGCTGTGGTTACCTTGTTGTTACCTTTGTTGCTTGTTAAGTATCTCTGCAAGGCCATCCATAGAAAAGTTTTGTCTCATCCTAAACTGGGGCATCATCAAACTGCTAAGCTACCATCATTTACAAACTTTTTCACCCTTAAGTTAGTTATTTCATTTTTAGTTTTGTACATATTGTTGATATTGACAGTTGGTTTTGTGTTTTTTAACATTTTGATGATGCCTTAAATAAATGTTAGCAACATTAACTAGCATATAGCTAATGTTGCTAATGTCTAGTATCGTCATCTTTATTCAAACTCAACACAAACAAACACAAAAATAAACACAACACAAATGTCTCGGCCCGTCTTTCTACTGTTCCAAAAATCATAAACTCTGTTTATTTCGTCAAAATCAACACTTCATTCACCATGATAGATGTAAAAATATGAAGGCAGTACAAGGCATGTCTCCCTGCCACTTCTCTGATGTCCCATCTCTTTGCCACATCTATCATAATGAATTAAAGACCAGAGTTAGTGATTGTTGGAACTGTGGAAATACAAGCCAAGACATTTTTGTTGAGTTTGATTTTGTTTCAGACGAGTTTGAATGAAGATAAAGATTCTAGTTAGCTAACATCAGCAAGACTCTGAGTCTTATTATCAAAATGCTCAAGAACACTTTCCACAAAAGGAACGCTAAATCCAATCCAAGCTAAAAAAAAAAAAAAAAAAAAAAAAAAAAAAAAAGAAAAGTCATAAAACAGATGATATACATCATCATACTACATTCTGTAAGTAGAGAATAGACTTGTACTTATCATCTTATTCATTGTTTCCTTATTAAATTTATAGACTCAACACTTGGATACATGTTTATAAGAAAACTTACACTATACTAATCTATACTATACTATACAAAAAACTTCGTTGTAAACCTCAGCTGGTTGCATCTGGCAGTTGTGGTGGCATTGCAGTAGGTGCTTCACCATCTGTTGCCTAGTGGAGTTATGCACTTTTTTTGAGAGTCAAACCTGAGTCACCTAAGTTGAAAGTCTTTACTATTTCAATATAAAACTACTTTCATCTCTCTCCTGTCCGGTGGAGGGACGGCGTGTTTCTCCGACTTTTTAATATACAGTCATGACATCCGTGAACAGACAGCATCTGGAGGCTTGGCTGCTGCACGGATCTGAACATAAATTCTCTTCATCCAGACCCTAATCACCCACACGGGGACTGAGAGGAGGAACATCTTTGAGTCCCCAGGCATATATCAGAGAGGAGGTCAGAAATAGATCAGCAGGAGGATGCGGGCCTATTGAGACAGTGTGCTCTCAATCCTTTGATATGAAATTTATTTTGGACTTGGTTATGCGTGTGAACCCATTACTGTGTGTTATGATAAAATAAAGACACAGGGTTACTGCATAAATGTGTGCATGCCTCATGTCAAAAGACACTGTTGCATCCCTCCACATCCAGGACCGATCTCACCTCTGTTTCTGGGGAAGAAAGAATATCATTTGAAATAAATAGTCCCCCAGTGGAGGACGATACTTATTTTTACAGCTGTACAGAGAGTAAGGGGACATGCGTGAGTGAAACAACTTCATTAAAACATTAAATCACTGCTGTGCTAAAAGCCTGGAAAAGAGTCTTTTGCACTTCAGACTGTAGAGAATTACATTGTTCTGTAAAGCAAAGAAAACAGGTGAAGTGACTTCCTATTTCAGCACCAGCTGGGGATCACTCAGTCACTTCAGGCCTCACACAGAGTCAGTACACATTCTCTTATACCTCCATTCATAGACTCTGAGTTATGTTTCACCAAAGCTTGTGGGCGGCCCGTTATTCTAACATTTTAGTCCATACTGAGATAGCAAGCTCTGAACTCCAGAAAAGGGCTGTAATATTGGCATCTTTCACTTGGTTAATGATCTTAAAGAAAAAGTTCAACCCAAAATCAAAAATACACATTTTTCCTCTGGCCTGTACTGCTATTTATCCATCCAGCTTGGTTTTCTGAGTTGCAGAGTTTGACCCAGTTTCAAGATAATCCACAGACTTTGTTGTGAGCAGTAGCAACTACTTTTTTCTAGTACAAAAAATGTAGTTCCAGTAGATTCTACTGCAGAAAGAAAGTAGTTCCTGTAGATTCAGTCTTGACTCCTACATGAAACTGCTCACAACAAGGTCTGTGGATTATCTTGAAACTGGGTCATGATTTCTGGACAGACACATTGCTGCTGAGTTTTTCAAATGTATTTTTTTGGTGCCTTGAGCACAACAGTTTAGTCTCATTATATTTGTGAGAGCCTAAATCTATTTGATTTTGGGGTAAATTGTCCCTTTAAGTCTGCAGCTTTTCAGATAGATTCTCATTGCCAATTGTGGTTGTTAACAATGAAGACAACAACTCCCACAATCCCACGCCACTGTGAATGAAACTGAAACCAGACAAAATAAAGCCCCAAACATTTCAGAATAAAAGAACCTAAACTTAAAAACTGCTGCCTTAAAAAATTAAAATAGAGTCAGCTGATATCATGAACTAAAGTACATGAGGATAAAATCTTGATGATGATTTCATGTGCAAACATACACCAATGTGGACACACAACATGTCCAAGACAGAAATGTATGAGACGTCGGGTCCTCCCTGCCCTGCCTTGTATGTGGGAGACATGTTGATTTAGCCGTAAGTCCACCATCTGTCATGCGAACCATAACCAGAAAACATCACGTAAACCTGTGGCACTGACCCCGCTCGCTGCTTTTATGGACGGCCCTGACCATGTTGAGCTGTCCCGCCTGAAACTGTCACCTCCAATTTGTGGAAAGCAGCGGAGCGTGTTTGCTTTGATGGACATTATGAGCACAGAGAGGTCAGACGCCGTAAAGTTTGACCATCGAAAGACATAAAATCAAATGAGAAAATGCATAAAACACCACGTCGCCATGTGGAACGATGATGTTAGTGAATGTTTATGTGTTTAGAAAAAACAGAGAAAGACAAACAGTGTAAGGAAAGACGAAGACATAAAGCCAGAGAGAGAGAAATCCAATCAAATCCCTGAATCCACAACTCATTCTTTATATGCAGAAGTGGCAAAAGTACACATCCTGTACTCAAGTAGAAGTACAGATACCTGTGTAAAAAATCCTCTGTTAAAAGTGGAAGTACTAATTCAACTTCTTTACTCAAGTACAAGTTAAAAAGTACAGGCTCTGAAGGACATTTCAACCAGCTGAAACTCACATTTTCTCCATGGCTGTGTCTTCATCTTGTTACGTTATCTTTTTGTCATGTTATGTCTTTTATCTTGTTTTTGTCTTGTCATGTTGTTATATATTGTTACGTCATTTTCATCTTGTTACACCATTTTCATTTTGTTCTGTCTTTTTTGTCTTGTTACATTGTCTATGTAGTTTGTCTTGTTTTGTCTTTACGCCAGTTTCAATTTGTTATGTATTTAATGTCATTTTCACCTTGTGATGCATCGTTACATCATTTTCATCTTGCTATGTCTTTTATTTTGCTATCACTAATTCCCCTCAGATACATTAAAACTGAAGTAACAAGCCTGTTTTGAACGTAAGAAGAAGAAAGTACAGATATTTGTGTTAAAATGTAGGGAGTAAAAGTAAAACGTTGTGAAAAAAAGAAATACTCAACTACTTCAATACAGTAAAAAAAAAAAGTATTAGTACTTGGTTACTTCCCACGCCTGTTTATAATAATCTTTTAACTGCTGGATAAACTTCTCCATTTGTCTTCCACTGAACAAACTTCAGAGTGCAACAACATACACCATCTTTACTCCTTGTGATGGATGTTCTTGACATGGAGTCATTAATTAAAAACATGGCTGTGCATTTTCCCAGCTGTTTTTCCTGCTACTACAGACTAGACATTGTTTAGATGTTATGTGACTTCTTCTCTCTGTGAATGTTTGGAGCTTCTGAATCGCTCCCATCAGCCAAGTCGACCATCTGATAAAACAGATCCTCAACTGTTAAATTTAACTTCTGGGAAAGGTCTCTTTTTCTCTATATTCTTACATTTGTGTGTTATATTTGGACGCATTGATATTATGTCTAACAGACAGAAGAGCAGTAGAGCCATAAAAAGACCTTTGAAAGAATTGTTTGACATTTGGGAAACAGGCCCATTTTCTTTCTGGGTGAGAACATTGATTCTCAACCCGTTTTGTAACCTCCCCTTGACGTCTCATACGGGCGCACAGTGTACCCTTAGCGGCTGTTTGAAGTGCTGCTAGAAAGCCTTTTTACACATGGTTAACGCTGTGTATTGTGGGTAGGGTTCAGCACAAAAAATATTTGGATAGGGTTTGGATAAGGTCATGTTTGGAGTTACAGTGAGTATATTTCGCGCAGGTGACGTCACTGAAACGACTCGCAAAATAAAAGTCACATGATGCAAGTCACGTGGCACATGTGACCGGGCTTTGTTTGATTGCGTGAGGTACAGCTGAGACTGACTAAACACAAATATTCATCAGTGCTTATGAGAATCTCTGATGGACAGGAAACTGCTCATTCTGAAGACAAACGCCCAAGTTTTAGATCAGTCATGCTGAGCTCCAGTCTGTCTGTCTTATTTCTGTAAATCATATATATTTTGATTTTGACTCTGGCCAGCTCTTTTTTAATATCATCGTTAACTTGCCTCGCTGAAATCAGTTCTTTAAGCTTCAACTTCAAGCTTATGACTTAATTGTTGTTTTTTTAACATAACAAAAAAGACTAAAGAATACAATACACAAGAACTGCCACATACTGTCTAACTTGCAATATAATATTTTGGTACCTTCATCAGGCAAACAGAGGAAGCCATCCTTATAGCGAGAGGTTGTTAGTCTGCAACATGCAATAAAAAGACATAAATATCAGTTTTTTTTATTAAATGCAACAATATCGAGAACAGAGCTAGAAAAATCAAACACTCTGTATGATAACAATTTTAAAAGTATGCCAAAATTCTTTCATTAAATGGATCAATATTAGGGTCGGGATGATCCCTCGATCACTGCTTGGGTGCTGATTCAATATGTATTGCAATTCTCAAGCACAGTGACCCAATATTCCAAATAGACATGTCCACTACATGTCAGTGAGTCTGAGTTTTATTTTAGCAGCATTCTTGCTGTACTGCATATAAGAGTAGTAAATACAACATTTTTTCTAATGTGTTACACTTAGCTGTTCCTGTTTACCAAGCTAGTGCCATAAGAAAAGAATCAGTAAAATAAGAAAGTGGCCAAAGTAAATACAGCCCCTGAAAACAGCACACAACACAAAGAGACTTTTAATAAACATCTTCACTTATATGAAAGTGAACTCTGAAATTGTGAATTTTTTTTTTCCACAGAGCAGAAAACAAACACCTTGAATTCTGAGTACGCATGTTGTTGTGAACATGTGAAATAAAACATGTCCAGATAGTACTAGTGTGTTAATGAAAATTCAGACTATGTATTAGCATCGAGCTAACAGCTACCTACTCCCCAGTTAAAAAAAAAAAAAAAAAGAATCACAATACTTAAACGAATACATTTTTGCCCCCTTCATAAATACTTAAATGCTCAACAGCATATATATATATATATATATATATATATATATATATATATATATATATATATATATATATATATATATATATATATATATATATATATATATATATACGTATGTATATTACCAAAAATGTAGAAATATTACAATATCAAATATTGAAGGTTACATTTGTAAATTAACCCTTAGTGATACATTTACAAATTTACCTCTACCCTATCCAGACTGCATACATTAAATCAAGTAGGTCTCTTTAAATAAATAATACAGCAGTGACACTCAGCTGGCCCCTGACAGGGTACCAGTTGGCCCTCTGAGCGTTTTTTATTCCATTTTTCACAATGAGGATAAATTGATCTCACTGTTTCTCTCAGGAGAAGGGACAGATAAAACAACAGATATGTTTTGTATGACGGGACAAATGAGGGGGTTAGTAGCAAAGAGATGTTAAATGTTGTATAAACCCTTTCAAATGCAGTCAATGCATTTATAAATAAAATGCAGTTGCAGTTATTAAATGCAGTAAAATATTTGATTCATCTGTCAATCCTTGCAGCACATTAATTTTATTAATAAATTAGGTTAATGAAAAAAGATAAATTATGGAGCTTTTAGTGTTCATTCATTTTATCTAACAAATAATGTCGTTATTAATGTTTTATAATAAACTGGCCCCTGGGCAAATCAAGTTGAGTATCTCTTTCCTACATGCGCCAAAAAATGGTTTGCGATGACAAAAACCAGAGGGGTCACACTGTAAACTCTCCCCTGGACTGAGATAATATGTGCGATGAACGCAGGAGGCAGATGGAGGAGTTGTGGGGAAAAGGTGGTGAGTTTATTGGGGTCTCCTCTAATCTTTGAAGACAGGAAGAAGCGAACTGGGGGGGTTGGGGTTTGAATGGGGGAGATGAGTTAGGGAGCTTCCGAACCACAGCAGCGTTTTTATTGGGCACCCATAAACCTCTGATGATCCCGGGGCCGACAGGTTACCAATAAACCGCCATTTAAGAGCGTCCGGGAATGCTCCGAGCCGAGACCGAGGCTAGGTAGGTAAAAGGACACCGCCGGGTCCGACAGGTTTATGAGACCCCCACCCGCCTTTAAAGCAGACAGGCTTTTAGCTGTCTCGGAGGACAGAGAGGATACTTTTCCTGTTGATCCGAACAGGGAATTCCAAGCATTAGTGAACCTGAACAAGTGGGATCAACGCTTCTCTGGTGTCGACCCAGTGAGCTGGAGAGGAAGAGGTGAGGCGTGGGTGTCAGGATGGAGTCGGGACGACAGAGGGGAAGAGGCTCTGTGTGTTTACCTCCACACATGGCTGCACAACATTGTCGACTTGTCAGCCGGCTGAGAGCGGTCAAGACGTCCTGCCAGTTAGACACGGTGCAGCTTTCCCATAGCGTGCTGCTTGTTTGTGTAAATAAACAAGGCTGCAGAGATTTATATGGCTCGTAACACAACAAAATGAATCTCCTCATTTCTCTTGTAAATCAGAAGTACGTGTGATCAGCCTGATGGGTTTCAGCAAAAATATGCTCTCTTAGAAACACGGGTTCCAACAGGGTTGTACTTGAAGGACTGAGGTTCCACCCAAAACCATTTCCTTTAATAATAATAATAATAATACCACAGTATTTTTTAAGAAAGGGTTCATCAAGGGTTTTTTGTAGGACTAAGGGTTCCATTAAGAACCCTTTTCATCCAAATAACCATTTGTGGAAGAGAAAAAATTGTCAAGGATTCTCAGTGGAACCATTTGGGTGATTTGTAGATAAAAACACTTGGAATATAAAGGGCTCTTGATAGAACCCTCCTGGGTGGGTGTTAGAAAGAACCCTTGGAATAAAGAAGGGTTCATGGAAGAGTGTTCTGGTTTGGTTCAAGATGAAACCTTTGTAATATAAAAGAATTCTCTCTGTAGAACCCCTCTGAGGGCTCTAGACAAACCCATTGGCATATAAAAGGGCTCTTGTGTAGAGACAGAACTCTTGGAATACAGAAGGGTTCTTGGAAAAATGTCCTGGGTTTGTTCTAGATAAAATCTTTGGAATATAAAAGAGTTCCTGGTAGAACATCCTGGCGGTGTTCTAGATAAAACACTTAGAATATAAAACGGCTCTCGGTAGAACCTGCTGAGTGGGTTCTAATTAAAATCCTTGAAATATAAGAGGGTTCTGGGTGGATCGCTCCTCGGTGGGTTCTTGTTAGCACCCTTAGAAAGTGGGTTCTGAGTGCTACCTATCACAAATGGTTCTAGATATAACTCTTTATGTTGGGTTCAAGGTAGAACCCTTAAAAAAGTTCTCCTATGGGGACAAAGAACCCTTTATGGTTCTATTCAGCCCTTTTACTTCTCAGAGTGTATAAAAATCCAGACTTGTTTAGTTGTTGTTTTATTGGCTTAAATTCTCTCAGTGAGTATTTGAACATCTCATGAGAAAAGAAGCCGTACTCCTCCTCTGAGTGTTTACATGTACCGAACATCACCCCGCCATCGCCTCGCAGCATCCAGATGTTGTCTGTTTTCCCTCTGCTGCACTTGGACGCAGCGCTGCATTTAACTCCTCTCTTCAGCAAAAATGAAAGGAGGAAATCATGTAATATCAAAGTGGTCCTAATGGATCTGTTATCTAGATGATCCACCTGTGATACTGTGTGACGGCAACCGGCCACGACCAGTGGTTTTCTTTTTTTTTCAGCTTTCAGCTCAGTCATTTTGCAGACTAATTTATCAATCTTTCATTCAGACCAATGACAAACACACACATCACAGTTCACCTCAGAGACAAACACTGAATCAACTGAACTCAAACTAAAAAGATCCATAAAACATGACTCCAACTCTGAAAAATGATTTTATAGAAGTGTGTTAAACAAGTTAGCTGTGTTTTTGAAATACTGTCTGAATTAGCATCAAACAGAATATCTGTCTGGAAATAAATACATAGTGCATTTTTTGAGGGGAAATTCCTCACTAAGCAAGACTAACTCTGACTGAACAGTCCACACATTCTTTACTCAGGTAGAAGTACAGTTACTTGTGTTAAAAAAAAAAGACTGGTAAAAGGAGAAGTGCAAGTTTCAAAGTTTTGTTTTGTTGTTAATCTTACCTTGCGTAGGCATTATAAGCTGTGGTCAGCCTACTTTGCCTTTTTTGGCTGCAAAAGTTACATGTTAAATTACTTTATTTTAACATTTTTTGACTGCATCATTTAAGTATCTGCCATGTTCAGACCATGTATTTATGTGTATGAATTTGTAGATTTATACATGAGCTCATTTCTATATTCAGACCAAAATAAAGTTTGATTCGCCTCAGCAGATGGTGATTCTCAGATTTCTTTGACTAAAAAACAGTCGTGCAGTACTAAAAAAAAACCTCTCAAAGGCACTCTAGGCTCCACTGTTTTGCTTGTTAGGTCTTTTTCGTCTCGTGCGTGATGTGCATGGAAACACCAAAGATTTGTCCTCTTGATGTGTTATTGTCTCCTCCATTTAGGCTGAAATCAGTTTTGATGTTAGGAAGGCAGCACACAAAATAAAAATAATTTTCCTCAAATGCATTAACACTAAAGTGACAAGACTGATTTTAAAATGTAAGGAATGGAACATAGATATTTGTTCTAAGATATAGTGAGTTAAAGTAAAAAAAAGTTGTCAGAAAAATAAAAACTCAAGTGTAGCTACTTAAAAACATAATTAAGTAAAGTGGCAAAGCATTTGTACTGAGTTATTTCCCACCATTGGCTAAAGGGAAACATAACCAAGAGCCAAAACTCACTTCATTATGAAAATGATTTATTTGCCTGAGCAACACAGTTTTTTTTTTTTTTTCTTTTAAGTGAGGAAACTTGATACACAGAATGAAACATGTACTTTGGCCACAGTGTCTGCTGTTATTCAGAAAGCACTTATAGGCCTGCCATCACATTCCTGTTTCATCGATAGGAATCAGAAGATCACTCTTCAAACCGGCCGAGTGCAGGTCATTACAGGAGACAAAGAAAAAAAATGGAGGATTTCTGGACAATTTCCACTCCTGCTTTTATTGAATCTTTGAAAAAACAGTCTCAGTTTAGGCCTCGGGGTTCAGAGTTTGGTTTTAAGGACAGGCTGAATGAAGACATTATTAAAAATGATCCCAGCAGAGAGAGAAAGTCCCTGTCCGCACAGCCCCGGCCCTGTGTTAAGAAAGTCACGCTTAACTTGCTTATACGATGTGATGAGTGATGGAGGTTGACCAGGGAGGGTGACGTGTGTGTCAGGCGTGTGTGCTCATGTCGGTGAATGAGTGTGTGCGTATGTGCGCTTGAACCCATTTTGGGGAGTAACAGATAATTGGATAACAGTTTGCTGATAACAAAGAATGGCAGCTATAATCTGTTGGAGTTCCTGGAAAAAACACGTGGTGACAGAAAAAATAAATGAGAGATACTTAGAATCATGTTTCAGTGAAAAACTTGTTTATATTATGAGAATGTCATTATTTAAACTCTGATTGCAACAAGCTTTTCTGAACCCGAAAGAACATCCTGCTTCACATTTGCACAGTATAGTATTATATTATTTGTAATGTAATTAAATACAAATACCATGTCACTGTACTTAAGTAGATTTTTCAGGTATCTGTACTTTACTTCAGTACTTCTTTCTCTGACAACTTTTTGCTTTTATTCCACACATTGTAACACAAATATCTGTACTTTCTTACATTTTCAAAACAGGCTTGTTACCTCAGTTTTAATGCGTGACAAAAACAACATAAGAAGATGGAAAAAGGCAAAAACAACATAAAAGACATAACAAGACGGCATAAAAGGCATTACAAGATTAAAATTATTTCATATGAAAATTACAAAAAGACGTAACAAGACAAAAACGACATATAACAACACATAAGATGAAAATCAAGCAAAAGGCGCAACAAGATGAAAACAATGTAACAATACATGTCATTACACAAATTACAGACAATATGTAACAAGATGAATCTAATGTAACAAGACGAAAATTACAAAAGACTTAAGAAGACAAAAACATTGTACCAAGATAAAAAGGACATAAAAACTAAAATGAAAATGATAAAACAAGATGTAACCAGAGAAAGATTCTGTAAAAGATGTAACAACATGACAATGATGTAACGAGAGGAAAACAATGTAAATGATGTAAGAAGACGAAAATCATGAAAAAGATGTGACAAGACAAGAACAAGGTAAAAGATGTAGCAGGACATTACAAGATGAAAAAATGTAAAAACGTAAAAGTTGTAATAAGCCAAAAACAACATGAAAGGCATAACAAGATTAAACAGACAGAGATGGAGACCCGACCACAGAGAAAAGGTGACTTTGCACAGAAACAGTCAGTCAAAATGTCCTTCAGAGGGGGACTTTTTACTTTTATACTTTTAGAGCCGGTACTTTTTCACTTTTACTTGATTAAAGACATTGAATCAGTATTCCTTTAACCAGTCTTTTTTAAAACACATCTGTACTTTTACTTTACAACAGAATGTGTGCACTTTTGCCACTGATATTTACACCCAACACTGACACACACTATAAGAGACATGGATTCAGAGACATTTTGTTTTGTTTTGTTTTTTTGTGTTTGAAACCTGGTTGGGAGATTCAGCAACAGTGTTTTGTGGACTAACAAAGTAAACCAGATCTTCAGTATGAGGGTGAGTAGATAATGACTGAGTTTCCATTTTTGGGTGAACTATCCCTTTAAGATTTGAGCAGCTTAGAAGTGTAAGTGTTAATTTAAGCCTTTCAACATACACAAGTGCAACATATTTCGAAGACTAAGAACTGTTTTCTATGAGTCCTCTGACCATAGTTTGGAATGACTTAAAGTATGACTTTATCATTAAAAAACAAATGATACAGTTTGTTTTATATTTATTTCCAATATTCATCAAATGAGAGACTGAAATAGAAATGCAGAGCCAATGAAAAATTATTACCATTTGTAATATGGTTTTTGTGGAAAATATAATCTGATGTCCACTAAAAGATGTTGTAAAACAAATAAATAGCTTAACATTTTTGGGTTTGGCTGTACATCCCAATTACTTAAATTAGATTTTTTTAAAATATATAATAATTAAATATTAAAACTGCTTTTCCTGTGGATCTCAGGAGGTTAAGAACACGTCAGAGCTTATAAACATGAGTTTGTCTAAACTTGAATGAATGTTGAATGAATGAACTTCACAGAGTTGAATCAACTCATTAAATTTAGTTTCTGAAGAAAAAAAGCTCAGCATATTAGCAGACTTCCCACCATGCATCGTTTGAGTTACAACTCTCCTGAGACTCTTCTGTTTTAAAGCATAAAAACATGCATGACAAAACAAAAATACACAATTTTCCCTCGGCCTGCAGTGCTATTTATCCATCTTGACTACATTCTTTCTACTAGAAAGAAAATAGGTCTGGTAAATTTAACTACAGAAGGAAATCCATTTTTAAAACACACACCCTTAAAAATAAAAAAAATGACACAAGATTAGCAGGAAATATGACTATGCTGACTAAATGAGGGAACTTTTACTAGTTTTTTTTAAGGATTAACTTCATTTCCATTCAACTTCTGCACATTAAATGTTGTTTCTATCATATGTTATTGATCTCAGCATGGAAACTCTCTTCCCTCACATGTAGAGCTGTGAGAGATTCAGCTTCTTGCTCATCGACGCTTCGGGGAAGCGGCTCCTCATGAAGAAACCCTACAAATCCTCCTGGCTGAGAGACAGAGCCTTTAACCATAAGGTCACTCCTAATATGTTACAGTCACTGCAAAAAAGGGATGTTTTATCACCCCTCATGTGGTGTTGATATGAGATCACAAAGTGGAAATGGAGCCACCGGCTGTTTATTGTCCTGTTAAATCCACATGAACAAGTCAGCGGACAGCAGCGGGCACCAGATGGACCGCAGTGGAAATTCATCACAGCCTGCTCACGGTCACATGATCTGAGTTTAGCTTATTCAGGAAGATCAGACAGCTGCAAACTGAGAAACTCTCCATATCAGACCATCAATAAAACTTAAATACTTGAAATTATTAAATTTCGAAAAAGTATCATGATCTGAAAGCTAATTATAGGGATTAGAGGCAGCCCTTACAATTTCATCATTTTAGGGGAAAGGCCATTTTTGGTTCATCAATAGAATACAATATTTGGAAATATTGTATTTAATTTAACTTAAAGCTACTACAAGGTATTTTTAACTGATCATGAACCTGTCTGATTTTTATACTAATGTTTCTATATTACCTAAATCAGCAAACAAGATCAATCCATGAGAAGACTGGCTATTTCTATATAGTTATTTTTATTATCTGCCACAGGGTCACAGTCTACATGAAATCAGATTAAATGAGCCTCTGTTTACATTTCAATTTAGACAATTTTATTTTTTAGGTTTTTGACATCAACCAACAAAAAGGTCTTTGTGGTAGTTTTAAGGGTTAAGGATGATTTGAATTTTACTCAGATTTTTCCAAAACTGTTTAGGCTACACTGACACAGGTCAGAGGTCAGTAAAAAAAATGTGCAATATTTAAAGAGTTAAACAATCAAAGTAATGAGCTAACATCTTGAAATAATAAGAAACTTTTCAGAAGTCAGAGTAATAATGACAAAGCTGCAAGATGATATTTTTTTTACATTATATGTCATTATTTTTGAGAAAGTTTGTCATTATCATGACTTACATCTTTTTTTCCATCACATCAGTGGTAATGGGCCTCCATAGAGAGAGACACAGCACGTCCAGCAGTGCAACAAAGAGCGAGACAAGTGTTTGAGACTGTCTGCAGTGTAAACCACAGAACTGTAAATTAAGATTGGGATTCATACTTAAAGGAATTTATATTATGTCAATACTTCCATCTGTATGCACGCACTCCCTTTGTCGTTCTCATCCTGAGTGCTCTCTTGCTCTCTCTGTTATGTTTAGATAGATGGTTTTCCAGCAGTTCATTCTAGGCCCAAGATTTGGTCTGATTATCTGTGCAGCGTTTCACTTTATGTTGCCCAATCAGAAACTCAACAAAAGTCTCTGATGTCTAAAAAAAAACCATACTGACAGAGGAGAAAACAGCAAAATCAGCTGAGGCATTGCAATCAGGGCATCTGGGCTGATGTGGCCGCAAGGTGTAAAATCTTTTGAGGGGCATTAGGCCAAAGTGAGGGGGGCATGGCGGTCTTGAAATTCCTGCACCTGTGAGACTCTGTTGCTCAGGAAAAGATTTAGTGAAAGGGCAGTGCTTTCTATACGGTTGATTTAATCTCTAACTCTGGACTCATAACTTGCTCCAGACCAGGTTATGAGTTCAGCATTAGTTACCATGGTGATGAAAACTAAATGATAGCTACCTTTGTGACACTGAAAAGTCTAGCTTAACATACCTTGCTACCCATTAATCTCCCTTGTCTCACAGGCCTCCGGAAAGCAACAGCTTCCAAGCTCCATCACTTCCGCCACTATAATCACTGACATTTAAGGCACTAGTTAAGATGAAAACTGTTGATTTGTGTCGGCAATATTATGATATTCTCTGATGAAGATGTTGGTGATAAAACTGGTCAAGATTATGACAGCGACAGACGTCTTCCAAATTCCCAAAGCCACAGCATCAACCAATTACACAACACACAGAGGAAACACCATGTATGGCCCTATAGGTCTCGGTCAATACCTCATTTCCTCTGACCTCTGACCTCTGACCCCCACAGCGTGATCATCACAGCTATTCACTGACCAAGCTTTTAGCCCCACCGATAGTTGGGGCCAACGGGGATATCTGCAGTTCCTGTGAGGTCAGGGGTCAAGTTTAGCCCTCTTAATGGAAAGTTCGCCTGCAAGCTGCCGATCACAACTACGTCTGCCTGGGCCAATCACCGTGTCCCGTTTCCCCCACTGGAACTCAAATTAATTTCGACCTAAAGTGCGTTTGGGAGCAGCAAGTGGAACGAAGCTGATGATGTCACAGCTGAAGGGGGGAGAAGAGGTGCTCATGGGAATGTGTAGGATGTACTCGTGAGTTATTGTTGTAATGAAGACGTACCGGACAAAGCACTTTGAGGTGCATACTTGGTTTACTAGGTCATAAGAAGCGACCACAGAGTGTTTAGCTGCTAAATGTCTTTATTGTGTTTTCATCCCACATGTTACTTTAATACCTCCACTATAGACTGAGCTGTAGGTGAAGTTTGTCCCTGTGTTGCCTCCACTTAAGCTTCTTATACAGAGAACAATAAACATCTTACTGAAGCAATAGTGGAAACTCTGAGGGGGTCGTCCTCAAAAAGATTAGAAAACTATGCATTCAGCACCAGCCTAAAGCACCGGATTAACTTTCAATATAGGCAGAAACAGGGGAATATCAGTCAAATACCCGACACACTCCACACTCTCAGATTTAGAGGTTCCAGAAGGGTTCCTTCTGAGAAGTTGAGGATCTACCCAGAAGCATTTGCTTCGGAAGAACTTTTTTGTTGAAGAAAGGGTTTGTCAAGTGTTCTTTGTAAGATTAAGGGTTCCATTAAAAACCCTTTCACCAACAGCATTTTTGGAAGAAAGTTTTTTTAAAGGCTTGTTGAAGTTCTCGAAAAACTATTTTGTCCTGAGTTCTAAAAATGGTGGGTTCTAGATAAAACCCTTGGAGTATAAAAAGGTTCTCAGTAGAATCCTCTCAGTGTGTCCTACATAAAACCTGTGGAATATGAAACTTTTCCCGGTAGAACCTCCTGAGTCTGTTCTTGATAAAACCCTTGGAATATGAATACGTTCTAGGTAGAAAACCCTGGTAGAGTTCTAGATTAAACCCTTGGAATGTAAAAAGTCACTAGGCAGACCACCTTGTTGGGGTTCTAGATAAAACATAAAATATAAAAAGGTTCTTGGTGGAACCCCCTGAGTGTTTTCTAGATAAAACCCTTGCAATGTAAAAAGATTCTCAGTAGAACCTCTTGAAACACTTGGAATATAAAAATATTCTCCCACACTATAGAAAGGTTCTCTGTAGAACCTCTCATATGGGTGTTGCGGTGGAGCTTTTCCCAGACGGTTCTAACCTTTTATGTTGCATTTTAGGTAAAAAGGGTTCCAAGTGGAAACTTAATAAAGCGTTCTACCAGACCATAAAGGGTTCTCCTATGAGTACAAGCTGAAGAACCCTTTATGGTTGTAGGTGGAACCTTTATTTCTCAGAGTACAGCATGTTTGTGAATGTGTGTATCTGTGTTTCATAACACAACAGATCAACTCACTTTAAATGATGATTCTCTGAGGAAAACTGATAAGAATACATTAATTTCTTAGTTGATCAGAACATGATTTAATAAAATCCAGAGCCAAGTTTCTCCCCAAACAACAAACTGGAATGTGGACTTAAAGCTGAACATAATTTAAACCACGCAGAGAAACATGCCAAGACCTTCTATTCTGAGGTTTTCGAAAACATTTCATATTGAAGTAACGGCATCCAAAACAGCTTCCTGGACGGATCTCTCTATGTTTAGATGAAATAAGCAACACAGTGAGAGGTTTGAGCGGGACAGATGAGCAGATGTCAGATTCCTGCGTGCTGCGAGCCGATGAATGGATAATGAATGAGGAGCAGCTATGTTTGATTCAAACAGAGACGCGAACAGTTTGATGAAGCACGTTAATCCCAGGATGAACAATCCGTCATCTGACAGAATCAAACACCGCTGACATCAGTCTGAACACGAGCCAGGTCTGAGTACGCACCACCCAACATGCCATGTGTGTGCCTTGTACATGTATGTGTGTGTCTGTGGTTTAGTTTAGTCTGAAACGGATGTGTAGTATTGGCTGTGCACCTATTCATGCGTGTACTCCCTGTATGTGTGTGTGTGTGTGTGTATTACATACAGTGTCTCATATGGAAGCAATTGAGCCACAAGAACCTGTTTCTCTTTAGAAGGCAACAATTCCATTTATCATGATTTATAGCCTCTGATGGATGTCAGATAACATTTCTTGGGTCTTTTCAAAGTGTCCTGGACAAAAAAAGAGATTTGTAGTTAGTTTAAATGGGAGAGATGAGATTAAAGGCTTGAAATGGCTGCTAACTGAGCATAATGCTTAAAGTAATTTAAAGCTCTGATTATTCCCTAGATTTTATTGGCTGATGAATTTCATGAACTGAAACGTCATTTATATTGAAAATATGTGGCCATTAGCCACATATATGATATAATCAAGAGATTATACAGACTAATCCTAAACAAAAAAGGCTTTAGTGTAATTTATTATCATTCAAATTGTTCACCTTTTAATCCAAAAGTACAGCTGTTCCACCAAAGTATATAAAAAAAAAATCTACTCCAGACACAAATGAATCACGTTTTAATCACTATGAGTAAGAGAGGTAGGGGAGACTGGGGGCAATTGTGACATTTTTTACATTTTCCTTCATATCTCACATACTGCTTGAAATACACTATTCCTTATTTGATATATGAACCATACATATAAAAGTGATATATTTTCACTAAGACATGACTATATTAGAGTGTTACAGCTGCCCTCTTGGTGCAACTGTAACTTTGAAAAAATAAGTCATTACTAATGTTATTCATTACATGGCTTTGTGAAATACTCGATTCTGATTGGTCAGATTGTTGTAGGAGAACCCAAATGCAGAGCACAGACTCAAAAGGCAGGGTGACAAAAGGGGTTTTATTGCAAAATAGTGAGTGTGGCTGTAGGGGGAAAATCCAGGAGAAGGAGGCTGAGGGGAGCAGACAAGGTTGGAGGGATCTGGCTGGCTGAAAGTGTGGCAGAAGGACGGGCAGGTAGGTAGGTGGTGATCCTATGTCAGTGGAAAAAACAGGGTAAGAATCCACAAAAACTTCACTATCATAAACAAGGTAAGCTTCTTATTTCAAAGAACAGCCAGGAACTTGATAGTACCACAGTGAAAGACACAACAATCTGGTGAGGACTGGAGAGGAGGGCTGGTGTTTTATACTGCAGGGCTGATTACTGGATGGATCACAGGTGAGCAGCAGGGAGCAGGTGAGATGAATGAATGTGATCAGGAATCCAGGAGAGTGAGGGAGTCGCCACGCCCACAGCACAGACACACAGAGACAGACAGGAGGAGGGGAAACAGAGGACAAAGAAAAACAGAGAAACTAGTGACACGGCCAGGACGTGACACAGATACAGTAGCTCTGTTATTTCTTTATAGGAGACTGTTGCTATGAGGAACATACTGTTGCTATGGACAGTTCTGATCATCTGGAGGAGCAATAAAATCAATTAAAAAATAATCTTCTAATTAATATTTTGAATCAAATTATTGATTTTTCTTTATTGGTAACTAATTGTGTAATAAGTGGGCTAATGCAGGTCATTATTGTTAAATATTGTCTCAAAAAAAAGCACACCTCAAAGTAATCACATTACTGCTGTAGTATCCAGTAATTTTACTCAAGGGTTTTTGGATATGGGTCAAATTCTTTTAGATTTCAGGCATCATATGCATTCAAAGTAAGTGCCAATTATATTATATGTATTATGTCATTTTAATTATTTAAATTCAATTAAGAGTAATTCATCTTTTAATTCACTGAAATATGATTATTTTCTCACAGAAACGTATGTCAACACAGACAAACACAGCTTGCAGCCATGATAAAATCTCATCTGCTAGCTAGCAATAGTAGTGTAGTTTGTTCATGTTAATATTTAGGCAATAACCACGAGATAAAACTGATGTCAATTTGAATACACAGTCATCTAAACAGCATAGGAAAAATGCTGTACATACATGTCGCATATCCTACTAAGCATGTGCCGCTGGAGGATTTAAGTGTGTTACAATTGCCCCGGGTCTCCCCTGCTCTTCAATATTTATTTGCTCAGGCCATTACAGCTCATAACAGAGTCATGTCATTGTCACCTCCAGCACAAAAATGCACTTCCTGGAGTGCAGAGCACTTAAAATAGTCCCTGTTGTTTCCTAGAGAGAAAACACAGATGAAAGATCTGTGGGATAAATCCACATTAATCATATACCAACATAAGATTACAATCTGTGAGTTTTACATTAGCTGGAGCACTGACTGTAAACTAAATAATTGAGAGCGTTAAAACTCACTTTGAAGTTCAGATTAGTCTATTTTCCCTGGTCAGATGGAGAGCTCCACCTCGGCTGGCTGTCGTCTGTTTTGTCTGATTTATGATTTAGATGGGATCTTGTCTGCCACAGAGCGCTGTGTTGTGGTGAAGGCTGTTCCCCTCTCTAATGCTTGTGGTCGAGTGTTTATGGTTTTTGGCACTCGACTCGCTTTCACTCAACTGCAGATTTGATTCTGTTTGGTTTGTCACAGTCTGGATGTTTCTGCTGCAAAGCAGGTGCAGAATCTTTCTTTCTTTCTTTCTGTGCTTAATCAGATTTTGTAACTAACATTGTGCTGCTTGTTGTGATGGCTATCTGCCAAACCTCAACTGAAAATTAAGCAAATTAGGCTTCAAATTGGATATTGTAGAAGAATAACAGCATTATCCATGTAATGACATTAAAGGGACAGTTCACCCCAAAACCAAGAATACATACATTTTTCCTCTGGCCTCTAGTACCATTAATCTCTCTATACTATTTTGGTTTCATAATTTTGGACATATCAGCTGTAGAGATTTCTGCCCTCTCTCCAATACGCCAAAAGTATTTGCCAAAAGTGGCAAATACCTCTGAAAAATTCAAAACCAATGTCTCTTTCCAAAAATCATGACCCAATGGTTCCTTAAGATGATTCACAGACCTGATTGAAAGAAAGTAGCTCCTACATGAAACTCACAGCAAGGTCTGCAAACTATCTTGAGGAACAGGTTTGTGATTTTTGGAAAGAGACACTGGTTTTGAATTTTTTCAAATGTTCAATTTTTTTTTTTATTTATATATTTGTTTTGTGCTTTGAGCACCACATCGCTCCAAAATTGTAACTCACACCAGAATAAAAACTAGATGGATAAATAGCATTTGTTCCATCATATTTTGTTTTGCAGTGCAGTTTGATTTATGGTTTAAAAAAGATAAAAGCATGTGGGGGTTGAGGACAAACAAAAATGAGCAGACATTTTCCAGAGAAGACACAGATGTTTCAACATTGAATGGAATAAAATTGTTCGTATTCATAAGAATTTGAACAGAAATTACCGGCAGCACTTTTTCCAATTATTGTCTCTGAGGGTGAGTGTCAGTTTTCTCAAAGGGAGCGGTACAGATGGGATGTAATTTCTGATATAATCGAAAATGACAAATGCAGACAGCTGATGAGGGTGTGGAGTGAATGTCCAGAATGGACAAACCAAATGCTCGCTCTTGATGACCTTTTGTGCTTTCTGTGGGTTTCCCATCCTCCACAGGTTCTCCTACACTCTTGGAAGGGGAGGGTGAGGAGAGTGGTACCCAGCTGGTTGCTCACCACTGGGTGCCACTAAATCTTACACACTCATCCTTATGAAATGTTTCAAATACAGATGTTGTGTTTAAAGTGAATATGGCGAAGGGTGAAAATGACACTTAATGAGAAAGTTTAAATATAAACATTTACTGTTTAACATTCCGTATTATTAATTAAGTAATTTGATTGGACAAGAGACATTTTATGAGTGCTGATATAGAGTATAACAGCACTGGAACTTTTAACTACATGTATAATTCTGCTCTACAGGAGCACTAATAACTGTTGAATTAAAGCCGATATGAAACTAAAATCAGAGTGGTGTTTGTTTCTGCATATTGAAGTGTCTCCTGTAAAAACAGGAAGTGTGTGATGGATATGTCGCAGTAGCTAATGGTGCTACAATGAGTGTTAGCTCAACTCCCACAGCCATGCAGGCACAGCATAGTGGTCAATTAAATTAGAGGACCCTTCGTGGACTGGGAGGTGTCAGTGAACATGGCTGGACTGGGACTGAACACCACGATGCAGGTTTGATTACAGGTAAGTGAGTACAGAGCTGATTTGCTTGCTGAGTTTGGCTCCTGGTACCCAGAGACTTAGTCAGCCAGCTTATTGAGCTGTGTGGCTAACAGAGCTAACAGCAGTCAGCAGTTAGCTAACCGGATAAATCACCTTCACACTGAAACTCTGAGCAGAGTTGAACTGCCAGAGGATATCAAAAGGGAAACCAGACAGCATTTTCTCCTTAAAATATGATCCAGTTGAGTCGTGATGTCATGCTTTTGTACAGTAACATTAACCAGTGAGGCCCAGCCCCAAGTCTATTGTATAATCAATGTAGCGAATGTTAGCTAGCTGCTGAAGCAGTCTGCAGTAAAATGCCTTTGCCAAGACAATCCTTTTCAAGCAGTTTTGGTTTGATTTGGCCCACACCAGGATGAGTCTCAAAAATATAAACATGGACTTTTAATCCATTAAGAAGAAGCACAAACTAAGCAGGCTAACGTTAGTGTGGAGGAAAACGTTAATGCATTGCTTGGCAACAGTCTGATGACCTTGTGCCTTCAACCGCATCATGGCCGTGCAAATATTCAGTACAACAGCACTCCCTCTCATGTCATATTGCTTTGATAGAGACCAAAATAGACAAAGGACAGTGTCCTCTCACAGACACCCAGATTGTAAGACTCAGCTTAATGTTTTCTGGTGTCTTGTCCAATGTAGCTGGTTCTTGTCTGGATGTTTACTGATGCATTATTTGTCCACAAGGATTCCTGCCAAACCCCTCTTTAGGAGTGTAGATAGGCCAAGCTGTTGAGATGAAAAGTAGTTTATCATACTTTGGCAACAATTAACCACCAAAAAAATGCTATGAACAGGATTTCTGTAAAGCAGGACCGTTGACCGCCAGCTGCTGAGCATTTGGGCGGTAATCAAGAGGACAGACTGCAGAGAAGGAACCTGCTCCAGACAGTCATTTATCATCAGGGCAGAAACATCGTGACATCGTATCCCGCGGTTGAAGAGGAGGTCTCTGGGTAATGTTGCACTTACAGGAGCACTGGTATTTGAAAGGAGCAACAAAAGGAAACCAAGCAACATCCAAATTCAGTCTTTGCTCACCAGGAGTTGGAACACGATGTGCTAAACGTGCGCTGCATCCTGAAAAAGAATTAGATGGAAACCAACTGGCTCTCAGGAGCAACCGTCCTCCAAAGAGCGGTCCGCTGGGTCCTCATTCAGAACGTGAAAATGTTTATCAGCTCAATCAAATTAATACTTGTGGACCGCTGCGACTCGCTGGATGTTTTATTTCACTGCTGCAGTCACGCAGGCTCTTCTGGGTGTGTTTGTGTTTCAATTCATGTGTGTCTATGTTGGGATGTATGTATGTAAGTGACCCTGTGTGTGTTTGCATGTTAGCATGATTGGATTTGTGTTTGTGTGCGCACTTGGATGTGTTCTTGTGTGTGAGGCCTGTTTTCAGTGGAATGAGGTAGGCAGGACAAACACTGGGGCAAGTTTATCTAGTATAGTTCACACTGCAGGAAGTTTAACTGTGGCAATAAGAGAAGCCCAGTGGCTTATTTCAATGTCTCAACCAATTTCTCACTTTCATCTCAGGATTGTTTTGATAATGTGTAATCGTGTGATGCAAATTAAAAATGTCACTGCAACTTTATACAGCATGTATGAAGAATGAAAATTGGGACAAATCATGTCCTATCAAAAAGATCTTTAAAAATAACACCAACACTCTCATTTCAATCTTTAGTGAAAATATATTCTTTAATGATTTATACATATGAAATAAATGTAATTTATGATATGTTTTAGTTTGCTTTAACACCACAAAACAGCCTTGTCCCAGACAAGAGCTCACAACTTCAAACAATTAAAGAACGCATTAAAAGCCTTCTAAAACTAATAGTACTGGTATTAATATGCTATTATAATAATCTTTATTTTAGAATCGATTTTTTTTTTTTTTTTTTATGAAAATGTTCTTTAAAGGCTCTTTAAAGTTGTTTCACAGTTTCACAACTATGCTTTGAAAAAAAAAAAATGTCAACTTCGGAAGATGTCAGCTCCATAAGATTTTCGACCTCCCATCTGAAGCTCCACCCTGACCCCTTTACAGGCATCCTCTGAGGGCACATACATTTCCCATGGGGTCCTCCTATCAATGCACCCATTGTCTGTCTACACTGGTATGACTGTTTTGCCATGTTATGATCTACAGACTGATATTAGGTAAATGGAAAGTAATCCACCCACACACCCTCATGCTTATGTCCTGCAGGCTGCATGTTCAACCAGTCTGCATCTTAGTGCTTGACATGAACTGTCTACGTACCTCCATCACCTTAGATTAAGGTCAGTTTATTACAGAATTTGGTATGATGGTTGAATAAGGGCAATGCTCAGCTTAAGGTTACATGGAATGGAACTGTTGTGTTTGGAAAGCATTTTTTCACTATCAGTCAGAAAGACTTAAAGTAATGGCTTAACAGGTGAAATAGTTAGCTAAAATGATCAGAAACACATTTTTTCACTTGAAACTAACAGACAGTAACATTTTAAATATTTAGCTTAAAGCAATGAATAAACAGTTGAGATTTTGGCTTAAAGTACTGGATCAACAGATGATAAATTAACTTAAAGCAATGCATATACAGTTCAAATAGTTACCTAACAGAAACGGCTAATTGTTAGTTGAAACTAACAAATAAACATTGGTAACTGTTAGCTTAAAGTCACAGATAAATAGATTAAATGGTTAGCTTAAAGTAGGCTAATGGATAAACAGATGAAACAGTTAGCTAAAAGTAATGTATGATGACACAGTTAGCTTAAAATGGATAAACAGTTTAAATAGTTTTCAATAACCAGATACTTAAAGCCAAGTTTGGGGAGTAACAGAGTTATATGTATCAACAAAATATATATCAGATTACAGATACATTTAGGAAAAAATATGTGATTATTAGCACAATTTTTAAATACATTTTAAGATAAAACAAAAAAAAGTATATTTCCATGTGTAAACCTATACCTGTCTCACAACACTTTCCAATTCATTTTCATGAGCTCTAGTAGTAAAAGTACTTTTGGACATTTACCCATTATTTTGTTTTTTTTAAAAAAAAAGTCTTATTACGGTGCAATTTCTGCCTTCCAACTGTGCAAATGCTGTCAACATTCAGGCACTAACCTAATCAATTGTATTCAGATATGCCAAGAGTTTGGTGGACTTTCGAGACAAAACCGTGTCCTTGTATAAAGGGAACTTCAATCCTCATGAGCTAATTTAACCCAGGTTTTCATGGTTGAAACTGGCACAGGACCAGCTGCTTGTTTAAGTGTCTCCAAGAGCTCATTAACATCCACCGGTCAGGATGAGTTGAGTTTTAATTAGCTGTAGTATTTATTCAGAGGCTAAGAAAATATCTTGTGGTTTCATCAGTGTAATTTCAGCTTTATTTCCAGCTTTTATCAAGGCTTCAGCTTCGGTAATTGTTTTCTTCGAGGACCCACAGATCACAGTTACACAACTCTGCAATAATCACTGCTGCTCAATTTATTAGCAGCTCCAAAAGGGTTTATGTAAGCTTTAAAGTGCCAACTGGGCAGGAAGCTCAGCTGGTTTCCATTTTTCTGTCATCATGGTTTTGTGTTTAAACACAAAAGACTGCAGAGCACGACGAAATCAATACCTTATGACCAAATACCGAGATCGTTAATGGTCGTGTTGCTTTTCCTTCAATGACGAATACAAGACATTAAAGGCCTTATGGGGACTGTGACATTGGACTTCTGGAGGGCGTCAAGATGTTCTCCACTTCCACCACAGATTATTTTTGATTCACTGATGTGATGGTTTCTATGGAGACAACATGTTTCTGCAGCAACGCACCTGGTGGACGTATGTTCTCTAACAAGAACTTGCTAGAGCCAATTGTCCCTCTCCACTCTTAGAAATAAAAGTGCTAACTAGAACCAGAAAGGATTCTTCGGCTTGTCCTGATAAGAGAACCCTTTTTGATTCCTGTAGAACTTTTATAAAAGTTACACTCCCTTTCAGAGAGTTCTACCTATAGATCCCAACATACCTTGAATCATCTGGATGATCACCCAGAACGTACTATGTGATGTTCTACAAAGAACGCTTCTATAGTCTAATGGTTCCCAAATTAAAGGGTTGTACATAGTACCATCTGTGAAAGGTTCTATGAGAGGTTCTATGAGAGGTAATTCTATGGTGTAATGGTTCGACTCACAACTCTTTCTGGGAGTTTTATCGAGAACCTTTTCTTGGGTGCTAACAAGAATTCAGCTAGGAGGTTCTACCACTAACCTTTTCCTGGTTCCACTTGAAACACATTCAGACAGTTCTACATGGAACCCAACATTTAGGTTTATACCCAGAGCCATCTGTGAAAGGTTTCACCCAGAACCCCCTATGAGAGGTTCTACAAAGAACTCTGTAATGGTTTCTACCCAAGAATCCTTTCTGAACCTTTCCACCTTCCGCAGGGGCTAACAAGAACTTAACCAGAGAACACATCTATGGTGTAATGGTTCTACCTGGAACCCTTTCTGAGAGTCAAAAACCTTCCCACTTTCACTAGGCGCTATCAAGAACTCAGCCAGGGGGTTCTACCAAGTTTTTTTTTTTTTTTTATGGCACAAATAATCTTTGACAAACTAGTTCTTTGGATGAAAATGTAACACTTGATGAATGCTTTATGTAAAAGGGTTCTCCAAGAGCAAATGGATTTGGGTACAACCTCAGCTCTTCACAAAGAACCCTTTTGGAACCCTTATTTCTAAGAGTGCAATGCCATCCTCAATTACAGTGAAATAATTAATGAGCCACTTTTGCCTTCCCTGCATTCGTATTGAGGCGTGGAGCTAAAAACAGGCCCTTCAGCGTATCAGATTGAGCTCTAATTGAGTAGAAATAATAAACTCTCCACAGATTCACAACTCTGGCCGAGGGGGAGGTGTGGTAAAGCCAACACGGCCTCAGGTCTCCACACTGACAGGCTGATCACGGCATTCAGCACGACACTGAAAAAATGTTTGGGGTAACACTTTGCACTTCTGAGGTGTACCGTGACCGGACTCTCAGAGAGGCGGCTACGAGAGCCCTTGTTTTCTCAGCGCGGGCGCGCTTTGAGCGGCGCATCTGTGTCTGAAAGATGTGGTGGGAGTGAGGCCCTTAAAGGCAGAGGGTCACTCCTGTTTTATGTTCGCCCAATCCTGCTTGTGTAGGCCTCATTGTATTCAGGAGAGGTGAGGATCCATGTGATCGCTCACTTGTCTAGAATTAATCATGTTCCATCATCCCTTCCTTCCATTCGGAGCCATCTGTACACAGCTGAGACACATTTTACAGACGCTCTCTTCATCTCCTCTGACAATAGAGCGACATGGATTCATGCGTGATCTGTATTATTTAAATATGACGTTTGGCCGGTCCAGCGATATGAGCTCAGAGTGGAATTTAGCCTTTACGACCCCACGTTTGACCTTCGCTTTTTAAAACAAACTGTCTATGAGGAGTTAGTCACCATCTGGGTCTGCAGCCGCTCTACACTTGTTGTTTCAGTGAAATGTGAAAGGAGATGGCTCAAAAAATTTATGATTACATCAACCACAGATAAATCTGTTTAATGTGCAGACGGCATTTAGTAATAACACAAGCCAAGTGGTCCTACATGCTGTATGCTGAGTTTTTCTCCCACTTAGACAATTACAGTCATAAAGCATTTCTGTAGCCACATTAAGCTTGTTGTTTAACATCCTGGCAAAGTAAACTGCTTTAGTCTTTGACCTCCAACAATTTCCTCTCTGTGTCGGCGCATACACTGTTTACAGCTGACAATAATGTGCAAAATGTTCATGTGGCAGTGGGCCAGATGGCAGGAATACTCAGTTTATAAAATGATACAGTGGAAACTCATTCACTTGGATGTGTTCTGTTACCCCCAAGTCATAAATTATATAGTGAATTATTTTTCTTCCTGGTTCTCAGTGGCAGAAAGTATCCAGGAACATCTGCTTAAAGGAAATATTGCACTTCTTACTGCACTATATTTATTTGACAGCCTAACTACAAATTACTTTGTAAATTAAGATTAATTTATGTATGTGATACTTTATTAGGGATTAAACTAAACAGCATGTAATGTAGTTAAAGTGAAGTAAACCTTGAGTGGCTACATCACTAACAGCCAGGAACCATTCTGTGAGACGAGTACTTTTACTTCTGCTGCTAAGAAGGTCTGATACTATAGGTGAGAACATCTTATTAATAATACCTCTGTAAATTTACTTTACTTGCAATGGCATATTTTTATGGAAGCCTGTTCCTGCCAATGTGACGGGGGAAAAGAAATATTGTGTAAGTCATTATAATGAGAAACTTTAGTAAAAGAAAATTACTTAGTATCTCAAGATAATGACTATATAATAATTCATTATTGTTTCAAATAATGAGTTTGTATTTTAAATGTTGAATGAGTATCTCAAAATAATGAGTTAATATTTCAAAATGATGATTTTTTTTTCAAATTTTGAGTTAAAATCTCAAAATAGTGAGTTAGTATTTCAAATAATGAAGTGGTATCTCAGAATTATGAATTAATTTCTCAAAATAATGAGTTGGAATTTCAAATAGCAAGTTTGTATAAATAATGACTAAATATCTCAAAATAAAGAGTTAGTATTTCAGACAATGAATTAGTATTTCAAAATCATGAACAACTTTCTCAAAATAGTTTCCCATTACTTTTTTTTTTCAGTACTTTGGCAGAAATGAGCTTCCATGTTTTTCTAGAGGTAATAATACTTTTACAAACGTGAAGGATTTGAGTACTTCTTTCAGCACAGCTGGTGTTACACAGAAGATTTCACAGTAGCTCTCAGTGTATGTGATGAATCCGTCTTTTTTTAACACTCAAACAAACGTGATGATAGGAACTGTATGTTTTTACACGACTGTATAAAAGCAATAATAATACCACCGCTCCACAAAGATCGCTTCATATTTCAGCGTGCAGTTACGATTCAGACTGGTGTTAAATTCTGCATGAAGACAAACATGTACTCAGACTGCAGTAATTCATCACCGCTGATTGTGATCAGCTGAAGCACTCAGAGCAGCGTAGCAGTGTGACAACAACGGCACCGACGTAGAAGTGGGGATTTAAAGGGCTTATCATAAGTGGCTTGTTGAAGCTCGCTGCAGTGAAACTCGTGTGTTCCTGATAAAACTGTCACTTCCTTAAAAAGCCCTTAATGATGAAACTAATGAGCAATAAGTGACTGATTGTCTATGGGTGTGACAACACAACTGAGTTCTTGTACCAAATGAGAAGAACGTCCATAAATCAACAGGAGACAATATAACATCCTCACTTATATCAGTTGACGGAGTAATTTGTCAGCGTCGGCCAAATGTCACAGTGTGACAGTCTACACCTGGACCTGAATAAAAGATAATACAATTATAATGGTAACAAATGAACCATCAAGTTAAATGTGGGTGTTCCTATGTCGGACACCATATAATAACATTGAATTTAAAGCTATAATCTGCAAAATTTTCCCAAAAAAACAAAAAACAAAAATCAACATATAGCCTCATATAAACATAATCTCTGTCAGTCATCACTAATGACCTGCTAGAAGTTTGTGGTCGTAGCTGGATCTCCACTCTTTTCCTGTAAATCTTTATTTTTTCTCATTATTTTGCAGTGCTTGGAATAAACGTGGTATTGACATCCTGATTCATTTACAGACAAATCCTTTGATTATCTGTGGTTGTAAAAACAAAAAAAAACTAAAAAAAAAAAAACATATGAACTTTCCAATAGCTGACTAAGCCAACTTTTCCCCCCAAAAGTGTTAACATGTCATTTACATTTGCATTTAAAAGAATATGAAAAATAAAGAATGACCTGTATCAAATACATAGAATAGACAGTGAAGAAAACAATAGAAGCATTCAACTAAAAGCTACAATATGTAACATTTCTACATTAAAATGTCTAAAAATGCTGGACCAATATTATGAGTTTTGTTGGGTTGTGTACTTACATTATCCCAAATGTTTCCAACAATTTATTCAAGGTAATGGTGTGTTTCCTGCTAGCCATGGCTAGTTAACTTCAGAGAAAACATGGGACAGGATACGTTGGATTTGACATGAAAGGTCAACATGTTAACTTGTAGTTTGTGATAAAGAGTAATTCATTTTCAGACAACAGTAATAACTAATCCATTTGAAAAGCTAATTTTGTTATTTTCTTTGTTTCGAGTGAAGATGAGAGCTGCGTGTGGTTGTCTTCCTTCATCCTTACTATTCGCCTTTATTTAAGAGCACAAGCGCACACGACTAATGTGACATATATGACCTTGTGAACATGATATCTGCCTGAGTCACCTCACACAGATTTTCATCAGTTATAGAGGTTAAAGAGCGGGAGACCTGTGGTGGAAGAATTAACACAACACAACAATCACATGGGATATGAAATGCACTTAAACATTTCTGATACATGAGATAGAATTATGCAATAATGTAAAGCAAATTGTTGCACCTTGTCTGAACTCTGTCTTGACCAAACGGTGAAAATGGACTTGGACGTGATGGACATCTAATTTTGGAATTTGACTAATTATATTACTAAATGAACATAAGTGATCCTGGCAGTGGAGGACTGGTTTGAAAGAGCCCCCCTGCAGCGTTTCAGTCGTCAGCGCGACCTCGGTCAGTGAAGGAGCTCCGTCGCGCCGGGCCAGTACAGCTGGCGGAGGCCTTACGAGCACAGCGCCTCCGGTGCGTCTGATCTCTGGGGAAGTGAACCTAATACCTCCCTCTCCCCTCTCTCTCCACGCTTCGACGAGTGCGCTCACTGTACCATGGGCCGCAGAGTATGCGATTTCACTGTTTGGGTTGGCAGCCGGGACCGAAACTGTCCGCTGTCTCCTTAAAGAGCAGCCTGCCGGACTGTGAGGGAATAGACAGGGATCACGGAGGAGCTGTCTGAAAAATCTGTTCTGTTTGTGCATTGTGTATTTAAGTACAATAGACATACAATTCATGACAATGCTGAAGCATTGCAGTGGTGTTGAGTCATGTGTTCATTATGTTTTTGATGTTCACAGCTGAATTCAATGAATGCAGCACTGAGGTCATATCTATAAATAGGGGTCATACACAATATTTATTTATGAGGTGTTGAGGCCAAACTCTTAAAGGAACTCACTGGTGGTTTTGCATGTTTAAATTCAACAAGTGCCATTAATTGCAGGTTTAAAATTACTCTGACAATTAACTTGGACAGGTAGGAAAAGTTTTGTTTTGTGATCTATATCAGGTTTTGTCAAATTTCTGTTGTCATGCATACGTTTGACCCTTTACTTTTAGAATCAGTAGGATTTGTCAGAGCTGTTCATTAACACACCAGGTAGTTAACTGTCGAGTCTCTTTCCCAGGATGTCTAATACTGATGTTTTGGTTTGGTTAAGCGCCTCAAGCACAGCAAAATATTGAGAAAATAAGAAACTACAGGCAGAAGGCAGGTTCTCTGCAGACACTAAGGATGTTCCTGGCAACTAAATTTCCTGTTGATTAAATGAAAAAATTATTTTAGACTAGTCGACTAGTCTAACAGTAAGAAAACATGCATAAAACAGTTCAAATTGGGCACAGTTTATTAATTGATCATGTTAATCGTATTTCTAAATGCTGCTGAAATGCATGTCACTTTGCAATACAAACATTACACATTAAGACTGAAAAGGATCACAGTGTCAGCGGGTAAATGACCTGGAGCTGGTGTTAGGTGCCAGTCTGACACACAGTGCGGCTAACGTTAGCAGTGCTAGCAGTAGCAGCTGTTAATGTCCGTGTCTGTGCTGAATGTGGTCACATGTTGCTCCAGTTGAGTGGTTATGTACCAATTCATCCTGTCACAGTCTACATTCAACATTATTTCCATTTTCTAGATTAAAACACTGTCAAACTACACTGGTTTTTTACGAGTTGTCATCAGTCCGACTTCGCTGATAAAAACATCTGGGGTTGCCTGGGCCATCGGGGGAATACTTACAGCATATGGCAAGAGGGGCTGACGTCGGATGGGGCCGCTGCTCCGACTAGTGGCGGGTGGCTGCATAACACCTTAGAGGCAACCGTTAACTGGCATTGTGCATGAATAGTTTAAGCGATTAGTATTTCTGGTGTCGACTAGCAAGGGTGGCGATGCTTAATCATATAGTCGACTATTCGCCCACATCCCTAACAGACACACACACTAGTGAGTCATGTGTGATTATTGAAAAGGGATAATGTTCATATGAGTCAATTAATGAGAGCAATCACACGTCATTTCCATCGACCACGGTCCCTTATGGGTGAAAACAAGCACCTTTAAAGATCCGGTCCCAGATTGCAAAAGAAAATATCATTTGTTTTCATCTAAAAGGGGGCGGAATCACAACACAGGAGAAGTAGTTGCTTTAATACATATTCTTTTTTTTCTGTGGCATATTTTTAAATTAAGAGCCAAAATCGCATGTTCTTCTTTTACAACTTTTGTTCCTTGGTGTAAAGCTGGCAGAGCCCACTGGAACATCTCCACTTTGTCTAGTCCAAGTGAAGTAACAGAAATTTGCTGCTCATCTGTGCATTACAAACTTAAAATGAGTGATGATGTTGAATTGTAGGGCTTTAGTTGGATTCCTGCCTCTTTCCCGTGTCCGTCCTGTGAAAACAAGTCGCATTTCTCCATACGAGAGGTCTGCATCTATTTTTGGGCACAGCTCCTGCATCCCACACATGCACGATTCCCCCTGGAGTGTCTGGTGACATCTTTTTCCCAGAGATCTATGTATACATGTGTCCTGGGTCAGCTTTATTTGTCATGCAGGGACTCTCAGATCATGTATGTGGTTCCCAGAGAAAAGGTTTGTCTTGTGGAAAGTGGGCAACACGGTGAGAAAACCAACAGACACGTAGTTCTTTTTGTTGCCAATGTCCACATAAATCAGTGGGATTTAGCTTCTGACATCAAGAATGAGCCAGTTTGCTTACTCATGTAGGGCATATAGAGGCTGTGATATGGCCCAGTCAAGATTTACTGTCTTACTTATTAAATCAGAATCAGGTCTTTAACTGTGGAAAAACATATTTTATATAATACCATAAATTCTTGGCTCATTTTAGATTTCCACTGTAGTTCCCAATAAACATGTCAAATTTAATCATTTCGTTTTGACATTCATCAGATGGTTGGTCACTGTGCGTCCTCTCCAGAGGACGCTGGTGGAAAGTCTCCCAGAGTGCAACAAGGTCTGGATTTTCTGCAACATATTATGTCTTGTTGTTTCCCAAACACAATGACAAACTGTGTCAGATGCTCTTATTTGTTATGTTCTCTGCTGCAAAGAATTACATGTACACAATTTATAGAGTTTGACAAAAGTTATGCGTGTTTCGCATTATTTAAAAAAACAAATAAAGGGCCATTCTAACCACACACACACAAAACATATTCCCCTATATAGTCATGCAGATAGTTTTAGCCTTATTGATTCATTTCAAGATCTCTGTTTCTGCAGCTAACTCAGTAAAAATGAAGGTGAATGGAAGACTTATTTTGTGAGGCTAAATACATTTTAGTGAACTTGAAAACTTTATCAGCCAAGTCAGCAAACTTTGTGATTCATCATTAGAAAAAAAAACATCCAGTTCCTAAAAAAAATCAGTGTAATCTGTGTATTTTTAGCTACAGAAGCAGTTTGACTCCAGAGATGACAGTGTTGCTCGGCTGGTTGGTCTGCCACTTTGGTCCAGACTGAAACGTATTAAATTTTGCCATTAATGTTGCTCTGAGGACGCATCATTGACTGTTTGTGTAGCACCACCAAGTGGTTAATATTTGTGGTCTGGGGTCAATTGTTAATGGGTTGTATGGATTGCCATGAACTTTGACTAAAACTGTTTTTTTAAAAAACTTTTTTTTTTGCCAAATATATTGCTGCTGAGATTCTTTGTTTTACTTCTTTAGATAGACTGGAATCTGGGAAAAAAAAATCTGTTCTGTGAACCTGATTTCTGCTTGAAAATTAAATGGTTGCTACAATAAATAATTAGCTATTATTCACTTTCACTTTAATGAGTTTACTCAAGAGAGAACACTGAATTATCTTTACAAATGATTATTCAGGTCAAAACTCAAATATTTTGTGTAGTTTACTTTTTACAGTTGCCTTGAAATCTTAAGTTTTCTCAACTTTTTTTTTTTTTTTACAGTGCATCATAAGGTCAAATTTTAAATCTGGTTTATGATCACCATCACCATGATTACCATCAGCCTCAGTTGTACTTTATGTAGTTTTTCAGTAGCTAATTATCAAATGCTAGTGTGGTACATGGTAACATGGTAAACATTGTACCTGCTGAACCTCAGCATGCCAGAATGACTGTAGACTTGCAAAAACACACTGAAAATGATAATTGATGCGCCTCATTTGACATGTGTCAATTGATGCTCCTATGGTGTATCACAGATATCAGATTTGAAATACCAACACCACAGAACCAGCAGTACTTTGGATAGGGTCATTATTTGGGCAAAAAAATATGAGATTCAACCATTATTTTTTGTGCATTTCTATTTGAGCAATGTTATAAGAAAATTATACATTTCTTTAATGAATTGTTGTCCTCTGGGGATAAAATGCTTTCTTTTTTATTCCTTTTAGTTCTCTCCAAACAGGTACTGCAGGTTCAGAAAAATTCATTTCATTATTTGAAGCTCCACAATCAAAACAAGGTCAGAGAAGGGGTGAGAAGAAAGTTTGATGTGCCTCATAATGCGTTTGGTGTGATCTGGACCATTTAAAACAACATTCAAAATGTGTGTATCAGAAGTTTTCACTGAGTTCGGGGCTTTACTCTTGTTAAAGAGAGGTCACTCTGAGTTGAATTTCACATGATGTTTTAAAAAGTACTGCACACTGGTACAGATATAAAATCTGATAAAACATGCAGTGCTTACATTGTTTGGGCTTAGAGCCACCATCATACTTCAAATACAAAATGAGGTGAAGCTGCAGCGCTGAGAAAATCCATCTGACTTGTTCCATGATAGATCATGGAATCATCTTTTTTGGTACTGCTGCCAAAATCTATTTTCTTGGCTGGATAAGCGAGGACATGACTCCATTTTAAGAGCACTTAAAAATAGACACATACTCCTTTTACAGATGTACAGATAACCAAACTGTTGGATAGAACAAGTGACTGACCCACATAAACAACATGAGACTGACCAAACAGACCATCCACTTGATTCCATTAAAATATAGGATTTCAGGTTAATGGTCAGGATAGATCTGTTGCATTGTTGACAGATCTATGCATCATTTCCAACTCGGATGTCTCTGAGCCTGTTAGTGAGTCAGCAATAATTTGCCCTAGTGGTACTGAAGCTCTTGGATATTGAATTTAGTCATCTTCATGCCAAACTCCAGGAAGAAAATCCTTTGCACAAGGCTAAAAAGGGAGCTGACATGTAGTTGGCAAGTGACTAATAAAATCCAGACATCAATCCCCTTCAGAGAGAAGATTTTAGAGCTTCTACTTCAAGCATTTTTTCATGGATTTCATAGTCAATGAGAAGGGCCTGATACCAAAAAACCCACAGTTTAAATAGGCGTCCATTAGAGGTGAATTTATTTGTTGAAATGTCAATCGACACATAGACCTACCTAAGTGTAAAAGAAATTCTGAAAACTCTGATCAAATTGTCAAACTAGGCAGTGGCAATCAAAAATGTGGATCAAGATTATGTTACTACATTTACTATATCTTGCCTCAGACATTTTGAATGTTTAGCTGTAAAGCAAGAAATATTGTAACCAGGCAGCCTCCATTTTGGTTCTGGTTTCCAACAGAGACTCCTGAAAGTCAGATGAAACTGTGAAACTAGGCGGTGCCGATCAAATATGGACGTAGATTATGTTACTACATTGCTTATTTATTGCTTTAATTTTTCTCAAAAACATGTTTTTGCGTGCTGTTTAGCTGCAGTATGCGATATATTGTGACCAGGCAGCCGCCATTTTGGCTCTGGTTTTGCAATAGAGTCTCCCAAAACTCAAATCAAACCATCAAACTAGGCAGTAATGATCAAATATGGATCAAGGTTGTTTCTACATTGCCTATTTCTTGCCTAAAATGTTTTCAGAAACAGATGTCAGAGCAACGTTTAGCTGTAACACAAGAATATATTGTAAGAAGGCGGATGAAGATCATGGCACTACCCTTCTGTATCCTTACTTAAAATGTTTTTAAATACATCATTTAGTACATTGTTTAGCTGTAATACAAGGAATTATATTATATTATTGCAACCAGGCAACCTTTAGGTTCTAGTTTCCTACAGAGATTGCTGAAATTCAGATGACACAGTGAAACAAGGCAGTGTTGATCAAATATGGACCAAGATTATGTCCCTACATTGGTTATTTCTCGCTTAAAATATTTTTTGAAATATATTTGTGTGTACTGTTTAGCTGTAATACGAGATATATGGTGCCCAGGTGGCTGCCAGTTTGACTCTGGTTTCAAATGGAGACTCAAACTGTGAAACTGCAACACTCAGCAGTGTTGATCAAATATGGCTCAACATTGTTGTACTGCACCGCCTATTTCTCATCCAAAATGTTGTCAGAAAAATATTTTAAGGTACAGTTTAGGTGTAGTACGACCTACTTACCAGGCTGCCATGTTGAAAACAGACGCATAGAAAAGAGAGCAGGACTCACCTGCACAAACTTGCTTGCAGCCGTCCTTGATAAACAGAGAAGCTCTGATATGAATATTTGCACATAACAAATAGTTGTTTGCTGCGATCTAGTGAGGCTAAACGTTTTATACTGCACCTTTAACCACTAGCCTGCTGTGAGAAGAAATAGTTTTCAGATGAGTTTTGCACTGAGAAGAATAATGACTGCAACGTATGTAAAGAGTAAAATATGGTTTCAGCTTTCCTGCTCATTATTCATACCTAGTCATTTTTCAGCAAGAGGGCAACCGTCAGGAAAGGGAAATTACTTTTTGATCCAAAAAACAATCGATCACTTTCATTTTTTACTGTAGCAACTTGATAACTTGCATTTGACTGGCAGAAATTCTTAGCAAGAGTCTTCCAGCTGAAGTAGTTGGCAGGAAAGACAACAACTCTACTTTTTTCTTCATCCAGATGATAGTAAGTTGTTTTGTGACAGAGGAGACGATTGTGCATGAAGGGGATTTGAGTGTGCCCTCCCCTCTAAGATACAGTACATTCCTCCCTGACATTCACAAACCTTTTAATTCCTCTGTGCCATTAAATCTGATTGTAATAGCTTCTTTAGAAAATATGAGCCTTTAGGCCTGAGAAGTCTGGGGGTCCTGATCTTGAATCTGTGCAAGGCAACATGGAAACAATTTGATTTGATTGAATGATCCTGTATATCATTTTTCTTTTCCCTAGTCACTGTGTTTTCACAAGCAGACATGAACCCAGTGTACTGGCCTGATACTGGCCTGTTAGAGGAACAAGGAATCAAATTCATGGATTAATAACATTGTTTTTAAATTAAATTATATTAAATTGAATTGGAAGTTACTGTTGATTCTACCTGGAGCCATTAAAAAGTTTACCTTTCGTTTACATTTGTATCTTCCTTTGCACACATGCTCTGCAGGATGACTGTAATACTTTGACGCCTGTCTGTCATCTTTAAAGGAGCAACATGTAAAATACAGCCACCTGTCAAAATTAACCACATAAATAGGGAGCAACATATCACCAGAGCAACTGCAAACTGCTGCTCACTGTACTCTCTGCTGTAACTTTTTTTTACACTTTGGCTGTAGCTAGTCTACTGCCATTAGCTCAGTTAGCCATGCAGCTAAAGGTGCAATTTTGACTCGAGTCTAGCCAGTTGATGTAATGTGTATGTATACATTGCAGGCAACTGACCAGGCTCAGCAGACTCACCCAAACTCAGGTCAAACATAATTTCTGAGATCAAACGCAGGCATTTTTACATGGTGGATTAAGGATTTACTTTCAACCAAACCAGAGTTGGGTGATTATTGAACAGAGGACAGACAAACTTAGACTTTTTTTAGTAGGGCTGTGTATTGGCAAGAATCTGGCGATACAATACATATCACTATACAGGGGTTACAGTTCAATTTATGGTGGTGTATTGCTTGTAACCTTTATGAAGACAACACTACAATCTAGTGGTTGGGGGTTTAAACACAACAGAAAATAACCACTGCCACAAATACATGCATGTATCATGATATCATGATACAATGATTTTGAGAACTGATACAGTATCACAGAACATAATATCATGATACTCAGGTGTATCGATATTTTCTTTGCATCATTTCATGCACTCTGGCATCATTCCTGCACTTCAGCATCATTACATGCACCATCGCACCGTCATTTTGTTGGAGCCTGAATGGAGTTTTGGCGAGTGGTATTGACCTGGTGAGTGTTGGAACTTGACAGGCCTGTCAATCAAGGTGAGCATAATGTAACTGTCTAGGATGCAGTTTGAGAAGTTGGGGGGTTCTACTGTCTTCAGTACAGTCGGAGTTTAATTTTGAAGTCAGCATGTGGCAGCCATTAAAGGAACTGCACCTACTGGAAGTGAGTTCTATATTCAGCCGTTGTGACTGTGGTGTATACTGTATGGCTAGATATCCACATTTATTTGTGCATATGGCTGTATGCATTATATGCATTTTCCATTACTGTTTTAGTTAAAATGTATGTGAGGTCATGTTAAATAAGAATGCTTCTGGTGCCTTGATTTAAGACAAAATCAGTAAAATAAGTTATTTTTTATTGGGGTCAGCATATTTCTTAAAATAAGTAAGTTTCATTGTTTGTAAGAGGCACAACTTACTTAAATATAGTTTTTGTGTTGTACTTTTTTATTTTAATTCCCATTTCAAAAATGTGTGAAATAATCCAACAACAGTAGCAGGTAGTGGTAGGCAGGTTGTGTTTACAGCTTAATTCCTGTAATGCATTCAACATTAGGCTACAGATGAATGAGATCTTAACAGTATGATGGTGAATTTTCCCTTAATGTCAGACTCAACACAGGTGGTCTGGACTCCAGTCCTGCCATGATGTCACCAAACACAGTCTGACATTGTGCTGATCCATCACAGTGAGGTGAGAGTGCAGGGATCAGTGTTCCTGTAATGCACTGCTAACGTATAATCCTGAGCGTGGAGCACACTGGCGTACCACACATTTACATTAATGATCAGCCATGTAGAAAGTACACAAATCCTTCACACATCATTATAAAACTGTATGTTTATAGTGAGAAACAGTAATTTTATAAAGCTTATACTTTAATTTCATGTGCTGTAAATTATTTTCCACTATTTTGTTTGGGCAGATTTAAGAGATGTAACTATTATCATCTAATCTTGTGTATTTTGTACATATAAAGCTGTTCAAGGGTCTAAATACAGAATTATTTTATATATTTAATGTCAAAAACTAATGATTTCCTGCTGATGTTTTCTCAGAAGTCTATTCTATTCACAACTATAAGAAAATTTAATTGAGGTAAAATAACTAATGATACTTGTGAAAAGCAACAACTACACTACACAAGACATGGAGAACTGACTTTAGAAAACTGAAAAAATGTGAAAGGAAGTTAATTTTTACTTCAAATTGGTTCAACTTTCATTATCCCTGTCAGATGAAAGCATGGAGGGGATCATGTAATCGCTTCTGTGTGTACGTGCGTGCATGTGTGTCCATGGCTAATCTCAAATACTATACCGTGCTATACTAACATATTTCTTGTGCGCATTCATGAATGTATTCTGAAGGTCAAGGTCACTGTGACTTCACTAAAACATTTTTGGCTATAAATACCATTATGCCAATTATGACACAAAATTATTCACTGGAATCAAAGTTACAAAAGTCCCAAACTAAATTAAACTTCTATTTTTTGTCTGCTTTGTTTAATGCAGCCATTAACAGCTGAGTTCTCATTTTTCTTAATTGGCCACTAGGGGCCACAACTAAGCAAAAACTGCTTCAGTTTGAAATCTGCTTTCAGTTAGGGACAGCGTACTGTATGTGGGGTTCATGTCAATGGTCACAGAGCTTTGCAACCCTCAGCTGGTTTCATCTGGCAGTTGGGATGGCATTGCAGTAGGTGCTTCACCATCTGTTGCCTGGTGGTGATCTGCACTCTACTGAGTGACCTCTACCAGTTGAACATGTTTTTTCAAGTACAACTGAATTAATATCGAGGTTATGTGACTAGAAAAGTTTCTTTGTTTTGAATTGCCTCAACTTGTCTTTTGAAATTCATTCAACTTAAAATAGACACTAACTTTTTAAGGTAAAACAAATAGTTTAGTTTCACATTGTAACCAAGGGTGTGCTATAACGCACAGCCAGTACACATACTGCATCATTTGTCTCAATCTAGGCTAAATTTTATTCAACTTACCGAGGCCACTTTTTCTTCCCTTAGACATTAAACAGGTTACTGAAAGGTCAACAGTGAAATTTAACTCACAACATATTACCTCACAAAGTGCACCACCCATTTATCTTTCTCCAAATTCGTGATAAACGGCTCGTTAATCTAAATACAAATCTGCACTAATGTTATTTAGATTGTTACTTCATCAGGTGACACTGTCGCTGTTCATTCTCCAGTTCTGCTTCTGCAAAGGTTCCTTATCTCAGGCGCCGTTCAGAATGAATAACCTAGTTTGACATGATAGACTGCAGATAGTAGCCGTGTTATCATGTCCAGAGGTTAATACAGCGATATTGGGGGTAGATGATAAAGGCAGAGGCTGCCCCTGCCTGGGAAGCCTCGATAAATCTGCTGCTGTCAAGTGCAATAACTTTGTGATGCAGAGGAGAGAAGTGTAAAGATAAAAGTTACAAGAGGAAACGTCATGACAACTAAAAAACACAGAGAGAAACATCATTAACATTTTCCATCTCCTTTTTTGCCTTGGCAACATTAAAATTTGGTAACAGTTTATTTGAAGGGGTGTGTATAAGACTGTCATAACCCTGTCATGACACCTGCCATAATCATGAGGCAATATTCAGGAATGTTTATGAGTGTTGTGATTAAGTGATATTCAGCCATTTATGTCATTTGTAATGTGAAGTTGACATTGTTTGAGATGTCTTTGTTATCAGAGTTTGACATTAATCAAGCAGTCATGCCTTTGTTATAACAATTTGTCATTAATCCAGACAGCATAACCCGCCAATGTCTTTTTCAAAACAAATTAACAATATCAAACTAGCTTTCTGTTTTAACATGACATTTTACTGTCTTATGTGGTTGGTTTTGACACTGGCCATTTTGAATGTCTTTATGAATGTTTATGACTGTTGTCATTAAGTTTCATTCAGTCATTTATGTCATTTTTAATGCAAAGATGACATTCTTTGAGAGATGTCATTGTTATGACAACCTGACATTAACCAACACTGTTACAAAAGCATTTGACATTTAATACACCTTCATGG
Source organism: Lutjanus erythropterus (assembly GCF_056507025.1). Lineage (NCBI taxonomy): Eukaryota > Metazoa > Chordata > Actinopteri > Lutjaniformes > Lutjanidae > Lutjanus > Lutjanus erythropterus. The sequence continues at coordinate 39,925,150 of NC_139319.1, read as the reverse complement.
CACCTTTATGACAAGTCTAAAATGCACCACTTTACCTGAGGTCAAGGAAAAGATTCATGACAGACTTATAATGATCTTAGGATGGTCTGTGTCAACACCAACCACATATGATAGTGTAATGTCATGTTAAAACTTAAAGCTAAGGACTTTCTTTAAGTTTAATGTCAAGTTGTCATGACAAAGACATTGACAGGTTATGTTATTTTAGTTGAAGTCAAGCTGTCATAATAAGAACATTACTGACTTGATTAATGTTAAGTTGTCATAACAGAGACATTTCAAATTAGTGAAGACCCCTTCATGTTTATGACAGGTGTCATGACATCGTTATGACAGTGTAATTACAGTCTTGTGAACACCCCTTCAAATAGAGTGTTACCAAAAAATTCAACTATCTCCTACTAACACGAGCATATCTACATTAGTTAAATATTTCCATGATGTTGTTTCTTTTCTCGTCGCCTCTCCAGAGATCGTCTCTTTGGCCTCAGTTCCCCTCGGCAGCGACTCCAGTTCAGACGTCCTCCGGCCAACAGCAGCTTTGGCAGGAGGAGTTTGTTTTGAAGAAACTGTTTGACTAAGACTCCCCAGTCTGCTTTGTCACACATACCAAGATAAATAGAGGTCTGATGGACTTTGTTCAGATAACAGAACTTGACTCACTGGGACGCTGCAGGCTCTACACACACATGCAAGTGTGAGTGTGTGTGTGTGTGTGTGGCATCTTCAATACTGCACATGTGAACAAGTGCAAGCATATATAGTGTGTGCACATATATTCAACATATAGTACTAGAGTATTACTGTCACTGTAATGAAGGTTTATTGTCTTTCGTCTGTGTGTGTGGTGTGTGTGTGTCTTACATGGGCGCTACACAGAAGACCACACAAACACTGTTTTTGGGAATATAATAAACATGGACTATTTTCCCCATTCATGACCTTCTAACATTATAAACAAGATTTGTTTTTGAGGAGATTTAAAAATAATTTGAATAATGCTACAATAGATAAGATAAGGTAACACTTTTTAATAACCATCATTAATAAATGGTAAATTGATAGCTTAGTTTAGAGTTATTTTACCATGAACAAATTAAGAAATTATAATGATTCATGTTTACTTAGCATTAGCAATGCTACAATTTATGATATTTTTAAGTTTGTGCACAGGAGACGATAACAATCAAATTCTGATTATATCACTAAACTAATTTATCACATGACTTTGTTAAATACTTGATTCTGATTGGTCAATTACAGCATTGTACAGTCTGTTAGTTCTTTATAGCAGACCATTGCTTTGTATAACAGACTGTTGCTATGAAGAGAAGGCTGTTGCTGGTTCTGGTAATAGACTATGGAGGAGCAAAAGATGATTTTTAAATCAATAAAATAATTTTTTTAATTAATATTTTGTGTCAAATTATAGTTTTGTTTTGTTTTTTGGTAGGCAACCATGTAATAGACAGGATAATGTACAGTGAGCAGGTCATTATTGTAAAATAAAATCCTTCAGGTTGATTCAAGACCTGCATCACCCTGTCAGGGTTTATTTCACAGTAATGACCTGCTCACTGTACATTATTCCTAACTTAATGTTGCACAAAAAACAAAAACATCTTAACAACCTCAAACAATAAATAATGAATTAAAGTTTAATTAACCGTATATTAACCATTAATTAATGATGGTTATTATAAAGTCTTAGCGATACTAATATCAAAATATTAAAGAAGATTTCTAATTTCAGAAAAAGGTAGCAGCACTTTTCTAAAATGGCAACTGCCAGCAACTGCAGACACAGCAATAACTGTGAAAACAGACATTTTAGTCTATTTTGACCTCATCAAAACTGTAGTCTAACTTTTAACATGCATGCATTTGTTCTTTTTTGGACAAGTTTTATCTTTTATGAAATCCTTGTGTTGGCCTTTCATCAAACACACAAAAATGACAATTAAGCAAGTGACCAAAACCAGCAGTTCTGACCATTGGTCACTTTTCACCCCCCATCTGTTAAACTGACAGGATATTTATACTGTAATGTTGTTTTTGAAGCTGAAGTGAAGCAGTGTTGCAATACTTTCTTTTTTTCTCTGTGTAGTAGTGAGCCAGAGAGAGACAGTAGGTGGTCTGAGTTCATGGGAACTTTTTTCTCTTTTTGCTCATTTTACTGTAAATGACCAAATTAAAAGAGCAGAATGAAGTGATGAGGGATAAAATTGTCACTACATGAAATAAGATAAATAAAGTCTGACCTGCTTGAAAGTGACAGCCAAGCACACTGTGAGACAGTGTTGAGGAAACTACTTTAAAACTTTCCAACTCTGAAAAAATAATGAAACTACTTTCAAGACAAAGTTGCAAACATCAGAGGGAATCATCACAGTCTGAGTCTGGAATGTGATATTGTCACACAGAGGTAACTGACACTGCACTGTAAAAATAAAAAGGTTTAGAAAACTCAAAAACTGCAGGCAACTTATTGCAACACATTTCTGAGCCCAAATCAAACTCTTAAGTTTTGAAAAAGTTCTGTCACGTAATAATCTTTTTTGTTGTCAATAAACCTGAATCTTTGAGTTTCAGACATTTTACATTTCAACTTTATCAAAAGAAAAGAAAAGAAAATTATCTCAACTAAAGATTATAAGTTGGTTCATTTCAAAAGTTTGAGTTGGGCTCAAAACGTGACTCTGTGACAGCAGAGCAGACACACTCACAGTGTTTCAGACCAGAATAAAATGCTTATTTTTTAATGATCTTGAAACCTAATTTTTTTATACTTTCAGAATTTCATTTTGGTGGTGTGACAATCTCAGTACACACATTTATTGTTGCTTTACACAAACTTTAAGTACATAAACTACATGACCTGATCATCAATGACTGAAAAAGCTTCAGAAAGGTTCAGAATAACTGTTTTTGTTGTTGTCCATTTTACATTAATTAGAGTTCAAATCAATGCAGAATGTTTGATGAACGATTAAGTGTCTGTTTATGAGTCGTTAGAAATTCTTAATAATATTTTAGAAGGATTGGATGTCTATAATGGTTAAATTAAGCAAAATGTTAATTGACTTTGGTAAACAGTGAGACTGAACTCAAAGTCCAGGGTGTGTATTTTTCAGAGCAGTGGGCTTTTGTTTTCAGGATAACAGGTTTTAGTTTGACATTGACAGACAACTGGAAATTATAAGCAGTTGATCAACTTACAGTGTAGGACGACTCCTGGATTGTTTTTGTCAAATTATGAGGTTGCATGCGTCATGCACTCCTGCTGTGGTCAGCACCCTGCCTGAGCTTCCTCAAATCTGGGTAGTAGGGGATGGGGGTTGGGGGGAAACACTTGCTTCAATCATAGATCATGTATTAAATAGGATGTCAACCTATTTCATATACAGTTTCTGGCTCCAGCTCAATATTTTGACTGCTGCACTCATTTTTGTCCACATAAATGCTACATATTGCTCTTTTAATGTATTACATGAACAACGCCGCATAAAGACAATGTACTAAACAATATTTTTTATTTAGTTTAATTGTCATTTTTGTTGTTTTGCAGATGTCAGCCCAGACCATATTCTTTAACAACGCTGTAATGCAGTGTTACAAAAAGTCATTTTTTGACCATTTTGAAAACTCACAGTCACTCACAAAGCTACAAAGCTGGGTGTTGATGGGTAATTACAATTCAATCAGGAGAGACTAAGAGTAAAAGAGAAATGGTTTATTTGCACATACATGATATATGAAACATGAACAGTCTTTGGCGGTTAGACCCCATTGAGGTGAAACAATATGTATATACTATATATATATATATATAAATGGGGGTGATGAAGCTGTAGAGAAGCGAACCCCCCGGGGTCTAGACACTGGTGGTGGTGGTGAAGAGGTGCGAAGCAGAGACTGGTGAGGTGAAGTGGCTCTGGACTCCTGCTGCCTGGACCTGAAGGCTGGAGGAGAGGGCGTCAGGGAGGATCGAGGTGAACATCTTGTGGCTACCTGGGTCCAATGACTGGAGGAGAGAGGGGTGGAGGAGGGTCGCGCGACTGACTGAATGCCAACTGATGGAGCAAAGACAGAGGCAATTTAAAGTTTGGCAGCAGCAAATTGACTGGCTATCGTGACCGTGGCAAAATCTGATTGGATAGTAAAGACGAAGGTGAACGCCCACAAACAGCTGATTAGAGGGAATAGGAGGAGAGAGCTGGAGTAAAGGAAAGTTATGAATGAAGGCAGTGAAATAGAAGGTCTTCCTGATTGAACTTACGCTGAGCTTCATTATTGGCCATGTGGGATTTTGACAGTTTTTACCTGTCTTGGTCTGGTCTTGCACTTTTCTCCTGAGCTCGTCTTGTCATGACTCTTGCAACAGCATATTCAGTGCTTTAACAAGCATGAGCTGACCCCTCCTTCCTCTCTGTGACAAACATTAAAATGCATTCATTCCAAAAACATCTGATTGGAACAAATCTCCTGTCATGTTTAGTCGCTGAATTTCCTCCTTGTGGACATCCAGCCTCTTCCAACAATCCCCCACAGACGGCCGTCCCAGCCTTATGTAAACCCCAGGCACAGAATCTGTCAGGAGATGTGGGAAATCCAAGCGCCAGTGTGTTGCTTTTGGTCCAGCGAGCAGTTCCGACACGCAGCCTTAGGGCCCATTTGCCAAACTGTATTTACTATTGGCAAGCAGACAATTAGGTCTGGACATCCTCAGGGGTGCAGCAGGCTCTTGGTGGCGGGCCAACAGTGCGCAGAGCTGGGCTGAAACCGAGCTCAGAGGTGCGGGGGATGAACCATCCTGCTCTGTTAGTATTGAGTTATGAAATTTGGTAGGTTGATAGTTCATCATTGGAGTGATAGATGAGAAATGCAGGTGGTAATTTAATTTAAGAGGGCTTCCCGTGGGATTATGAAGATATTTCTAAAAGTATGGTTCCCATCAAAGAAATCCTCAAATGAAAATCAACACGTCAAATTACCAAAAACAGGTGCTCTCATTTTTAGACAAACAACATTAAGTGATTCAGTAAAATTTTATATTTTTCTGTTGATTGAAATAAAGTCTGAAATTACAGGGAAGCCGCTAGCTTATAACTAACACAACTGTGAAAATATTAAAGAAAGAAAGAAAGAAAGAAAGAAAGAAAGAAAGAAAGAAAGAAAGAAAGAAAGAAAAAGACAGATTTAAAAGCTGTTTTATCAAACGACAATATATGAAATAATAAAAATAAAGAAAAAACATTATATGACAAGATGTGCCCAAACTTTATGGAAAAACCTGTATATCTGATGGCAGGTCTCTGCTCCTGCTCATATTGGCACAAGCTAAAGCCTAGCCTGAGGACTTTCCCTCTCAAATCCCTCAATTGAAACAGAGATTTTCAGAATCCCCTTAAATGATATTGTTAGATATTAGGAGCTCACATACAGGCTATACTGTTTATGATGAAAGCTGTTTCTTAGAAAAGTGAAAATAAATATCAGGTAGTAAATCTCTGCTGTAAATCTTTAGGTCAGTGCTGGAAAAGCACAAAGCTTTAACAGACTATATTAATGTTCTTTGTTACAGGACATGCTTATACAGGCCTACACACACACACACACACACACACACACACACACACACTGTAAAGACTCACACAGGAATTTAGTAGAATCAACTAATCTTTTTTTCACTGAGTTAAAGCAAATATACAAGTTTACTTATCCAAGTTTATTAAACTCAGAGTGTCGAGTATTTATTTTCACAACACTTCAGAACTTACAAACATGAGTTCTTAGAGTGTTTTAACTTGAAAGGATGAGTTGAATGAATGTACTGTAGAGTTCAGTTAAATCACTAAATTAAATTTCTGAAATAACATGATCAGCATTTTATCAGCCTTCCCAGCATGCATTGTTTTAGAGTCCTGGGATCCTTCTTTTTATAGTTTGAAGAAAACATGATGAAAACTTGCCATGTGTCACTTTAAGTCATGGTTGCTTGTTTTCACATTAATGAAAACACTGTGAACTATATGAAGGTTAGTATTCAGAATTCAGTCCTTACACCCTTAGATTTTAAGTAATTCACTAGAAGCGTTTCACATTTTGTCTTTGTGTTGATGCTGGAACAAAGTAACTCCAGCACCTTCAGCTGGAAGTTCTTTGTGTGAAATAAAGGACTGACTTTTCAAACTGAGAAAATGTCAATATTCTACTAGACATTTCTTGGACCTAGTAATGAAAATTGAAATTTTATGATTGAAATCTCATATATAGATCTACTAGATGAAATTCAACTTGGTTTGCCAAGAGTTGCATGTTGAGCAATTGGATTAATTAGCATAATTAGCTTATTGTTAGTTAGGTAAAATAAATAAATAAATAAATAAATGTCAGTGACTTGCCAGATTAAGCTTATTTTATTTGTTTATTTGTTTGTTTAAAAATGTAAAACTGTCCTTCAATCAAGGAAGTTAAATGATATTTGCAGTTGTAATCCTGGTCATAAAATCCACAACATGTTATGAAATATTCAGGGATTCAGGATTTCCAGACCTCACAAACATAAACTTTTAGACTTTTAGATAAAATTTTAAGTTTTCTGAAATCAAAGTTAGTGTTTTTGGCAGTTAATTGGCTCATTATCTTAACTAATCAAATTGCTCAACATGCAACACTTGGCAACCAAACTTAATCTCTTCTCCGAAGCCTATAAATGACATTTTAATCATAAAAGTTCACAGGACACATTCAGTATGGGCCATATGGAGGGTTTCCAGTAGACTACAAAGGAAATAAAATGTTTTTGTCTGTCAGTGTGACTGAAGAGATTTTGGTTCAACTTAATATCTTAAGCTATTTGGTTTAAATTTATTTGTTTTGAATCATTACAAAATAACCTCTTTTTAAATTCAGTCAACTTAGATTTTTTTAAAATTTGAAGCATCCCTCACACTAACTTTCTTTTAAGATAAAACATTTGTGTTTTTACAGTGCACTTCAGTAGAAGAAGTGCACTTCTGGGAATCCAGTGTTCCTCGTTTCTCTGCTCACTACTGTGTTTGTTTCTTTGTAAATAAACGGACAGATTCAGAGCTCATTTCTTGTGTAGCACAGTACAGTGCAGGGGTCTGGGGTCAGACGGGGCTGAGGAAGCGCATTAGCGTGTTTAATGGGTCATGCGTCATGAACGAGCCTCTTTTTGGTACTACTTGGTAAAGTTTCACAGCCGTCCATTGAGGGCCACAATATCCTGTGTTCGATTCTAATTGGACAGAACAGCGATGACAGCGGGAATCATTAAATCAAGCACAAAAACACAGTGTACGACTTTTCACGGCTCCTTCGTGTCTCCTGACTCTGACACTGTAAATCCAACACGGCTCATTCTCCATTCCGCTCACTGCCAAAATAGCATTTTATCTTCATGCTGCCAAGAGAAAGGTTCACTCCAACATCCGTCACGACAAGTCATTTTGTCTCAGATTCAACCTTTAAGACTTTCCACAGAACTAAAAAAAAGTTCTGCCCGTATTAAATGTAGTTTCTTTTGTTTCAGGGATTTTCGAGAAATGAGCTTTAGTGCCACAGCAACAAAAGAGAGTAGAGACTTACAGGACTTTTTAATATATTTTTTGTTTGTTTGCTTTTGATATGTATGTGATTCCCTGTTTAACAGTGTTGATACTGAGTGGGTTATCCTGGTCATTTAAACAAACAGGCATAATTCATTTTCAGTTTTGATGAAATGAAAATCCTTAGGCTTGAGACACTGAAGCAATTATCAAAATAGTTGCGTAATAGTTCAGTTTAACCAGCCTCTTACAAAAACCTGACAACATGATGGTGTATTTGAAAAGAAGAATCGTGCAAACCTAAAGCTACCACAAGGAGTTTTTAACTGTGCATGAAATAATGAAGTGGTCTGAATTTAATACTGATGCCTCTATATGAGCAAATCAGAGGTTCTCATTTTTTTCTCAGCCAAAGACCTCTTATGTACACAGAGGACAGAGATAGATTTAGACTAGAACACGTAATGTATGAACTATTTTAGATTTTAAAATTGGAATATTGAATAAAAATAAATAAAAAGATATTTTGTGCCATGATAATTTAAATGAATGAAAATCTTTCACAGACGCCCTGGCAGGGTGCCACAGACCCTGATTTGAGAACCTCTAACCTACATAAGCAAACAAGACCATCAATGCAATCAGATTTGCTATTATATGTAGTTATTCTTAGTGGTTTCCACCGGGTCAGTTTCTCCTTGATATGAGATGAAACGAGCCTGTGTTTACATTTTCCCAGACAAAGTCACAGTGAGTAGTGTGTCAGCCAATTAGAAAGAAGCAGGAAGAGATTTTTATTTAGATTATTTTATTTTTGACGTTATATTTTGTGGTTATTACAGTGGAAACACTACCTCTTTTGTCCACAGGGGCCTCCAAAATCAACAAAATATGAAAGTTCCTTGTTCCTTTAACAATGGGCCCTTACAATAATAATCTTGCATTTTCCTCTGGTGTATATCTTTCTCATAACTTCTTCTGTATATAATAAACCTCCATTAACAGTGAGTCTTTCACTATTACAGTCACTGTGTGCGATGACCACTGATCAAAATCAGAGAGGCAAAAGCACACGCAGCATACGGTACCCAGCCTTCAAGTAATAACCATGTACCTCCAGAAGTTTAACTGACAAGTGTAATAAATCAAGGCGGGACCTTCCCGCTGAACCACATCAGTACAAATGGATCACGCCAGAATGCTAATTCCCCACCAGCCTCTGTATAAACACAGAGAGGGGGAGACAGAGGAGCAGAGCGGGTGAGGAGGGGTGAGCCAGGGCGATGAGGGATGTTCAGGAATTCACTGGCCAGTCAGAGCGTGAGGGGAGGGTACGGGAAAGATTATAGGAGAGATGATTGATCAAGTTTACTCCTTTTTATAACTCAAAAAATATATATTTGAAAAGAAAAAATGATTCTGTTGAAAAGCCACACAGTATAAAATGTTACTCTCAGTGGATCAACTCCGCAAATGCAGACATGTGGTCAGATAAGGCCTTGTAATACAATTACATAAAGCAAAGATAATTTTGGGTGATCAATTATTTTTTCGAGTAGAAGCCAACTGCCAAGTATCTAATTACTCAGTAGATTTTTCAAGTATCTACTGTAGTCTTCTTGAGTATTTATTTTTCTGACAACTTTACGCTTTTACTCCTTTCATTTAAACAAATATTTGTACTTTTCTTTGTCCTTACATTTTCCAAACAGCATCTTTCATTTAGCTTCAATGCATATGAGGGGAATTATTATTTTTGTTTAATATGATTTTGAGTTGCTTTCCCAACTTCAAGTTCAGTTTCACTCTAAATAGATGGAGCCATAACACCAACACAGGCTCATGCTGGATCAAGTTAACCCTGTACTGTCATTCCACCAGCGTGGCACAACGCATGAAAAGAGTCTGGATTGTCTTGTGCGAAGTGCTGGGACAGCCAGGCGGCTTTCCTTTGATGACCGGAGTTGCAGAGGGGTAACATGAGTTTTAATGAGAGCATTTAAGTAGGTAGGTGGAGAACCATTGAGTACTTTGTAGGCTAGCATTAGTGATTTGAATTTGATGCGGGCAGCCAGGGCTAGCCAATGTAGCTCAATGAACAGAGAGGTGACATGTGCCCTTTTGGGCTGATTGTAGACCAGACGCACCACCGCATTCTGGATCATCTGTAGCGGTTTCACAGCACAGGCTGGGAGGCCTGTTAGAAGTACATTGCAGTAATCGAGGTGAGAGATAACCATGGTTTGTATTAGCAGTTGGGCAGCTTGTTGGGTTAGGTATGGTCTGACCTTCCTGCTATTGAATAAAGCAAAGCGGCAGGAACAGGTGACAGAGGCAACATGATCCTTAAAGGTCAGCCGGTCATCAATCATGACACCTAGATTTCTTGCTACTTTGGTAGGAGCAAAGGATAGGAAGTCAATTTTGATGCAGATGTTATGACGTATGGTTGGCTTGGCAGGGAAAACCAGCAATTCTGTTTTTGAGAGGTTAAGCTGGAGATGATGGGCTCTCATCCATGCAGATATGTCAGAGAGACAATATGAAATTCATGCCGAGACACTTGAGTCACCAGGTGGAAACGACAGATAGAGCTGGGAGTCATCAGCATAGCAGTGATATGAGAAGCCATGTGAGTGGATGATCTGGCCCAGCGAGGTGGTATATATGGCGAACAGGAGGGGGCCCGGCACAGATCCTTGGGGCACCCCTGTGACAAGGTGGTGTTGTGCAGATGTGTGACCTAGACAGGACACTTTGAACGGCCGCCCTGCGAGGTAGGATTCAAACCAGGAGTGCGTCATGCTCAGTATACCTGGATAAGTCAAGATTTTTAAATGTCTGAAATTCATTATGAGGCAGTTTTTTCATTATCTCACAAGCTAACCCAACAGGTAAACAGAGCACTCGGTATTTATTTCACACTGAAACCCTCCTTGCCTTAAATCTCATAATTATTAATGAAAGCCAAGCCATGCAGGCCTTTTCAGTGCTGAAAAAAATGTTAAATAATAAAAAACTGAATCAAATTGTGACACCCCTAAAAACAGAAAATGTCATATATATATATAAACTTACATTTTTTGAACTTGTCACATCGATACGTAATAGAGACGAGATATTTTACAGTTAAATAAACTTTATTGTAATCATGAATAATTACAGATAATTAAAAAAAAAAACAAAGAGAGAAAAATATATGTATATATTAAACCTGAATTAAGAAAAGTGATCAAATTGACATAAAATGCTGCCATAAAAGTAACACAAAAAATCGATCTGCATTATGTAAAAAATTAAATCATACAGGCACTTATCATGGAGGGATTTTCACTATGAAATCTCTTTTAAGTCACTGATTAATTGAGAAGCAGTGAAATGATTTTTTTTTTTTTCAGTGTTCATGGGATTTGTCATCTGAAACACAACAATACAACATTTGAGTCCATGGCTACATTTATGCCAAATCTGATTAAATTCCCTCAAAAATAAATAATATGAGTATTACTAATTAATACATTTCTTTGTTTGTGTCTTTATTTGTTTTGTTTTTTTTTAATCAGAAGAAAAAAAAACATTCAGAATGTTCCTCAACTGTCAGAATGTCTGTGGTCTGTCAGAATTATGATGTCACCTTCTGGCATCATGATGACATCACAGGCAAATGCATTCATATCAGGACCTCAGAGTTACAGCCACCACAGACAGAGTAACATTAACTCGTATCAACCAGACAAGTACAGTCTCTGCATACAGTGCAACGGACCGCACGAGTAACCCAGGAGAACACCAAACAAACCGGATTGGGTTTGCTGACGCTGATAACCACAGTCAACTGCAGGCAATGACATTCTATGCAAGCGACAAACGAGCCAACTGAAAGGGTTTGGTTTGCTGATGCTGCCCTTCTTGACTCTTCAAAATCTCATGCAGACTACCTCCATCTGCAAGACGCTCTTGAAAACATGCAAGAGGAGAGCTTTCATCTGAGAGGGAAGGTAAACCGACCATCAAGGAGAAACAATGAATTACAGGATGAATGCACAAGGAGTTACAAGACCATCAGAGAATATGAGTCTCAGATCTCTGACCTCAAGAGACGTCTAAGAAGCAGTGAGGATCTAAGACAGAGACTTTCTGTGTCCCAAGACCAACTGAGGAAAGCGCAGTCAGAAAAACAGGATTTGTATGACATATCCAAAGCTCTGGCTGAGAGAGAACAGGAGGCCCAAAACAAACTGAGGGAAAAAATCTTGGAGAATCAAGCTTGGCAGGAAAGATACAACGCTCTGGAAGAGAAGCTTAGGCAGGAGCTGGCCAAGACAGAACAAGTGGCCCAAAACAATCTCACAGTTGAGGCCTTGGAGGGCAAGAAATGGTACAACAAATACGAAGCCCTGGAGAAGAAGTTCCAAGAGAAGATGGCAGAGAAAGACCAGACCATCGCATCGTGTAGGATACAGATCTGTGACCTGAACAGCCACCTCCAAGTCCAAATGGAGCGGGTGAATGCCCCCCTGCCAGGGAGCAGGCACGTCCGGCAGCTAGTAAAGAAGAACGACGACCTCAAACAGAGGCTAACATCAGCTGAAAAATATGTGGTGGAAATTCTCGCAGAGAATAAAAACTGGCAAGAGAAGTACAACGCTCTGCAGGAAAGGTTCTCCAGAGAGATGGCCGAGAAAGAACATGCAGCCCAGAAGGGCCAATAAAATCATTATTTATCAATAAAATCATTTCACGTAATATATTTTGTGTCACGCTGTTTATATTTAACATCATATGTCTTACATTAGACTGAACCTTCTGTCTGAGTCAGCAAAAGAAAACGCTGACTCAACTGCCGGGGTAAAAATTTTAGTTTTAATTTAGCATGAACAAATTAGAGCATAAACACCACTGTACAACATTTTTCCTGCACAAGGATTTAATGATGAACAAAACCTATAACCCCAATTTCAAAAAAGTTGGGACGCTGTGAAAAACTTAAATAAAATCAGAATGCAATGATTTGCAAATCATTTTTGACCTGTATTCAGTAAGAAACAGAACAAAGACAAGATATTTGATGTTAACTGATAAACTGTAAAAAAAAAAAAAAAAAAAAAATTCATAAATATACACTTATTTTGAATTTGATGCCTTTAATATGTTTCAAAAAAGTTGGGACAGGAGCAAGAAAAGATTGAGAAAGTTGAGGAATGCTAAAAAACAAAACAAAAAACAGCTTAAATAACAGGCGACAGAATCCTGATTGGGTATTAAAGGGGCCTCAAAAGGCTGAGTCGTTCAGAAGTATAGATGAGGTGAGGTTCACCGCTTTGTGAAAAACTGTGGGCAAATATTCCAGCAGTTTAAGAACGTTTCTCAACACAAAAAAACCACATGAATTTAGAGTTTTCGACAATTAGTGTCCTCAGTTCCCAAACACTGACTGAGCGTTGTTAAAAGAAAATGTGTTGTATCACAGTGGTAAACATGCTCCTCTCCCGACAATTTTGGAACATGCTGCATGCATCAAGTTCAATGTATTTGCAAAAAAAAACCCAATACAGTTTATTATTTTGAGCATTAAATATCTTGTCTTTGTACTGCATTCAATTGAATAAAGGTTGAAAAGTTTTTGCAGTTTGTTTTGTGTCACACAACATGAAAAACACAAATAGCAGGCAATATTATTAAAATGTGTGTAAATTTCTTTTCTTTTTTTTTTTTTATCAGTTTAATATTAAATATCTTGTCTCTGAACTGAGTATTTGCAAATCATTGCATTCTGTTGTTATTTTTAGTTTACACAGTGTCACAACTCCCATTTTTTTGGGGGGGGGCTGTGTTTGTACAAAGAATTACAAATGTTGGCTGTGTATTTCTTAAACTGCTTTTTTGGCCATCTGTAATTATTATTATAGGCTATTAGTGGTGGGCTGTCTATCATGTGAAATTTATACATATGTTACAATATTATACTAATTAATAACTACTTGTTATTTATCCTGGATAGTGTATCTGCAGTGGGTGTCATCGTGCTTTGTAGTTCTTGTGGGACATGTTACAGTAGATGTAAATAAGCATCAAAACAGAGCCTGTTTATCAAAATCCATCCCCGGGACCCCGGGCTAAGCCACGGATGTCCTCGAGTCCAAGAAACGCCCATCACATTTTGGAACAAACACAAGACAAACACATAATCAAGGAGGAGAAGGTGAGGAAATGAGTGAAGGAAGTCATCGTGAGGATGTTGGTCCCGAGCCAGCGTGTCTAATAACCAGGACTCATTGAGCAAGACGTTCAGATCTCACCTGCTTCATCACTGTGAGCTGCTGAGGATAAAAACACTATTAAAAGTGTGTGAAATGTGAATGTAACGCACGAAACGCTGATGCTGCCAGATAAAAGACCTTTGGATGTGTATGGGAGAGTCTTTTAATAGTCTGTTAGGCTGATAAGTGAGGTGCTGGTTGTGGATAAGCTGTGAAAATGAGAGCACGCATTAACGCTGACATTAAATATTTTATTCAGTGCGTTTCCTGAAGCTGACAACCTTACAGATGCATCTCTTATTTAACCTGGCAGCACATCAAGAATTACGGTTTATGTTGTATAAACACTACGCTCCCTCCTTAATACTTCATTTTAAATGCAAGCACCCTCCATTAGCAGACTGGAAGTGAATAAGGGTGCACAGAGACGCCATTAATTGTCTGTGTGTCTATATCTGTTCAACTAACAAAAAAACAAAACAAAATTATCTGTTTCTGTATCTGTTTCAGAAGTTGCATTAAAATGGGCAAATGTTGTATTTTCTAACCTGATATTCATTGGCAATGCAATTGTTGTGTCTAAAGCATCTCAAATGATTTGATATTGTCATATAATTAATGAAATATATTTACACATCCTTATTCTGGGATTTCCATTTATTTCTCTCTCTTGTTATTTTTAGCTAAACTACATTATATTAACTGTGTGAAGCCCACAACCACCACCTCCCCTTGAACCGGGCCATGTAGAAAAGTCTCTCTGAATAACGGCGTCAAACCACAAACATTTTAGCAGGCCCTCCACTCTCAGAAAAATGAGTTCAAAACGGCTCCTTCCTGAAAGGCTGAGGTTATACCTAGAACCATTTGCTTCTGAAGAACTCTTCCTTTGAAGAAAGGACTCCTCAAGGGTTCTTTGTAAGACCAAGTGTCCCATTAAGAACCTTTTTCTTCCAAAGAATCCTTTTTGGAAGAAAGAGTTCTTCAAAGATTGATAAAATCTCTTTTGCCAAGGGTTTGTCAAAAGTTCTTTGAAACATAAAAGGGTTCTTGTTAGAACCCCCTTTGTGAGTCCTACAGGAAACCCTTAGAATATAAAAGGGTTATCAGTAGAATCACCCATATGAGTTCTAGATGAAACCCTTAGAATATAAAAGGGTTCTCAGTAGAATCACCCATACGAGTTCTAGATGAAACCCTGTTCCTATTACAACCTCCTGGGTGGGTTCTAGACAAAACCCTTACAATATAAATGGATTCTCAGTAGAATCTGCTGAGTGGATTCTTGATAAAAGCCTTTGGAATATAACAGGGTTCTTACTGAACCCCCCCCAATTTGTTTTCTCGATGATACCCTTGGAATATAAAAGGGCTTTCAGTAGAACCCTGTCGGTGGGTTCTTGCTGGCACACATAGAAAGTAGAGGGTTTCTGGATGGAACCCCAAGATGTGTTACCTAACCGTTACGCCATAGAAGGGTAAAACCTGTTACAAGTAGAACTTTTGTAAAACTCCTAAAACAAACAGAAGAAACTAGTGGTTCTAATTAGTACCTTTATTTCTAAGAGTATAGGGGTATTATTAGTAATTATAAATGTCATTAAAACTTCATCAGTAAAAAAAAACAAAAAACTATGGAATAATTAAATAAATGATAAATAAATAAAAATAACTAATTAATAAAAATCTTTAATAGAAATCTACATACGAATAGAAAACGAAAAACAACCAAAGGAGTAAATGTTATGACTGAAGTTTCTCCCAACACAGCAAGTGATTGTCCATCATGATAAATATCACAATTTCCTCTGCTGTGTTAATATTTTAGTTTAGAGTGAAAATGAGAATATTCTTGGTCTCATTCCCATGTGATAGCTGCTGCAGACACAGTTGGTTTATGCATACCAGTCTGCTCAAATAAACCATACCAACCCAATGCCACCCAGCCGCCCCTTAAACCAAAACAGCTTAACTGTGCAGAGCAGCAGGATGGATGTGAAAATTAAACAGGCTTTAAAGACGTTTAGGAGGCTAATAAACAGATATTTCTGCCTCTGTGTCACGGCTTATTTCCTAATCAGTCGATCTCTCTCCGCCTTTGTTTTTCTTTACTGTAGGCTGGCTCGGAAAATAAAGGCCACTGCTGTCAGTCAGACTGCCAGGCTGATAAATACCACAGAGTGGTCCTTTACTGAGTTATGAGACACACACGTACAGGCAAGGTCTGACACCTAGTGGAGGATTTGTTAAAGACACACAAGAAACAATCAGGTGCTTTTAGTATCTGATCTGATTTGCAGTTGCATGATGCATTTTCTAATTACAGACAGACCTGATATCCTCTGTACTGAATAACTAATGCTGTGAAAAGGACAAACAGGTTGAGACTGACTGACTGTCCAGTTCATTCAGGAATGGACATCATGGCTAAAAGAGCTTGTTAACATCACTATTTCTCTCATATTTCAAGGAATTAAGATGAAAAGATTCTGCAAACAATAAAATTGTGCATCCAGAAACCACGCAAACAGATCCTAAATAAAACCAGATGGATCTCAGCAGGAAATAGACCCTGGGAGAGCTGCAGGAAATAGAAGCAGTTTATTGGATAACCAAGAAAACATCCTCACAATAGATATCAGACATTTAATCAGAGAGAGCAGCACTATGAAAAGTAAATATCTCAGAATATGAGGTCGGAAAGCGTCAGAACAGATGTTTTCATCTCCTCCATTCTTTTATATTAGCACTCCTGCTGTTGTGCTACCATTTCTTTGGCACTTTTTTACTGAGGAAGTTTAAAACTGTGATATCCATTTAGGGTTATAAATTCTTGAGCTGAATCTATTTGACTGATAATATCTGGGAATCAGACAAGTTCATTGTTTGTAGCAAGTGAGAAATGAACGTTCAAATGGAATGAAAGAACTTTAAATAGTCAGAGTAGGAGAGGCAGGGGGCAGTTAAATAAAAAATAAAAAAGTGAATAAAGCAAACCAGACCTTCAATCAGCATGAGGGTGAGCAGATAATGACAGAATTTTCATTTTTGGCTGAACTGTCCCTTTAGGACAAATAACAGAGTTAGAACCAAACATGAAATCAGTGGTGGTTAAGAACTGAAGATAAAATTATATAAGGAAAGCTAAAATGTATAACTATTCAAGTAAAATTCAAAAGTCATGCAACATATATAAATTCCAGCCAATAGTACAGTACAGTCTAAAAGTTAATGATAGTGAGTAAAGTTGCAGCAAATATATTATTTTTAAAAAATGAATACAGTTTTAAATTGTTCTTTGTCTTCTATAATTACGTGAAATATATCAGCTGATATTCGAGGAGTAAATATACATTAACACATTTTTTAATCCCTCAAAAGTGGTTATGACAAGTAATGGAGGCATTATATTTTACTTTATTGTCCCAAATGATATCAGGGCAACAAAACCATAAATTTTAACCAGTATTTTTAATAATTATAAATAACTGATTTAAAAATGCACATGTATATAATAAACCTGAATTAAGGAATAAGGATTGTACACAGAATGCATCTGAAGGTTTGAAAATAATGGCAACCGCAATAATAGTAATTATTTTCAGAAATGTCTCATAATCCTGTGTTTTATAGTATTAAAAACAGTCGACCTGTGACAGCTGCTGACAAAGAGAAGAGGCCGGAGATGGGCTGTTTAAGTCAGTGACGACAGTCTGCAGTACAGATCAACTGAAAGAATAGAAAATGTCGGTCAGTAGACTGAAAGAATATAAGAAAACACATCTAAAAGTGATGGATGTGGGTAATTACATTTCTAATTGTAGGACAAACTGTTGACTGAAGCCTCGTCTATGAAAAGAGGTTTAAATCATGGTAGTTTGAGTAGCTGCCATTCATTACTTCCACCCGTCCAACATTTTCAAGTCAGTTCAGTATAAATCATTGAATTGACGGGACAATGAAAACCACATTCAACCAGAGAGAGTCATTTTCAATCAAGTCCAAAATAAATATTCTCTGAAACTCTTAAGAGTTCAGCATAATAACACCACTTCTCAGGTCTTCAGCAATAAACAAAGAAATCAGTTTGTTCAGTTCAGTTCCTCAAAATTTGGCCCGAGTAAACCCTGTTCACCGAAACAAATCAAATTAGGATCTGTGGGAAACTTTTAGTGGTTCAGTTTGTTTTACCCCAAAGAGTAAATCTCCTCCCCACCAACATTTAAAACTGAACTAAACAACTGAAACCTGGCCAGAGAGTTTTAAGGACAACAGAATGTTTGATCATTTTGTTACTTTTTACCCATGAAGTACTTAATAATTTACTTTGATTAGCTATAACATGAAGAATTGAGACCAAAGTTCATGAATATGAAACTTGACCCTCATTGCCCCAAGTGCAAATGTTCAGCAGCATTAAGACAAACAGCACAGAGTTAGAGCCAAACATGAAATCAATGGTGGTCAAGAATAGAAAATAATTATATAAGGGAAGCTAAAATTTATAACTATTCAGGTAATATTCAAAAGTCAACCAACATACATAAATTCAAGCTGCAGTACAGTCTAAAAGTTAAATATAGTGAGTAAAGTTGCAGCAAATTGTGCAAAAGTTTTAGACAGGTGAAGAAATTCTGCAAAGTAAGAATGCTTTCAAAAATATAACATTTAACTGTTTATTTTTAATCGATTTACAAATTGCAATGTGAGCGAACAAAAATCTCAAAAAAATCAATATTCGGTTTGATCACCCTTTTCCTTCAAAACAGCATCAGTTCTTCTAGGTGCACTTGCCTTTGAAATCAGAAGATGTCCATCAGTGCCATCAGCTCAGAACTAGCAGAAACCAGAGGGACCCAGGTACACCCATCTACTGTCTGGAGAAGTCTGGCCAGAAGTGGTCTTCATCAAAGAATTGCGGCCAAAGAGAAAAAAACAAAAACAAAAACAAAAAAAAAAATTCAGACGTGAAAACAAGGCCAAGTGACTCAACTATGCATGAAAACAGAGGAGCTGGGGCGCAGAAAAATGGCAGCAGGTGCTCTGGAATGATAAGTCCAAATTTGAAATATTTGACTGTAGCAGAAGGCAGTTTGTTCACTGAAGGACTGGAGAGCAGTACAATAAAGAGTGTCTGCAGGCAACAGTGAAGCATGGTGGAGGTTCCTTGTAAGTTTGGGGCTGCATTTCTGCAAATGAAGTTGGGGATTTGGTCAGGATTAATGGTGTCCTCAGTGCTGAGAAATACAGGCAGATACATATCCATCATGCAGTACCATCAGGGAGGCGTCTGAATAATTACATTTTTATATTTTTGAAAGCATTCTTACTTTACAGCATTTCTTCACACCTGCCTAAACC
Organism: Lutjanus erythropterus; assembly: GCF_056507025.1. Lineage (NCBI taxonomy): Eukaryota > Metazoa > Chordata > Actinopteri > Lutjaniformes > Lutjanidae > Lutjanus > Lutjanus erythropterus. Next base: position 39,905,955 of record NC_139319.1, on the reverse strand, counting down.
TTTTGCACAGTACTGGACAGACGGACACACAGATGGACACACACACACACACACACACACACTTTTGCGATAATTTGTGATAAGTAATGGAGGCATTATATTTTACTTTATTGTTTTACTATTATTGTACTATTATTGTACTTTAAGGTGATGGAACAATAAACTTTAACCAGTATTTTTAATAACTATGCATAAAAAATGAAAATAGAGCTAAACATGTATATAATAGACCTGAATTAAGAAATAAGGATCAACTATACACTGATTGCACATAAAGGTTTGAAAATATTGCCAACCACAATAATAATTATTATTTTCAGAATTGTCTCATAATCCTGTGTTTCACTGTATTAAAAACAGCCGACCTGTGACAGCTGCTGAAAAAGTCAAGAGGCCTGAAAGATTCTGAAGTGAGCTGTTTGATTCAATGTTAGTGACAACAGTCTGAAGCACAGATCATCTGAAAGATCAGAAAATGTAGGTCAGTAAACTGAAATAATATGAGAAGACATGTCTAAAAAGATGGATGTGGGTAACTACATTTAAAACTGTGGAAAAACTCTGTTGAATAAGGCCTAATCTATGAAAAGAGGTTTAGACCATGGTTGTGTGAGTAGTTGTCACTCATTACTTCCTCTTGCTCAACAAAATTCACTATGATGCACCGATTGTCAGCAAAATATTTCATCATTGTTTTTATGGTGCCAGCCAGAGTTCATCTCACAGTTTCCTGTTTGAGATTTTAAAAGGTCATTCTCATGAATACACTCTGTCATAAACCCACTTTTCATAAAAATGAGCCACCAAAACAACAACACACAAATAATCAGGGTGACAATGCAGCACAATAAATCAGTGTATTTACAGGACAATGAAAACCCACATTTAACCAGAGAGACAGAAGAGAAAAGAGTCATTTTCAATCAAGTTCAAAATAAATATTCTCTGAAACTCTTCGGAGTTCAACATAAAAACACGACTTTTCAGGTCTTCACCAATAAACAGCAAAAAGAAATCAGTTTGTTCAGTTCAAAATTTGGCCCAAGTAAACCCTCTTCACCAAAACAAATCAAATTAGCATCTGTGGGAAAGTTTTAGTGGTTCAGTTTAGTGAAGAGTAAAAAGAGTAAATCAACTCGCCAACAAAGTTAATTAGAGGTCTGTGGACAGGTGTCAGTTGTTTGGTCCATGTTCAAACAGAAAATCAAACACCAAAAGTTTGTGAAAGAAGAAAATAAACGGAAAAAAGGAGAAATGAAGACCTGGCTTTTGCCAATTCACCTGCCGTGAAGGGAGATTATTGATCAGCTGGTTCCGGAGATATTCGGTCTTTTAGGAGACTCGTCTTTCAGACACCATCACTTCCCTTTTACCTCCATTATAAAGGAAGAGACGTGGGCCGACTACTCGAAAAACAGTCAGTGATTGGTTGTCAGGATGGACAGGTGACAGGGGTGTGAACTTCATTCATTAACATTCATTAAGTTTCTAGGGACAGTACATATTATTAAACATTACTATAAATATACCTGAATTAGCCAAAAGGCCAGTTTTTATTGACCAGATGTAAAGTTGGCAACCTAAAACCAATATGCAAATTTAAGAAAGAAGTAATTGAATTACGCTGCTTAAAAAGGCCTTTGAATCACATGTCAAACTCAATATCAGCAACTTTACAGAGGCATTATGAAGAAATGAAAAGAAAAGAAAATGTTTACAATTCATAGAAATTTCATGAACTCGTTAACTGAAAATGAATAAAACATCATACATTTCTTCATAAAGAATTTAAATAAAGCAAACATCAGAAATCACATATCTCAGTTTCTTTATATGTTTTTTTTAATTTTTAGTAATATTTTATTTTCCTTTATTTCTTTGTTTTATATATTTATCATTCTGTTGTATTATTTTATTCTTTATTATTCTTTTTCACTTGTAAATCTTTTATTTTTATATTTTAGGGCCAGTTAATAAACAAACATTAATAGTAACTTTATTTACCAGAAAAAATGAGTAAACATTAAAATGCCCATAATTAGTTCTAAACTAAAACACTGTTTTAAACAGTTTTAATTCAAAATGACTTGCACAGTTTTATTTTTATTTTTCAATATTCATATTAACCTTGTTGTGGATCATGAGATGAAGGTTTAACTTGTGCTCACTGCTGTTTGTGAGGGAACATGGACTGTTTGTACTTTCTAAATCAGGGCTGGACAAACTTTTTCCCTCCAAGAGACAAAACTGAGACTTACTGTTGAGCCATGAGTCAAAAGCACAAACCCGATGTGTTGTACAGATACAAAATGATACTAACATCCCAAGTTCCATTAACTTCCTGTGCAAAGAGTCGCTCTGCCCGTCTGCTCAGATTATGAAAATAAAGGATCCTATTTAAAGAGTTTTTTATATTATTATCTCTCTCTCTTTGAACAAGACAGTTGAAGGTGGACTGGAAAGGTGAGAGAGACAAAGGAGACGACAGACAAAAATAAAACAGCATAAATAACAATTTATATATTTATTCTTAATTAAAGCTAGAAACATCTGGTGGGCCGAATCAAACATTATGGTTAGCCAACTTTGGTCCGAGTGCCCCAGTTTGGGCAGCCCTGATCTAAATAAAGACTAACAGGCTCTACAGAGGCCAGATGAGTCTGTTTTTTTTTACTTTCAATAACTGCGTGGTTTGAGACTATTTGTTTTAGAGGCATTTTTCATTCTGGTTTATGTAAAGTGCCTCTAATTTGTGGGATAGTTAAGTACAAGAGTAATGTACTTAGTTACATTTCACCACTCAAAAAAGCATAACATCTAAGTACTTGGTTTGTTTAAGTGAACTCAACTCAAGCACAATGAGTTTTGCAGCTTTTTCGACCTCAAAGTACAAGTAACTCATTTAAAATGAGTGTTAATAACAAGTTGATAAAAACTGAGAGGTGAACTCAGTATTTGTAATTAAAGTTTATGTTAGTCTTTACAGTGTGTGTTGACAGACTTTTCTATTAGAAAATGAAAATGTTTTGCTAACTTTAAATGAAAAATGACTTCTACCTCAAATAAAGTAATTAAAATCAAGTTACCACAAGGTTTGCCTTGTATTCTGCAAAAATAGAAGTAGACTTTTGATATGAGTGTATATAGTGCTTAGAAGTACAGTAGTGACTGGATTACAGAGGTGTGATTTTTAGTTGAGATATAGTGGGTTATAACATGACTTATTTTTACAGTGTTACAATTTCCCCCAACTAAGGTTAACTGTAACAGTCTGACACTTACTGCATTAAATTATTATTATAGTCTTGGCTTTATTAGTGAATATATATACATTGTATTATTATTAGTGCAGATTATATGTTTATTATGTAAAAGTATGACTGTGTTTTTCAAGCAGTCTGTCACTTATGAAAGAAAATGTAAAAAGTGTGACAATTGTCCCCAGTCTCCCCTACTATTTTCTTGATCCTTTTCAAATTGACTAAATTTCCCCGATAATAATCAGGTCTGACCATTTCAGGTCCCTTCAGGAAGAGGGGTGAGGGTATTTAAAAGTTTATTTACCCGTAACTCTGGAGACCAACATCTGTAGAATATTGTGCGAAAGGAGGCCATATTGATTTTGTTTTTTATGTGTGTGTACATAGAAGGAAGCAGCTCGGGGAGAGATTCACAGACACACAGAAACAGCCATTAACCAAGCAGCATATACAGACTAAAGAACTAAACTAAATAGGAAACTGTAGGCAAAATGCACTGAAATTAGTTTTCCTGGTCTTATCTTTAGTTCATAATGCACATTAGAGTAACTCCACCCAAGCAGGTTGACATGAAGGTCGCTCAAAAAGAGCTAAAATTCTCCTCAAGTTCACTCTGTAGCAGCTCGTCTTGTCAAACCGGGAAACAAAACCCTGCTTTAATTAGACGCTCAACTAATTGCATAATATCTCCCATGGTGCTGCGGGGGGAAGTGAAGCATAAGGAGAACAGAGAATGCTGTCTTTGTTGCCTCTGTGCCGGATTTGGCTCTCGCAGCCATTCGAAACCATCGGCCTGTGGATCTGGTCCTGCATGGTTTACTGACAGGAGAATGAAATGATCTGCAAATCATTTCTGACTTGTATTCAACTGAAGAAAGCACAAAATATTTAATGTTCAAGCTGATAAATTTTATTGTTTTTTGTAACCATACACTCATTCTGAATTTTATGCCTGGAACTTCCCTTCAAAAAAGTTGTGACAGGAGCAACAACAGACTGGGTGAGTTGTGGAACGCACAAAAGCACCTGGCGCTCTACAGGGAACAGGTTCACTGGTAACAGGTGACGGTGTGATGACTGGGTATTAAAGGGGCGTCCTTAATACTGAAAGGTGCATACAGGTTTGGAGCAACATGTGCTGTCATCCAGACAATGTCTTCTTCAGATACGTCACTGTTTATTTCAGCAAGACACATTCTGAAAGTGTTGCAGCAGCGACCTGCCTGCAAGTCCAGACCTGTCCCCCGTTGAAAATGTGTGGTGCATTATGAAGAACAACAGAGACACCAGACTGTTGAGCACCTGAAGTCGTATATCAAGCAAGAATGAGAAACAATTTCACTTTCAAAACTTCAACAATTAGCGTCCTTACACTTACTGAGTGTTGTTCAAAGAAAAAGTGTTGTATCATTGTGGTAATTTTGTTTTTTTGGAACATGCCCCAGGTGTCAAATTCAGAATGAGTGTATATTTACAAAAAACAATAAAGTTAATCAGCTTGAACATTAAATATCTATAATATCTTGAGACATCAAGATAACCTTTCTGAAACCTTCTGAACCTTCCAAGACATTCTGGGAACGTCACAGTCATCATTTTAACATACACAGAGCGTAACGTTATACAGGAACAGGAACATTCCTAGAATGTTTTGGGGACCAAATTTTGTTAGCTAAGGAGTCAAACTACGTGGGTAACCATCGTGTAATTGCTGATGTGTTGTTCAGTCTTCACTGAAGCGGAAGTACAAGTACTTGTGTAATAAAAATTTAAAAAAAAAAGACTGGAAAAAGTACAAGTACTGATTGAAAAAAAAGTACAGACTCTGAAATGTACTCAAAATGGAAAAGTAGGATTCAAGGTTCAGATTCAAACATTTATATTTTATGGTCATAAATCTCTCCTGCAGCTTCTGACATCAGTGGATCTACATCAGTTTAAAGGAGTAAAAGCTGAAAACTCATGAGAGCACCAGATAAGTGTAAATAAGTTCATCTTAGCTTCCTCACACAGTTTCAGTGGTGATCTGAAAGCAGGCAAACTCTGTGGTTTTGGGTCACCACTCAGAGCTTATTACAAACAGTATAAAAGGCCCAACATCTCCCTCCCCTCAGTGTCCCCCCCAAAAACGCTGAACAGAATAATGAGCAGTAAACAAGGGGAGTAGAGGGGAGGAAGGAGGGGGGGGGCTTCAACTTGAACTGAGGGGGTGACAAAAGAGGGGGTGTCTCCACAGCGACTGAGTCGAGCTGCTTGGGTCACATGGCCCGGGTTTCTATTGAAACACAGACAGAAGAGGCTTGAGGCTCAGCTTTTAGTCCATGTTTTGGAAGCTGATGGCAGCAACATGAGTGGAGCCCAACAGGACGGAGCAATGACAGCCGACAGCCTCCATCTGAACGGGACGGCAGCTCTGGGACTCCACGACCAGGAGGTGAACGCAGCTCTGTTCGGTGTGTTGTTTTCTTTTCTATCCATTTTTCATTTAATTTCACTGTGCTGTCACTGTAGAGTTTGACTGAATGAATGATGATTACGCGAAACCCCTGTTTTTCTCTTTTACCCAGAGTTCAAAGTGTTTAATATCGTCATCATTGCCTTGGCCTTGTGTATCCTCACCATCACCGGCCTGTACTGCATCACTGTCTGCTACAACCGCAGCAGGTGAGGGGCAGACATCAGACATGTTTTCATACTTGAAAATGATCAATGCAAAGGCTTGACATTTAAAGGGACAGTTCACCACAAAATCTAAAACATTTCCTCCCTGGCCTGTGGTGCTATTTATTCATCTAGAGTTTTTAGTTTTGGAGCCAACTATCTGCCTTCTCTCCAATATAGTGGAACTAAATGCCATACATTAATTGTAAATTCAGGTTTAGTGATATAGACTAAAATTCATCAGTATGGAGATGGTTGCTTACCTGAATTAAAACAAATAAATAAATAAATGATAAATTGTTGATAGGATCTAGTAAACATAAAAGAGGAGTAAAACAACTGTTGGCTTCTCTGATTCATTAACAAAATGTCACAATTTTTTTTGCTAACTAGGTCAAAATTTGAAAAAAAAGTTTATTATTATATTGTGTGCTAGCAAACTAAAAGGTTAACTAAATGTTTGCTACCTATAAAGTTAAAAGCAGTGTTATACTGTGTTAGCTAGCTCAAAATTTAAATAAATTGCTGCGTTCAAATGTAACTCGTGAACTCACAAATTACAATATGAGAAATCCTGTACACAAAGTTGTAAACTTGGGGCCTTCAGAAAACCTTGAGTTCACAAAGTCATGAATACGACAAGAGGGCTGCATTAATATGGACTCATCTTATAAACACAATAAACACGACCCTATTTGAAGGCACTATTTGTTACGTTGTTTGCTAGCTACCTAAAAGTTAACTAAACATTTTATTGTTCGCTATCTAGCTAAAAAGTTAGTTAGCCTAGTTAGCCTACTTATGATCGTCAGAGAAGCTCTAATTTCTCCTTTAAGAAAAGATTTTTGTCTGAATTATCAACTGTAGTGAAAGAAAGAAGAGACACATCATAAAACTCTATAGTGGTTGAGTCCATCCCTTAACTTTCTTCAAGGTAGTTGAGTATTTTGCTCAGTCCATCAAAAAGAGGCAGCTATTTTCAAAGTTAATTCTCCTTAAGGGTAAATTTAGAGTTGATATTTTAAATCGGAGTATAGAGTTTTGTTGCAATAGACTTCAATTTAATCTAGGTTTTAAAAGTAGGTTTAAAGAGAGGTTTAAATTGAATCTGTCTTAACTTCGAGCTAGTTTCAGAGTTTAGTGCAAGTTGAAAAGTTAAACCATGATTTAATTCTTGTTGGTGCAACCCAGCCTAAAAGTCAAGTGTAATCAGTGTCATCTTCCTCTTCATCAGGCAGTCGAAGAGAGCTCACGTGTACGAGAGTGCAGTGACCCGAGGTGAGTCGCTGGACCCTGTGGCGGTCAAAGCGGTGAAGAGGTCGACCAGCTTCATCAACCCTCTGGCCTTCTTCAGGAAACCAGAGGCAGCAAAGGACAACTCCAGGATCTATTACATCTACAGTAACCCGCTGCCTATAGGACTGAAGGAGGAAGAGGAGGAGGGGCGGACTAGAGCCCAGCAGGGAGCAGAGGAGCAGACTGCAATGTCACTGCCGCTGTCGTTTGAGGAGTATGCCAGCGATCCAAACAGTGGCGTCATCCTGGACCCCCCGATTTTTTACATGCAGCTTTAGAGAGTGGAGAGGTGGGAGTGGGAGGGAGAGGTTGTCTGACTGTCACAAAGTGGAGCAGAGAGAGACCCTGAAATCTGAAAGGTCTGACCCCCACAGCTGTACCTGTGAAAAGTTATGTCACCATGTACAGGCCATTAAAGGGGCAATTAAATTAAGTTTAGTTGCCATGAAGAGCACTATTAGGTCTATTTAAAAAAAGAGCTGTAAATGTCCACTGTAGCTCCAGTCTGAAAAATGACCCCAGTGATGTGATAATGATGTCATCAGGGTTATCCCAGCAAAGGCTGGAAGGATGCTTTCAGACTGGGTTGAGAAGTTTTAAAGATGTGGGCATTCACCAGGCGAGAAACTTAAGATGGTATCAAGTTGTACCATGGGAAATGTAGGATCCAGCGTTTGAAAGCTTGGCCCATAGCAGAGACTAAAATCAACGTTATTTCATCCACACCTACTTTAATTTTGATGATTTGTTTGTTTTAAAGGCATACTATGCAGTATTTGTTGGCTGCTGTTTGTAAACACATCATTCAAAGTTGGCCCCTTCTCAAGGGCTGAGTTATTTTTTTTCCCAGGACAGTCCGTCCTACTGTGCTCTCATTATTAAAGGTCCTGTGTCTGAGATTTAGGAGCGCGTACTGGCAGAATATGGCAGAATGGAATATAACATTCATGTTTTCTTTATTGTCTAATCACCTGAAAATAAGAATAAGTGTGCTGATTTTATCATAGAATGAGCCTTTTATATTGCAGGTTTAAGCTGCCGTTTTGAAAAGCTATGTTTGTACAGTAGGTCACAATGGACAAATCAAACACTGGCTTTAGAGAATGCGTTTCACGCCCACTGTAGTTTCTCTTATATGCTTGGAAGGGGAGTGTGAGGCGAACAGTATCCAGTTAGTTGTAAACTATAACCTTGCTGCTACATGTAGATCTTACATATCAGTCCTTTACTGGACGTTGTGTTGTTTCTGACCGCTGGTAGGACAACAGAGCATTATCTTTATCAGTATCATGTATGACATGTCATTCCTGCCACTGTTTGTCTGTTCCACTGACCTCATTTTTGGTGAGGGCCACAGCAAGCTAGCAAAACACAGATGCATGTTCAGATCATGTTGATGTTGAAAACTGTCACTGTGGATTTCTTCTGTAAATTCATATTTGAATATAGTTTAACTATTGTACATACTGATGTAGTTTATACTCAATCCTCAAATTAGATGGACTTTTTCCATTTTCTATACATTAAGACAGTTACCCCACATTTGGGTTTACAGTTTAAAGGAGCAATATGCAAAAATGAGTGCATGGGGTCCAAATAGTGAGTTGGAGCCATAGACGGCATATTAAATAGGCTGAAAATCTTTTTAATGTAGTCTATGGTTGAAGTGAATCGTTTCCTCCCGCCCCTCCTCCCTAGACTTGGAGAAGCTCTGCAGGAGCGCAGGATGCATGAAACATTGTAAAATGACGAGAACAGGCGATGACGAGTCCTACAAGTAAGTTGATCAGCTGTCAATTGTCTTTTAATGTAAAGTTAAGCCCGCTTTGAAAATACAAACTCTGGACTTTGAGTTAAGTGGCTGCTTGCCTTCCTTCCTGCCAGTCTCCATGAACATGTTGCGTAATTTAACCGTTATAAACATCTACTCCCACTAAAAGATTATTAATGATTTCTTACAACTCATAAACAGACACTTACTCATTCAGTGAAGATTCAGCATCAATTTGAACTCTAATTAATGTAAAACAGGCAATCAAAATAAGTTATTTTAGCTCAGAATGGAAAGGTGGTCACAAATGCAAACGGTCACGTCTTGATTTTTAAAATGATCTTTAATAAAACTGCAGGTACGATGTGCTTTACAAAAGAAGCTGAGTGTGAGACACAGAGAAAGATGAGAAAAATACAAACGATTATCACTGCAGAACAATCGATCGTTCAGCACTTTGGGGCAAAAAGGATTGGACTGCGCTCAGACGATTGGCTGGGTCTCTCTGATCAGCCACTCCAGCGCGTCCTTCCTGCCCTGCCTGTCCAGCTCTGCTCCGACCACCTCCCGGCACTTCCTGTGGTACTCGTTCACCCAGTCCCGCTGCAGGACAGAGAGGAGAGGCTGTGTTTAAGTAGTAGAAATAGCTGGGAATCTTCTCAAACATTCAGATGTATAGTTCTTGACTTTAATATAGATCATCTTAAGCTAAGTTGTTCCAAGTTCTCACATTTCTTCTCCAACTCTTGTTGAGTAAGCTTCATTTAATGTGCTGTTGTATTTGAAGTGTTTCTCACATTACCAATAAAAACCTTTTGAGATTAATTTCGAATTTGATTTGATTATTTAAAATACTGAACATAGCCACGCTGGATATTCCTCACCTCCTTCTGAGTGAGCAGCTCTGTGTTCATCATCTTGACTTGGATAGGAACCAGAGTGAGGGGCTCAAACGTCAGACTGCCTCTGTTTCTGTAGTTGTACTGAACGCACACAGACGAGAGAACAAAACCATTACCAACCAGACTCTCCTCTGCATTTTTAAATTTCCATCAGGTCTCATTCTCAGTTGAAGGACCTACTTTGGGCTTAGCAGGTATAACGAGGACCACATTTTCTAAACGAATGCCAAAAGCTCCATCTTCATAGTACCCAGGTTCTGAAAAACAGGAAGAGAACTGAGATGAAAATTATAACATATCAAATACAAAGAAGGCAAAATGATGAGTGAGTTTTTCGAGGACCTAAAAACATTTTTATGTTGAGATGTTTTTAACCTCTGCAAAGATTTCCACTTTTATGTTTCCAGCATGCTGAACAGCTAACTGAATCATATCAAAGGCTTGCACATGATGAAGTATTTTTAAATGCAGCTGTTATAACCATCATCATCACTGTTGTCATTATTATTAGGAGTGTCAAAATTCTCAATTGAAAATCAATCAAAATGAGCTTTCAATTTCAATATTAATACTAAATCGAAATTAATGGCGAGATTGACGTTCTCTCTGGCTGCAACTAACAATTATGTTCATAATCGATTAATCGGTTGATTATTTTCTTGATTAATAGTTGTTTGGTTTAGAAAATGTAAAAAAAAAGGGGGAAAAATGATGATCAGTGTTTCCTGAAGTTGAAGGTGACGTCCTCAAATGTCAGAGGGGAGTAAAGGAACCAGAAAATATTCAAATTTTTTTAAACTGAATTCAGAGAATTTTGACTCGATTAATTTAATAATTGATTACTTGTTGCAGCTCTAGCATTCACCCAGTATGTTTCTGCATGCTGACCCAGTGGCAGGCCTGCAGAACAACTGTATAGAATTAGCTGATCTTCTCGCTGATGGTCTTGTTTGCTTATGTAGGTCATAACCAGTTAAAAACTCCTTGTTGTATGTTGTGACTGTGGCAACATGCTGGCACAGAGAGACTCACTGCCCACAACAAACGCTCTAGTCTACGTCACATATTAGGATTTAGGTTACCCACAAAGCCACCTTCCCTAAAGGCAGGGTGGTGGATTTTTGCAGGTGAGAACTTGTCAGTCTAACAATGGAACAGCTGTCAGTGCTGGAAAAAAGAAAAGAAGTTTAAATCGAAAATCCAATCGGAACATGACCTTAAAATCAAAAGTCAAACTGAACTGAGGATTTGGAGAATACTGACACCCCTACTAACAATAATAATAATGATAATAATCTTTATTTATGGAGCACTATTTAAAAACCATGTTAGAAAGTGCTTCACAAAGGCAGCAAATAAAAACAGACGACTCATAAAATCATCAGGTTTTAAACAATGCAGTGTCAAATACCAGGTAAGAATAGAAAGATAAAAACATTTTTAAGAAATAAAGACATAAATAAAGGTCAGTTAAAACTCACATCAAATCAGGCAAGGTTCTCTGATGAAAATGTGCTTTAAGAAGGGACTCAGAGGAGGTTACAGACTCAGCGGAACTGATTTCCTCAGGCAGACTGTTCCACAGCCTCGGGGGCCGAGCTGTAGGGAGCTTAAGTGTTTTTGGCTCGAAGAAGGGAATAAACAGATGCTGCCTTTTCATCCCTAAAATGTAGCCTATGGCAAATTTATGACATTGCTGAGACGCTGGAGAGGATTTATTTAATTATGGCCTGCTGTTGTGGCACTAGCGACATTTTCAGTATGCCAGTAAAGGCAATTTAAAGCGGAGCCAGAGCACTAAAAGCCTTACATTACACGCAACGTTTGTATTTTCCCTCTTAAAAAGCAGCCACATATGGCCAGATGTATAGCCCTTTATGCTAACCGACTGTTTGTACTAGCGATGCGCAGGCTGCACTTAAAACCGTCGGAACTGTGGTTAATCCGCTGAACGGGTGGGCCAGGTCATAACAATTAATGGCACGCACAGACGGTGAGATTTAGCCAATCTTATACGTTTATTGCAAGCCGCCGTGTGCGAAATGGATCAAGAGCTGTGGTGACATCACCCATTGGTTTGTGGACTGCTGTTTTGAAGCCCTGAGTTCAGTATGTGGGGGTCACCTTGGTTTTTTTTCATCTTAGACCATGCACAGTACCGACATCAGCGTGGAGCTGGTGCTTGGTTTGGCTCATCTGTTCAGCAGGAAATAATGGCAGCCTGCCTGGAGAAAATATATCTGGAGAAACATTCGATTGTTGAGTCTCATTCCAGGGTTGTCAAATACCAACGCAGCTGGTTGGCGGCTCAGACCAATACTCAACAATCAAGGCGAACATCAAATCAAATATCTTTATCAATCAAATATCTTTATCCCAAACTGCTTACTGCACCTTTACTTACTGCCTTATCTAAATGTCACATTGCTTCTCAGTTATAAAGTGAATTATAACCAGTATGAGGAAGCTCTTTTTGTCATGGTGTTGAGTTTCCTCATGCCTCTCCTGGTGATAATTCGCTTTGTCACTGAGAATGATGTGACCTTTAAGGCCTGTAGTTAGTATTTTACACTGTAAAATATGTTGGTTTGTGCATTTTATGGTGGTTAAAATGCATTCGTGACTCCAGCTACAGTAATGTATACTGGCTACATTAAAAGCCCTCCTCTCCTGCCCTCTGACATACCGTCACTGACGATCATGCCGGCCTCCAGAGGTTCGTCAGCGAAGGTCTTGTAGCTGATGCCGCAGGGCCCCTCGTGGACGTTGAGGAAGCATCCCACGCCGTGGCCCGTACCGTGAAGGTAGTCCAGCCCCGAATCCCACAGAGCAGCACGGGCAAACGAATCCAACAGGTGGCCTGGGGAGGAACGATTATTTTCATTATCAATCAACCTGCTGATTTTTTTCATGATTCATTTTAGAAAAGCGCAGAAGAAATGGGGGAAATTTCCAATTGCTTCTTTAATCCAACCAACAGTCCAAACCCCAAAGACTCTTCAAGCTGGTTTCACAGACAGAGTTTAGATTAATCCAGCAGTAAGACTTTATCTGTACTAGTTAAACCAGGACATTTATCTAACTGTCATATTTGACAGAAATTGCGATTGTGATACGATTAGTGGCAATGATCATTTTTGTATTACAATTAAACTATTTTTGGAGGGTTAGTACCAAACAAACATGTTTTCTTCCATCAGGAAGAAAGAAGATGAAGGTGAGGACATCTCTGCAGCGCAACAGTACTTCCTCATAATGCTGTTTCTCACATTTTTCCTTTTTAAAAAAAAAAAATTTGCTTCTGGTTCTGCAACTTCTACAAGAGATCACACTTTGCTTAGAGTAACACAATAAAAAGCCATCAGTTGTTTTCCCACATTTTTTATGGGACACAAATGTTGAAATTTAACTTTTCACCAATGTGAAATTGAGTGATTTTTGAGCGTGTGTGTGTGTGTGTGTGTGTGTGTGTGTGTGTGTGTGTGTGTGTGTGTTAGCCAGAATACTCCCAGAAAATGAATGCACCAACGTGTGAAACAGAAAACCTTTGGTCCTCATGTGATCGAGCAGGAAATGGCACTGACTGACCCTGATTCTCTCTATCAGATGTAACAGAGACACCACTCCTCAGGTTTTATTACAGATTTAACTTTGGGTCATGCTGTATCCTGATCACATGTTTTACAATGATTAGCGTCATGGGAATGCAATAATTAAAGGTCAAGTTTTGCAATTAAATTGCCTCTTAGATTAACAACAGACCACTGTGTTCTTCTCTAAACGGCTTTTGTACTTGAATTTCTCCGGTCATGCCTCGAGCTTGAGAAGACAAATTTCAAGATTAGTTACTACTTTGCCAGAAGAACTGTAATATTCTTGATTGATGACATGTTAACTTGTTTTTTGTCTGAGACGAAGATTAAAAAAAAACTATATTCAACAGAAAAAATATCAAATAATGCTGTGTATGTGAGTGAATCATTTGAGCCTTTACGTTTTGTCTCCTCTGTGAACATGTTTTGATGTAAAAATGTGACGTTAAAGGACCAGTGTGTAGGATTTAGTGGCATCTAGCGGTGAGCTTACAGATTGCAAACACCTCTCCCCTCCCAAAAGACTCTACGGTGGCTACAAAACTTGTGCAAAACATGAAAGGCCCGATCGAGAGCCAGTATTTGGTTTGTCTGGTCTGTGCCACAGTAAAAACATAGTAGTGCAATGTGGGGAGCCTCCATAGAAGAGGACCCACACCCTTTAATGATAAACACCTCATTCTACGGTAATGAAAACACAAAAAATTCTTACTTTCAGGTGATTATACATTAATGAAAACATACTTATGAATATTAGATTCCATTTCTACCAATAAATTGCCGTAAATCTCAAGCACTGGACCTTTAAAAACTTATATACACTATATATATATATATATATATATATATATATATATATATATATATATATATATATATATATATATATATATATATACTGTGTACAGTGTAAGAAAACCCTCATGCCAGACTAAACAACAGCACCTTTTGTTCCGTTGGGAAAAACAGCAGCACTGACAGCTATGTGTCCTTTCAGCACATAGGTAAAGCATTCCTGTAAGAAGAACAGAGAACACACAACACAAAAAATAAAATAAATCCATGTTTAATGGCACTGTGCCGAGTCTTAGTTTAGTACTTACATGTTGAAAATAAGAATAATCAAACAGCCTTGGTTAATTGAACCCTAACATGAGATTAGACTTATTTTAACTGTGAAAACAGAGAACGAAAAAATAAACTAATTTACCTTCTCAAAAGCAGACGGTGTCCCAAAGTGCATGGTGCGTGTGACGTCTGTGGTTCCATCACTGCCAGAGACAGAATATAGATGCAGATTTATGTGAGTAATGGAAAAAGCTGAGAAAAAAAATTCAAGGGAACTTACTGCAATAGATTTTAGAGCGCAACTAGAACTTTTGAAAAAGTTTTGAAAACTATTACTCTTTTGTTGAGATAATTTACTTGTCTTCTTTAGATATATTTGACTCTTTGAGTTTTAGAAAACCCCAAAAATGTATTTCAAAATTACTGAGTAAACTCATTTAAGTCAAAGTGACAAATGGTTAATGTTTTATTATTTTCAGTTTAAATGAAGATTACAGGTCAACAAAACCTTTTGAAATTTATTTCAAAACTTAAGAGTTTGAGTTGGAGTCAAAATTCAAAACTCTAATGCAATAAGTTGCAGTGAAATTTTGAGTTGACTCAACTGATTTTTTTTTCTTTTTTTTTACAGTGTATTAACAGGGACGTACGTGATGATTGCCTGAATTGAGTCTGCTAGATAATACAGTGGTTGTTCCTGCTTTGGTTGCTTTGTAAACATGGTTGTCATTTATTATTTTTATTTGACCTTTCTGATTTTATTGTTGCTGTTTCTTCTTAGTGCACTTGTTTGTTGTTATTTGCCTTTTTCATCATTTTCGCTGGTCTTATTGATGTATCTATCATTCTTGCCAGACATGTCGCTTGTTTTATTTGACTTTGTCGTCATTTTATTGTTATTATCGTGGTTGTTATCATATACCTCATATCCTTTCAGCCCTAATGAATGCGAACTGAGAGCACTGCTGTAAATTTTCCCTGAATAAACAGTGTTTGATGATGCTTAGCTTAAATCCAACTGGTGCGTATAATAATTCTCTTCCTTACACGTATTGAGCTCCAGAGTCGATCAGGTAAACTTCATTCATGGTGAGGGTTCTGTTGGTTTCAGGCAGTGGTCTAAAGGAAAAAGAAAGAAAAAACATAATTAAAACTGCAAATATAGATACAAAAATGTGAAACACCTGCGTCGGTTTGATCAGCCAACTGACCTGTAATGTATGATCGCTCCGTTTGGACCGACGCTGGAAATTGTGGGGAAACTGAGGCCAACAAAATCTTTCTGTTGACTGAAAAAAAACCCCAACAACATTGTCTTTCAGATGGAAGACTGTCACACAATAATGCACACATTTTGACTGTATTTTAACACGTAACATGATTATGTAAGAGCTTCTTTTAATCACAAAGAAGGCAGCACATAAAACATTTTAAATTTGAACAAAGCATTTTCATTTTCAGCAGATGTTTTAGTACACTTTCATGTCCAGTAGAGGGGGCTATAACTCCAGAATAATCACAACACAGTTCAAACAACATCTTTCAAACACAAGCTTTCAAGGGTGAAAGCTGACATTAAGTTAAACTGGATGAGCGTGTCAACCACACGGGGAAAACCATGGTTCATAAAACATTGATGGAAAAAGACAAAAAAAACCCACCTGCGCAGTTCTTCCGCCTTATCTGCAGCCGAGATCTCTGTCACATTGCCTTTTGGAATCTATAAAGCAATAATCACAGCAGGCGGCCATGCAGAGAGAGTTAAAACAACAGCAGCATTATTCTGTTGCTCAAGTGCAAGCAGAGTTATTCTGTCTTCACCTGAACAAAGGCAGAGTTCCAACACTCACACAGAAATCAAGATCAGTGACTTTCCACTAACCACTGAACGAAGATTTGTTTCCTACAGTATAACAATATAAAATCAGTAGTTTTTGGTTGAGTTTTAATTCATCATTCATGTGAGAAAATAGAATTTTTAAAATAGTTATATTAATACAAATTGCCACCTTGGAATTATGAGGTTCTGTCTGTGTTCTGAACAGTTTTGACATATTGAGCTTCAAAGTTTTTGCATTGCAAATATATAAAACGATATGTAGAAACAGTCATACACTTTCATACAGGACAATGTATTCTAAATGTACAAAATCAAAATCCTATCTTTTTTTTTCTGAAGAACCTTCTAGTATCTTCTAATCCTAAAAATTTACATTCTGCTTCGAATTATAAGATTTTTTCTTGCAAAACAGGAAAAGAAGCAACGATTTTCAACGAGAACAGAGTGTCAACTTGATGATGAAGTCAAATTTAATTACTTCTATGACGTTTTTTTTTTTTATCTTGCAATCTGACCCAAAACTAAATCATGTCGTACCTCTGGGACACATTAGGAACAAACTTAATAACCTTCCATCACTGGTCTGTAACGGTTTTAACTCATGATGCTGATTGTTAATTTGCATGGCTGTATTTTTATTGGTAACTATTTTAACTGATGTTGTTTACTGATTTTTGTATTTTCCACTGTGTAATCTCTGTATCATTGTAAATGAGGGTCACCCTCAATGATCTCTCTAAGAACCTTAAATAAAGGTTGAATGAATGAATGAATGAATGAATGAACATGACAAACGTTGATTCTGATACACAAATATAGTATATGTGTATAGTCATATATAAACATATATGTCCTATTTTGGGGGAAAGGGGAAGAAAAAACGATGGATGAATGAACCCCGTCAGTTCAAATATAGACTATTTAATGACCTTAATTAGTATTTTAAAAATGTAAAACATTTCAGATTTTTAAGGAGCTGCAAGAGGACAAACAATGATTCAGCAACATGCTTTCAGGTTTCACAGCATGTTCTTTTTTTTTTTAACTCAGCTGAGCTGAGAACTGACATTCTCCAGAAGGACCGCAGTACAAATGAAAATCCTTTCAATTGTTTCAGATCTTGCGGAGGAGTTTATTTTCATTGTTAGCTCCCACACTAGCCAGTTAACACTAGCTTCCTTGTTGTGTCTATGACATTTATTTCCAGTCCTAAAAATGAACCATTATAGTGACGGATAATATGGACAGCATATGAAAATATTTTGATCAGATCAATTATACAGGCTATAATTCCTGCTTGTCTGTAAATGTCCTCATTCATCCAGGTCATGGTATTTGTATCAAAGTTTGTAGGAGGCAACTGGACTTGAGAGAGTTTATCTGCCACTGTCCTAAGATCACTCCCCAGGTTTAAAACCTGAACCCCCAAACCAGTCAGGCAGAACTGAAGAAGCCTCTTGGATGAGAGGTGAAACATCTTCAAGAACTCTATCAAGTCCAGTTGCCTACTACAAACTTTGATACGAATAATTCTTGCTTCTAGTTATTAAAAGTGTTCTTAGAAAGCATGTCAGAGTATCACTGGTCTGGTTTCCCTTGTGTATTGCACTGATCAGGCTATCATATAAATAACAGATTGTTGATGTTATTCAGCCTGTTTTGAACCAGATGACGGAGAGTGCAGCCACCAATATGGGAGCAATTTATACAAAAAAAAAAAAAAATCTAAAAAGTGTGTCTGTAAGCTCGTACAGCTTCATGACAACCTAATCTGCTGAAAAGATGTTTAAAATGACTGTAACACACCTGTAACCTATGTGTAATGATGTGTGTGCCTTGTTGTAAACAAAGCCAGGACACTGCTTCATATCATCCTCAGAATCTGTTACTGTCTTTCAGTCTGATGTTTCTGCCTTTTGGGTCCTGACTGACTCACTGTTGAAAACTTGCAGAACCAAGTTTGAGTTTAACTTTGCAGGTGGAACCTTTTTGTTCTCTAAATTAACAGCACAAAATTGCATGTAAGTGAAAAAAAAAACACCTTGCATAATGTTGATGAGGTGTCACAGAATATGAATATGTGAATCTTGTAATTCAGAATATCCATGAAGATGAAGATGCCAACAGAGCTGAGGCTTATTGTTGAGTATAACACTAAAAAAAACAACATTTTTTTTTTTTGGTCTATCCATTCATTTAAAACATTTTGACAGCCTTGTGTAATTTTCTTTTAAAGGTCCAGTGGGAACCCTGTGATAACAGACTAGAGGACTTTGTTGTATTATTATGTATAATACATAAATAATGTAATACCTCCTTCTCCAACCAAGCAAAGAGTTCACACAGGGCAACTGCATCCTTGATCTGTTGGGGGAAGACAACAGACAATTAAAACAAGACATCAGACCGTTTATGAAGATGTCATAAACTTGATAAGAGGTCCAAAAGTTCTTACATGGGCCATTTTCATGCCCTGAATCTCAGTGGCGTTCTTCACCGCCTTGGCGAGGCAGAGTGGAGTGTAGGGAATTGGAGTCCTGTGGGCCTGAAACAAACCAAGAAGAAACTTTTACAACTTAGAAAAGTAGCTGATGTTAGTCTTGAATAAATGAAATGGTAAAATGTATTTAAAGCTACAACAAGGAACTTTCATATTTGGTGGACTGTAGAGGCTCCTGAGGAAAAAAACTCCACTATGACCACAAAATATAACTCACTACTCACTGTAACTTTGCCTGGGAAAATGTTAAACACAGGCTTGTTTTATTTGATTTCACAGAGAATCCGACCTGTTGACAGGCAGTAAGAATAACTACACATAAACAGCCAATCATCTCGTGGAGAGGCATCAGTATCAAACTGAGACTGTTTCATAACCAGTGAAAAACTCCTTGAAGTAGCTCTAAATTTCGATATTACAAACATTTCAAGCGCTGTATTGTGCCAGCTGTCAAAGCCAAGACAATTAATGCTGATCAGTGACAGTGAATACGTGTCTCCAGTGACAAATGGTTCAGTAAATGAACTGCTGATTGAAGAAAACCCTGACACTGACAGGGGAGAATTTCTGTTTCTGTCCTCCCCTCCTTTAAAAGTGAGACACGGGTTGTTTGTGAGAACGTTCACGAATTGAACCAAGTGTTGGAAAGAATCTCAACATGAGTAATTTAATGTGTTTAAGGAAACAGATCTGATCTGAACACAGCGTAACAAAGTATGAACCAGGAAAACACAATCAAGAACACCAGATACAACGACTATGTTTGCATGCACAAAATATTGGTTTGTTTTTTTGCCCTTATTAAGACTGTTGCTACTAAGCTGTTTACATGCAGCCATGCACACTCTGATACTGATCAACATAATGACTAAGAAAAAAACTTTTGATATCAAAGTCTTTCATCATGTTTAAAAGTAGAGTGCAATCAATGTAACGGCCCAGTATTGGCCTGGTATGAGCCTATTACCAATATATCACTACTGGCATATATTACAGCTGCAACTAACCATTATTTTCAGACTCAATTATTGGTCTATTATTTTCTTGATTAACCAATTAATGTCTATCAAACGTCAGTGTTTCTCAAAGCCAAAGATGACATCCTAAAATGTCTTGTTTTGTCAACACCTCAAAAATATTCAGTTTACTGTCATAAAGGAGTAAAGAAACCAGAAAATATTCACATTTAAGAAGCTGAAATCTGAGAATTTTGGCTTTTTTTCCCTTTAAAATTATTTGAACTGATTAATGTAATAATGGATTCATCACTGCAGCTCTGGCGTTTATGTTCTACAGATATGAAAACTTTTTTTTACAGAACATATGACACAGAAAATTATGCTTGGGGTGATTTAGATTTAGCACAATATTGTTTCAGAACCTGCTCCTAACTGACTCATATTATTACATTATTGAACAACTGTACAACTGTTGTTTTATTTTTGTTATTCTAAGTTTTATCAGTGTTTCTTTCTACAGTTGGTTTACAATGTATATGTTAAATGATTGATAAAATAAAAATACTGTGCATATAAATGTAGTCAATGCTGTGTTTTCCACACACTAACTGTTAGCGGTTGTGGTAGCGCTCTCTCACCTTGGGGATGACCTGTGTGAGGGCACAACTGGCCTTGTCACAGATCCACACTTTGTCCTTGGGGCCGTGCGCCGCGCAGATGGCCTGGAGCTCGGTGTAGACCGACTCGTACGGGAACGTGCGGATGCTCAGCTCAGGCTTGCTGGGGGAGTCCAGCTGCAGATGATCCCTCAGGGCGGGATCAGAGAGGCGCTTTAGGTCCACAAAAAGCCTGCAGAGAGGAAGGAGAAGGTCAGTGAAGACGTGAACATGAGTTTTTTTTTCATTGCAGTACTTGGTTTTTCCAGCTTCCTGACTCTGTTTATTGCGACTGTTACGCATCAAAATATAAAGACAGTCCTTGTATCTGAAAACCAACGTGGCAATAAACCTGTTTCTGACTGAGAGGCCAGTGATCAAGAGTTTCTGGGATGTCTGCATGTTTTAATTAACTGAATGTTAAAATGTCCTCAGATGTCTTTGGTGTTATGAAGGACACAATTAAATGCAAGAGATTCAATTAACCTCAAAAATAAATGAAAAAAAAAAAAAAACAAGGAAAATGTTAGAGTTTTAGAGTGATAAAAATCTTATTTTTGGTCAAAAAGCAGAACAAAGTGCTCCTTCAGTAAAATTTTAAAAGCATGCCTTTGACTTGCATTAAATGGACAGTATGAATAATTTAATGTGGAGTGTTATGAGGAACAGTCAGTGTTTTAGCTACAGTAGATGCTGGCTGACACTCCACCAGCACAGAAACTGAGCAACATACAGCCCTGCTGTAGACGAGGTCAGCTCCAAAGGGTGTTTTAGCCACTTAAAAAAAAAAACAAAAGGTCCATCCAACATAAAAACCAGAATCAGTTTAAGTGTACACTATATTTAGAATATTTTCAGTGATTTTCTTTATCCTGCTGTGAGACAACCTTTTTGGACAGGAAACCCCTGTTATATAAGCCAAATTTTGATTTTTACAAATCAACCAAAGAGTGAATCAGAGTTATCCTTTCAAACCACAGAAGTCATGCAATATCGGAGTAGTGATAAAGCACCACCTCCTGTGTTCTGTAAGTTTGGTTGGCTAAGAAGAGGCCGATGTTCGGTTAATGTAGCAGCAGTTTCCTGTCAGAAAAGGCTGTCTGACAGCAAAGTAAAATGGTGAAAAAATTCTAAATACAGCGTAGACTTAAACAGATACTGATTTTTTTTTCAGACATTTTTTAAGTGGCTAAAATACCTATTGCTGCTGACCCTATCCACAACAGTTCATCACTTTGCTTCTGTTCTGGTGCCCCTCTCTGCTTCTCCTAACTGGAGGTGTACCAATCGCCATCGAAAAACTCAGAACTATCCCTTTAAGTTTTTTTTTCTAGATTGCTACATACTGGACTGTGCGTACATCTTTATGTACCAAAACATTTGCCAAGATATTCTTTGCATTTGAGTTGAGTTGAAGAAAGCCTGATTCATAATTCATCATCGCCATTTATTACTGAAGCTCTTCATATCTGCCAGTAGCATTAAGGTAATTATAATCAATATGACACTGCATTACCTTATTGTGTTCATCCCCACAATGGCGTATGCGAAGAAAACTGGGTTGTATTCAATGTCTGCACCACGGAGGTTAAAAAGCCCTGAGAAAAGGAAATAAAATAACATTAAAATTTAACAAAAAAAAATGATGTTTTTATTATAAACTCAAGGCAACAACTTCCCTATTTTAGGCCATCCATGGTACTGAAAACAGTAAAGATACCTTAAAATCCATTTCAGTGGCTGTATGTGTCAACTGAAACCTCAGTCCAATCTGTTTGGTGTTAAATATCAGTGTTGTTATTGGACAGTCACTCATCCTTTGCAGATGCCTGAGCAAATCCCCTTCAATTTAACGCCCATTGAAACCCTCATGTCTGAATGCTACCTGATGACAATCAAAATCAGCATCGCTCTAATTAACGCAAACTCTCAGACTGAACAATCAGAAGCAAGGGCTCATTAGGCACGGTGAATGAGGTGCTCCAACAGGCATCTAGAGGGACGCCCGTGCATCCCTGGGTCCTTGGATCGTGATCATGTATCAAAACGGACTTATGTAACAGGAGCGACGGTGGGTATGGCTGCTGCTTGTTTTACACAGCAAAGACTAAAAATTGCTAAAAACTAATGTGACCGAGTTAAATTTAAGAACTTTTTAAGACCGTTATGAGCGCAGAATACACAGAATTAACCAGTGATGCACAAGAGCTAAAGCAAGTAAAGAGTTAACTTGCTGTATGAACTGACTAACATTAATGCTAGCAACTTATAAAGTTAATGAAACCTGAAATTTCATGTAGTAGATCTGGTAGATTCTACTGTAGAAAGAAAGTAGCTCCTACATGAAACTGCTCACACCAAGGTCGTGGATTTTTTTGATCCACCACAGGACTAGCATCGTCTAGTTCCATTATACTGGAGAGAAGGCAGACATCTCTACAGCTGATATCTCCAAAACTGCAGCTCACACTAAAACTATCTAGATGGATTAATAACACTACAGACCAGGGGAAAAATTTTTGATTTTGGGGTGAACTATCCCTTTAAGTACAACAGTATATGTTTACAGTGCTTAAATACTTCTATTTTCAGCTGCTGCATCTTCAGAAGCATTATTCTGCTGTCTGCCACAATGTTTTTTTTCTTTTATACTATCACTTATAGTACTGATGATCAGATTTTCATTAGATGATTATTATGGCTTAAAGAATTCACGTTAAAGATGTTATTGTGATGTGTGCTGCAGATGTAAAACTCTCCAAGCCTTGCGAGTAAGTGGCTGAAAAAATAAAGCAAACACTGATGACTAAATATGACAATCTCTGTGCGAGCCAATGACAGACCTGCATTTACTGCTTATTGCAATAAATACCAAGTAAGCAAAGTTTTTTTTAGAAGATTAAGTAAAACATCTCAACACTTCCATTACTGCAGTGATTCTCAAACTTTTACTGGTACACTTCAAAAGCCAAACAAAATTCACACCCCACATTTATTTTAATTAATAATTAACAATGATACATGAAGAAACTAGTAAAAAAGGGTCAAAGTTGAATTTAATTTAATTAAATAAAGGTCAGTGTGTCGTCTTGAGCTCCCCACCTGTAGTGGCTCTGTGCCCCACAGTTTGAGAACCACAGCATTACTGTGTTTTATAACCTTCTCAGCAGAGGTAATTACACCAGTGTGTATTTCCGAAAATTGAACCGTACATGCAATCTCGTCCAACGCCGTGGCAACGAACCAGGTGATTTTCCTCTCAGTCATCTTGGCTCGCAGCGCTGTGATCTTGTCCTGCCAGGACATACCTACAGGAGGACGAAAGACAGGGATCAACATGGCACTTAATTCATTTTCCTTCAGCCTGTATATCTCGTTACAGTGGACCGAGACCTTGATTTAATCTAGCGCCGAAACAGTGTCTGCAGACACATCTGCTCGTCATTGCAGCTGCTGTGGAGCCATGTTAGCGCTCACCCGTGTCCGTCTCGTGAAGGACGATTGCCAGAATTTCCTCAGTCACCATCGTCTTTTCCAAATGTTAACACGTTTGTCCATCTTCAATCAGGGCTCGAAATTCACCTTTTTCCTCAGTGTCCCGCAATTACCCAAAATACTACTGTCAGCTGTCCCAGACTTTACAACCATTGTCCCAAACTGAAGTTCTTTCTTTTACCTGTCTGTAAGAGGACTTGGAATCCATCAAGCAGCAACAATTAATCAGATATTAGCTGATTACTAAATTAATCTCCAACCATTTTAATAACTGATTAATTGATTTGAATCATCTTTTAGCAAGACATTTTTATCCAAATTCCGAGCACTTTTCAAAGCTGTAAAAAACCACAACTCAAGTGTTTTCATGGATTTTCAGCACCGGTAAGAACCCACTACACCTTTAGTCACTGGTTGAGGTACTGTGTCTTTTTTATTTCTCCATTTTGTCTCTATTTTATTACAGTTTGATCAATAAATGGATCACTGCAAACTGTAGTGCAAAACACACACTCCATGACAGTGTGTAAGAGCACATGTGATGTACCATAGACTTTGTGCCGATGCCGCTTTATAGATTGTGAACATCTAAAAATTAATTTTATATAAATTCCACAATGCACAAGTGTAATAGTTTCATTTGTAATGATACATTTCTCTGCTGTCCCAGAGAAAATATCATATTTTTTTGTCCCAGGTGACTCGAGGGCATCCTTAATTTTGAGTGCTGTCCTGCATGACAGCAAATCTAATCCAAAAGTTACCGGCTAGTGATAAATAAACATTCTGTCATAATATACACAATAATAGAGTTGAATGACGTGGCGTCTGAGACACTGTACCCCACTCTGCTGTAAAAACCAGCCACGTTCTGAAGTCTGCAGCATAAATTAATGGGTTTTTTTTCCCTTTATCAATTAATAAAAAATATTAGACTGTAATGCACATGAAATAATGGATTTATATATGACTTTTCTTTGTTTTCATATCAGCATTATATATTGACCAAGTGTCCCCCTGCTTTCTAATTATCTGTGATTGACATTAAAAAACAACATCAGTTGACCACCAAAACAAATTTCTGCTTAAAATAAAAAAATTTAATCAGTTCTACAAGAATAAAATAATGGTGTTGGAGGAGGCATTAATGCAGTTCTGCACTGACCAGTGTAGTCTAATCCCAAGGTGCGGAGCTGTGTGCTGGGTCGTTCTGGGCGGTCCGTCCAGATGGCATCGATCAGGTTGTCCTGCACTGCCACCAGAGAATGTCCAGCGCTGGTCAGCGCCTTGGACATGTTCTTCCACTGATCTGAAACAGAACATCAGAAAGTGTAGAAATTTTTAACAGGTCATAGTCTTGGCTATAAAACTTTGCATCCGCCCAGTGATTTAATTTTTTATTAAAAAGCATTTTTTGCAGCTGGGGACTTTGTCAACTCCATCAGACACACTCACAGTCATGGTATTAAAATATCTAACATTTTTTGTTGGCATAAACTCATTTTATAAATCCTTATGTTTAACAAACGTAATGCTCTATGACAGCCACCTGATGGATATGTTATCATAAAGCTTTACTTCAGCTCACAGCATGATGATGGTTTGTTTTTGTCATGTTTTACTGTTAATCAGCTGTGTTCATACTGCACTGATTGTCATTGTGTGTCCTGTCCTCCTACAAGTGCTGATCCACTGCTCAACCTACCAGCAGCGATGATCCAAGGATCTACTCCCACCTTGGAGTTCTCTGGCAGGATGCTGATCAGCCAGTCCTCCTGCGAAGGCGTCTCTTTCAGCCCTGGATGTGATTATTAAAGAAGAAAAACATGTAAAATATGCCTGACTCATACCACTGCTTAAAATAAAGCAGCTTCAATGCTTTAATTTTGTCAAAACACTTGGACTTACACTCTAACTGTGATTCATTCATGCAAAAATAACTAAAAAAAAATAACTAAAATGAGAACAGAAGCTTAAACTGCTGACATGACTAAAAGGCCATTGTTATTATTTTCATCATGTGCTCCAGAAACATCAACTTACCCATCTTCATAAGGGTCCAGTTGTTGTCCATCTGCTGACCGGCCTGGAGGAAATATCTCCCATCAGTCCACATTGCTGCGTGCTGCTCTGTGACGATGGCTGTACCTGCAGGTCAAAACAAACCAATTTGAATGCAATGGATACTGGAATGGTGATACACGAGTCTACGTCTGTCTGTTACTGATGTGTCGTGCCTGTGCAGTCAGGTTAAGCAGGTGTTCAGTCATGTGCGAGAAGTAAACGGTATATACCTCTGAAATTACAGCTGCGTACAAACTGTCAGAGAAAGTGAGCTCTCGTTCTCTCTTCTCAAACTGCACTGACGTTCAGGTTGAACAGCAAAGTTTCCCACGGCAGTAGTTTATTACAAACGTAGGCCAGGTCACCTGAACAGCACACCCCCGCTGTACTGTACTCACTGGATTGAACATGAGACCAGGTGCATCTGGATCACGGTGGTTTACCTGCAACAGTTTATCTATCATATTGTTGCAGGTTTTTTCCACAGTGGAAATAATATCTTGGTCTCTACTTGCAGAAAACTAAGTCATCACTGTAAATTTTATTTTGAAGGGTTAATCTCATGTTGAGATCAGCACATGGCTCTATTTATACACCAGAGGTATACCTGGGTCAGTGAATGTGGGTCAGGAATCTACTTGCCTGAGGTCTATTTTTACTTGCCCCTATACTAACTGTTTTATGTATTAGCAGTTATGAAATAACAACAAAGACTAAACTTAACTGTCACGCTTATTCTAAGGCTGCAACACTGATAAAAATGTCAGAAAACTGGGACAAATGGGGCGCTCCTGAAGCTCAGTTGGCTGGTTGTACTGAGGCTGTCACCCTCTACATCACAGTATTTCAAAGTCCAAGGTGATGTCTTAAAATATCTCATTTTGTCTAAAACCAAAAGGTATTCAGTTTAATGTGATAATAAATAAAGAAAGACGAGACATCTCCATATTTGAGAGGCTGAAACCAGCATTTTCTGCCATTCTGCATGACAAATTACTTCAACAATTAATCAATTATTAAAATATTTTATTGTTTATTCGTTTTTACAACTGGTCTGGTCGGTCAAGTGTCTTTCCAAGTTTACTGTGTATGTGTTGTTTCCCAACTGCTGGAACACCCACAATGAGGGAGTACTATCTGCACAGGAAAAAGGAAGTAAAAGTACCAAAAGTGAGTTGAGTCGAGTCGTACTATGTAGTGGAAATGTTATGTTGCCACTCGTGTGCTAGCAAAACATACCTGCAGAGCCATTAAATCCACAGATAAATTCCCGTCTGCAGTCACACGGTGCAATGTATTCACTCTGAAAGAAATGGGGACAGAGGGAGAGAGAGAGATCAGCTTCATTAACAATCAGTGTGAAGTGGCCATCAACCAGTCAGACATTTTAAATGCCACCTTTGCTGCCCCTCTCACGTCATGCCTTGTGTATGGAGAGGGAAATGGGAGGAGCAGAGGGCTACAATTAATTGCGAAGGTCAGACGAGACGATCAGAAGTGAATCAGGCCACGCACAAAGTAAAACAGGCAGGAGTAGCACCTGCACGACTATGAGGTTGTGCATGTGTGACTTAGTTTGTGTTTATGGGTGACTTAAGTAAACATGTATAAATGTAGTATACATATGCTGTGTGTGATTTCATTTACCTGGTGTGCGTCTCCAGAAGGGACGATGTAAGCCTGTATGGGCTCAGAGAAATATTTACAGCTCTTCATGGCCTGGCGAAGCTGCCTGAGCAGCTCTCCTGTGATCTTTGGAGACATGGTCTTGTCTGAATGGAGACAGAACATGATGCAGAAGGACAGGGTTCACACACTTGTTGCAAAGTCAACTTCAAGCACTTTTACAAGAATTTTCAAGATGCATTTTACATGCTTTTTCAGCACCTTACAGCTGTGGTAAATCACATATTTCTACACATATATACTCAAAATGTGTATTTGACTTCATCACATTAAATCAGATGTTAATGTGTGACGAACAACCAAACTTATGTTCCTTGATAGAATTAGAAAGAAGGGTGATAAAGTAAAGGAAAACAAATCAAAGCTTCAAAACGTGACTTGTCTGTTTTTTTTCTTACAGAATAAAGATCAAAATTCATGCACCAAATTCTTGTAAATTTCTACAAAGGAGCAATAAAAAGCATCCTGACAACACAAGCTGGCAACATGAGATGTGCACAGCTCCAAACAGAAAAAAACTCTACAGCGGGTAATTAAAACTGCCCAGAACATCAGTGATACCCGTCTACATACATTGCTTTGTATCCTGGCACACAGACTTTTGCATCCTATAAGACCTGGCTGAGCCAATATCTGTCTTGAAAAGCTCATTTTAAAAATGTATCCTTTTAACAGCAAGCATTGAGACGTTCCTTAATCTCTCCTTATTCAAACCCATGCAGATTATCCATAGATTACCTGACTTTTGGGAAGCCATGCTGACCTCAGGTGACTGGAGCTGGACTGTGACTTGACTGTAGCCTACCTGACTATGAACGTGGAGCTCAATGTCACAGTCCACACCTGGATCTTTAACCTGCTGTAACATGCTGATTAAGCAACTATCACACAAGTTAAAGATTAATAGACTAAGTGGTGGGTGTCGGCAGGTCTGTGACTTACTTCTCCTGCAATCATCTCCTAAAACAAAGGCCTGTGGTAGGGTACTGTAGAGCAGTGAACTCACTATCTCTATAACGCATTCATGATCACTATCCTCGGCCGTGTCTAGAAGGGAACCCTTGATTTGCAGATTTGTCGCGATACTTCCACGCGTTGTTTCTTCATTGAACAAATTAATTGTGTTCTATATTAGGGTAACGCTGTTGTCAAAATCTATGTGGCTATCTGGACAAAAGATACTTGGTTAGGGGTAGGAACACATCATGGTTTGAGTTAAAATGCTCACTCTCGCGAGATCTGTCGCGGATCTGGGTTCTTCTAGACACGACTACTGTCTACAGCCACTGCTGAGCGTTGTAACTCGGTGTAAAAAGTCTCCACGAGTGAACCAATCAATTTGCAGCATTCTTCATCGAGGAGCTGTTCTATTGGCTAACCGCTCCACATGCGATTGTTGTTTACAAGTTGGCATTACATGAATCAATCGTATTCCCTATGTAACTAACTAGCTAGCTAACGAGCTACAATAAGATTAAACACTTGCTTGTGACATTCTGATAAAAACTACAAAGCCAACAGCTTGGGTTTAAGTGGGCGGGCGAGTTTTTATTCACACATCACAGGCCAACCACAACACAGAATAACTAATTCATTCGGTGTGCAGCCGATGATATTAGCAGAGGGCGTGGTAGCACGCCGGTAGAATATATTTGTAAAGTTGCTAGCTAGTTTTCCCAGTTTCTCAGGTTTTAGTAAACGTTTTTTTTCTCAGCTTTGATAACGGACAATATACGCCACGGACACAGGCGTGGGTTGACCAACCGTTTCCGTCATTTGAAAACAGTTACCATCCCTCCGTGCTCCCGCTGTGCCCCGGGGAGACTCAGCTTTAGCTCCCTCATACCGCCGCCAGCTACCGGTAAAGTACCCCCATGTGCAGTCCGTGAAATGCCGAATACACACCCGGTGGTTTCGTCCTGGAAATGTGGGTCTTGGGTTAAAAAGAGAAGCGCTCCGTTAGCAGCTTGGACCTTGTGTTAATTTACAAGACAGGAGGCTGCCATTTCTTTGTTGACGTTTGCGGTCACGTGACTGCAGTTTCTTCCAGTAGACGCAGAGGGATCCAGACTCGCCTCTTTTTCAATGAATAATCCAAACAATGAAGAATAATACATAATGTGTATGTCGCTACAATTAGATATACACACATAGCTAGTGAGTCTAAGACATGGTCGGCTGTAAGCAAGATTAGGTTTTGGTGCCTCCCCAACACAACCTCCACCAGTCCTGCCTCATCACCACCCACTCTTTGTACAGTAAAAAATATGAACAACAAACATGGGTCACCACAGTGGTTTCAAGACAAAACAAATTTTGTTATAAATCAAAATTGCTGATATTTATGGGGTAATATATGCAGATACTGATATAGCTGAATAGGCCAATATCGGCCTATAATTCATTGGCTCTGTTATCCCTGTTATTTGTCATGCATCCCTACTAAACTGAGATGTATGCATTACTAAAACAGTACACCATACAACACATAATTCTAAAAAACAACTAAATAATCCGCTATGCTCCCAGGACAGATGAATTGCTGCTTAGCTAGCAAACTACTACAAACAAAACATCTATTTCTGAGATGACATACCTCTGTGCTGGGCTCTTTTCCACATCTTTTCTCCTTTTTCCTACTTGTGCACCTGAAGGGTTGGAACATTTCATTATGAAATAAATGGAAAAAAGTTATCTCTCTCTCTTAGTATTGTCAACATAGTGGAATTTCTGACTTCAACATGATACCTTGGGAAATATTGATATTTACTACCATTTTTGGTACCACTGGGCATAAAATATGAGATTTCCATCTAAAGATAGACATACTGAGGCTATAACATGACAATGTATATGACAAATGAGACGAGTGGTGAGAATAAAAAAGTCATGTTGGTGAGTGAGAGGTGGGGGACTATGTGGATACTCCAGCTATGTTTGCCAACCACAAAACAGGACAGTTTTACAACAGGCAATCATGACACAGATGGGTTTTTACAAAAGCCAATCACAACAAAGGTTGTTTTTACAACAGCCAATCATAACACAGCAAAATGTGTCAGCAATTTAAATAATTAGCAGATTAGTTACAGCAATTAATAATATGTTTAATCAGTTACCGTTAATAGAGAAGGTGTGTAAAAGAAATATTAAATGTGTTGATGGAAGTTACCAAAACGTAATTAATTTAAAGGGCCAGTTCACCTCAAAATGCAAAATTACATATTTTTCCTCTTACCTGCCATAGTACTGTTTATTCATCTAGATAGTTTTGATTTAAGTTGCAGAGTTTTTGAGATATCAGCTGTAGAAATGTCTGACTTCACTCAAATGATGGAATGAAACTAGATGGCACTCTGCTTGTGGTGCTAGCTCTTTCCACAAACCATGATCCAGTTACTCAAGATAATCCACAGACTTTGTTGTGAGCAGTTTAATGTAGGAACTTCTTTTCACATACCAAACTACACCGTACATAAAGAAGTGTGTATCTACTCATGGACAAGGGTACAGTAGGTTGTCCTACATGAAATTGCGCACAACAGTCTGAAGTGAACGGATCATAATTTCTGCAAAGAGATGTTGTTGTTGAGTTTTTCTATTATCTATTTTTCCTCAGCGGTATGCATGGACAATTAACATGTACTAGCTGCTTTATATTTCATTTTTTTCTAATAGCTGAACAGTAGCAGTTTTATCTGATGTAATTAATTAATTGATGTTTGTGCCTTTTCATAAACTTTTACTCACTAAGTTGTAAGTTTAAGTTTTTATTCTCTTATAATTAATGGATTTATTAATAAAATCATAAATAATTAATACTTGCTCAGGCCTAATTAAGTTAATGAAACATTGTGTTTTCATCAGTCCTTGACCATAGAGCTAAATGTTAATATGTTATTAATACACTGATTTTGGTCAAAATGTTCTGTAGCTAGGGATGTGCCATATCATATTGTTCATGATATATTATCATTTTTGTCATGATAAAAAAAAAATCATAATGCGAAAATGATGGATTTATAATTTTATAAATTTGTCATGTGGAAGTTTGGTTACAAAAGATGCAAAATAAAGACTTTAACAGAAAAAGCACTGGGTTGAGTATGAGGAGAGCCAAAAATCATGCAGAAAGAACTCAACAACTATTGGTTATTATAAACCAAAAATATTTTTTAGTATTTTTTTGTATTGTCGTAAAATGTTATATTAAGTAGTAGGACCATGTGGTCCATATTGTCCAACCCTGTCTTCAATTTCCCAAAAGAATGCCAGTCGTTGAAGTACACCAGAGGGATGAACACCTGCCAGAGATTCTTCACAACCTGGCAACCCCAAAAAATGTCTTCATAAATGGTTTATATATGATGGCTGATTGTTTTTAAATCATTAATAAAGTCCTTTAAACTCTAAACTCTTTTTTCAGAACATCCTAGTAAGAAATGCTAACAAAATTTAATATGAATGCTCTTTTCCTAAAGGCATCACAGAATTACTGTCCTGTAAAAAAAAAAAAAAAAAACTACACTACACTTTTCATGTGCTCAGATATGTTTAGTGAGTGATGAGTTTAAAGCAAGAGGGAAAAAACAATAAAGATCACTGGCACAAGCATACAAACATTATTGTATTTTATTCACAATTTCCCAGATATTTACACAAAAATTGACATGGATAGTGCATAAATTAAAAAAAAAGTCCAGACATCTGAAAATATACAGCATTAACTTCATCCACCCGCTTAAAGGTCCAACTGAATAAAAAAAGAAAGTTTCTATGAAGACTAAACTGAACAGTTACAGAAGAGCTTGTTGCCTAAAATGCTTATTACGAAAAAAGTAAAATCTGAAGAAGCGAGCTCTTTATTGGCT
This sequence comes from Lutjanus erythropterus, assembly GCF_056507025.1. NCBI lineage: Eukaryota > Metazoa > Chordata > Actinopteri > Lutjaniformes > Lutjanidae > Lutjanus > Lutjanus erythropterus. The sequence continues at coordinate 39,873,333 of NC_139319.1, read as the reverse complement.
GACAAAAGTTGTACAAAGAAACACGGTTATTATTTCCCTCATTATTACTCAGATGACCATCGTATCACTTGGTGGGCTACATTTCATGAACATATTCACAACTTTACAATATGAGGATCCATGTATCCCCACTGATGGTGCATGACGTGGCTGAATCTCTGAGCTACAAACAAGTTGTAGACGGCAGCAGGCAGGCGGCAGCAAACATCAGGCCAAGAAGAAGAGTTCCTGGCACCAGCAGCGGACCTGCACTTCCTGAGGGCGTCACATCTGAAAGGTGTTCACAGGAATGAATATAAGCTTTTTTGTACTTGGAGATAGTCATATTAAAATTTGTAAGTAGCTGTCCAATTCAGCAGGCTAAGACAAAAGCTTTAGCTTCAAACTGATGACACATGGACAATATAAATCTTTGAAAACATGACACTGAGTTTGCAACCAATGTCCATTTAGTTGCATTTTCATTTTAACATTGGTTGGCACGACTTTAAAGGCCCTATTTAGACGATGCACAGTGCATCATCTAAAGTGCAAGGCACCTGTGCATTTAGTTGCGTCCAAACCCACTCTGCTATTTCAACGGTGCATTAACTGAGTCAGGCTGTATTTAGTTTTGTTTTTGTTTTTTTTATTAATCATGGGTGTGTTTTGGGCGTAACATGATGTCAAATAATCAGTGTCATCTCCTGTCACCTTTAAAAGGCACATTGACATTTAAAAGACAGATTCAACAAGTTGGACAAGTGAAGAGAGATGCTGACAGACTGATTCACTTGTAGTGATTCAGGCACTGTGGTTAAACCGGCAGGTATGGAATGTTACTAACTGAAAGTGTCGTCTCCAGTCATTCGAGTAAAGAAAACACTCAGACATCAGTACAGGACACAACAAAGAACCCACCTCGGCTCGAGCCGATCAGTCTAACGATCAGAGAGGATGCTTTCAGTTTTGTTTCCATGAGCATTGTGCTGCCACTGCAGCAAATACTAATATTTAAAAAGCCAAACTACAAACCGTGACAGGAAAGAGTAAACAGAGTAAATACTTTTTTAGACAGCTGTGATGTGATTTATCAGAAGGTTGCTTTACTGCAAACAGTCTCGCCATACGAACTTCAACTGCGTGAGAGACCTTTCAGATGTTTAGAAGAACACAGAGCATTATTACACGGCTTTGTTAAATACTCGATTCTGATTGGTCAAATACGGCATTCTAAGGTCTGTTATTTCTGAATAATAGACCACTGCTATGAAGAACAGACTGTTGCTATGAATGCAGTTCTGATCAAAGAGTCAGGAAGAGAGATTAAAGGACTTTAAATTTATAAAATCATTTTTGTCAAACAACTTATGTCATTGCATGTGTTGTTCGCAACATTCAAAGCTACTACAAGGAACTTTCATTATGTGTTGGTTTTGGAGGCCCCTGTGGAAAAAACCATAAAATATGGATCATGAATAAAATGATCTAAATAAAAATCTCCTCTTTCTTCTGTTTAACTGGCTGATTTGCCAACCTGTTGTCAGGTATTAAGAATAACTATGCTATCTCGTTTGCTTATGTAGGACATACAGTGTTATCTGTAGATCTGAGATTGTTTCATAACCAGTTTTGTCGTGGGTTGAAGTTCAGCTTTGCCATCTGTTTCCTGTATAGATTTCTTTTTGTCAGAAATCTGAAACTAATATCCTCTGGAGTAGATTAGCTCATCAATTAAATCAATCAGTTTATTGAAAATTCACTTGGTTTACACAAGTCAAAATGTTGCTCTCTTTTAGACACAGAAACAGTTTCACCTTCCCATAATGCACCTTAAGTCTAGTTCAAGCTGTGATTACAATATGGACGGTACTTACTTCTGCATGTGTCGGACTCTCTGAACTGGCCCATCTCCTCGCTGTTCTTGACAGAATTCAGGAGCTCTGCGCTGACACTCCCTTTAAGATACAGATAATGTGGCAATGCTTAATTACACATCAACTGTCCAAGCCATAATTACTGAGCTGTTACACTCGATAATTACCGCAGCTAAAGACAACCAAAGGCAATTATGGACTAGCAATGGTAACTAGCGCTGACATTCTTTCTACACGTTGAAGGTGTGCAGGAGGCTCAGAGACGAGTAATATTGGGCGTTTCATGAGTCTGGATGGTGGCATCTTTTTTGTAGTCTCTCAAAAACATAAAACACAAGAGCACACACGTGGTGAATGGATTTAACTCCGTCTTCACCTGCTCTAATGTAAGATGCAAATGTTAACACTAGCTTACTAGCTGCAGTAAACCTTACCTCCAGCCAAACGTGTTAGATACCGCTGCATCTGCATTTGTTTTGTCGGGGTTTGAGGAGGAGGGTGTAAGTTCATGTAGAATCAAAGTGGGTCAATGACGATGCATCACACTATGGCTCGTTGTCTCAGGTTTCAGCCCAGTTAGCTTAGCTCTTATCCCCGCTGTCTTCCACAATCGCGGTCCAGCTGGTCTGGCTTGGTGACCTGTCTCAAAGTCTGCTGCACTGATCATCCCCTTGCTTCCTTTTCCCACATTAATGAGTGTATTTCTGTCATCTATCACGTAGTTATACCTGCTGCATTTCACCATCCGACCAATGTATGTTGAGACGTAAGCTAACTTTAGCCTCAGTTTTTACATCATGCACGCTACCGTCAGGTAACTTAAACTTCTGAGGAACCGAGAAAATGTCAAAAGAAATCTAATTTGTTTGTAATGTTCGTCAGGGTGACTGAAGAGTAGTTGGTTCAACTTAGTATTTTAAGTTTATTGAAGCTCTTAAGCACAACATAATTAATATCAAGTTACAAGTTTTGAATCACTACAAAATGCCCTCAATCCAGTCAATTTGGCCTTGAAACTATAAAGCAGCTAACCTTTTTAAGTTAAAACAAGTCATTTATTTTACAGTGTGTATTGCCCTCACAATCATGGTAAAGGAGGCCTTCTCAGGAATTAACTCTCTACTTTGTGGGAGACTTCTCAGGGCATAAATGCTGGTCCTGTGCTATACTGTGTGAAACCTCTGTACAGACACTTCTCTGTTCCCCCCTGGGACAGAGAATGAGACACACAGACACTCAACTCCAGCATCAGGTTACGGAGCAATTTTTCAGGTTTTCTAAAGATATTCAATGCCCATAATTGTTCATTGTCCCGATGAGCGCAGCCTGGGCACACAGCTTGCCTAGATTGGTCCTGGAAGCCTGAAGTAGGCAAAGTGTTTACAGCCAACATGCTGTACATATAGCGAGATAGATTATATCTACACAAAAACCTTTGTGTAGATGTTTCACCACCTCTTCTAGTTTCATGTGATATCTGTATCATCACTCTAGATTTAAGACAATCTGAAAGAGAGAAATGTCGGTCAAGGGGTGGACATCCCTGCGGCACTGACTGAATGAGATCTGTTTGTTTTTTTTCTTTTTTGGGACTCCTGTGTCCTTCTTGACATACCAGTGAGGTTTTCTGCACTGCAGTGCTCATTAACATAACCTCCTGATCGCATGCTTTAAAGCAGTGTTTCCCAGACTTGTTTTCTGGGGACCCACTTTTTAAAAATGACAAACCATTGTGACCCAATTCACAACAGACCTTAAGACTTAATTTGTACATAAATGAACATTCCTGCCCATTTTTACAGCCATTTCCACATCCTCATAATATCTGTACACATGCATACACACTTCCTCATCTCATTGTTTTTATTTTTTTCAAATAAAAAAAAACTTAAGAAAAGTTGAGACAACTCAAAATTCAAGGCAACTCACTTAAGTTTTTAAATAAATTTTAAAAAGTTTTGCTAGTTGAGATAATTTAATTTCTTCTTAAATGAAGTTGAATCTTTTAGGTTTAGAGGTTAATAAGAGGATGGAGCTGTGAACCTGATTTGTCATTAAATGGGTGCTTGAAAATTTGAAATTATTTAAAAGTATTTAAAATACATTTTGAGGGGGTTTTATAACTCAAGTTTATCTAAAGAAGAAAAGCAAATTATCTCAACAAAACATTATTAGATGGTAAAACTTTTTTTAAACTTGCCTTTAAATTTTAAATTTTCTCAACTTTTTCATTTTTACAGTATAGGACATTTTAGCCTGCTTCATAAATGAGACTATATAAGTGCATTTTGGTGTACTGAAGGCAGTACAACAATGCTATCAGATATCATTCTCAAATTCTGGGTGATGACCCAGTCTTTGGGAATGACTGCTTTAGAGTGACCTGGCAGAATGTCTGATCTATCTTGTGTGTCCACATGCTTACATAATGACTGTGAGTCTGTCCTGAGAATTAATTACATGGTTGATGATTTATATGACAAGTTACTAACTGAAAGTGTCGTCTCCAGTCATTCGAGTAAAGAAAACACCCAGACATCAGTACAGGACACAACAAAGAACCCACCTCGGCTCGAGCCGATCAGTCTAACGATCAGAGAGGATGCTTTCAGTTTTATGCTCACTCACTTCCTTACAACACACACAAAAACCTTTGTGTGTGTTTGTGAACACGGATCCTAATAGGCAATCTAAGGGGGGATGCCGTCCACCTTGTTAGCAAAAGCACCAAAATGTATCCCATTTGTTAACCTGCCATCCCCACTCTCCATCCCCCACCAGCAGAGGACGTGCAGAGCCAGAGGGGTGAGCCGACCGATATTTCAGAGTCATGTACTGATAATTCCACGCAGCTGTCCGTGGTGCTGAAGTAACAGGAGGATGTTTAATTGACCCTTCACTACTTACTTACTGTTGCTACACCTGTCAAGCTTTCCATTGTTGCACTGCGCACATGCAGTTTTAAATGCTAACGGTCACAAATTTAATATAGAAACTGGGAGTAATTTTTGATTTGTGTCTTTGACTCAACAGAGAAGAAAACAAAAGCAGTTTGTCATTTCATCATGGATTCTGTCAGCTAAAATGATGACTCTCACTGGCAGATTTCATAAGTGTATCTAATTAATGTAAGCAAATGCTAATGCTTAATGCTCAGAGTAAGAACAAAGTCCGTCTCCAACTGACTGTTTAATGGTTTCGCTTGACACATTTTGAAACGAGAAACCTGTAAAAGCATCAGGAATATGTAAAGTTACTTAACAGCTGTGTACATAATATAATGTTGGTGCTAAAAGACCGAGGCCAAAGCTAGCTTGCATCCCAGAAAACACTGGTTTGAAAATGAAACATGACACAGCGGTTAGATGAAGTCTCCCAGGAGGGGAGCTACAATAAGAGCTGAGGTAACTCTGCTCAGACTTAAATAAGTGAGCTAGAGAGAGATTATCCACTTTGATTCTGCACCAGCAAATCCCAATTCAACCCCTAGTGGGAATTAGCCATGAATTGATGCAGGTGCAGTGGTATCTAACACAAGTTTGGCTGGAGGTAACTTTACTGCAGGGAGTAAGCTAGTTAGCCAGACATGCTAACATTTGCATCTTAGAGATACAGACAAAGTTTAATCCATTCCTCACAAGTTTGCACAAGTTTCCACTGTTCAAACACTGAGTATCACTCTTCTTAGAGCCCCATGCACACCGCTTCAACATGTAATCTTTGACTGGACAAGGTTTTCTCTTAGTCCCATCTATCTGTCAGTTTTGTCTTAAGTTGGTTCACTAGTTTCTGGTGAATGAAACGAACCTGCCTGTCCTGGCCATAATGTAGGCTTTTGCTGTATGCAGCTGATCAGCTTTTCCTCACCTTACCACTCTGTCATAGATTCATTTTTGTCATTTTTTGGGAGGGGGCGGGGGTTCTAGGGGGTGATAACAGGTCAGCAGTATATGTCACATAGAAGTGGTACACATCATCTTAAAGCTAGAAACAGCATCTTAGCATTTTTCTAGTCATAAAGCTGCAATAAACATTAGCGTGAAGTGGGAATGTCTGTAAAAGGGAAGCTCTACTCATGGAACCCATTTTCATTTAGATATATTGTGGTGTGACGTCAAGGGAGCCCTTTGAAAATTGCCTTGGCAGTTTTTTCCTCGCCTAAATTTAGCATAAATTTGGAGCGTTATTTAGCCATCTTCCTGACAAAGCAGTATGACATGGCTGCCAACAGATTCTTTAAGTCTTATAGTTTCATACAATATCAGTATTTATAATATTGTATACAGTGTCTGTAATAGTATGAAAGAGCCGAGATGTGGACGTCCCCACAGAGTTGATGAAATGAGATCTATGTTTGGTTTTGTTCTCTTTGGTACCTCTGTGGCCTTGTTGACATACCAGTGAGGTTTTATAGACTGCAGGCGTGGTGTGAGTTGCAGAATTTTGGAGATGTCTGCCTCCTTTTCATTATAATGGAACTAAATGTCACTTGGCTTATGGTGCTCAAAATACCAGAAAAATATATTTTAAAAATTCAAAACCGTTGTCTCTTTCGGTGGTGTGTATTGACAGTTTTGATTACATGGTTAATGATTGTACTATTTAATTTCTTGCATGACATTTAGAGGAAGAGAAATGTTTACACACTTCCTCATGCCAGTGTTGAAAGTTAATATATTTCACTTTTATTGCAAATAAGACAAACTAGGGGAAGTAGAAGGGGAAAAGCATTTTTTGAAGGTTCACTGCCTTACCAGATACCATGTAGTTGACTGTCTGGCACTTTCCATCAGCTGCAGAGCTGGGAGAGTCGGGCAGGATGGTGATTCTCGCTATTTGCATCTTCAGGACTCTTGCAACCCTGATGCGGAAGTCGTATCTGTGCATAAAGAAATGAAAAATCAACTTTGGGGTCACATAATGTTAAAATTAACTGGAGATACAGGGTAATCCAGAAATTATAGTCTTCAGTGAACTTGAAGGACTGATTTCTCAGTAGCACCTTATAATGGCTCATTTCCACTGTGTGGTACATCTCGACTTGACACACTTTTTCCCGAAGATTTCCCAAACTCTCCTGTATTTTTCAGCAGTATCTTGTCTTGCTGTCTGCAGCCTTTTCTGAAACAAAATGTGTCTCCTTGCTGCGCCAAAAACAGCCACATTCCAAGTATCCATTACTCTATCCTTTGGATGTCCTCCGTTGTCTCTGAGGTTTTGTGTTTGTGTGACTTTGAAGATGTCGTCACGGTGGTTTCATGTTGCGATGCTACAACAATCCCGAGATCCGCCATGAGCCGTGCCACATACTTACCAACCTTGAGTCCTCAAAAAAATAGAGAGGAATTCTAAACCAAAGAGCGTTTCAAAGACTTCTGGTGACTTTTAAAGAATGAAAATAACAAAATCCACATTTGTGACTGGTAGACTTATCCAGTCCAATTTCAAATCAATTTCTTTTAAAAGTTTTAGACACGACCCTCACAGACGAAGAAGGACAAGGCGCAAGCATGGATGGGTTGAAAAACTGGATACAGCCATCAGTGGGTGCGAGCAGCTTTCTTCCATGTCACAAAACAGCATTTGGTGTAGCTGTGTTGTTGTCAGTAGACTTTTACAGTTGTAGGACTTATACAGGCTGTACAGTGCCACACATTTATCGTAAATCGGGAGAAACACGGAAGAAATGTGACCGGGAAAAGTGTGCTGTACAAAACGAGTAATGCAAAGTAAAGCATGAGTCATTATACTACAATGCATGATACAATGCGGGTGTATCAAGAATTTCTGGAGTTTACCATCACGAAGTGACCATGAAGAAAGATAGATGATCGTTGAGTGTCACTGACACTCTGGGTGGAGCTGATTGTTCCTCATTGTTTCATTGAGTGACTCAGCCAAGTCAAAACAGGTCAAGTCAATTTAGTTTACATAGCGACAAATCGTACCAGAAGTCATCTCAGTGCGCGTTTCATATAAAGAGTATGTCACAGTGGGCAGAGTCACTGTAATTACACCCACTGAGTGGCAAATTGATGACTGAGTGGCAGCGTTAGATTTCAGCTTGAACACCACGAAAACACAAAAAAACACATCTAAACTGATTCAACAAGAAATCAGAGCGATCTTTTTACAAACTGCTACAGGCTAAAGAAAAGACAAGCAAACCGAGCACTGCAATTTACAGAAACAACTGGAACCCAAGCACTGGAACTTTGATCTGTGGTTACCATTATGTGTCAGGTGTGTTAGATTTTGGGGTAAAATTAGAACTTAAGAGCTGGGTATCGCTTAAAAAATTGCAACACCAGTAAGTGACATCAATGCCAGTGGACTACTTCATTCGATACCTTATTTCGAAGGTTTCAAACGCTTGCAGTGATTGGCTGCTAATTTAATTTTAAACAAAAAATCAGTTGTTTTATTCCTAGTTTTCTTAATGGGTTAGAGTCATCAGTGCATACCCTCAGGTCTAGACTGTATTATTTATAATATTATTTATAGAGACCCAACAATCGAGTGTTCTTCTCCAGAATTGCTTATTCCACCTTTAACACTGACTGGATCATCAATAACTGGTTGTTAACCTGTGCATTTTATCAGCCTCTCTGAAATCAGAACAGTTGCTGTGTCATAGAAATAGAGATAACCTGTTTTTATGCAATTTGTTTATCAAAAAGTATTAGCTCTTGATAGCTGCAAGCTAGGCTCGTCATCACAAAAACCTCGAACCACGAAACACCTCGACAAGTGTGTGACAAATGAGCGGCAGAATATGTGTTTAATTGCGGGTCAGGTCGTGGGGCAGGTGCGAATTTGACTTTGCAGGTTAACAGGCTGGTTCTGGTTCGTAGCTTTGCAGGTACCAGCGGGAGCAGGTTTGTACAACCCGTGTAGGTTTCTGATATAAAGTACACAAATCTGTTACAAACACATTTGTTATAAGCCTATGAGGATTTCCCTGAGTTATGTTAAAGACATCCACGCTAAGCAGCATTTTATACTATTAAATAAAGGTTAAACAAAATAAAAACTGGTGTGCATTTTAATTGAATAGGAAGAAAATGCTATTGGTCTTTAAAGTATTTGATTTCTTCCAATTAAATACTTTGAAGACCGAGGACATGGTCGTTGCTTTCATCAAAAACCACCCCTCTCCATGATGAGTTTGTGACTCAGGCCGCAGATTTAGAATTCCCTGATTCAAATGCAATAGAACTAAAAACTCCTTCATCTCGTGTGCAGTAACCCTGCAAACGTTGTGTGTTTTTATAGTATTCTGTTTACAGTATGTACAGGAGTAATCTGTTTTTCTTGTCTGTCTGTACTGTGGTTGTTGGTACATGTTATTTTTATTCGTGCTGGTGAATAATAAATTGTCTGAACTGAACTACCCTGATTATATTTCAGTGTACACATGAACACTTCCTACTAGAAGTGAAATTGATATTTTGATGTTATTTTGGGTGTAACTGTGTTCCTATTGCACACCACTATCTATAATTTACAATTACATCTGTCTATGATATCCATGTTCACATTTCATATATAAAATGATCTATACTTATACTGTAGATTCATACTGGAGACATCAAAACTATGAAATATGGAATTATGTAGCAAGCAAAACGTGTAAAAACAAGGTAAAATATGTTTTCCTTTTAAGAATCTAAAATATAAAAGACTTGCATGCTGTCTTCTGAATTACATCAAAGATTTAAATATATCCTTGTTATTAAATGTTTGATTGTGAGTGCTCAGGACAGTGTGCAAGAATCTTTTTGGTTTTTATTGTCAATTGTCTTCACTTACATACCTGTCGACCCACAAGAGTGCAAAGGTTTTTTACTCTTTGATATTTTAGATTCTTCAAAATAGCCGCCTTTTGTTTTGATGACAGCTTTGCACACTGAGCCAATTCTTACAAGTTACAGAAAAAAACATTAAATGAGAAGTGTGTCGAAACTTTTGCCTGGTACTTCCTCTAATGTAACACAAAGCAAAAAAAAATAATAAACAAAATAAAAGGGTCAAATGACAAGAAATAGTCAACAAATTTGAAATCCATATTATTTTACTCCTCAAAGTGTAATAATCAGCCAGGTATGATTCGGGAAACTCCTCCACATGTCTGCAAATGACTATACTCACTCAGATGACACTTCAGGAAAAATATTGAAAGTCTGCCAAGGGTTTTAAAATAAAACTCAGATGAAAGTTTGTTAATCACACAGTCGAAGTTTTTAATACACTCACCTGCTGAAGTTGACCACGTTGGGAAAGGTCTGATTTGCTGAAGGGGATTCTGGGACGATGTCAGCACACGCGATGATGTTTCCGTTGTTCTTCAGCACCAGAGATCTGTGGATCACTACAAACACCAACATGAACATGACAAACATGAACTACATCTGCTCTTTTCATACCATTGCACACATATTGCATTTATTCTTTGGGTGTGTTTGTCCTAAACTAGCATGACTAGTGAAGGACCACTTAGAAGATTTTGTATGTACACTGTAAAAAGCTTATTTCATGAGTAGTAAGTCTCATTCAGCTCTCTGCTTTAGTGATGACAGCCTATTTTTGTGGATTACAACAAATTGACATTATACTCTGATTCCTTAACCTGCTCTTCTTTTTACAGAAAGGCACTCAGTTATATTTCTCTCAGTATTGTACACTTGATGTCATGACATTCATGTGTTTTCCAGGGTTTCCCCCTGCAGCTGAGCTGCCATTTACTCTTGGTGACTTGAGAAGAAGGTCAAGTTTAATACAAGGAAGCTACACTTTGTGGTCAAATAATAATGTATAATGTCAGATATAAAATAGTCCACCTGAATATATGAAGTCACCAAACCAAACTAGGTACCATTAAGTCAAGTTAATGATATGTCAGGCTGATATTGCCAATTAATTAATTAGAATTAACTTACACTATTATACATATATATATAGTTGGGTTTTTTTTTTAAACTATACTATTAGGTTGTGTAAGAGCAGTATTTTACTTTTGGGTATATCAAATAATTCAGTTGGAATATTGACTTTTAAGTGACTTGCCTTAAATTTAAGTTTCATTGCAAACTGTTGATTTGTAAACAATCCAATTATTAAGTATATTTGACTTAAAGCAAATGTGTTCATCTAACTTGATTTGAAAAGTATTTTTTAAAGTTGGTCCAAATGTTTTTTTTTTCAGCGAACACTGTAAGCTATCATACAAGACTTAAGTGGAATCGACTCATCTTTTCTTGTTCTTCTAACTTAAGATCTTTGACTTGAAATGTTGAATGAATGAACTGTACAAAGTTCAACCAACTCATTCAATCAAAACTACCTCAACTTGCTTTTTCAAATTCAGTCAACTTAAAATTTTAGGACAGCCTGGAAATGAACTTTTAATATTTTGTGTATAAATGTTTATATTTATTATAACATGTATATACATTCCTAACCACACTACTTCTGTATAGGGCCACTACAATTTAGCAAATCTGCAATATTCAGACTGCAATATCTCAAATATATCATATATATGTTTTTCATTCATCACATATTTTTATTTTTCTCTTATTCTAATTCCTTTCTGTTGTACTTTGTACAATGACAATGACAGAATCATATTCTTCTCGTTTTCTAAATAACACACACTCTTTCATGTCTGTTTGGTACCTGTGGTGTCTCCGGTCAGGTCGATGATGCTGTCAGTGAAAAACTGTCTCTGAGTCAGGCTGACTGTCCCTTGTCTCGCAGATATCTCTCCCACCACACAGCTCAGAGGGGTTTCTAGTGAACAGCTGGAGCTCTGAAGGGGGAACAGAAAGGAGGAAGTGCATCACGAAAACACAATTTGAGCACCATGACTGTGCAAATCTTTGCACTGGAAATATTCAACCTTATTACTTATGGATGTTTAATCCCTAAATCATAAATCCAATTGAGAAAACATTTGTTTAAAAGTCCAAATAATGTGTAATACTTAATTATGACTTCATACAAGAACAAAGGGACCTGTTTAATCATCTATGATCATGTAATCAAGAGTTCACAGATTTAGTTTTCTTATTGTGTGACTGCACTGCTAAACAAATATGCCTGTAAGAACATCTATCAAGCAGTTTGTCCCTAACTCAGGCTGAAATCAGGATTATGTAACTATTGAAACTGAATAAAATATGTTGGCAGAATTGACAGACAGAATTGTCAACTCGTTACACTACATTTCCAAATTCAGAGAATCAGTTAACTTGGTGAAGGGATTTGAAGGTCTGGATCCAGGCAATATTTATAAAAGTTAAATCTCAGTGAACAGCTCTGCAATAAAGCTCTGCTTAAAGTTTGAACAAAAAAATCATAAAGCTAAAAATTCCCTGAAATGTCCACAATAATAAAGAACCAAACATAGAGCAAGCTACTGATTCAGCTTTACACTGCAGATTTTACAGCTTTAATACTTAGACTGGATTGCACCATCAAACATTACTGGATTAGTTCTAATCAGAGTTTAGCAAAACTAGGTTTAAAATGAGTAAATCCATATTTCAATTTAAGATCTGCTGTCAATTCAAAACTAATCGTAGTTTAGCAAACAGAAATGAAATAGAGTTAAGTCAGTATGGAGGTGCTTCCTTACCCAAATTAAAAAGTTACATACAGTTTTTTATCTAGCTAAAAAGTTAATGAAAAATCAATTGTTTGCTTGCTAGCCAAAATGTTTTTTGTTTTTCAAATTATATTGTTTGCTATCTAGATAAAAATTAAGTTAGCCAAGTTAGCTTACTCATGATGGCAGAGAAGCTCTAATTTCTCCTCCTTTGGGAGAAATTTGTTGTCTGAAATATCAACTGGAGTGAAAGAAAGAAAGCAGTTGGATTGAGTTTTTCTCTTAACTTTCAGTGAGGAACTTAATCATTTTTCTTTATCCATCTAAAAAGGCAGCGATTTTAACAGTTAAAACTAGTCAAGTTAAGTTTCATTTTAATTCTGGACCACACTTTAATTTGGAGTATAAACAGATATAAATTTAATCTCAGTTTAGAGTTAAAACTAATTTGAGGATTAAAGCAAGTTTTAAGCAAGTTTAATATAAAGCTAAACCATGATTTAATCCTCGTTGGTGCAACCCAGCCATAGTATACAGTATAATAATGTACTTGTGGTATGAGACTTCCATTTAACTTTCAGAACCAGAGTGGAAGAAACACAGAAGTTAAAGAAGAGACAGTCTGGCCTCACCCCTGATGTCATGTTGTAGGGATTGAATGTGCCTTCCACACCGTTGCACTGGCTGTTGTTGGCGAGCATACGGTTGATGAACAAGGATACCTCAGTTAGCTGCAGGGAGGGGTGAAATAAATATGTGAGTGTGTGCATGTCAACCTCATGCTCTCTCGTTACATCCTGAGAATCAAGGAAATGTCAACAGGCAGTAAATTGTTTCCTGCTGAGTTCTTCATTTCTCTAGATTTAACGTCTTGCAGCTTAGGAAAATATATCTAAGTACATTTGCAAAATGAAACTCAAAACTTTTCTTTTTCCACTCTGGCCTTGTCAGGTGTGTTTCCTCCTTCTCACACACCAGGCGCTGGTATTTTCATGGCAGCAGTTGTGCGTGTCTCCTTATTTCCTGACCATCAAGGTTTATCAATTATCACATAAATTTCCCCGAAAGGTTTCCTGTGTTGTGCTGAGTTTTTCTGTGCTTACAGGGAGGGTTTGTGAGTGAGGTACTTAACCACAGTCAGTGTATTACCTGCAGTAGATGGCGGATGACACACCCTCAGTTTGGAGAAGCAGTAGGAGTACTGCTCCTCTACCCATCATCTATGGTAAGTAATACATTATAGATCCATGCCTCATACAACCCCGCGTCAGAACAGTTGCACTGTTGGTGCTGTATTGGAATGCATTTAATGTAGTAATTCAGGGGTCTTGATTCTTTTTCAGGCCATGGACCCCTCAGCTAATAAAGAAACGGAGCAGGGACGCCCTACTACATGTAATACATTGAATATTTTGGTCTTCTCACATTCATGTTTAACTGTAGCTGCTAAGTCAGCAGCAATTGTAGCCTGGCTAATGTTAGCCACATTAGCCTCACCCTCTGCACTTTCGCTGGTGGTTTCTGGGGTGGAGGGTTTGTCAGAGTCATTTGCTCATGAAGTTACATTGTGTCTGTACACTTGGGACAACAATATATCAATTTGGTTTCAATAACACTTAACTAACTACACTCTTAGAAATAAGGGTTCTTTAAGGGCTGAGGTTCTACCCAAGACCATTTGTCAAAGGTTCTTTCTAAGAGTAAGGTTTCCATTAAGAACCCATTTCATCCAAAGAAAGAGTTCTTGAATGATTGTTGAAATCCTGTCTTGGAATAGAAAACGGTTCTCAGTAGAACCCCCTAGGGTGGGTTCTTGTTAGCACTGTAAGAAAGTGGAAAGATTCTGGATATAACTCTGGGCCCTTTTCCACCAACATAGGACTGACCTCATTCCATCTCAAGCACCTAATTTTGACCATTTTCACAAAAAAGAAACCAAAACCTAAAGTGTTGGTTCCCAGTTAGAACCAAATGGGTTTTCCTTGGAAACCAAATGGCCATGTCATACTTTACTGGTTGTTGTGCACCACACTCTATTGATGAGATCCTTGATTCAAGTGGTTCCTCTCAAAACAGGTGGAAATGTGGGCTGGTTCACTAGACAGCACCAAGTTTCCAAGAATCTTGAACAGAACTAGTTCAAGAACCTGAAGGACCCAGGAGGGCTGAGAATGGCCCAGAGGATTTATTCCATTACATTACACCACAAAAGATCTCCTTTAGAACCTGTCATCAGAGGTTCTCGGTGAAACCTTTCACAGATGGTTTTCAGTATAACCCTATGTTGGGTTCTAGGTAGAACTTTCTGAAAGCATTCCAAGTCGAACTTTTAGAAAAAATTCTGCCAGGAGCCAAAAAGGGTTCTTCTATGAGGACAAGCCAAAAAAAAAACCTCTATGGTTCTAGGTAGCACTTTTATTTCTAAGAGTGTTCTTCACTCTTACAGATAGGTGCCACACGGTGATTTAGCAGGTTAGCTGACGCTCATGATTTCATGGGGATTCATGGGCAGTATTGGTAGCCATTTGTCGGTGTTGGTTAAATGAAAGGTTTTTTTTTTAAATGAACAGGCCTATTTGTCTTTGCTAAAGATATGTTGGAGTCAAGATAATGAGTACAATTTTTTAAACAATTATTTGTAGGCCCTCCTGTAGTAAATCTGAAGACCCCCTAAGGGTCACAGACCCCGTGTTGAAGACCTATGTTATAGCTGATCGTTGATAACTGATATCTGATCTGATTTGGACTTGTGTTACTCTTATTTATTACTCTCCTACGATAAATAATTGAAGTGGCATCTAGGTATATGTGTACAGTATATGTACTTACATTTTGCCTTGCTGATGATTGAAGAGCCACCTCCAGTGACATATCACTGCTGCTCCCGTCAGGAAACATCTGCTGACGCTGCGGAGAGAGAAAGAAAAAAAGTCGATATTCTGGCAATTACGGTAGAACGAAGTGAATGTGCGCTGTCATGTTCTAAATAGCTGTAAGAACTGGGTGCTTGCTTGGCTAAAATATCAAGGTAGTTAAATTGGACACCAGTGGGAATTTGCAAATATTGCAGCAGTCTTGCACTCACTCTCTGAGCAATCAGCCTGAGCAAAACTAAGCAGACTGAAGTTCGAAAGAACACATTTATTCCCCAGACTCTCATTTCCTCCTTGATAATATAGCCTGGTCAGAGATATAACAAGCTCTTATCCATAGATGTGGTGCAGAGCTCAGCGTGGGGCCTCTGGAGGGCGGCTGACAGAGACAGCTGTTCCCTCGGTGAGCTTCCTAGTTCAGGGGGACGGTAGGTTCCACTAGCCACAGCAGACCGATGTTAAGCTAAGCTAGTGATCTCATCCTGCTCCCCATTGCCGCTTGTTGCAACCCACCACAGGCATAATGAATTCACTGTCTGTCCGGTGCAGCAGAAATACTCTGTCATGTTTTTGTGGCAGCTTGGCTCCTGGGAAGTTAGCTAGAGAGGAAACCTTGTATTTGTTCTGTAGCTTTCTAAGAAAACCAATTCTGATTTCTGCAATTTGCTGCTGTCACATTGAACTCACATAACTTCTAGTGATGGGCGGCATAGTTTTCTACATGGTTTTTTGCAAAACATTTCTTAATTTTTGGATTGAAGAAACACTTTAAACATCCATTTCACAATGTCAGTGTCAAAATGGTGGTTGAGTTTCATATCCTAATTATGAAATTTGATATTTAACATGACTAATCCATTTTAAATGCGAAGGACAGCGTACCTCTGCCCACACACTCTGTTCACTCAAGTACAAATCAAGATTCAGATGTTAAAAAAAGACTTTTTTACTCAAGCTAAAGTGAAAGTCTTCAGGCTCTGAAATGTACTCAAAGGATAAAAGTAAAAAAGTACTTAAAGTATTGTTATTTCTTGTTATGTCTTGTTGGGTCTTATTATGTCTCTTACACTGTTTTCGTCTTTTTTTTTTTGTCTTGTTATGTCACTTTCATTCTTTTATCTTGTTATAGCTTGTTATGTCATTTTTGCCTTGTTGCGCCTTTTACATTGTTTTCGTCTTGTTACGTCGTTTTCATGTCTTTTGTCTTGTACATCTTTTTTGTCGTTTTCACGTCTTTTTGTCTTGTTACATCTTTAACATCCTTTTTCATCTTCTCATTTTCGTCTTTCTTATTTTGTTACTTTTTTTGTCATGTTACAGCTTGTTATATCTTTCTATTTGTTATGTTTTTATGTCATTTTCGCCTTTTTTGTTGTGTAAACATCTTTTTTGTCTTGTTACATCTTTGCATTAATTATATAATTAAATATAAATAATTAATAATTGCATTAAATGCATTAAAGCTAAAGTAACAAGCCTGTTTGAAACTGACACTCTGTGTTCAAATGTAGGGAGTAAAAGTAAAAAGTTGTCAGAAAAAAATACTGAAGTAAAGTTACTACATCTAAACCCAACTCTGAACTCAGAGACAGAAGACAGAAGTGCTTTTTTTTTTTCTTTCTCAGGAATTTATGTTGAAAATCTCAACCTTGTTCCTTTCCTGATGTTTATCCTGATGTTTATCCTGACGTTTTGACTTGTTGCACTGTGCTGAAGTTTAGCAACCTGACTTTGACCAATGAAAATTTGGCAGCTTGATTAAGCCTTTGAAAAGTGGAGCAAGAGATAAAAATAGCTTTTGACATTCTTAAAGGGGAACTCTGCTTAGATCACATTGAAAGGCTTAAATAGTAAGATCTTTTTTTTAAAGTGTCCAGATTACACTGACAAAATGTAATTTAAAAATACTAATAAAAATACTGAAATTACCCTTTAATTACTCTGCTCTAGCCTGATCAGATAGTCTAAATAAAACAATAAAACACTTCAATTCATTTCTCACTCCATCAAATGTGTGCATTTATGTTTTATTTGTTACTTTTTATTAAAATGTTCACATTTGAAGTTGGTGTAAGCGTGAGATTTAAGTGTATTTATACTGAAATCTCAGATTAGCAAAAATCTTGATGTAGATGTATAACATGATATAAAACAAATTCCCATCTAGACAGTGTACGTTCCTAGAATGCTGTGAGAACGTCCCAGCTGGCAATGTGGAGTTCATAGGTAGGGACGTTATTTGGCAGACGTTCAGGGAACATTCAGGAACATTTAAGGGACCATTACAATAGCATGTTCCCTCTAGGCCTCTCCACTGTGTTCCCATGATGTTTCCTGTAGGGGACCTTCCTGTAATGTTCTTTCAGGTTCATTTTCAGAACCTTTAGTAACACTGTAGGAACTTTTGCAGAACCTTCATGGGACCTAAAAATTGGAAATATGTGAACTCTGAACAGAGAGGCCCTGCTTCGGCTGGGATTGAAACTAGCCTGTGCAGTTTATCTGGCTTGACTGATAATTGAAATAAAATATAGCATTTCTGTTTATACTGTTGTTACTGTCTATATTCCCAAAGCATTATCTCAGTTCTTTTATAAGCATGAGTTCTGACTTTATTTAGGATTTTCCCTGCAGAAATATTAATTTCCATTCCAACTTTCATCAACACTTTGGTTCTGTAATGTTAGTGTATAGTGTTATGGCCCTTTCCCACCAGATAAATTCTGGTTCTTAAACTGGTTCCTGAACCTTGATGCTATTTAATGAACCAGGGCAGATTTCCACCAGTTGCCAGTGGAACGCAGAATACACAGCAATCTGTAGAATATGACAAACCCGTTTTGGTTCCTAAGGAAACCCTGCAATTTTTTGGTTCCAGCTGGGTACCAACTCTTTAGATTTAGAAAAGGTTTATTTTTGGTGGAAATGCTCAGAACAGTTCAAAAGTAGGTGCTTGAATAAAAACAGGGTCGGTTCCATGCTGGTGGAAAAAGTCTGTGCTTAATGTTGCAGTGTGGCCATAAAATAACCAAAATGGAAATCATATGGGGAACGTTATTATATGATCAACTTAGACCTGTTCGTAAACACTCAACACACAATAAAATCTTTCATGAAACGAAATTAAACACAACAAATGTTCCCTTTGTAACATTGCTATGTGACCATGTGAGTTTAATGTCCTCCTAAAGTAATATAGGGAACTTTAAACTCCAGCACTTTCATGACCAAAAGAGGATGTTTGAGGAACGTCCCCAGTATTCTTTAAAGGTTTGGGACATTTGTCACCTTTAGAGAACTTTTACTGAACTTGATGCAAAGTCCCCAGAATGTCTCTGCCTACATGGATTAACATCAGGGTTGTTGTTGGTTCTTACCAGTCTGACTGTCCCAGTCACTGTACCGTTGAAAACAGCCTGGGCAATAGTCCATTGTCCATCTGTATTTCTTTCAGCTAAGATGTTAGCACACTGCATCCTGTGGAGAACACAAACACACATGCAAAGAGAGCCAAAAAACACAAACAAGATAAATATCTAAATCCTGCAGGGTTAACCTTTAGACATTTATCCTTCTCTATATTTTGTTGAGTCATTCTCAGTGAATGAGGGAGATTGTTTGTGTGTTATAACACAAAACATGACAAGGACATGACTCGATGTCTATGATACCCGACACCTGTAATTGCCCTCAATAGACTGGCCAAGTCTGTTACTGTGCCAGAGGACCGCTCAGGGGGATGAAGTTTAGATGTCTGCTTATGCTGCAAAGCCAAAAATGTCCTGTTCTGTATGCTGTAATTGTTCCATATTTGATTGGCAATTACTTCTCTCTTTTTGCAATAAATATCAAAGCACTGATGCTCTTGGAAAAGATTCAGAGTACAGTGAAGTTGTTACAGTGCCCATTAGTTTCTCTTTAGATATAGCAGCATAGCAGCTACTTGGTTTTTTGCAGGGAAATCTGTCACAAGTGGAAAGAAGTACCAAAACTGGCATAAATACTCCTTTAGGATCGTTATTTTGATATAACTCAGTGGCCACAAAAAAAATTTAACATGGCTGCCACTTTTCCGAGATGGACATTTCCCGCCTGGAATTGCTACTTTGGGGCCAGTATTATGTAGAATTGTCCAAAATTAATTATCTTGCTAATAAATCAAATTTTGACAACAAAGAAGCCCAATATGTGGCTCTGGAGAGGCTAAGAATCTTCTTCTATCACCTGGGTCTTCAACAGCATCTGTTTTTTGATTCCATTTGTCACAAATTACACATATGTCATTTGTCAATTTAAAGATATGTAGTATAAGATATACTACACATAAGGTACTACATAAAGTGTAAGACTGAAGAAACATAATCAGAAAGACTACACACCCAGAAGCTGCATAAGTGACGTCATGACTTTCTCCCTCCAAAAGCTAACGTTAGCTGCTGAAGCTATGATGCCTGTGTGTTTTCACACCACCATCACAACAGCACGTCTTGCTTGTTCTTTCTCTTCCTGGCTGATAAAAGGACCAGGAGTAGGTGGTTAAAACACTCCAGGTAAGATAACGTTATGTATCGGTGACATGTATCGGGCAAGTCGAGAGATGCTCTATACTAAGTGGTTTCACACAAAACCAAACTAAACTATGACAAAGCTACCACAAACTGAGGCTTTCTTGACTTGTAAAATTATGTTTTAAACTGATTAACAACATATGTGTAATTTGTGGGACAGTTCAAATAAATTAATTTGTGTCTCACCACTGACTACAGTTCATATTTTTTCTGAAAGTAAGGTCCCATGGGGGACACCGAAAAAGCGACTCTAAGGTGACTCTATAGCAGTCTGTGTTTTGCTAATTCAGCAATCAATGTGAAACATATGCATTGATGCCAAAGTATTCAGGTCGACTGCATGTAATATTTTATCTGTTTCATGGTAAGTAGTAGCCTACAACTTACACATGGTACAGTAGTAACCAAAGGTCATCTCTTCATATAAAAGTCAATTGGCAAATAACATGACCACTGACCACTTCTGTAAATCATTTCTAATGAAGTTTTAGGGGAAATAGCAGAGGGGGTATATAAAGGATGTCTGACGTGTATATTTGAATTTTCTATAGTAAAAAAAAACTTTGATTTGACATTAGACTCTTCAAAATTGGCCCAGACAATAAAATTCAGTGGTTACAAAATGGCCAAAATGTCATCCATCTTTAAAAAGGGAAGCCATTTTTAGGTGGCTTTTTTCAAAAGACTGACCCAAAAGGTACACTCAGTCAAATTTTGATGCTTCTTTCCAGATTTGAAACATTTTTTGATCATTTGCTGTGCTATTGGAACCTGTGGTTGCACTATATGTGAAATCTTTCCTCATACCTCCTTCTGTCTTTCATTTTCACCGTCCTTTCACCCCACTGTTGGGTTCTTCTTTGTAATAAGCACATAAATGCGAACAGGTTCTCACCTTGATCTATTGGTGTAGTGAATCACCAGTGACCTTCCCATTATGCTGTAGGGTCCAGTTAACGGCATGGCGGGGTCCATGTATACAGCCTGTAACTGGTTAAGGCCATTCAGCATCCCAAACTTCCCACTGATGTCCCCAATCTCATACTGGTCCACCGTGCCGGCTCCGGGGACCGGGCTGTTTGATATGTTCCAGCCTAAAGGGTTGAAGTGGCCCAGGATGTTTGCGTTGGAACAGGGCTCTGCGCTGCCAGGTTTGACAGGCAGTATGTGAACATGGTAACCCCCAGCTAAGGAGTCCAGGTTCATCAGGGACACATTTATGGTTGTGGGGCCTTGCGGGACAGCCTCGGAGAACTGAACCTGGCCAGTGGTCACCCCAGGGCCAAACCATTTGCCTGTGGTAGCCTTGGGGACCCGCACCATTGTGACGTTGGCACAAGCAATCCTCGGTCCTCCTCTGTTTGCTTGATGGATGACCACAGAACGGCCAATAATGCCTGACCTGGGCAACCAGGAGGTGACATCGGTGAAGAAGTTTTTCGCTTCCACTGCACCTGGTTGGGTGCCGAGGTTGATGGTGCTGTGTTTGTTGGAGAGGTCTCCCACTTCGCAGGATAATGGCCTGGATGGGCCACAGTTGAGAGGGTAGCTGCTGTCTCTTGTGCTGATGTTGAATGGGTTCCAGTGTCCTCCTGCTGTGCTGCAGCACCTTGCATCGTCATCTCTCTCCGAGCTGATGGGGTAGTTGTGGACATGCCAGTTGTGGTTTTGGGTTGGCTTTGTTGTGGGATTTCCATACGACAGATCCATGAAGATGGATACATCAGACAGAGGATTGTTGTCCAGCTGGGTGAAGAAGATGTCACCAACTACACGGGTCCGAAATCTAGCTCTGAGTACAATCACGTCACCGGGATAGCTGATGCTAGCACAAACATACCTGGCACCGTTTGTTCTGTGAATTACAACCGAGCGACCCACAATGCTGTTCCTTCCAAACAGAGGGAGGTTGTAGTCCTTGAACATCATGTCCACCTCATTTTTACCTGCGAGGGACATGTGCTTGGCACTGAGGTCGCCGACCTCATACCTGTCATGTGTTGAACCAGGCCCATTTGGGTATGTTGAGTCACTTGTGTTGAGTCCAAATGGATTCCAGTGGCCGCCCACATTGTCATTCGAACACATGCTTAATGGAGGCAACCTGACTGAGGGGACAGGAAAGCGGTGGACGTGGTAAGGGCCAACTCTATTCTGCAAGTTAGTCAGGTTCACCTTCAGCACTGTCACATCAAACGGGGAAGCCTGGCGGAAGCTGAAGTACCCTTTGATCCCTCTCATATTCACAACAGCGCTCACCTGTTTCTCTGGTACAACATAAATCTGAGCGCACTTGTAACCTGACCCCATGCGGATGAGAAGAAAGGTGGTGTTCAAGTTGAAGCTGGTCAGATCGAGACGGGATTTCGAAGGTTGCAGAGGGGTTCCAACTTTCACGACACCCAGACTGGTCAAAGCGGAGGGATCTAAGCTTCCCAGAAGAACGCTACAGTTTGCGGCATTGCTCGTTGATCCATAGAGAGTGGTATTGGTTTGTGAGGCATTGACCTGACCGATTGTAACCAGGTCTGCAAGCAGCCTGGTGTAGGCCATGGGTCCTGCATTAAATCGGATGTAAGTATTGCCCGCAATTGGACCGGTGAACCTGGCCTGACAAGTCATGAGCGTTTGACCGCGACTCACAACCGTGCATACTTTGGTTCCATTAAACGTCTGCAACGTCAGCGATAAGTCGTCCAGGTTTGAGGTTTGTTGGAAGAGGCGTGACACGTTGACGGTGGAGTTTGAGGTCAGATCAGCGGTGAAGGTAAAGATGCTGGAGCCGATATTTGCCTCAGAACAGGGCTGAGCATAATGGCCGTACATGACGGGGAACACGCTGAGGGAAAGGTTGACTGAGCCGCAGCATCCAGCACCAGACACTTGTACAGTGGCCATCTGGGAGGTGGAGTTAAACTGAACCTCCCCCATGACTCCACCCATGTTCAGAGGTGCCAGAAACTGAACACAGGAAAAGGAATCTGAAAAGAATGACCAGAAGGAATTGATGGTATAGTAGCTGTAAAACTCTGAATTATACTTTTGAATATTAAATTGTGAGTGATTTAATGGTATTCTTATAATATCTGTGCACATTACAGTATGGTTAATATTAGACAACTGAAACAAGTAGTTTGGGACAGTTTATCATCGTGGATCAGTAAAGCCAAAATTAAAGATCACATTCAGACATACATCAAACATTTAACAACTGGAGCTTGGAATGATAAATATAGTCATTCCCCCTGATAGTCGACAATTCGAATCATCAGTTGGAGCCCCAGTAGTTGACTGTGATTCTTCAAGTCGAGCATTTTTTTTTTTTTTCCTTTATCAGTTGTTGTGCATTACACTTTCAGGTTAAAACAGATAGAAGCTTACACAACTATATTGTGGGAACAATTCAGTGAGGAATTAAACCATATCATCATGTTTTTATATTAGCTGGTACTCTTATTAAAAAATAACCTCAGGACAACATGCATTGTTGGTTGACTGATGAGAGACGGTTAAAGGAGTGGTTGGTGAACAAGTTTCATCTCTAGTTTTTTATCTGCATCATTGTACACAGAGCAGTGCAACAGTATGAAATACTGTAAACCTTACAAACTGAGTCTCAAAAATCACCACTCCTCCTCTACCAAACACTGTTGGAAGAGGAGAAGGATTACAGCAATGCAGAGCAGGCTGGCCAAGCACCCATGAATCGTGCATAACAGGTTTTCTGGTTGTTTTTGTTTGTTTTTGCTACTGACAGATGCTCAGAATTTTATTGTTCCTGTCTGACAACATTATGGGAAAGATCAAGAGTAAGATTAAGTTTCATTTAACAAGATACTGCTGTTTAATTACTCTCGCCAAACTCAGCAAAGTCCTTTTGCATCATCGTCAAGTTTCACAGAAACTAAATAAACCTCACCAAAAATGCCTTGGTTCGTCTCTCCACCATCCCAAAAGTCACCAGCTCTGGTTTGGTCCAGATAAATCCTTGATTCACGGCGTAAAAAAGCGTTTTATAACTGTACTATGGGAGGACGCACACTTTTAATTTCTCAGACTGCGTGATATTTTCACATCACAGTTGAGGAAGAAAGGCATTAAAACATGTAAGTTATTTAGTGTGGTGCACAGCGCAGAACAACACAAGACGTCACCTACCTCACTGAAAAGTTCATTCTTGGTGTTTGTTAAATGTGGAAAATGTGGGAAAAAATATGGAATGTTGCCCTTTCATCAAAACAGGCAGAAAAGGTTTTATTTTTTAAGTAATATGAAAGGTATCTCTGAATTAAGTTTTTGTGTAAGAAAGTTGGAGCCATTTAGAAAAGTGTCCGGAAGATGAAGCAGGAAGATGAAGTATGGATTTTTTGTAATGAAATTTGCGACTGGTTTATCTCTGTGTGGTTTGGCACCACACACAGATAAACCACTCACACTAATGGTATGGGATGAGAAAGTTCACACAAAGATACATAATCTGAAAATTTAAAATAACGTCACTTTTATATGGCAAATGCGCACATCTGCTGAACATGCTGACCTATTCATGAGACAGCTGTGACTGGTTATCACCATTTAGAGCGCATTAAAAGTTAGTGGCACATGCATCTTAAACCACAAACTAATTGCACACAATCACAGGTTTCAGTTTCAAACAACCTATAATTACCAACTTTGGGTAGTTTTTGTTACGCAAGGCACTATGTATAGTTGATAGTTGTTTCTGTAAAAGCATAAAATCAGTTCAAAAAGGCATTTGGAAAATACCATGGGGTTGAACTCAGACTGTATGCACCTTTTAGTTTCTGTTCTCAGTCAAATGTTATGTATGGTAGCGACTTTCATTTCATGAACGTAATTCATCCTGTACGGCATTTGAAGTGAGAGCTAATAGTGGATGTGCTACTTTCGCAATGTGACCACAGTGACTTCTCATTGATGTGAAGTGTGAAATTAATGTTGTTACAGATTATAAACCTAATTTATATCAACTTCAGATAAGCCACAGAAATGATTTCTATCTGTAATAATAAACTGATGGTTTTACTGCTATAGATGAATATAATGAATGACTCCTGAATAACTTAGGAGAAAGCATTGTTTAGGTAGTCAGAAGGTTATAAATATAATATATAGAGCCTTATAATGCTGTTATACTGAAAACTCAAATTAGTTTCAGGTCATAAACTGCCACAGACACCACCTTGAAGTAAACCTGGACTCTGGATTAAGATCTTTCCTATGAGCCCTCAATATTTGGAGCAGAAAATCACTGACACCACTGAATTTGAATTTTAAAAGACTGCAAACTAGGGATGCTTACTGTTTAACTGAGCACTTCAATATATGACATTGTGTACATGCAAATTCTTAGTCAGCAGATTGTGTGTATGAGGGATCTGTTGTATATATAGTGAGATAGTGCTGACTAAAATTGCATGTTTTAGTTTTATCATTTAGTTTCAAGCCTTTCCACAACAGTAGGATTCACAGAGGGAGATGCAGCCTACTGAGCTGTCATCAGTAAAACTGAACCGCTGAACTCCAACACAATCAGTCTCAAAACAAGTTAAACATTATAAAGAAAGACAAACACTTTTTAACCAAAGTCAGGAGTCTTTGGTCACATGTTAACTGAGAAACAGAGCAGCTAAAATAATGCTGGACCTGCAAACTGTCTGTCCTCCATGGGTTAAAACCCCTTACTTTAACATTAAATTGCTGAATGCATACATTATTGCATACTTCATGTAAAAGTCAAAGATTGCAAAAAACTCACCAAGTAAAGACAACAGCAGGGCAGCTGTCAGAAGGCACATGTTGGCAGATGTGTGGAGCACTCACAAAACAGGACAAATATGGAAGAGGAAGAATGGGTTAAAAAAAACTTCACTGAAGTTGTGTAAATCCTCATCAAAGGTAAGAAACAAACAGCTCTTTTACAAGTTCAATGATAGCAAAATGATGGAGTGTGTGAGTGTGCGTGTGAGTGTGTGTGTGTGAGTGCTCTCAGAGACTATGTCATGTGTGACTGGCTTTTAAAAATGTGCAGGCTCCCTTGTGCTTCTGTTTTTCAGCTGCAGCCTGTCTGTGTCAGCCTGTGATTGGTCGACAGGACGACAGTGTCTCATGTATGGAGGAGACAGGGGAGGGAGGAAGAATATTTGGCAGCCAGGGTGGTGGGTGGAGGTGGCCTGTCCCTGTTGAGGCTATGCACAGCACGAAACAAAATATAGGAAGAGAAAAGCACCTGTTGATTACAGTGATTACAGTTTAAGTGTTTAAGTGCTCTACTCAGTCAATCAGTTAAGATGCAGTGGAAATATTCATTCAGCGTTGACAGAGCTCATTTAACATAGCAATATATGTATATTTTGTTGATATTTTGCTTGATAAGATAAGATTACACTACTTTGCATTGTATTTCATAATGTGATAGCAGGGCTTAATTAATTTTAATGATAATTTAATTCGACAGCTTGTATTTCAATATTTGTTTTCAAAGTACATGCGTCAAACTCAACGTCATTATTGTTCCAGTTATCTGCAAATTTGATTTGTTTGCAGGTATTAAACACACAGGAACACACTGATGACAAAGAACAGAAGCAAAGTCAAATACATTTAAAAGCAATGTAAGATAATCACTAGTAAATAAATACAGATAAAATATTAAAAAATATATAAAATCAAGAACATATAAAGCCAAAGATAGAAAACATAGAGCCAATAAACTGCTCTTTTGGATGAGATAAAATGCAGGACTCCTATTATAGAAACTTTGTTACCATGGTAATTAGAGTTAGGATTTAGGGGAAAAAGCCATTACAGAGGAACAGTTCCTAAATCACTGTTCCTATCCAAACTGAAAATAGGGAAAGTGTAATACACAAGCATCCTAACTTTCCAAAATCCCAAATAAACTCTCCTAACTTTAGGATAATTGTTAAGCTGGCCTAACTTTCACTGTTCCACCTGCAGTAGTAGCTAGCTTATGAGTTAGCTAATAGTACTGTTCACTCACAATAGCTAAGAATAGTGTTAACTTATAGTAGCTAATGGGAAAGTTGGGTAATAGTAGCTAATGTAGTGTTAGCTAACATTAGGTAATGATGTGTTAGCTAACTTGTTTGATCTATATGGCTGCTGTTTTATTGCTTTTACATTAAGTCATAGTCTTTGCTCCATTTTTCATGTTTCAATGAACTGTATGTTTCAATATGTTTCAAAATGTTGTTGTTTAGCTCTGCAAGATTAGAGAAGTAGTGTTGTTTGCGAGGTAACAAACATAAGCGCTGGATTGAAGGATTTCCCTACCCTGAGATAAGATTAAGTAAAACAAAATAGGATTCCCAAAATTAGTCAGGATTTGCCTCTGTGATACCAAACTGGGAAAAATCCCATCAGACTCTTAACTGAAGACCTTATGATAGGAGATTTCTGTAATATGGCCCCAGATGCACAAGTCTCTGTATTTCGTTAAGAGATTCAGTCTCTTGGTAGCTAACAGCTAACTGTAGCTAATAATAGTGTTTGCCAACAATAGCATTAGCTAGCAGTAGCTGATGGTAGTGTTAGCTAACAGTAGTATTAGCCAGCAGTAGCTAACGGTAGTTTTAATGTTATTGAACATTATGACATTCAGCCTTTCAGTGGCTGCATGAACATTTGAGTTAGTTGATCAAAACAAAGTAATTAGATCATCTTGCAATATTCACATTATATACAGTGTATGGGTTTACTTGGTGAGACTGAAGTCAAATAAGGTGTCTAGAATCAAGCTTGTAGCCTCAGTTTCATGTTTCTACAGCTGGTGACTGATTTGGCAGATCCCAAATCCATTCTTTTGTTCCCTTTTTACAACCCTATTTCTGCCTCTTCCTCCTCACAGAATATGCCTCAGCTGTCCTTGTGACAGGGTTGAGGGGAGAAATAAAGAAGGAGAGAAAATAGTAACTTGTTCTAAGAATAGCAGCCCGATGACCCATCATTGTGAGGCGGTTTGGGGTAGGCCACACAGCTATTTACACACATTGGAGGGCCTGTGAAGTGGGTCAGGTCCTTCACTTGGCTTGTTTAGATCACTGATTGCGGCAGGAGCTGGAATCATGACGTGACCGTGTCTCTGTCTCCGCACATACACACAGCTTTACCATTTGCACATGCGAATAGAAACAGAGCGGAGATGTTAAAAACTGAAAAACTGAGGAGTTCTACAAAGTATGTTTGAGAATATAATTATATATCAAGAGAGTTCAGGTTTCAAGCAGCATGAACAGTCTGTGGAGAAGATAAGATAATCAGTAGCAGACGATCACAGTTAGACACGTAAACATGCAGGACCTCTTACAACGTGTATATGTGGTGTCATTTAGAGGTGAAACAAGTACAAATGACATGCAAACATTCACAAAAAATAAAGGTATTGCTGGTGAGGACAGTTTCATATGATATAAAATATGCTGATGTAATGCTGATGACTCATGAGATCAAAATGTATTCATTTATACTGTGTCTTGCACAATCATACAAGCTGGCAAATCACTCTGAAATAACATGACAAGTTATCACATTGTGATTGATGGATTTTTTATACCATGGTCAACAATAGGCTTATGATCAAGTCTTGGAAGCATGAGGAAACAAAGATGTTTGCCAAGGATGTTAACAGAAAAAGAAACGTGATGGAAATTAAAACAGGACTCATAAGGTCACAATATACTGTCACACCTAATAGCACTACAAAAAATATGTTAAAAATTGCACTGGTTGAAAAAGTACTTTAAGATCTGAAAAAGGGGAAATATTTTTTCTTCCTATGCTTATAAACACATAAACACACAAATACATGCAGTTGTCTTCCTCAAACAACACAATGCAGAAACAATTCTGTAGAACAGAAATTGTGTAAAATGATTCATCCTTCCTTTATACAACTCAGCAGGTTTGTTTTTTCTGTACTTTTGTACATAATGTTTCTTTTTCAGTCACTATTGCTAACTACTTCTGTTTGCTAACACTGCTCCACTTATAAAAAGAAAAACAGATAACATTTTACTTGAAGGGGTCTGCATAAGACTGTCATTAAACTATCATAACCATGTCATGACACCAGTCATTAACATCAAGGAGTCTTTATGAATGTTTTCGACCGACCATTATGTCATCTTGGCACCTTTTTCCCGTATTGATGAGACAAAACTGATGGTGGCCAGTTTGACAACAGGGAATACAGTACCAAGGTGGTTTTCTTGCAGGGTTTGGGTCCTGGCACCTTGGGTGGTTAGCTCCACAGCTAATTGAGCAATGCCATCAACAGAGAGCAGCAGAAAAGGGTTAGCATACTTTAGCAATAAGTCACCTAGCTAATTGCTGTCGGTCCATCAGCTAACTCTGTAAGCTAATTCACCTTGGTACTGTACATAATTTACATTTAATGACATCTTTGTGTCCACTTGAGTGAACATTCTTGGTTTGTTTCAAACACTGCGTGGTAGCACTTAGCTGCTGTATTCATAGTTTCCATACATCCTGTTTCCTAGTGCCAATTTGTACTTTCTGTAGAGTCACAAGGAGGAAGAGCAGCAAGCCGTCCGGTTATTACAGGCCATCCTGACTTCACTCATGTTGTCACAAGGCAACACAAAAAGTGAGTACAGTTAACAAAACAAAAAAAGATAAGTTGGTTTTGCCAGAGCTGTATAATGACACTCATTTTCCATTACGTTTTTCTTGGCATTTAATTGTTTGGTTTGCCAGGAAGAGTTGGGTGTCACCCATTTGCCTGGTACTTTTCTTTTGTGTTTTTTCATCTGGTACAATAACTGTTACACCAACAATGCCATCAAACAAATACATGCTGTCAGTGATACAGTTTTGATTAAGCCCTAATGAGCTGTTGAGTTTACTTTATGTGTCTTCCTGCAGAGCCAGTTTTAAGGACATGAACGTGATTGTGCCTGTTGATAATAAGATACCTGTGTTTTATTTGTAATGTTATATAGTGTTTTGGATGGACTGTCAAGGGCTACCAATTGATGGCTTTCACTGGATGTTTAAATGATGCATACTAAAGGGACAGTTGACATCGAAATCAAAAATACATATTTTTCTTCTGGCCTATCATGCTATTTATCCATCTATAGTATTTTGGTGTGTTGCAGAGATATCAGCCATAGAGATGTCTGCCTTCTCTCCAACATAATGAGACTAGATGGCACTTGGAACTACTTTCTGTCTATTAAAAGTAAGCAGTTCCAGTAAATTCTACTACAAAGAAAGTAGTTCCTACATGAAACTGCTCACAACAAGGTTTGTGAATTATTTTGGAGCAACCGGATCATGATTTCTGGAAAGAGACGTTGCTGTTGAATTTTTCACATATATTTTTTTGGAGCTTTGCGTGCCACAGGACAAGTACCATACCAAAACCGTACCGTACCAAAACTCTGCCACTCATTTTTGATTTGGGGTGAACTGTCCCTTAAAAACACTGAGATAATTAAAAGTTGACATGTGCATTTATTATAAATTTAAAAAGAGGACATTTTGCAGCCTGATATGATATTGAGAAGGTTTTGTATATCATTAGTTATTATGTTGATTTTTCTTGTCTTACTTACAAAGACATGACACTTGCTTGAGACAAGTGAACATGTGGTCAATTTAATAAAACAGGGAATCTCAGTATGTGGTGCTTTACAGCAATCTCAGTTTACACATGAAATGTGCTTCATTATCAGCCTGGAGGGGATCGTGTCATCATGTCACCGCAGCCAATATCTCCTCCTTGAGTGCGGCCCACACTGATGGCCACCGCAGGAGTAGACAACATTGTGTTCATTAGACACAAATGATTGGAATTTGTTATGTGAGACATTATTTATTTAATCAATCAATAGCAATGATAGGGGAATCAACTCAAAGGGTTCAAGTTGAAATGTGGTGAAATAAAAGTCAGAAAACTCTTGTTTGTTCATTTTCCCTACATAAATGATATTCATCCAATTTGCTGCTGGTCATCCCCCCACCTGCAGTGACTCTATGACCCACCAGGAGGGCCCTCCACACAGTTTGAGAACCACTGCACTAAGGAAACATCTACTCCGGTTCAGTGTAATACTCTAACAACTGCCAAAATCAAACATTCACAGTTGGTATGTGTAAATGACTTGTTATCCAGACTTTTACTTGACTTCATTTGTTTTACAGTCAGCTGTAACAACAAAACCTGCTCTAAAATAAAGTCAAATGCCACCAGAGTGTTTACTGCACAGCATTACAGATTATATGTGCATTAACAGAGACTCTGCCTCAGGTTTTATATTTCCTCTAACAATCACTGATTGATGCAGCTCACACATACACACATCCTTACACACATCCACTTCAGACACAATGAGATTTCCATGATGAAAGACATGAACACAGAGTGGAATCATGATGATTTACATGCCGTGCCTGGATCTTCACTGAACGGGTGTTACACCAGCATGCTTAAGGCCACTAGATGGAGGCAGTGCAGCATATTTGTAGTATTTGTTTGCCTCTTGGATGTTGTCTAAGCCTGAAGTGATTCATTCTCTGAATAAAGAAATGAATGATTACAGAATATTAGTTGAACAACAATTCTGAAGATGTAATTAAGGTTAGCTCTCCTTTTGCATCACTGCCATGTTTTTCAATGTCATTTGCAGCTCTGTACACCTCACCTTTCACTTTTTTCCCACTGTAATAATAACTATACCATTCCCACAACTCTACTACATAACTCAGATGTATACTAGACCAGGGGTTCTCAAGCCTTTCCATGCCAAGATGGGGCCATATGCATATTTATGTAAAACCCCACTGACAATATCACAGCAATGTAAATAAACAAACAAAACAAAATAAACAAATTAACAAAATAAATCCAACATAAAAAAAACAAATAAAAACAAATTAAAGAAAACACAGCAAAACAAAAAACCCTTGTCAATATATTTATTAATACAATAATAATGACATTTTAAATAATATAGGCATTCTAAATTATATTTCATCACAACAACAACAATAATGATAAAAATAATAAAACGATTTTATTTTATTTATTTTATTTTATTTTCCAATTCATTTTTAGTATGTTATTATTATTATTATTATTATTATTATTATTATTAATTTGTTTGTTTGATTGTTTGTTTGATTATTAAAGCCCCTGCCCCCCTTCCAGAAAAATATAATTTAATTTTTAAATTTTCCTGTGAAATCCTGTGAATTTGCTGCTTGTATTTTTGCGTAATTACCAATTTAAAAGGCAATATATCTGTACAAGTGAAAGGTGTATTTAAGTGTATTATTATTATTATTATTATTATCATTATTTTGCTATTTTTTTCATTTTATTCTATTTTTATTCCATTCTTTTATTTGTATTTATATTTATCACTCACTCTTTTTCTACCTGTACTTTCGATCCCTGAGCTGCTGTAACCAGTGACTTTCCCCGGTGTGTGATCAGTAAAGTTTATTTTATCTTATATTTTGTCCAGAATAGGCCGTACTTTAACATGTTTAAAGCCTGTAGTGTGTGCAGGGTCCGGCTCGTTCAGTCTCAACTGGGACAAACATAAATAAAACACACGAGCGGCAGCCCGCCTCAGTCACGTGTGCTCCGTCTCGAGCAATGGATTTGCCAAATAATGCGACACCCGTTTCGGTGAATGCAATTCCACTTCCTGCCATATTGTGAGCCCGTGTTTCCGCTTTAACCGGCATGCTAGATCTCCACGACATGTGTGCTGCCTGCTGCGGCCGCAGGGAGCGAGGTAACACCATCGTACTGACTGAAAGTCAGTGAAAGTGCTCCGACACGTCGGGCTTCAACGGAACCATTGAATTCAAACCGTGAATGAGAAAAGGTCCGGGTGCAGGTCGACTGTCAGCTCCTGTCCAGAGACCTTCTGCTCATCCTCACTGGAGGTATGTGGGTTATTTTACTCATTTTGTGAGGGTATGACTTATCCTGTGTTTGCACATCCTTGCCTTGCCTGTTTGCTGTTTACAAGCTTATGAGTCATCAGCTGCTCGGTATAGCCCTTTACTGAGGCATTATAACCATGATTAATAACATTTTGCCAAGCAGCTTTGAACACATGTAATCTTATCCACACGTCAGGGGAGACCGGGGACAGTTGTAACATTATTTACATTTTCTTTTCTAATTCCCAGATTACATCACATACACATACATGCACTAATTAACAATACAACTAATATGAATTCACCAAAAAGGACAGGACTGTAATATAGAATCTAATGCAAGAGGACCAGGACTTAGTTTGTCAGACCACAGCGCACTTTTTCACTTTGCATCAGTCTTTGTCAGGTGAGCTCAGTCAGAGAAGTCTGCAGTGTTTCTGGATGATGTTGATGTATGACTTTCACTTTGCATGGTAGCGTCTTAACTGAGCTGTGCTCCTGAGCCCATGTAGTATCCTTTACATGATCATGTGGGTTTTTAATGCAGTGCTTTCTGGAGGGGGGGGGGGGGGGTTGGCCTTGCCCCTTACCTGCAGAGATTTCTCTGGATTCTTGGAATCGTTTTATGACATTATGGGTCATAGATGGAGAAAACTCTAAATTCCTTCCTCTGAAAAAATAGATTTCTCACTTCCTCTCAGTTTCCCACCTTTTCCTTTTCACCGGTTGTTTCTTTTTTCCCCCCTGATTTTTCCTCTTGTCATACCCCCAGGTTCTGCAGATCAAAAGTCTGGCAGACAGCCCCCCTCCATTCTCTCCCTTCTCTTCCTTCTAAAATCTAATGTTACCCACAAGCACCTCCTCAGCATCTATGGCTCTTATGCGTTTCTCAGCCTGTACTGACTCTCTAATCAGATCCATTTCCACAAAGCCTGGCCGCCGTAACTTAGAAAAGGGCCCAGGCAAATGTGATGACATGAGATTTTTCATTCCTGTTTCTTTCTTTTTCTCCATCTTTTGTTGTTCTGCAGATCTCTCTGAAAAGCTGTGAATTTTCACCTGAAATCTAAAACGGTATTCCCGTCTTTCCCTTATCTACCCGACTAGAAGAGGTCCTCCTTTAAAATACTTCTGGGACTTTCTATAAGTGAGATATTTAACCCAGAGCCAGTGACGGAGGAGATAAAAAAAAAAAAGCAAACATACTCTATATTTATTTTTCCTCTGCCTCCGCACATCGTCTTTGATGAAAACTCCATTTTCTCTCTTGTGTTGCTCCGGGTGTTTCACAAGGTCCTCATGAATATTGCAGTTGCCTGGGACTCAAGAGAGGCGAGACGGTGAGGCTTCTGGCTCAGTCTTAGTTGAGTAAAGAAGAGGGCTGTAACCTACTTCTCAAGCTTGAAATTAAATCTCTTTTAAACGTTAAAACATATAAACCAGCAGCTGTACAAAACTTCCAAGTTAGTAATGATAAATGCATCTTTACAAAGGTTCTTAATGCACTTTACATGTCCAGCATTTCCCCTCCTAATGAGCTTGCGTAGATTAGGCTGTCTTGTAGCCATTTAATTGCACTCATAGTTTAAAGGCACAAACTCTGTCTTCCTCATTCATTTATTTTCCATAAATGATGTTATTATTATTATAAGAACCACCAAGATGAAAGGAAAAGTTCAAGATAAGATCTTGTCTTTGTCTAGCCTGTGTCTTCTAGACATGAATTTAAGACTAATATGAGACTTTGACCAGTTTCTCATAGTTCTTAAATTTGGCTCCTGGGAAACAGGCTCAGCCTAACTTATTTCCCTAGGATGGCAAAGTCATGTCCCTCATGTCCCATGTGTCACCAGATGCTCGGACATCCCGCCCAGTGTTGAAATCATTTCGAGTGAATTACAGATACACTTTAGAACGTTTAGCTTGGCATTTTAACCTTAGTACCATGGCTAAGATCTCCCCGAACTCCAGCTGCTTTCAGACCACACTGAGTGAGTATATCTATAATGTTAATAGGCACGGTTGGCGATGTGTCTGTAAACTATTCCAATAGACAGCTCAGGCGTATGGAAATGAAATGAAGCACTGTAATCTGTGCTTAGTTGTGTGGGATTTCAGTACCCAACCCTATGTTTAAGAGGCACTAGATTATTTATATAATTTTTCATTTTCTAAATATCACCGGTTGGCTTCTATTGTGACACCAATACCCCAGGCTCTCAGTCCATGTTAAATACCTAAATGTCTTGCACTTAACCTGCTCTTCCCACATGGGCCTACAACCCAAAACTGTGTCACACAACTGCTTTTGGAGGAGATGGCGCGCCAAAATTTCCAGACACCAACCGCTAGCTTGTTTGTGACACTGGTCATAATTAAAATATACTGTTTGTATTTGTTATTCAGACATTTATATGTATTTAGAACAGCTGTGAGTAGACCAGAGGCATGCAGCTGTGTCAAAACAATGCAATACCCAATGAGAATTCAGTATAATGTAATTGTAACAGGCCTGTAGTGTTGACCTTTACAGTGCTTGCAGAATAACATTTAGATATTGCTCAACACATTAACAGCAGTCTCTCTGTCTGAGCGGTTCTCACTTGTTTATTTTCTCTGCCCTAATGAATGGTTTTATAATAACCCGAGGCACGATTGAGCTCAGCTAATCGTAAGATCCATGCCGAGTACAGCGTCCACTGTGGTGCCGGGGGGGGGGGACTCGCAGCCTCGTAGATTAATAACGGCGTGGCAGTGACTGGTTGAGTGGCTGCAGGGACTGTTAATGAGGTGTGTCCATAGTAAGACTTGATTGCATGGGAATGTTTTTTTTGAAACAGGAACTGAAGAATGACAAGGGAGGAAATATTTAATGAATGTGGGATTCATGCGGGGCAGAAAATCATGTGAATGGACGAGGTAACATTAAAGTTTTATTTGTGATACGGTTAGATGTGTTCACTGAGTTCTTTCCTCACTCTCAAATCAACCTGAAAATGACCTGAAAATGACCTGAAACGTGGACGCTCTGTCCAGCAACTTTAATTGACTTTGATGTCCAGACGTGTGAGCCATCAGAGCCAGAGGATGGTGACAGGATGGTATATTTTTTCCTTCTGTGTCAGGTTGTTGGAACTGAAGTGAGCTGAAGTGAACTGCTGGGCTGATTTGGACTGACAGAGTCACTGAAGGTGACTGGGTGGGGTGGGAGTCGTTTGTGTGTCAGTTTGTGGTGAGGCTTATGTAGGTTTGGGGGAACATGACTCTGACATGCCACTGAGCCGTGTTTCAGGTCTGGCCAAAAAGTCCTGAACACAGAAATGGTGAACCTATGGTCTCCCGATCTAACGCCACAATTCAGCACTAAATAGTTCTCAGTATTTTCAGCAAGTATTTTCTACATGTATTATGTGTTCAGAAGAAAACCTCATTTTTGCTTTACACAATCTTTAACGCAGTTTTCATCTTATTGCATACTTTTTGTGATGTTGTGTTTTTTATGTCAATTTTGTCTTCTTATGCTGTTTTCATCATTATGTCTTTTACATTCCTTGTCTTCACATCATTTTTGTCTTATATATGTTTTTGTGTTTTTCAATATCTTCTCCCCTCAAATGAATTAAAACTAAAGGGACAAGCAATTTTGTAAATGTAAGGAGTAGGAAGTATAGCTTTTTGTGTTAAAATGTTAGAAGTAAAAGCACAAGTGGCATACTCAAGTAAAGAAAAGATACCTGAAAATCTACCTAGTAACTAAGTATATAAGTATGTACTTACTTCTCACTTCTGGAAATGTTCCATATTAAAGGTTGTTTTCCAGTCTTGATATCTACTGCAACTTAAATAAAATGCTTTTGCACAATAATTTTTACTGCGTAGCACCCCACCAAAAAAAAGTGTGTGTGTGTGTGTGTTTTGGTTTGCCTGAAGCCATTTAAAAGGCACACAGCCCTGTGAGTTTGAACCTGTCCAGAGGACAGAGATGACTTCATCATTACCTCACCCTGCTCTGCTAGAGGACTTATCAAAAACATGTGGCTCCACTCTCCCTGCACGCTGCAAATTGATTGAGTCTTGGACTCCAATGTTTTTCCTTTGTTGGAGGATGTGTGTGTTTGCGCGCACGCTTCATTTTATTATCTTGGATTTTCGTGTCCCTCTCTGGGTTTTGACTTCATCCGTCATTCATTTGGTTTGTTTCAGCGTGTAGTTCTGGGTTTGGTCAGACGGGGTTGAGGCCTGCAGAGTTGGACAGGGTTATATGCACTGCCTGAGTGCTTGAGCTTGTGTGTACGTGTCTGTTACACCCAGTGAAAACAGATGAAAAACACAACAGGAATAACATTTTATACCATATTATTATGCAACTGATATACTGTTAACATTTAGATTTTGTTACCTTTGGACAAAGCCAAGCTTGCTGTTCCTCCCTGTTCCCAGTTTTTATGCTAAGATCAGCCTACTGGCTGCTGCTGTAGCTTCATATTTACTGTACAGACATAAGAGAGTTATCAGTCTTCTGTAATTCTTTGCAAGAAAGTGAATAACTATGTTTCTCAAAATGTCCAACTATTTATTTAAAGCAAACTTTAAGTTAAGGCAACACAATAGGCTTGTGTTGTAGAGTTCTACATTGGGTTGGGTACCCGTGGGTGACCCGCAAAAATGTTACATAACAAGTAAAAAATATATCTATATTAATTAGTGGGTGTGGGAACAGGTAAAATGAGCTAATCAGGGGCAGGCAGCAGGTGAGAAAAATAATCTAACACATTCAGTACAGTAATATGCTTTTTTCCCCAGAGAAATCAGAAATGAAAATGATTTTGCAGTATCATTAACATTTATTTGCTAATACAGTAATATGAAGCCTAATCAGCTGCTAGGATTTATGAAAACCTACTGCACAATATTTGACCCAACTCCTGCCAAGCAATGGGGTGTCACCAAGATGGAGGCTATCTGATGGCTGAAACTGATGACATAAAGACAAAAATGGCCAGCGGTCGATACCAAATTGTGGAAAAACTGAGTCAGTTGACACTCTTAAGATGGCTTGATATTGGACAATTTGCAGGTCAGAGTTCACCAAAGTTGAACTCGATGTGAAAATCACACACCTGATCCTACTTTGTGTGTGTCCGACTTTTTTTTCTTTTTCCTGTGGTTTTGAAATTCTTATCAAGTGTGACTTTTTAAGTGCATCGAAGTTTGAAGTTCTGGTATCATGACATCGCTAATCAGTTGTGGTGGGTTACTGATTCTTACGTAGACGATGTTGCTAAAGTTGAATTGAGCCGCACTGCTGATCTGCAACTTGAGTGTTTGTTTTTTTTTCCTGTTTTATGCTCTGATTCCTTTGACTGAAAAAGTCAGGCGAAGCTGAACAGTCTCTTGTTTCACGCTATTGTGCGTCCACAGTCAGGGTGCTGTTTGATGTGATACATGTGTGGGCTGAGTGTTTAGATTCCACAGTTGTTTGGTTGCCAGAGCCAGAGGTCCCAGCGGGGTGGGGTTAGAATAACCGTATTATACACTTGTGGGAGGATGAATTACTGAAAGCATCCGGCCTGACGTGAAGTACAGCTGACTTCTGTCCGGCTCAGGGAGGTGTGTACATCCATACGCCCATCCATATGCCATCACGTTGGATGTGCGAGTGTTTCAGTGTGTGTTGATATGTATATGTGTGCGTATTGTGCATCGGATTCATAATATGTTTGTGTTTACACAGCCATTTCTCTGTTTGAGAGTGAGGGGGCCGTCCCTGGCAGAGCGTCAGCCCCGGACAGCAGTGGGTCTTCCCATGCAGCGGGAAGGCGTTCGCATAGATATTAGAGTTGAGTAACCATGGCGACGGGGTCAGTCTCTGACCATGGGAGAAGGAGAGGTGCCAAGTTTTGGACCAAATGAGCTTTTGAAGCAGACAGCGGCTCTTTTATTCCCGCAGTCGTCACCTTATTAAAGTGTCTCTCTGAGGGTCAGACGTTTGAGATCAGGAGAGTTCGAAGTAGAGAATGTTGTCACCGCTGGATGTTTGAACTTTTACTCTAGGGCCCCACCAACACTGGATTTTTAGGACCGATACCAATATTAGGCAGTAAAAAGATTCTGGTATGAATATATCAGGAAATATTATTGCCTTTTATTGTTAAATATTACAGTTTCAAGTTTTGTACATTTTCTTGAACACTTCCCAACACTCGATTTATAGATTAATCATTAATAATTAATAAGAAACAGAATGAGACAGGGTTACTGCCATTTCTAGATTATTGATTAACTGTTTATTATACATTTTTAATTGGCTAAATACTTAATGCTGATTATTTGAGTAATCATTAACATCCCTAGAATATATACAATAAAAAGATAACATAATGAATATAATGAAGGCAGGACCTTTGACAGTTAAACAATAAATTTTATTGTCCAAAATTATATCAGGGCACTGAAACGGTAAACTTGTAATAATTCATAAATAAGAATGAATAAAAACACAAATAGAGCAAAATATATATGTATATAAGTGCGTATGTATATATATGTATAAGAAAATATAACTTTTGATTAAAAAAAGGATCAAATGTACATAAAATGCTGACTATCAAAGTTGTAGCACTGCTCCAGCTAAAGCTTTTCCTTGCTGACATGTAGTAATTATAAAGTCATTAGTCGACTAGTCGTCAGACGTTTAATTAATTTATTTAAAAATAGTTTTGGACCGTGAAGGGAGATGCCTGTTAAATGCAAACATAAAAGTGGTAATGATTCTGAATGCATCTGAACAACCAGCGAGAAGACAGCTGAGCTAATGAGCTAATGGTAGCTCTAGAGTGGAATGTGAGGTGGGGTTTTGTGGTCCCACAATTTGCCACACCATACTAACAACATAAACAGATGTTGTGTAGGTGATGATACAAGTTTACTCAGGTACAGAACAACATTACTAATGTGAAACCATATGTACAAATTTTGAAGAACTTCCCTCCAAGTGTTCCTGAGGTATCACCTTCATGAGAGCGGGATGGACATGAGGTCACTGTGATCTTGACCTTTGACCACCAAACTCTAACTGGTTCATTGTTGAGTCCAGATGGTGTCCAAGGTGTGGAGCCATAAAAAATAGGGTTTCTCAAGGCTTTTCAAAAATTGTGAGTCACAGAGGTCCTTCAGCATACAGTCACGAATGTGCACAAAAAAAAATTAGGCAGATCAGTCCAGTAACATTGGAGATTAGCTCTGGACAAGATACGTTGCTAACCCTGCATGCAATATTTACAAAATAGCTATTTTTATGTATATTTGCTTAAAGTGAGCTTACCTGAAGACCAGTCGTGACTGACATGAGGTAGCCTCTCCCTGTCTGCACCGACTCTCAGTTCTGGTGGTGCCAGTTGAATAGCAAACATCTGGGTCATTGGAGCCGAAGCAGTCAATCAGAGTTTACCCGCCCCCGAGTTTTCTGATTGCTTGATAATTGTGGCACATTTGTAACGCCTGAAGACAACTTGAGCGAGTGCCGCAGGGGAAGTTGAGCGAATAATGAGGGCAGGTCGAGAGGGAGAGAGATACATCTTGAGCGAGTATGCTGTGGACTGCTCGCGCACCAAGAACGAGTTTGTGAAAAGACACACATTTAATTTGTCCTCAAAAGTTGATGTGTGTGCTTGCACAAAATATTTTTCTGTGCTCACAACATATTTTTCTGTGCTCAAAATATTTTCCTGTGCTCAAAATCTGCAATTGCTCACTCAGGATTGTGGCACAAATATAACTCCATAAAGATACAGGTCGTTTGATCACTCACGCACATATGAAAGCGATCGCATGATCCCCTCCCTGCTGCGCCCAGCTGGTGTGATGATCCAGCCGTTGAGTTCATGAACTTATGAAAATCAGCAATTCAGTCATGTGTAAATACCAAAGATCTGGTGTTTTATCATCAGATGGTTATGATTATGTAACCAGAACAAGCTATTAATTCTATCCTTGAGAGGTCAGACCCACGAATCCTCGATCAATCATCAATCTTTTGTGGGTTTTACTGCTGATGACCAGTGAAATGCTGCCATTGTGAGCAGAGAATGGCACTGACTTGGTATGCTGTACTGCCCGGGCTTCCTGCCAGTCATGAGAGCGAGTGTGCTGCCACTGTTCGTGGAGGATTGGGGGGGGCGGGCGCCTCCCCATTACTGTGCCCCAAGGGTCTCCATTAATATGGAGATTAGATTAGAAATCTTCCAGGTCACCTACTCTATTAATTATTTTGCATATTTACTTGCACAGGAGAAACACTAGTATGTTCAGTGTTTGTACTCATTATAGCCCATGTGAATCCATTCCTCACAGTTTGTTCATGTGAGGGTCATTTATAGCTAAGAGTGTGTGTGTGTGTGTGTGTGTGTGTGTGTGTGTGTGTGTGTGTGTGTGTGTGTGTGTGTGTGTCCACGTGAGGAGCTTCTGTGGATGCCTTCATTACGGGTGTTGATCCCCTGGCTGTGTGGGGATCTGGAAAGGATGCAGTGTCACTATTTCTATGTGTGATGGAAAGCTCACATTGCATTTGTGTGTGTGTGTGTGTGTGTGTGTGTGTGTGTGTGTGTGTGTGTGTGTGTGTGTGTGTGTGTGTGTGTGTGTGCACCATATCCAAATCTAATGATGCAGCCTGGCTGTTTCTTTTCTTCTCTCTATTCCTCTGTTGTTTTATTACTCTGCTATAAAAGTGTGACAGAGCAACATAACTCTTCTATACATACACACATAAAAACACACACAGCTTCAGCCCTGAATCCTGTGGTGACATTCAGCTCAGACGGAGAGCTTTGTTCTTTCTGCATGACTTTTACTGAGTGCGGCCTTTATTTTGTCATCATTGTATAGAAAGATATATCACTCTGAATCTGACCTTCTGTGTAATGATCACGCTGGTTTGCATTGTGTTTCTCTAAAGGGGCCTTCAACCATTTATTTTCCTTGTTGGTTAATCTGTCGATCATATTCTCCATTAGTTATTGTAGAGCTGTTGAGACAAAATGCTAACTTTATCAATTGATCTATCATTTATTATTAATTTAAAATGAACATGTGCTTTTTCCCTATTTTTTGTCCTCATTTTCATTTTGTCTTGTTCTCCTCTGCTTTTTTCTCATTTCCAAATTGATTATTAAGAAAAGAAGAAAATAATCCACAGATGAATCAATATTGAAAATAATCACTGGTTGCAGCCTTAGCTGTGTTTTTTCCTGTAATTTTTTGTCCTCATTCTCAATTTTTCTCCTTTTTTCCTTTTTCTTCTATTCAAACCGACTGATTTAGAAAATAATCAACAGATTAATCGATAATGAAAACAATTATTACTGTAATTGCAGCCCCATTTTCACATTGATTAATGGAGAAAATAATCAATAGATGAAAATAAAGTGAAGTGAAATAATCATTAGTTGCAGCCGTAGTTGTTTTTTTTTTTTCCTTTTTTCTTTTTTCTTTTTTTGTTCATTTTAAAATGGATTCATTGACAAAGTAATAAAGTAATCAATAGATTAATCAATAATGCCCTAGTTGTTTGGTCCATAAAATGGTGATGACAAATGTTGGTCAGTGTTTCCCAAAAGTCTGAAGTGTTTTGTTTTGTCCAAAATCCAAAGTTATTCAGTTTGCTGTCATAAAGGAGTAAAGAAACCAGAAAATATTCACATTTGAGGAGCTTTTATCTTTTTTAAAAAGGCTAAAAACAATAAACTGATTGTCAAAGTAGTTAGAGATTAATTTATAAATCACCAGTAAGAAATGAGTAATCAATTACTAATGGATTCATTGACTGAATGCTACAGCTTTCCACTGGTGTTTTAATTATTACCAACTATGGGCCATGAAAAATAACTGAAACAAAGTTGGCAAAAAATTTTTCTTTTGATCGATGAACCAATTAATTTACTAACTGTTGCAGCTCTAATTGCCACTTACTGGACTTTTATTTACTTTGCAGTTTGAGTACATTTAGGTCAGCGAGAGAGTCATAATGTTGATAGTTATAGGCTTAGTTGATCAATTTAATGACATGACAAGAGTTTTGTGGATGGATGGAAAAACTAAATAGCAAAATATCATATATCATTCATATAGGGCTGCAGCAAGCTAACTTTTATTTTCTGGTATATGAAACATCAGAAAGCAGTGAAAACTGCCAACAATAATATCTCAGAGCACAAGGCGAAGTTATTAAATGTCAGTATTTTGTTTGACAAACAGTCCAGAACCTATAAATATTTAATTTACCATCATAGAAGACCAAGAAAAGCAGCAAATACTAAATACAAATACATTTGAGAGCCTGGGTCCATAAAAATAGGTATTTTTGCTTTAAAACTAAATTATTAATGATTAAATTATTAATATAACATCAAAATAATTGCAGATTCATTTTCTTTTGAGTTTTGATCCAGTGGAGATTACAATGAATTCAGTATATGAACATGTGTGTGTTTGTGTGTGTGTGTGTGTGTGCATGCATGAACTCTTGTTGGCCTCGTGTCCAGGAAACACACTTTATTGCCCAAACATCTACATTTGCCACATCATCTGCCACTGTTTTATCAGGCACACCCATGCCTCGGTTCCTGTTTGTGGACACACACACACACACACACAGACGCACACCGTGGTATTGTCACATCACGGAGCCGGTAACAAATCCCAGTTGGCAGCGCCGAGCTCGGCTGGCTGCTGAACCCTGGTGTCGGTGTGGGTATGTTCTGTCCTGTTCTGTTGTCTCGTCTCTAACTGGGTCAGCTCATGTTCTAAATGATGATCCTCATCCTCGCCGAACTCAGAACGCCGTGTCAGCGCTTCCCTTCCCGTCTTGATGTTGTGCTGTCGCACTTATTTGCTGCCCTTGGTCAGCTTTATTTGGAGTTGCGGTGTGGTTTTGGTGTGACAAAACATGACACGAAGCCAAATGTCCTCTTACTGTTTTGA
Source organism: Lutjanus erythropterus (assembly GCF_056507025.1). NCBI lineage: Eukaryota > Metazoa > Chordata > Actinopteri > Lutjaniformes > Lutjanidae > Lutjanus > Lutjanus erythropterus. The sequence continues at coordinate 39,829,484 of NC_139319.1, read as the reverse complement.
TTTCGATGCCATCTGAAATACCACAAACCCAAGACTGTGGTGCCTCTGCAGCCGTGCCTCCCAGAAATCATTTGTCGTGTGTTTTTAGCTCATTGACTGCGCAGGCCATGGAGATTTGTATTTTAAAGTTACAGGACGTCGCAGGTGTAGTTGCCGCTGGTGCTGGAGCGTGAGCTATGTGTGTGGTGACACTGGATCCGCGGGACCACCGTGGTGCTAATCCACTGTTCGTTTATTTCTCCTCCTGCTGGATCACAAATAGTCCAGTCGCCCTTGTATGTGTTTATTCAGTTACATTTGCTAATATGACCTCTCAGCCCTGCACACACACGGCCCAGAATACCTCTCAGGACAACATGAATCACAGCTTACAGGGTGCTTTTGGTTATAGTGTGTTTGTGAAGGCTCTGCTGCAGACCACTGTTGTTTTTTTCTTATTATTCTTTCTTTCTTTCTTCCCTTAGTTCTTTCGTTCATTCTGTCTTTTTTTGTTCTTTCTTTCTATAGTTCCTTCTTTCTTTCTTTTGTTCTTTGTTTTGTATGTATGTATGTTGTTCGTTGGTTCTTTCCTTTGTTCTTTCTCTCTTTCTTTCTTCCACTTTTTTTAATTTTACTCTCATTTGCAGATTCTACCCACGACTCAGACATGACAAAGACTGACCTGAAGGTGTCGATGTAACATCAAGTTCACATTCTCGCAATCTCAAAAACGGCTCGGCGTGGACTCTTTTAATCTCTCAATGATATGAGGTTTTTCAATTTTCGCAGCATTCTTAGACCCCATTAAAACCTGCTTACAGGTCTTGTTTTGATTATTGTGTGTTAATGTTAGTAATAAACTGTATCACTGGATACATAAACCTGTCTGGGGATTCCATTTCTAAAGGATGTTGTAGCAGATACAACCTGTGTTTTGATGAAATCTAAATGTTGTGTGTTGTATGTTTGAAAGTGAAACCTACACTTTCAGAGTACATGTTTATACTCCATGTATATTTGTGTGTATATGGTTACGTCTGACCTTTGAATGGAGTGGTAGATATCTGGGATTACCTCTGTTATGTATGTGGTCATTTTCAAAGAGCAACTTAAAACCAGCTGAAGTTCTTGTTTTTGCTGACCTGCTGCAAACACTGCTGCAGTGATGAAGAAATGTAAAAATAGTATATGTCAGTACACATCACTGTGTGTGAGATCAGAGTGAACAAAATCAAATATCATGATATTTTTGACCAAATACTTTGATAGCAATATTGCAGCAACATTGTAGGGATGACTGATGATGTGCTTTCAGAAAATATTTTTTAACAATGAGATTAATTTGGTCAGTAATGTCATGATAATGAATAAAAAGGTAAAGACAAATGAAAGAACAGCTTGAACGGTCTTAATTCAGACAAAATCTGAGATGATATCTAGTCTCATACCACAACATTGATACTTGAAACTTTCAGTGAGTGACAGTGAAACACTACTTTTCAGCACAACATTGAGTTACTCTTTAAAATTTGCCTCATATGTGCAAGTGTGGCTGTATTGCATCCAAGCAGGTGTTTAGGTCTGATTATTATAATGGTATTGACTGATTGATGCACTGTTGCAGCATGAGCAACTTGATGTGATAGAAATTACAGGGGCAGGACATCACACGCTCATAAAGTCTACCTGCAGGCTAAGGAGAAGCCACACATTCCCAGACGGTGTGAATACCGTCAAAATCATGAACAAAATTAAAACACCATTAAAACACAAAATTCATGCCGGCTTCAAACTACTCCATTTGACCACTTCCCGCTGTCACTTGGCAGAGAGACATGACAACCCACAAGTTTGCCATCAACCAATCACAGCATGCCGTCTTTCATTACCTGTAAATCATCTCCCTTCAACAAAATGATGTGTTGGCTACGTGGCTAAGTGTCATCAGGAGCAAGACTCTATGGAATAAGAGTCCTTTATTACCTATGTATTCATTATGCTATTGGCTATAAGTATTTATTTGTTTACTTATTTTGAATTGGTGCAAAACAATACAATAGTGATTTTACAGATAAAACAATGACTGACAGACAAAATACACAAGGACAGAAAAAAAAAACAAAAACAACCAAAACATAACTGAAAACAAATAAATGAAGAATGATGTGCAAAACATCACATGACACATATAAATATTCTTAATATTTCTAATATTGATACTGACATTGTTTTTTTGGGCGCATTGGGCGGGCCCTCACTCCCCCAATCCTGTGTTGCAAGACACCAACAGGAACTGAATTTTCACAACCTTTTGACACTTGAGGAAGGATTTTGTCATCACTTCCTGTCTCCACTAGGTGGTGCTATAACTATGACTCCTGATTGCCACATAGATGTGTTCAGGGCCGGAATTATCAAACATGTGAAGTTTGGTGCAGATCAAATCATTTATACTGAAGTTATAGCAATTTTGTGTTTCATGGCGAGACATCAAAACTCGACGCCACGCCACAGCCACACTGTTCAACGCTGACCAAATCTTTTAATGACTTTTGAGTACAAGGTAGTCTAGATTGCACACACCAATTTTGAAGTCGTTATGGTGAATTCTGTAGGAGGAGTTTGTTAAAATACAACATGTGGAAATCGCCAAAATTGACCACGAAATTCGAAATGGCCGACATCCTTTTGGGTTTAGCCGATGGGTCCAAGAGACTTTCTTGTGTGTTGCGGTGTGATATAGGTGTGTACTAAATTTTGTGCATATTGGTGAAACATGCTGTGGGGGCTGCTGTTTAATGGGCGTGACCAAGCCATTTGGCCACACCCACCAGCAAGTTTCATGTGCCATCGATCACGCTTAACCCTTCAAAAAAGCAACTGAAGATTGCTGAGAAGAAAAAATATATTAATCCGAGCAAATCCAATAGGGTCCTCGCATTGAGGTCAGTGCTCAGGCCTTAGTAATAATAGTAATAGCTACACATGCAATTCTGACCAATCAGAGGCCTGCAGTGCAGCCTGCATCAGGACTAAATCTAAAATACTCCTAGGACAGTGATTTTTCTTTTCTTATGAGCTAGTCCTATAACTTTATTAACTGCCTTGTCCACCAGTAGAGAGACTGCCCTCTGGTGGAGCGTGCTGCTCACTATAGTACATCACCTCAGTGCAGCCTCTCCGTATCACTTTAATAGAAAGAGGAGTGTTTATGTTTATGACAGAAATGAAAATCATACTGTCAGGATTTCTTAATACTCATACTGTAATGCCTTCATACAACCCCGACCTGTATTCAGGTCAATGTTTCTGCACGACAAGTCTCTCCACTGTACATACAGGCACAGTTTGTCTCCACACTGTACTGCTGTGTTGTTGTTGACGTTGCTGCGCTTCTCCTCTGCTGGAGGGCTGATGCATGTCGTTAGTGACGCATGTTGCAGTCTGCTCAGCGGCCCCCTCGGGCATCACAGGCAGTCTGCGAGTTTGTGTGCGCCTGCAGGGCGAGTTTGTTTGTGTGCATAGTACACAAATTGACATTCTGTTGTGTTTGAAGTGTTAACAGTTTGATGTGCAACCAAGCGAGCTCCCTTTGGATTTGTTTGAATTCACGGCCCGTTTTTTTTTTCCTAACTGTAGCTGTTTCTCATTTTGCAGTTGGAGAATCTGTTTGTGCTTTTGTTTGTTTGCAAAGTTAAAAACAGTTTCTAATGGTTGGAGCAAGTTTTGTCCCCTGGTGCAATATAGGATATAGGAGCCCTGCGGTGGACAAGATGTGTGTAACATCGTAAAGTTTATCAGCTGTTTATAACTGTCAGTTGTCTGTCAATGTGAAGTTAAGCCTGTTATGCTGAACAAAAAAGCACACTTCTCTGAAAATAGACTGCCTGTCTCACTGTCTGCCAGACTCCATTAACATATTACTCAATTTAACTGTTATAAACATTTATGCCTTCTACAAGATTATTAATGATTTGTTACGTCTCATAAACAGACACTTACTCATTCGGCAAACATTCGGCATTAATTTGAAATCTAATTAATGTGAAATGGGCAAACAAACAAAAAGTTATGATCAGTACAGAAATTTCAAAGGCGCAGCTTGATCATTGTTGTCAGACAAGCAAGTATTTGAAATCAACATGTTTCCCTGATCTCTGATGACATATCAAGGTCATTTTATGATTTATTACAGTAGAAATGCCTCTCTTTTAACAACATATAGTGCACAAGTGTATTCGTATGTTGTGTTGCTGTGCAGGAGCAGCACCATGCCGCTCCATCTGTCTCCGCTCTCACCGGCTGTCACTCATCCTCTCCAGCTCAGTGTTCATATTATCTTCTCAGTCATTACAGAGGAGAACCTGCTGAGGCAGAGCACAGACAAACGCTGATCATCTGATAAATGACTGTGTCCTGTCACACCCAGCCCTCTCTATCTGTTACCAGTTTCAGTTACTTAAGGAGTGATGTTGCATGACATCCTGTGCATTCAGATGGCAACGCAACCCTTCCTTTAAAGGAAAGGTCCACCCTAACACACCTCAGTACTGTGAGAGAAACTTTGCATTGCTCAGGCAGACTGTTAAGTCGGAAACACCATTAATCATCTGTGATTAACTAAATGATAAACATCACAACAGTAATTGGAAACACCTTTTTATCAAAACAGGAAATTTGATACGACAATATCCCTAAACTCATTAGTTTGTACTAATTATAGTAGTCATTAATTCTGGTAGAAAATATAGTGGAGTCTGCAGAGCAGGTAGATTTGACAGATTAGTGCATTAAGAATCATTATCTATCCGAGGGCTGGGTGAAATGGGGTATAAATAATAAATTGATATTTTTAAGCTTTTCTGCAATATATATCTCGAACAACACATTTTCTCTAAAATAACATGCTGTAAATTCTTAAATAGTGCAAACATATGATGATCTTGTGGAACATGATTAATTGCTGCAGATTGAACTACCCAACATATAAAGTAGCTAATATGAACATAACATGAACAGTTCACAAAACACTCCTGGAGCTTCAGCCAAATCCAGTACAATTGAAGTAAATGGTGACCAGTTTTAAAAAGTGAAAAAAGAACACAAAATATCTCCATACTGCTCGTGTGGTGTAACCCAAGTGTCCATAAGTCGTGACATTAAAATTTGATGCAAAAACACACCATTCACACCATGTTTTTAGCCTAAATGTCAACTACAGCCTTTCAGACCTGATCCTCGTGCACAACTGAAGCGGGTACACAAGTTCTCACCCAAGCGGTGCGACACGAGATATATGAGATCTCGTGATACTTTCACATCTGTGTTTACATGCTACCTGGAAGTGACTCAGACAACAGAGACAGATCTGCTCAGAAATAATGACTTGTTACGCGCACAGTTGACTTCGCAAACTTTCAACAAAGAAGAAAATGTCCGAGGACTTTGACATAGAAGAGGAACCTCATTTCTTTGCTGCAGCCGCGCTGCTTGGTTTCTTGTACAGCATGGCCTAAGTATTTAATTGGAGAGATAAACTGTGTGAATGTTTATCTTGAAGAGTTTTATTTTGAAAGGAAGTCTGTGTAGTAAACATAACACTGGCTGCTTCTGTATTTCACTAAATGTATTTTAAAACTTTTTCCTTTAAGTGTTTAAAAACAGATTGTCATGACAAATACACTTTCTGCCTTATCAGTTACACGTCCTGATGGATCACTGCCCACTCACTCACACAAACTCACAGTTTCCACGGAGGATGTATCTGGTGGGAGTGAGGCAGAGATACCCCGTCAGATGTGTGTGTGGGGTAGTGGCACATGTCTCGGACTCTTGTCGCAGGATGGGAAGTTTAGGAAGGCCTGATTTCCTTCACCTCAGCAGAGGAAATAACGGGACAGGACCCGTCCTTTGTTCGGTCCTTCCAGGACGGTCACTGATACGCTTCGGGTGGGAAGTCAGACAAACACAACATGTAGCGCAAGGCCATGTGATACCCCCACATACCGTGTTTCTGTGCCCTTTGTGGGCCAATTCAATTGTTGTGGATAACTTGGGCAAGTGATGTCATCTGTCTTGTGGTCAAAGGGACTGTGGTGGTGTGTCCTAAAGATGATGTCATCAGTTTGAGCCTGATTCTGGTGTTCCGGAAAAATGTGTTTCATGGCCTGAGGGACATGGCAATAAGTGGAAGAAATGAGAAAAAGGCTTTTGGTGGTGTGTGTGTGTGTGTGTGTGTGTGTGTGTGTGTGTGTGTGTGGACTCTTTCATTAACTAGGAACATAACTGTCTGTTTTTAATTCACATCATTGTCAGTGCTCCTTTAATACAAAGTTTGAGTTATATTGGTGTTGTTTTCATTGGCAGAGCTCAAACTGTAACACAACTGTGGTGGAAGCCTCAGCTGGTCGAGACTAATGATGATGACAAGAGGCATTAGAGTGATAACTGAAGGATTTTCACAACCAGACACAAAGGCTGTGTTGTTTGTCTGCGTTTATACTCATCCTTCAGGGTGTCTGGTTACCAGTGAAGGGCTTCTTTGCTGTCTTTGCAAGAGTTAGATCAGAAGATTGTTACCACTTTCATGTCTGTCTGTTAAAGGAAAAATTCAGCACTTTTCATAAGGATGTCCAGTAACTGACTGGACATCCTTATGAAAAGTGCTGAATTTTTCCTTTAACAGACAGACATGAAAGTGGTAACAATCTTCTGATCTAACTCTTGCAAAGGAAGCAGTGAATTCCTCAGTTCGCCACAGAGCTGTGCCGGCAGGCCACGTCGATGTTGCTGTGCATCGCCACCCTAGCATATAGTCAGTGGTGGACAGTACTGAAGTACATTTACTTGAGTACTGTACTTAAGTACATTTTTTGTGTATCTGTACTTTACTTGAGTATTTGTTTTTTTGGAAACGTATTACTTTCACTCCGCTACATTTCAAAGACAAATATTGTACTTTTGACTCCACTACATTTCTAGGAAGGTTGCTGTTACTTTTTGACTGAGCTTTGAAGTCAGCTGTTGCTGTTTTTTCTTTTCTAAAATGCAGTTGGTCACATGCTGTGTTCCTCACAGAAGGAAACCAATCACAGTAGCTCCTCTCAAATGGGATTGATGTAGAAGTGGAAATACATCATCCAGGTGCTCTCTGTAACAAGAACAAGCAAGCTCTCCCTCTTTCATTCAAACAAAGAGCGGTAATGGAAAGACAAAATTAAATCTCAAGATGTTATTATAATTATTAATTTTTCCAGGTAGCTTTTAAAGTTGGATTGTTTTTATCGGGGTGAAAAATATAACATAATTCATGTATATACTGCCTCTGAAGCCAGAAAGAAATCTCAGTTATTTAACAGACTTGGAGAAATCCTTACAGTTATCTTCAATCTAATTTTATGCAGTGATTTTAATACAATTACATCAGAAAATGACAACAGCTGTCCTTTTTGTTTTTGATTGTATTTCTATGTTGAAGTTTTTATAGGTGTTTCTATAGACTTTGTGTAGCAGAGTGGTTCTACAAGCATCAGTGCATCATTAGATGGTTTCAGAAAGTTACAAGGTTCTGTAAATACATCATGAAAACAATACAGCATGTATTGATATTAGAAAATGTACTTCGTAATTTGTACTTTTGAATACTTAAGTATTTTTAAAAGCAAGAACTCTAGTACTTTAACTCAAGTAAAATTTTGACTGAGCAACTTTCACTTGTAGTTGAGTAATATTTGACCAGGAGTATCTATACTTTGACTCAAGTACTGGGGTTGAGTACTTTGTCCACCACTGCATATAGTTATTATATTGTTATATTGTTGGCTGAGCTCATTTATGCCAATTATTATTTTGTGGTCACTAGATCTGGAATGAGTAATCAAATAATCGATTATTAATTGATTACATCATTAATCACCAACCATTTTGGAAAAAAAGTCAAAATTCTATTAAATGTGTCTATTTTCTGGTTTATTTGCTCCTCTATTAGAATTGATTTAATGTTATTAGTTTGTGGGCAAAATAAGACATTTTAAGACCTCACCTTGAGTTTTGGGAAACACTGATTGACATTTTTTTTTACCATTTTGTGGCGTTTTATAGACCAAACAACTAATCGATTAATCAAGAAAATAATCGACTCGAAAAATAATCATTAGTTGCAGCCCTAGTGGTCATTTCACTAGTGATACGTCCTCATGTCCCATTTATTATTTTCTTATTAAACTTGCCCAGTTAGACAAACAGGAGGCTCAGTTACTTTCCTGCTTTCCTGGCAGGGATGTGAGAGTTAATCTGTCTGGTCCCGTCACTGGAAAGCTTTCCTGATAATGTGACACACCTAGAGCACAAAACAAAACAAAATACAAAAAAACCCAAAATATCAAACTTATTCCTTTAGGGGGCATAAAATGAGTGAGGCTGTATTTGATCGTTTTATTGACAAGGTAAATTCTAGGTTATTTCTAGGCTCGAGGTAAGGTTTAGTGCTAGAGTTACTGTTGTGGTGATGTTTGGTTTAAACATGGTTTCTGTTTGGGTGAACTTTTACAGATGATGTTGAGGTTTGTAAAATAAGATTTGACTTTAGCTGACATATAAGTGTTTGTACAGATATGTCTGGTTATTACAGCCGCAGAGGGTGACTTACCGTAGCTTGACATTAACATTTCATGATTCCGGTGACTGGCAGGAATCATCTGAGAGGCTGGTTTCAAGTTCACGAGCACCAAAAACTGCTTAAACTTGCCAGTTTGTGGGTTGGATACTGATGGTCTGTGTTTAAAGGAACATTATGTTGACTAAAACTAACACTGGATTTAAATCTGTTGTTTGGATTGTCCAAAAGCCATATAGGCGTTTACGGTGGTACGGTTATATTGTTTAAAAGAGCTTTATTCAGCTATAGTAGCTGTTTGGCTGGCAGCAGAAATGAACCATCCGATAAAGCGACAGTTCTCTTCAGAATCAAAACACCTGCCTTCTCTCCAGTATAATGGGACTGAATGGTACTCATTTGAAAAATTCCAAACCAGTATATCTTTCCAAGAATCATGACCTAGTTACTCAGACCTTGTTGTGTGCAGTTACATGTAGGAACTGTTTACTTTCTATTCAAAATAATTGATTTCATGTTGATTAGAAAGTAGTTTTGACTGATTCTACTGCAGAAAGAAAGTAGTTCCTACATGAAACTGCTTACAACAAGGTCTTTGGATTATCTTCAGTAACTGGGTCATGATTTCTGTAAAGATACATTGCTGTTGATTTTTTTTTTCCCATTAGTCCCATTATATTGGAGAGAAAACAGACATCTCTATGGCTGATATCCCCAAAACTCTGCAACTCACACCAAACAAAATCTAGATGGACGAATAGTAGAGCTGCAATGATTAATTGAATCATGGATTATTAATTGATTATTAAATTAATGGCCATCTATTTTGAGTAATTTCAGGTCTAAATTATCTAACTTCTTAAATGTGAATATTTTCATTTTATGGACCAAAGTTAATAAAGAAAATGATTGACTGATTAATTGATAATGAAAATAAGAAGGAGCCTATTTTCCAAGTGACAAGATTGTGACAGCATTAATTCATCAGTAAAGTGAGAAAATACTCAACAGATTAATTGCCAATGAAAATAATTGATAGTTGCAGCACTAATAAATAGTACTACAGGCTAGAGGAAAAACAAATATTTTTCATTTTGGGGTGAACTATAGTATAATTAAGTAGTATAATTAAACAATTGGAACCAGCTTTTTCTGCTGCTGCCGCATGGCCGAACGCGACCCCTGACCTCCCTGAAGAAGAGTGTTTGTCCTCTCGGATTAATGCAATATCACATTTTTCGAGTTGTTATTGTTAATAAAACAAATTAAAACCAAGCTGAGTGTTTAATGGGGCTGTGTCCAGGCCAGTCTCGTCTCGTACTCTGCCTGAACTCATCCTTCTGCGAGGCTCTCTTCCTGTTAATGCAGCTGTCAGGGTGATCTGTTCAGAAAGGCTTTGTAGAGAGTGGCGGCCTGCCAGAACTGAACCCAGATCAACCTGAGAGGAGGAGCAGGAGATTGTGTCATCTCGCCACAACAATGGACAACATTTAACAGTTTACCCACAACTGCTGAATGCCTGTCTTGTGTTACGACTGTAAACAAAACGACAAGTTATAATACGTTTCAGTTAGCTGTCACAGATTCTTCATTACATTTGAAAAATGCCTCTTTCCAAAAATCATGACCACGGTTACTGAAGATAATCCACAGACCTTGTTGTGAGCAGTTTCATGTAGGCACTACTTTCTTTCTGAAGTAGAATCTTCTGGAACTATTTTTTTCTACTAAAAAGAAAGTAGTTTCTGCGTGAAACTGCTCACAGCAACCACGCCAAGTGTCATTTACTTACATTATATTGGAGAGAAGGCAAACATCTTGACGGCTGATATCTGAAAACTCTTGTACTCACACCAAAACAGTCTACGTGGATAAATAGCAATACAGGCCAGGGGAAAAATGTGACGTTTTGATTTTATTTAACTGTATTTAACTGACGCTGTTTAGTCAGGAATTTAACACATGAGTCAAGGCACAACATTAAAGTTTTTTGAGAAATTGGCCACCACTTCTTGGCCTTCAGTTGCAATATAATGATTCAATACTATCACGATACCTTGGCACTGATTTGATATGTATTGCAATATGTTATGGTAATTAATTGCCTTTTTTTTTTTTGCTTTGTTACCACTAGACCATGGCAAAGAGTTAAATCATACACTTCTAGAGGCTGTATGTCATGAGTCATATTTCTGAGTTTTTTGACATAAGCTTTTTCTGCTCCTGCTCATGAAGCTACTGCCATTAGAAAATAATACATAGAATAAATTGTCCCTAACTGCACACAGTGCAAAGAGCCTTTAAATGAAAACTCTTTTGAGTTTTGACCCTTTGAGGTTGCCGTAGTGGGTCAGTGTGGAGTGCTGAAGCCAGGAGCTATTATCAGATGAAATGTGTGCCTGAAAGTATGGGCAGGCATTTTGTTTTATGTTAAGCAATGCTAATTTCTGTTAGCACCTTAGTGGGGATTCCCATTATGTGTTAGCATTGAGCTAACAGACTACTTTTTTCTCCCGCCCATACTAAATATTGCTGCTGTAGCTGGAACCAGGGCTCGACAGCTGCATGTGCTTTGGGGTAACAAGTTCAACTAGCACAGATGAATGTGCAGATTAATTGTATTGTCAAAGACCCAGATAAACCTGAATGAAAAACAAGGAAATTTGTCAAGTCTTGGGAGGTGAAGTATCCCAAGCTGGACGGAAGATTATGTACAACATACACCTCGATAAGTTCACTCAGATCACATCCTACAGAACCACAGGTTGCTCTGATAAAGATTTTAAACATTATTTTATTTCACATTTTCATTATTAAGATGAGGTGTAACTGTATCTTATATTGAAAATGTAAGGTGGAAAAAAATGGCAACCATATTTTCAGTTTTGGCCACCAAAAGCTGATGCCTGTTTGCCAGCCTGGCATCCACTTTTAAAACTTGGTCTCGAGCCTTGTTTGGTTGAAGTATTGTCATTCTACCTACAATCCTGCATGATCCCTTTATTTCTCTGCAGCCTGCATGGTGCTGTTTTTCTCCAAACAACTTGCTTCTCGGGTAATTATCCAAATTGGATTATCATGTAGTTGGTCCTGGATGGAGAGGTTCCTGCTGGGCCGGGGGTCTGTGTCTCTGAGTGTGTACTGATGCATGTGTGTGTCTCTTAAAGACCCTGCAATCCCAGTGTAACCAGTAGAGTGCCCCTACAGCCAAAAACAAAATCTGGTTTGATCATTTTTTTATTAACGAGCTGTTGTTCATTTGCAATATTAACGCTTGACCTTTACATTTGGTTTGCTTATGTTGACAGTTTCCATCCACAAGACAAACTCTTCAGGCTGTGTGATTATACATGCTGTTCTAAATATATGGAAGGGCTGCAGTGCTTCAAGTCATTGGTTCTCAAATAGGGGTTTGGGGACCTTCAGAGATCCATGGCAATCTGCCAAGAGGCCTGTAAAAAGTTTTCAGATTGATTCATTTAGATTATAATGATATTAAAAAGGTTTGTATTGATTGATTGATTTAGATTTTAAAAGGCTTCATAGTTCAGTCCATAATATCTCATTTTTAAAGATGCTCTGTGGAGTAGGGTTGGGAGAATCTATCACCTAATGACGATGGGCTGAATCCATCACCAGTTGGATTTTTTGGGCGATATTTGTCATTTTATTTTGCTAATGTAATAGTCTGCAGAGTGACAGCCTCTGCTCTTATCCAGTAGCGCAGTACACACCCACTCAGCCAGACCATGTGTGTGCTAAGTTGTTTGAGGAGTGAGAGGAAAACAGCCTGCAGAGCCTGCCTCTTTGCACTCTTTTCATGTGATGAATTAAGGATTTATTTTGACCAAAACAGAGTTGGTGGTTGTTGGGACGGTGGACAGACTAACAAAGGCGGTTTGGGTGAGTTTTACATGTTTCCTGTCGAGTTTGAATGAAGCGTGTTTTATGAAGAGTTAACGAGCCAATGAAGCTCGTCTTAGTTTGACTTCAGAAGCAGATCAGTTGTATTTCTCTGTTTAGGTATGATGATATAGAATTATTATACACTGATTTTGTTTACTGGACGTAGCGAACATACGCAGTGTATGTAATGAAGTGAATTTGGTGCTTGTGCACATGTTCTGGCAGAGACTAGTGACAATGGGAGAGGGAAGACGAAAATATCAATCAGTCGTCAATCGCCGATGGATGGGCTGGAAAATTTGAACATATCGCCCAACTCTACTTACTGTGGAGTTTTCTTGTAAAATAACAAAAGCTTACATTCACTGTCTGTCACGAAAACATGTTATATGTATGCTTGAGGCCTAAATCGAAAATGATTAACAGATTACCGTCTAATCTAACAATCTCTATCTCTGAAATAAATATAAATGTATATCTTCTTCCTTCCATTAGTCTGATTGTGGAGCCCAACTGTTTCTACTGTTGCATTCACATGTGACGGTATACGGCAAACTGGATATCATTTTAGTGGACAAGAGAAGGACGCTAAAATTAGCTGAGGACAGTAGAGAATACTGTCGACAGTAACAGTAGATGGTATTGCCGTCCAAAATTAAAATGTTTTAACGTTTTACTGTCCTTCATGATGGAATTTACAACTAGACGTGAAGTAGCTCCTCACAGATGGTGAAAACATGTCTGTTCCACAAGAACAAGAAGCTAATCATTTTGAAGCAACAACACCCAGAATTAGTTGACCAAATCGTAACAGGATGTAACAAGAAAGGTTGACACATCTAAACATGAAGAGATACACTGAGTCCAGTCTCCTTTCACTGTCCATGTTGGAAGTGAATGAATAACCTTGTGATTGGCAGGGAATCAAACATTAGTTTCAGTTTGCAGTAGAACTTTTAGAGAAAGCACCTTCTGATGAACAACCACCATAGTGTGACATGCGCAAGCGTAACATATCTGGTGCGACGAATTATGGCCCATTTTGATTGGTCCAGACCTCACATATGATACTAGCCGAATAAATGTTGTCTTTTTGTCAAATGGAAAGTTTTTTGTCTTAAGGGTGTATTAAAATCCTGATTTTAATAATTAAAAATAAAAATTAAGAAAATATATGTTCTCCCAGTTATTTAACCCTGTAAGACCCACTGTTGCAGAATTACAACAATTTTTTTTATCCCCCAAAACCCCCCCCCCTTTTTTTTTTTTTTTTTGGTTCAACCACATTAACATACTCGTTTGGTCCTATTGTTCGGTCTCAGAATGCTATTGGGTCATACATTTGTATATAAGGCCTGCCATCGGGTCAAGAAGTCACACAACCTTCAGATTTTTGAGAGAGCATCATCCCCTCGATTTACTGGACTGGATTTATCTGATTGAAGTAAGTAAAATGCTTTAAATATTTTTTTTTGTGTTTATTACAGTGTCTAGAACATGTCCATATGTAGTCATTGTGGAAAATGTGCCTTACATTTTATTTAGAGCTTGTTTTGTAATTGTTGCAATATTACAACATTGGGTGAATGTGGTAGTCAAAACAACCCTGTTTTGAGAGGAACGTCTTGAGAGGAACTTCAATTTAAATTTTCCAGATATAACTTTAAACTACACATGATTTACACATTCTAGCCTGATATTAGATTACATATTATTGTATTAGAAACTAGTGTGCAAAGATATATTTCCATATCTAATCATTTTCTTTTACTTATAATGATTTCTAACCACCTTCAACACTTAGTATTTTCCCCTTATCACAGAAAGCAGGACTTTCTAACAAATAAATTCTGTTTGTGCATGTCTGCCCTTTGTCTTGGCTATCGATAAGAAAATGTTCCTATCAATTCATAGTCAAAGCAGTTGTGGGGGATGCTTGGGGGAGGGCATTTTTCCATTGTTCTGGAACAGGTGTTGATGTTCAGGAATGTAAGGTGTTGTTGTAAATTGGAGGCTACCTGCATACCTATTAGTATGATAATCAGAGTTTACAATTGGTCAGCTATACACTATTGTGTGACCAGTTAAATGTGTGAATAGGTTACTTCAGTGCAATGTGTAAACGCTTCATATTGAAATCAATCTCCCCACCATCCCCTCTTTTTCTGCAGGTTATCTAGAATCTAATAAGAATGTGTGCTGTTTATATATACATTTGTTTCAATCTTATTTTTTCCATTTCAGAATGCCACCAGCAAGGAGAGATCTTCGGTACAATGTGCAGGATGTGATTGGGATTGTCCAAAATGGAGAGAGTGATGTGGACAGAGTTCGACGACACTGATGCGAGTGACGAGGACTCGGATAATGATGCCTGTGTGGACAAAGAAAACCAAGAACCTGATTGCCCAGCCAATGTGGACATTGAGCCCCAATCAAATGAACACATCAAGCCCCGTGACAGATATCACTGGCAAAAAAAAGGATTTTATCAGTCCCAATACTGAGCAGCAAGTGTGATGTTCGCCTCTGTTTTTCAGAGGACAAGAACTGTTTCTGGGACTATCACTGTAAATAAATGTCAAAGTTCTAGTTGTTGCAATAAATGACTGTTCATAACAACATGACTGAGATTATTTTTCATGTTATACTGTTCTGGGACAAAAGCAAAACCCTGCAAATGAATCCTTAGTTCTGTATTGTTGTTCAGACAATGAGTACAAATACAGGAGATTCTGCTCCCCATTGAGCCCAACGTTGCAATATTACAACATTTCTGTAAAAACTTACAAAAACATTTTTTTTTAAAAAAACACCTCATTTTTAGCATCAAAGGCCTCCTACAACAACATCTTAATAGTTGAAAAATTTTTTTTTAGTGTTTTTCTATATTTGGGTTTTACAGGGTTAAGGTGGGCCACTTGTAGAAGTGGGTGGGCCCAGGCCCGTTAGGCCCACCCATAACGCCATGCCTGATGGATGGATGGACAGATGCATAAATAAATAAATGACTGAATAAATGAAAGTGTTCCACTGCTAAAATAAAAAAAATTGAACACAAAGAAGTGTTAACTGTTTATTCAGGTCCAAATGCTCTGTAATCATGGTAATGGGGTCCTTTAGCGAGATGGTTCCCCAACGACGGATCACACTCATTCCAGTCCAGGCACCCCCCCTCCCAAAGCAGAAAAGCTAGGGGAAACACTGCTGACACTATAAAGGTATCTGTATGTTTACACACACATACTGTCTGCATATATATGTGTGTGTATGTGTGTTGCACTCCAGACCTGAGCAGCTGTGTTTATCCTTCATTATGAACTGCCTGCCTGTCTTTGTACTGCTGATCTCTTGAGTGAAATCACTGCAAGACAAGATCTCACACATTCAACACACACCTGGGGCTTCCATCAGCTGTGCAGTCAATTTGCAGATTTTGGCAGGCGGTACACAATGGCGCAGTGTCCGCAGCCACACAAGTACAGTAGAAAGGGCTGGGCAACAGATTTGAAAAGCTGCTCCAATACAGTCAGCCAGGTTATTATACAGGATTCAACGTTCATGTTTGTTTTTTTTTCACTTGTCCAGTCGAAAATCAACTTGTACAAATTGTTTTGTTTAATATCACCTATCAAATAATAATCTAATCTATAAAGCATCTATAAAATGTCAGAAAATTGTGAAAAATATCCATCCCAGTTTCTCAAAGTCCAGGGTGATGTCTTCCTATGTCTGGTTTTCAGTCTGAAACCCAAAGATATTCAGTTTTACATGATAATTAACAGAGAAAAACAGGAAATCTTCATATTTGTTTGTTAGGCTGAAAACAGCATTTTCTGCCATTTTTGCATGATAATGACTAACCACCAACCAATTATCAAAATAGTTTGACAGTTTTTTTCATTATTTTTTTTACCATTTGCCCAGTCAGGCAAGAGTTCCCAGATTTAGTAGCCTGACAGGGCATTTTATTTGCCCTGGGCGTGTGGGCAATCCTTATTGTTGAGCTGTTTTATATTAATTTCTTCTATTACATTTTAACTCAATTTTAAGTCTCTTCACATCTTTTTTTCCACTTGTACTGTAGAATACATCCTGATTTTATAGTTCATTCCTAAGCTTCATTCCTAATTCGACTTTTCTAGTCTTTTTCAGCAATGTTTGGCTACTTATTTATTGGAAGTGTTATAAGTAAAGTGTTAAGTTGCCTGATATAACCTAATGTGTGTGTGGGCAGTAGTAGCTAGGCTTGGAAGGTATCAAGATATTATGGTTACTGCAGTATTGATAAATGATAAATGATAAATTGTGAGTATGGTCTGCAGTGGAGTAGAGTTGAGTTGAACTTTTTTACACAAGTACATCATTTCATGTACCCCTTTAAAATGTTAGGAAGGTATGTCTAGTAGTAGCATAGTGGTGGACACACACACACACACACACACACACACACACACACACACACACACACACACACACATCCCAATAAAGCAGAGTCAACAGTAGTCAGATTAGGGGGCTTTTAAAGAGGACGGCAGCACAGACAGAATCACACCATCTGAAAAACTGCTGCTACCAAATTCTGCTCTTCAGCCAGGCAGCAAAGTTCATCCAATTCACATTTTTAATATTTAAATAAAAGCACGAGATTGAGATCCGAGTTTCAGCTCTGAAAGAGATAATGAAGAGTGAATGCTGAGCAAGATAAATGTAGTGTCTGCTCAGATTTGAAGTAATTTGCTTGGAGAATGGTCTGACTCAGACTGTATGGTACTGGCTGGTTCCACTTCAGTTTAATCTTGCTTTAAAAAGGCAGGTCACCCCCATATTCAGTCTACATATTTTTCCTCTGGCCTTTAGTGATGTTTCTTTGTGTGAGTTGCAGAGTTTTAGAGATATCGGCTGTAGAGATGTCTGCCTTCTCTACAATATAACAGGACTAAATGGCGCTCAGCATGTAGCGCTCAAAGCACCAAAAATTTAAATTTAAAGATTCACATTTAAAAAAGTCCAAACCAGTGTCTCTGTCCAAGAATACTGATCCAGTTACTCAAGATGATTCATGTAGTCCACTTTGCGCACTGTATACTCTTTTGCACAGTGCGTGGATTTCAGCAGGGTAGTACTCTGTCTCAAACTGTCTCAAATTGAGGACGGCCATTGTGCCCTTACTGAAAATGCTGATCACAGCTTCTTCTTTGTGGGTGAAATGAAGTTGGGCAGGAGCTTTACTGGCATCTGCCAAAACATCTATTAGCTTGTTTATTCATTTGTGTTCCATCGCACTTCATTCAACATGAACGTCCTTTTTATTTTGTTTGCTTCTGTTTGCTCTCTGTTTTTCGGGAGGTTAAAAATACGCCATTTCCCGTAGATTCTACTGCAGAAAGAAAGTAATTGTAATTGCATCAAATTGAAGCCGAGGGTATTTGGGGAAAAATTAAAAGCAGGCTTGCCGTCACCTGTGAGCAGCTTATTAAATTATCATGGCAGGATGTTGTCATGTTCATGTGTGGTTACTTATGTGGGTTGATTTTCACACCCGAACAACATTTTACAAAATGACATCTGCTGATGTTTCCTGCTGGCTGAACACAGCCCTGACAGACCGTCTTATCTGCCATCTGTTGTGTGACTGACAAGCTAAACAAATCCTGAAACACGCCTTGCTTTTGCTTTAGGCTCAAATAAATAGTTTGGTCCCTCGGTTCAGGGTTTGACTTCTGCTCTGATCATAGCTGAGCCTGTCTCTCTCTGCCTCTCCTCGTCTCACTCACTTATCCTCATTAGATTTCACAAGTCACAAGTTGCACAAATCAGCTCTGTAGCAGTGAAAGGATCACCTGTCATCCTCCTCATACCTCTGAATTAACTGAATCTCCAAACACCAGGACATCAGACAGCGACAGGGCTGAACAGACCGGACACTGCAACTCTCTAAACCCATCTGACAGAATCAGATTAATGAGACGTTGGGAACGTTGTGTAACTGTGGCAAAAACTAACTAGACAGAAAGAAAAGTCGACTTTCATCTCACCCTTGAGCTTTTTTAAGTTAAGTGGTTCCTCTCAGAGTTTAGGTCACACTTCAAGCCACTGGTCGAACACCTGAAGGTGACCTCAGCTCCCCTAATATGTCTCTAGCAAGACTTAGTCACAAATAACACTGAGTTTGTCTGGACTTTACATAATGAGGCTGAAGGGGGCTGTGCTGTGTGGCTGGACAGTCACATCCACCAAACCACTGAGGCCACCACAGCGGTCAGCAGAAAAGGTTGTTATGTAACTGTGCTGGTTTTCCTTGTCTCTCTGCATCTCGCCCAAAGAAAAAAATAATTAGTATGTCTAGAGCAGTGCTCAGCTTAATTAATGACTTGACGTGGAATCTGGTTGTACTGGTTGTTCTTGCTGCTCTGGTACAGGTTATTAATGCTGTTGACGGTGTGGATCCACTCATTATGTCAGGGTTATAGACAGGGCTGGGTATTGATACGCTATACCTCTTAAGGTATTGATTGAAATAACCCAGTAGTAGTATTGAAACTTCTCCAATGAAACAATACCTGCATTCAATCCGGTCTGTACCCAGATCCAGAAAAAAATGACTTTTTATATGGTTTTCTTTGCAGCCAATTGGAGTTGGGAGGTACATTAAAATTTTCCAAGCAGCCATCGTCAGGTTATCAATTGGCGATTGGCAATATCTTCGAATCCCCCCGTCCTCTCGGGTCTCAGCTGGGAGATGTGTGCAAGTGGTGAATTCACTACATTATGGATACTGTGTCCAATAAACAAAATAAACTTACGAAGTGTCAAGAAATTAAATATTTTCAGTTATTTTCCTTTTTAAACAGAGAAATACAACCGTATACCTTCAGAATTCAAGTTACTCTCTTTTTCCAAACTTAAGACGAGCTTAATTGGCTCGTTAAATCCTCGGAAAATTCACTTCATTCAAACTCGATAGAAAAACATGAAAAACTCACCGAAACCATATTTATTAGTCTGCCCACGTTTCCAACAACCACCGACACTGGTTTGGTCGAATGAAATCCTTAATTCATTACGTGAAAACAGTGTAAAGAGTCTAATTCTGCAGGCTGTGTACCTCTCACTCCTCACCCAGCTTAGAGCACTCATGGTCGGCTGAGTGGGTATGTACTGTGCCGCTGGGTGAGAGCGTGAAGCAGACCACACCACTCTGCAGACTATTACATTAGCAAAATAAAATGACAAATATCACTCCAAAAAAGCGACCGGCGATGGATTCAGCCCATTGTCGATAGATGATATATTCATCCAGTCACCCTACAGCTATCCATAAACCCAAACCCAAATTTATATATATAAATATATATTATATATGGAAAAGTTGCAACCTCCCCCTCTGAAAACACCCTCAGTCTTCAGTTCCACTGTTTACTGAAGGTGATTAAATGACGTGATTTAGTACGAAAAAGCTCATAATGTCATTTTTCACTACGGTGTTGTAGGTAGTGTTTTTGGCAGCTTATATGACAAAAATTGCCGAATCTGTATGTGGAAAAGTCACAACCTGGTCAGTCCTCTCTGGCAATGAAAGCTGTGGAGGTCCTGCTGGTCCTGCAGCAGGAAAAAAAGATCATAGATCTCAATGCATAGACCATGTGTCTGGTTATTGATGACAACTTAAAGTATCTACAACAAAAAGCTCAGGACTCTTTTCTGTGCTTTAATACACTGGGAATGATTTTAAATTGATGGGCACTCTCAGGGGCTATAGTGGAAAAACTGATGCTTTGGGGTGCTAGAGGAGCTAGAGATTAAAAAAAGGTCTATAATGCTGTTGCTGTCGGTGGCAAAAACAAGCACTTTTGGTGCACATATTTTGATGGTGCGCAGTTGCCCAGAGGAAGTACATAATAGCTTAGCTTGACTTCTGCCAGCTCTCCCTCGATACAGGACTAGTGTCAAAAATTGTCGTCCCTGTTAGTCACTTCAACACAAAAAGCATGGGAAAATAGGCTTGAGGTTGAAAAATACCAAAGTTACCCTGTAAATCTGGACTTTGGAGCCAAACCCTTTCACTTTTTCAGCAGCTGGAAAACAAGAGAAGGGAATTTCTTTTCGCTTGAGTTTTGATGCACCATTAAGGTGGCAAGTATTTTCAGATGTTTGAAATTTCTGAAATTTTCTGGTGCAAACTGGCAGCAGTTTAGCTGAGATCAAAGATGAGGTTATTAAATTAGTTCTCACTGATGGGGTAATCAGATGGTGCAGCTTTTTCCCACAGCCGCTGAGACCTAAAATAAATCCCTGGCAGCAGTGCCCTCTGACTTGGCCTCATCAGAAAACTATTGATAGTGGTGGTGGATGGGAAGCTAGAGAAGGATCACGTCCTTTTTGCAGCACTAGTGACTCCTATTGACCGGCCTTCTTCTGACCAAGAGTAGCGAGAAGAAGCAACAAAAACATAGGAAGAAAAGTGTATGCAGGAAAGGGTACCCTGATGTAGCCTTCATAGAGTACTATTTTGGCGCTTGTCAACCAATTCACACACAAAGGGTAAGACATCTGAGTTCAGTGTGCAGACAGGAGGAGCCAGGGATCAAACCATCACACTGTGATCAGTGGACAACCTGCTCTACCTCCTGAGCCGCAGCCATCCAACATGTAGTCAGTCGAAACACATCTGAAGTTGAGACTCTGATGCTGATACCAGGTGTGAACTGCAGTCCATCTCAACTTGATGTAAGCGCGGTCTTCTTGATAGATCTGGTTACAAGAAACTAGGTTTGAATAGGCTGTAGCTGCATAGACAACCAAGCTGAGCTGAATCTGTAGTCCACAGAATGTGTGCTGACACATCGTTGGATTTGTCTGTCAGGCGTTCCCCAGCAAGCTGAGTGGTCTGATGACTTCTTAATGCCTTTTATATGGCTGGAAAGATCCAAGCCATGAAAGAATGTCTACTTGCTGTCAACAAGCCTCTCGCTTCTCACACTTCTCATTGTCGTTCCACACCTCACGGTTGAAGGAAAATTCGTTTTTCCACTTCCACTAACACGAAAAACACTCCCACCAGCTTCTGCAGGTGGTTTTAATTGCTGTTCATTCAGCCAACCTGGGCTGCGTTTCCACAACTGCTGTGCCATCTGGGGTTTTTCACTTTTCAGGTGTTCTACAACCTCTCGCACAACTCCCAGAAGGATCAAACGCTTCCAGTCATTGTGCCTGTAGTTACATAACTGACTGTACAAACTCATGAAAAATTCAGCCTTCAGTTGTTCTGCTAAATGCTTAACTAATGTGAGTCCTGTGGATTGAAGTCAAGCTCTTTGTCATATGCACAACAGTTAGCATGAAGCAGTCGTTGGCAATTAAGTTTTTGTTTTCTGGCTCCTTCCAACAGCGCTCATACAATATGTATGAAAGAAAATAACGCAAGTAGAATGAGAAAATGAGAAATCCTAACCCTAACTAAGACAACTAACTATATCTGTCTATCTGTCAGAAAATGGATGTAATACTTATCTAAAATAGATGTAATATTCCATCTAGATATAATTATCTATAATAGACGTAATCTGTCTTATAATAGAGTTGGCAATGAGTCCTTAACCCAGGTTAGGGAGTTCAAGTATCTCGGGGTCTTGTTCTTGAGTGAGGGGACAATAGAGCGTGAGATGGACCAGAGAATCGGAGCAGCGGGAGCAGTATTGGTCTTAACTCACCGTTGTGACAAAAAGGGAGCTGAGCCAGATTTCAAAGCTCTCAATCTAGTGGTCAGTCTTCATTCCTGCTCTCACCTATGGTCATGAAGCAGATACGAGCGTCAGAAATGGGTTTTCTCAGGAGGGTGGCTGGCATCTGCCTTAGGGATAAGATAAAAAGCTAAGTCATCCGTGAGGGAGAGAGGAGGTGATAAAATATTTGACTGACTGCTTAAAGTACTTCCTGATACTAGAGGTGAGTGCGACTGTGTGGTAGAGGCTGAGATTTTTTTCGGGAATCCTGTGTGACATGGAGTTTCCGTGGGATTCCCGCAGGGTGGGAGTCAATTTAACTTTTGATCACAGGACTGGGACGGGACAGGAAAAACAATCAACAGGAGCGGGCGGGAGCAGAAATCCAAATACAAATAGGGACGAGAATAGGGACTGGGATGGGACAGGAGCATTTTTGTGGGAGCGGGATCGGACAGGAATGAAAATCCACTCCTATGTACTCTGCGGTAGTCGTTCCGGCAGAGGGTCTTGGTCTTTTTGGAAACGAGAGACAGTGGTGGACTTCTTGAAACATGTGGGGACTACATCATTCATTTGAAGCATCTGCACACATCTGCCCTGGATATTACTAGTGGGCAGGGGTCCTGGAGCTGTTGTACCACCTCAGCCAGGAAGTTGTTCTCAGTGTGCATGGACAGTGTTTAGTTCGTCTAGGGGAGATGTAGACGTTATCTCACATATATGCATACAAGGTTAATCACTTAGTCAGTCATTGTCTCTTATCACATTGTTCCATAATTCTTATATACATAGATTTTGAATCTGTTTTGATGTTTTATTTAGGACCGATCCGAAAATTCCCAGCAGCCAATTATCATTATAATGGAATGCAGGCACAACAACCTCAGCAATAACACGTCTCACTTGCTATCAATAGCTCTGGTGTTCTCCTACGGTGAGCCGTGCTCCCTGGTGTTGACACAGTTGGTGTTTGTGCAGATGACACAGATGACTATCAAGGGCAGAACGAGTCCCTGAGGACGCCTGACGCTCTGTGTAGCCGCCAGTACAGTACGGAGGCACAGCACGTTCTCCGTAGTGGAAACTGCTGACCGCTGTAACCGAGAACACACACACACAAGTGAGATTTCACCAGTACAAACACTCATACGTGGGCAGTGACTGAGACACATCCGGAGATGGTAGAGGTTTCTGTAGAGTAGAGACTGAAGGGAGAGTGTAATAAACATTTGGACAGCATGTCCATTCATCTCTACAGAGTCTCTTTTCCTGGAAATGATTCATACTGCAAGAGGAAGAAAGGTATTTTTTAAAAGAAGCTTATTAGACACTAGTATACTGATGTATCTCAAAATAGGGCGCCTGCATTGGAAGGGTTACTTTTAAAACATATTCCATGACAGATTACTGAACACATGCCCTGACATGTCATTTGGAAGTTAAATAGTGTATTCCAGATACTTTTGGATTGGATTTGGTGTTTCAAAACAGGAGGAGAGGTGTTGCCAAACAACCGTATACCTAGCCCTTGTGGCTAATGTTAGCTTGTGTACTATTGTTGACAGATAATAAAGCTAAGACTCGTTTAACTTCTGCTTTAGTTTTTTCTCACTTTGAAGCATTACTTAAGCTTGTTGTTCCACTAAGTTCGTCTTCATTCTTTACCGCCACATGAAATCACGCAAGATCACGTTCTTCATGAGATCACACAAGATTGTGTTCCCTTTGATACGATAATCTTGGTAATATCCTGTGGTGTTTCATTATTTTCAAATCTTGTAGTGTGTGGGTATTTGAGATTCTGCTGATGTATATGGTGCAACCAGATTTTAAAATCTGTTAGGATTTTAAAACTCCTGTAGTGTGGAGGCAGCTTCATATTTGCTTTTTGGAATGATCTCACTGGAGAGACCATTTTACTGTTGAATTATGCAGGCCCCAAAGAATATAACGGGTCATATAATGGGTCATGTTAGTGACTAATGATCGATACGTATCAGCAATTCAGCCAAACTAATCAGCCACTTAGTTATTCAAACTAAACTAACTATTCAAACTACTACTACAATCTGTATAGTGTGCAACACCCTTTCCTTGAAGTTAGAGTCTCACTAGCATGACAGAGCAATCTAGCATGACAAAAAGGAGCTTCTTTAAAGGAGCAATATGTAGCAGGTGCACGTGCAAATATAAGTACAGCAGTCCAGATAACAAGTGGAGCCATAGACTGTATATGCAATCTATGATTTAAGCAAGTTGTTTCTCCCTGGCTCCTCCTTCCCAGACTAGGGGAAACTCAGGCAGGTTGCAAGAACACTGCAGGACTGCAAGACAAGTGCAAAACGAGTGCAAACATTGTAAATTGCCAGGTGGTGATGAGTCTTCCACCTTCTGCAGTAGAATCCACTTTTCTACAAGGAAGAAATTAGTTCCTACATGAAACTGCTCACAACAAGGTCTGTGGATTATTTTGAGAAACTGTGTCATGATTTCTGAAAAGAGACACTGGTTTTAAATTTTTCAAATGTATCTTTTGATGCTTTGAGCACCACAAAAAAGTGTCATTTAGTCCCATTAGACTGGAGAGAAGGCAAATATCTGTCCCTTTAAATACATAAGAACATTTTATTCTGTTTCTCCCCAGTCCTGTGTGTGCATGAGGCCCCTGCCTTAGATGTAAGTAAGATAACGTTTGTCGTCTAATTGAAAAGAAAGATTGCAGGTGTTTGCTAACACAGAATGTCTTCTTTTTGATTAGATTTTGTGTTTGTGTCAAATATGCTGAATTACAGAGCTTACAGAGTTTTCAGGGATAATGAAAAGGTTTGCTTCAGGCTGTGAAGTAGACTTTATTGTGGGAGCTGTCTTCCTTTAATCTCAGGTTTTTATTTCACTCATTCCTAGTTAATTTGTGTTTTTGTATCCTGGCATTTCAGACTTCAAAAAACGCACAATGTGTAAATAATATTTAAAGCAAACTAATGTTTCTGCCTCTAATTGTGACAGATTTCTTCACCTCAGACACGTAACACGTCTCAGAGTTTTCGTGTACAGCTGTGGCAGAAGAGTTGGACGCAGAAAGTAATAATTACGTGTTTGTGTCTGTTTTTGTCCTAGTTGGCGAGACGTCATTAACTGGAGAAGCCCCCCGAGAGGTAAGAATTTCAACATTTCAGCTTCTGCTCAAGCCTTTAAAACACCTGTTGATTGCATCTACAGCACAGCTCTGTTTTGAGTATTATTTTACGCCATAGCGGAGTTGATTGGAAGTAAAAAGGAAAAAAAAAGAGGTCTGAAATGTAGTGCTGACTGAAGCTTTGGTCTGTTGTCCAAACGCCTCCGCCCTCCTCTTTGGTTTTCTCAAGGACACAGAAGGTAAATGGAGAGTAATAGTGAGCTCTTTTTGGAGAGCCTTGAATAAATGACACCGCTTTGGTTAGCGGTAAGCTCACAAACTGGCCAGACGTTTTACTGTGTTGGAAGTTATCCTGTAAAGGAAATAGTGACAGGCCTTTCTCTCTCTCTCTCTCTAAACATATATATATATATATATATACACACAGTATATCTTTCCCTGGCTCCTTTGCCCACTTGCCGTCAGGAAAACTAACCAGGATCTTGTTTGTCGCTTTTATTAATCATTAATCCCTTTCATATCTTGGCTTGTGTAGTGAGTCTTGTCAAATAATAATGCATTTTTTCTTAACCTGCATGGGTGGGGCCATTAAAGTAATTTTCTGGGATTGTCAACGCTGTCTGGCACCCATTTATTTTGAATTTTTGCCATCTGTCAGAAGCTCATGGAAAGAGCAAGAGTGAGAGTGTGAACCTCTTTATTTAAAGTCTGTGTAAAAGAGTTCTCCTTCTAAACACATTAAACATGTTGAGAACATGCTGAAAATGTGAGAAGACGAATGAAAACCCATGAATGACAAGTTACAGGTGTACCTTCAGCCCAAATCAGCCCAGCAGTTCACTTCAGCTCACTTCAGTTCCAAGAACCCGACACACACCGGAGCACACGCCCCCACAGCGTTTCAGAGCAGAGAAAACTGCTCATTTTCTCATGATATTGAGACCTAATTTTATATACTTGATGACATTTTTTACATGTACAAGTACAGGATGTGAATTTGTTTTGGTGAATTTGATGGAACTACCATTAAATGATGGCATTTCGGGGGATTTTGACAGGTTTTTATGCACAACAAACATGACAACAAGCATCTGCACATATGTGAGTTTATAATATACAGTTAAGCCCAAAATTATTCATACCCCTGGCAAATTTTGCTTAAAATTACTTTTATTTAACCAGCAAGTTTTTTTTGGACCAGAAATGACACAGGCTTCTGCCAAAAGATAATAAGACGATGTACAAGAGGCATCATTGTGGAAAAAAAAATTTCTCAGCTTTTATTTACATTTGAACAAAAAGTGGCATGTCTGAAATTATTCATACCCTTTGCAAACTGTCAGTCTATGGGAAAAAAGTTCTGTACCATCCCAAATAGTCCAAGCTGTTCTAAAGCATCCTAATTACCCTGATTCATTGGGAACAGCAGTTTTAATCAACTCAACAGGTGAAAAACAGCAGCTCTTTGCAGTTGGTTTGTGAAGAGTCATGGCTAAGACAAAGGAGCTCACTGAGGACCTGCGGCTGCACATTGTGACTGCTCACAAGTCTGGAAAGGGCTATAAGGTCATATCTAAATGTTTCCAAGTTCCAGTGGCTACAGTGCAAAGTATTATTAAAAAATACAACACGTTCTGCACTGTGGAAAATCTCAGAGGACGTGGTCAGAAGTTAAAATTGACACCTGTGCTGGCCAGGAGGATAGTGAGAGAGGTGAAAAAGAATCCAAGGATCACCACCAAGGCCATCCTGGGGAATCTGGGCTGTGCAGGTGGCAATGTCTCAAAGCAGACCGTCCAACGGACACTGCACACTGCTGGGTTCCACGGACGCAGACCAAGGAGGACGCCACTTCTCCAAATAAGGCACACAAAAGCCCGCTTGGCCTTTGCAAATGCTCATCTGGACAAAGAAGAAGACTTCTGGTCTTCTGTTTTATGGTCAGATGAAACAAAAATTGAATTGTTTGGCCACAATGATGTATCCTTCATTTGGCATAAAACAGGAGAAGCCTTCAACCCTAAGAACTAGACTTGCACCGATTAATCGGCAACGCTCGGAATCGGGCTGGTTTTCACGTGACTGGCCTTGACCGGTGACCGG
The DNA here is from genome assembly GCF_056507025.1 of Lutjanus erythropterus. NCBI lineage: Eukaryota > Metazoa > Chordata > Actinopteri > Lutjaniformes > Lutjanidae > Lutjanus > Lutjanus erythropterus. Next base: position 39,802,018 of record NC_139319.1, on the reverse strand, counting down.
CCGGTCAGCGTCACAAATCCGGTTCTGTGCCCGTCATTGTCACACACATGTTCTGCACGATAGTCACGTCATGCGCGCAGCAGACAAACTGACCGTGACGTCAACACAGTGCTGATAACAGCTACACATTCTGACACACGTCTGCTCGAAGATGGTGTCAGCGACAGATTCCAAGAACAAGATAAAGAGAAGACAGACAGTCTACAACGAGACAGAGCAGCTGACAATGTCGCAAAACAGCCGTAAACTCTCTCGCACTTCAGGCTAATGCTAGCAAGCTAGCAGCAGACTGCTGTTCACAGAGGGACAGTTAAAATCTCACCTCCTGTTCTGGCTGAAGAATAAACAACCTGAGTTGATGTGTATCCTCAAACATTTTCTCATCCAGACTCGTTTAACTTCTGTGTTTGTTTTTCTCACGGCAAAGTTTTACTTCAAACTGTTGCACCACATTAGTCTCCGGTTTGTTTACATCCGCTTCCACAAAAGATCACGTGATATCGCGTCCCACGAAATCCCGCGAGATTATCTCGCGAGATCACGTTCACCCAATTCATAATCTTAATATAAAATTATAACAAGGCCTGGTTGTAATCTGCATGATTTTGGAGAAAGTATTAAATGAATATTTAATAGTCAGTGTCTTATTATGAACATATTAACAAGAAAAGTTGCAAAAATGTTTGTGAATGCTGTCTATTACAGTTCTTAGAAAGACTGAAAATCGGAACCGGCCAAAATCGGAATCGGTAGGTCAGACCCCTCAAAAATCGGAAATCGGAATCGGCTAAGAAAGTTGAAATCGGTGCAAGTCTACTAAGAACACCATCCCCACTGTCAAACATGGTGGTGGGAACCTAATACTTTGGGGGTGTTTTTCAGCCAATGGACCAGGGAACCTAATCACAGTAAACAGCACCATGAAAAAAGAGCAATACATTAAGATTCTCAACAACAACATCAGACAGTCTGCAGAGAAACTTGGCCTTGGGCACCAGTGGACATTTCAGCACGACAACGACCCAAAACACACAGCAAAAGTGGTGAAGAAATGGTTAGCGGACAAAATCATGAACATTCTGCAGTGGCCCAGCCAGAGTCCTGACTTGAATCCAATGGAAGACCCGTGGAGGGAGCTAAAGATCAGGGTGGTGGCAAGGAGACCCTCCAACCTGAATGAGTTGGAGCTCATCGCTAAAGATGAATGGGCAAAAATACCAGTGGAGACATGCAAAAAGCTGGTCAGCAATTATAGGAAGTGTTTGATTGCTGTAATAGCCAATAAAGGTTTTTTACGATTGATTATTGAGAAGGGTATGAATAATTTTGGACATGCCACTTTTTGTTGAAATGTAAATAAAAGCTGAGAAATTATTTTTTCCACAATGATGCCTCTTGTACATCATCTTATTATCTTTTGGGAGAAGCCTGTGTCATTTCCGGTCCAAAAAAAAACTTGCTGGTTGAATAAAAGTAATTTTAAGCAAAATTTGCCAGGGGTATGAATAATTTTGGGCTTAACTGTAGCTGTGGATGAATAGCTTATTGAAGGCAAACAGGGCTTCCCCCAGAAAAGTTGCTAGGCCCAGAGGCATGTATACTTTGATGGTGGCTGGCAGCCAACTGTCTTTTTGCCGGGGGCCCGGCGTGGGCAGGTGTGGGGCTGATCACGGTATTGGGTTCTCTGATAATATAATCGTGAATGAATTGAACCACTTTATTACCACTTTTGGTGGCTAAACCTTCTGAAAACTTTTTACATTCACTTTTCACTTTAATTTGTCGTTATCTTTCATTCTAACATCTTCTCAGCCTAACCTAGTGAAGCTCACTTTTAGTCAACTATACCAGCTCTATAGTAGGAGAACACCTGCTTACTTCACTGTCAGCCTTTCAGGATTTGAGAATTGAATGGCTTTTGCAGCACATGGCTGCACAGGCCACAGCTGCCATGCCTCATTTCCACTTTTCAAGAACTGTTGCCTTCCCATCTTTAGGCAAATTGACTTCTCAGATATTCCCGTTGGTTGCAGCAGAACCTGTTAGCTTACTCTGAGGACTGTTTTGTATTTAACAACTCATTTAATTTTTTTGGCTTCCTTATTCTCTCTCTCTCTGGTTCTTATTTCTTCCTTCTTTCCATCCCTAACGCCTCTCTGTGCTGGTCTTGTGTTTCGTTTATTCTCTCTGTGTCTCTGTAGTGTCGGTTTGTTCACTTCTAACTGTCAAGCAAACTTTGGCAGTTTTCCTAAAAACATATAGGCTCTCGTGTGCAACATTTTAGTGCGAACTAGTTGTTATGTGTCTTTGGTGTTGGAGAGTCTGATTCTGAGTTTTTCCTAGCCACTTTTGACTTGGTGCTTCAAGGATTCAGAGCAGCGTTGTACAGCAGCAGACCTGGTAAATTCTTGTTTGTGTGAATCCACCAGCCACGGTGTCCTCAGTAGACAAGTAAAATGATTTTCATGTGTGTTTACTGTGTTTTATCTGGGGACTTGATGCTTAATGTGTTGCGGGGACACAACGATCCATATTGAAAAAGGTGTGTCTCTTTCCCTGTCTTGTCTCTCAGTCTCACTGTCTCAGTCTTATCTTATCCTCTCAGTCTCCCTTTCTCTCTGTCAAATACTTTTAGAGCACCTCTCTTGTCCTCACAGTCCCAGTTTGGCAGATCTCCCAGGTCCAGGACTCGCGAGGTCAGCAGTAAAAAAACAAAAAAAACAAAAACACAATGCAGCTCTGCTTGCTGACGTGTTTCATAATGTGTCAAATACCTCTCAGAGGAGTGTTGCAGACTGAAGCGGGCGACAGTTTTCCTCATATCTGGGCACTTTATCCCTGTGTGGAACCATTTGAACCTTCACCAGGTTTAGTCGTGCCCAAGACTCTTGTGTGTATCTCTGATTACTGCTGTGGCTCATGCTAGCTGATGATACTGTGCTTTATATTTAGATAGGTATGTTGAGTGGTATTACACACAGCAAGATTTGGATTTTGCTACTTTGCTTGTCTTTCTGATACACATGCATTTGTATGTTTCATCAAGATTATAGACAGTGTATTAATTAGTGAGAAGTGAAGCCAGTGCACAAGTGACTTAAACCTGCATTCTTTCTAGTGGCCTGCAGGAAAAATGACAATGCTTCCCACTTGAATTATGACCTCGCTAAACAGTTTCCTAATGAGTTCATCATCTTAAAATAAAATATGCCCAACACACAAGGCTCATGAAACTCAGATTATACAGTGAAACTAGGCAGTGCTGATCACATACTAATTAAGATTCCATTGCATATTTCTTGGAAAATGTTTTCAAATTTTATTGTACTGTTTAGCTGTAATATGAGAAAGATTGTGACTTGGCAGGCAGCCATTTTTTTGTGCTGAACGGGGAAGCCAAAACCAAGCACCACCAAAGTTGCAATATGTCACCCACCAGCTCCACACTCTCGTCGGTACCACACATGCTCTGGTTGCAAAAGACAAGATGAGCAGCAGCCTTGTAGAGGCTGAAATGAGGCTGGGTGATACGGTCTAATAATGAAGCGTCTTCTTCAATGTTGAATTAAATCAAAGCTACGCAACTTTGAAAACATCACAGTATAAGCTGCCTCTTCTCTCAGGTATTGAGTAGAAAAGGTACACTGTTCTTTGCAGGAATTGCAAAGGTTTTCTCCATCAAGCCCTTGCAACCATATACAGTTATGCACTTAACATCTGCTGCCTGTTCTGATCCAAACCTTTGGTTTATGTTCTCAGGTTGTCCGCCTGTCCATATGTACATCCGTCCGTCCCATTATTGAGGGAATGTTTTCAAACTCGACACAAGTATCCACTTGGACACAGGGATGAACTGATTAGATTTGGGTGGTCAAAAGTCAAATTCATTGTGACCTCACATCTGTCCCATTCTTGGGACCGTGATATCTCAGTAACACCTGGAGGGAAATTCTTCAAATACGGTACAAGCGCCCACCTGGGCTCAAGGATGAACTGATAAGATTTTGGTGGTCAAAGGTCACTGTGTCACCGTGACCTCCCAAAATACGTTTTTTGGCTGTGACTCAAGAAATCATCTGTTGATTATGATGAAATTTCACACAAATCGTCATCTATCGTGATAACTTTCATTTTGCCAAGAAAATACACTTAATACTTTTTGATAAATTCCTTCACTACATGTGGTTTCAGTCTGGACAGACATGGATGTAAACTGCAACTTGATTGGCTGATGGAGGCTTACAACCAATCAAAGCATTGAGTGCTTCCACTTTTTTTTAAATGAATCTAATCTTGTTTTAAAAAAGTGTCACAGTTGCACTCAATAAGTTGATTTAGTGTAATTATCAACAAGGATTCCCACTGGAGCTGACAGCTCTGTGATTTGGACAGGTTCACCATTTTGAGTGCAAACGACAGCTAAGCCATCTGGCTAAGCTCCTAATGCTCCATTTATAAATTACACCACAATAGAAAGTGGATTAACAGCTGTTGATGTAATCCTTTAATGAGTTTCATAGTGCTTTCTGTGATTTAGTTTATCCTGTACTGATAGCAGAGTCCAAAAGTAATACACACCAGTGAACCGGCATGTTGGCCTCTGACATGTTGATATCAACTGACAATAAAGAAACTTAGTTGTAGGGAGATGAGTCACATCAATGTTTCTTCCTTTTCCCATTCTTTAAAGCTAGAATTACTGATTTCATGGCCTCTTGGGGGCAGCACAATAAGCCATAAACACAACATTGACGTATTGTCACCTTGTAAAGTTGAAAATGTTAGCAAACATCAAGTAGACACACAGCAACATTGCCATTTCATTCATTGGTGGTCACGTTTGTGTCCAACTGTAAGCTGTAAGCCCAGTGTTCACTTTTGGCTCTGTTTTGGTCTCTACCAATCCCTCAGGAAAAGATCTGGCTGTTGAGCTGCTAAATGCTAGACTGTGTTCACTGGCTAGTTGTTAGTTACTCATGAAAACTGAAAGCTGTGGAATGTAAAAGCCAAAATGTTACGCTGACAGATGTTAAAATTCCCTATGCAGCTGAGGGCAAATTTTAAGCACTTTACTTAATCGATCATTGATACCATTAACAATTACTTATAGTCAATTAATTAAAAAACTAAACGTTTTGCTTATACCAAACAATGCTAAATGCGTTTTTCCCCCAAATCAAAGTTTTATTTCACAGCAACAAATTATATTATTCTGATAAAGAGAACGATCTTTATTTGACCAATTAAACTTTACTTGTCATTATTTTTTTAAGATCAAATTTTTATTTATTCAAAATTAGAAGAGACAATACACAATGATAACAAGTATAACAAGGCACAGCCATTAACTGGGAAAAAACAATAGTGCGAAATGACAACGGGACAAAAACAGGGGAGGAAAAGGAAGGCCACCCCAGGGCACTCCAGGACCAAATGCTATAAACCAGGTTAGATGACTAGATCCGTTCCTTTAATTTTTCAGTCGCCGATGCCCACAGACCAGTATTGGACTCGCTGACGCCAATCACACGAGCAGTGGACAACTCCAAGTAAAGTATATCGAAAAATGTGAGAGACCAGTTGCTCATTGAGAGCCTGTCAGGGTTCAAAAAACTGTTCGAAAGTAAAGTAGTTTCTGATACAGGCAGTGTCAAAGAGAATATATCTGACAATTGAGAGGAGAACGTGTTCCAAAAACGAGCGACAGGCGGGTGTTCCCAGAACATATGGAGGAATGTCCAAGGAGCCCTCAGGGATCATGGGGTGTATCGGGAATCAGCCAGGAGACCCATGAAATGCAGTCTTCTCGGAGTAAGGTCAATTCTGCTTTATAAAAATTTAAGTATACCAGCATTAAACATGTTATGTGTAATATTTCTACGCTAAAATGTCTATGACTAGTAGTTTGAAAATCCCAAATGTTTACAACCATGTTCAACCCCCAGAGAAAACAGGAATTTTAATCAAGGTACATTTTAATTTGGTCGCCTGTTCACGTAACTTCTGGGCAAACACAGAATACATCAAAGCGTGAGGTAATTCTACTTCATGACATCGTCAAACCGTATCTTTTGTCATTGTTTTGATGTGTGAGTGACCCCTAGTGGCAGAAATTATGTTCTGTGCTTTTAAATAACCTGTCTCCAAAACATCACATGTCCTTTCTTTCTCTTTCTCTCTAGCTAACCTTTCCCGTAAGTCAGTCTCACATGACTCATGTCTGAGAGAGAAGTTGAAAGTGAAAGAGGTATCACGTGAAGTAGTCAAGGTGTCCATGAAACAAGACATAACAAGGAGTAAGGAAAAAAAATAAAAGACAGGACCGGGAATTCCTGAGAGTTTAGAGGGTGTCTGCAGAATACGGAAGGCTGAAAAGACAATTTGAGGTCTGACCAAAAAAAAATGCAAAGGAGCAGAAAGAGATATAAAAACTCATGACAGCTAAAACATTTACTGGAGTAGGGATGCTAAGGTCAAAACTTTCCACTGGTCAGTTTTTTTCTCTGTAAGTCCTTGGTTTATTTGTCTCCTTGTCTCTGTCTGCGCTGTAGATGTTCTATCCTTCTACTTCCAGTAAACACTCCTCTTTTTCTGTCTGTGGCAGTTTGTCATCTCTTATCCTCCTGCCTCCCTCTCCCCATCTCGCCCTCTCTCTGTCTTTTTACACGTCCTTCAGTAAGACAAGCTGTCCTCTGCTCTGCAGGGCATTAAAGAGACGTCAGCTTCTCCCTTCACCCTCATTTAAAGTCTCCTCATCTTCAGCCTTTGTTAAATGCCTCAACTTGCATCACGTTCCTGGACGCCTCGCCCTGTTGATGTCAGGCACCCGACTGTAATGTCACTCGTAGTGAGTTTTCACAGAAGGAACACGAGTTCAGTGGCTTGTTGGGATCTGCCTGCTCTTATTTTGTGAAGCAAACGCTGAACCCTTAAAAGATGGGTGCAGGTGAAGATCTGTGCCCGCACACCGTATCTCCTTTTTGCTTTCCCACATCCGCCTGGAGTCAGACACGTCTTACTCTGTCAAAGACAAATCAACACGCACGCAAAGCTGGCTTCAGTTTAGAGACTACTGGGCGAATCTGCAGGACAAAGGAGGTTTTGAATTATATTAAACACACTTTTGCTGCAGAGATGGGCAGCTGTTGGTACAGGCTGAGACATAAAAAGACTGTAGACGTCCAGCCAAAGTGATGGATTTCACAGAGGGTGGAAACAATAAAAGGCGTTCAGCTCTGGGAGAGTCTGTGGTGTAAATCATAAAAGACCGGGTACATCTGACATGGATAATGGTCTAATGATGTTCAACCCAGCCCTCCAGCATGTGACAGGCTGAACTTATTACAAGTTTATTCCTGTTAATCTTGTACAATGTGTTTAATTTGTTGTTTTTGAGGTTTTCAAGAAGTGATCAAATTCAGATGCGTAAAACAATTGTAACCAGTTTAGTTTTTTGGTGTACACTCATTCTTGAGAATTGGGACAAAACCATATTTCAGGTTTTGACTTTTAAAATATATTTTAAAAACTCAAACTCTTGGATATTAAACCTTGTAATTTAACCTTTGTAAAAATAAAAACTTGATTTTTAAACAAAGATGATTATAATAGCACATTTTGACAGCTATGTTATCAGTAGGTATCGTTAGTCTTAGATTTTGAAGGTTTTTAACACATTTTTAAATTGTTCAAAGTTGTAAATTCTTGTCTTGGACAAGGGTGTTTTCTGGCACAAAGCAAGTTAAGGGGGAAAAAAGTTATTCAGAGCATTTTATAAATCACATGTATCTCATATAAATTCTTAAAGAGCGTTGGTATTAATATTTCATGATAATTATTGAATTTTTATTTTACTAGCACATGATTTGTCCCAATTCTCAAGAGTGGGTGTTTAAGTTTGGTTGTGTTGCTATAAGAGAGACGATGGTAGACAGACATGAAGTTCACACTCTGTTTGACCTGGAGGAACACACACACATACAGATTTGCGCTGACCATGTGCATTGATATTAATCAAAAGAAGTCTTTCCAAGAACTGACGTGTGCTGATTTGTAGTCCCTCCAAACAGTTTTAATTATAAACAGACTGGGTGTTTCCCTGATAAATAACAGCTGTCTCCTCTGATGTGACTCATCAGCTCTGACAGCAGCCAGAGGAGGAGCTTGGTTTGTGTGTGTTTGTGTCTATGCCTGATCGCACATGTACTGTATTTAGTTTGTGTTTTATGGTCACATTTGATATGATTTGTTGGCCTCCGTTTGTAGTTGTGTTAAGATCTAAGAAAGAGTTCTGGTCTTGTCGCAGCGGTCGTATATCTTTCACTTATGGCCGTCATGTCTGCGTGCCATGGTTTGGTGGTTGACTTTGTGATCCGGTCCATGTGATGTGTCTTGTAATCATTAGGCTCATCCCAGTGAAATGCATACTGACCACATCTTGACCACATACACATGAGGGATGTTTGCAATTAGTCAGCTAAACGATTAAATGTTTCTACTTTCACTAGTGAACACCAGAAACACTAGACAGTTAAAATATTTACCAGTATTTTATTAATGTGCAACACTGGCTAAAGTAGTAATCTGTAATATATTTAATGTAATAAATCATAAAACGACCACAATATGTCATCAGAGATCAAGGAAACATGTTAAGTTGAAATTCTCAATTCACTGACAACCACAGTCCAGCCATGGTGTTTGAAATACTTTGACATTTCTATTCAGGGCCAGAATAACTGTTATTGTTTGCCTGTTTAATGTTAATCAGAGTTCAAATTCTTGCCGAAAGTTCGCTGAATGAGATAGTATCTTCTTAGGACTTATAAGAAATCATTAATAATCTTGTAGAAGGAGCAGATGTTTATAATGGTTAAATTGAGCAAAATGTTAATGGAGTTTGGCAGGCAGGAAGACAGGCAGCCACTTAACTTGAAGTTCAGCGTGTGTATTTTTCAAAGCAGTGGACTTGTATTGTCAGGATAACAGGCTGAACTTTACCTTGACAGACATTTGATGGTTATAAACAGCTGATCAGCTTACAGTGTAGAACTCGTTGTCACTTGTTATTGTCAATTATGATGTTATTCTCCTGCCGGGCTCCTGCGGGGCTCTTGCGGGGTTCCTGCAGGACTCCTGTGGGGTTCCTGCGGGGCTCCTGCAGGGCTCCTGTGCTTCTAACACTAGCTAATCTGCATAACTGCTAACGTCTGGATGCTGTGATTCTGTTCGGACTCAAAAGTTGATGCATTTAGTAAATTGTTGGATAATTCGCAATGTTCATAATGCAAGTGCCACACATTTCAGCAGCCTTTGTAATACAATTTATGTAATGTAATGACATTGATCATTTATAAGGAATGAAATCATGCTTGCATTAGATCTGTAGTCCTGCACATAACAAGCAGACACATGAAACAAAATTTAAAGTTCAGTACAGACTACTAGACTACGCTACTACTTCACTACAGACTGCTTTCTGAGTGTTTTGTTTCTTTTTGACTAGTTGACTTAAATATTTTGTGAAATCAAGGCGGTGATTTTGTGATTTATTTCTGCATACCATGTACAAAGGAGTGCCCACCTGTGAAAGCCTTGTAACCCTTTATTGGTAATTGCCTGGCGCCGGCGCTGGTACAAGCATATACACAAACATATAGGCCTACAGTCGAAGACACACTTACTGACACACATTCACTTTCAGCTCTGGTGGCCTGTGGGGCTTTTGTAGTGCTGAGAGGCCACAAACGACAGCTTTGTGTTCTGGGAGGCTGGGAAATTTGGACCGCAACACACACACACACTCTCCCTTTCACTTTCACACACACACACTTTGGCAGTGTCAAAGCCTGTGCTGCACAGTTCTGCCTGGCTCAATAGGCTGATTCATTAGAGCCTCCTCATGACACTAGAGGAGAAAATGGACTCGCAGTGAAGGGAGGACGAGGAGACGGGAGTGTTACGGCTCAGCATTCTGCTGCTGAAGTCTGACACGACCTGACAGTGGTCAGGTCAGTCTTAAAGGAAAAATCCCCCCTAAAATGCTTGCTTTTTTGTGTGTTGATGAGTAGTGTTGGTCCAAGCATTCTCGGGTACATTTTGTTGTTCATAGATGGATCTTTATCGTGTTAGATGAGTGTCATTCAAGGCCTCTGTGGGCATTAGCATCAACAACATTAGTTTCGTAAGTGTAGATTATATATCTGTATTTCCCAGTGTCAGCTGGGATATGCTCCAGCCCCCAACGACCCTGCATATGTGGTTATAGATAATAGATGTTTGGATATTTGTAGTGTGGGGAGGATGGAGGCAGCATGTCCACCACAACTACTAAAAAACATGATGTTGTCCCCCACAATAAATTATTTTGAGATAAATTATGTATTTGAAAGTAATTATATTTAATAGAAACCATCTCCACTTTTGAAATAATTCACACAGTAACACAACATTTTTTGAAGGTTTTTCTTTGTGCTCCCTCGATCCATCTGGCTAAGTGGTATGACCTGCATATGTCACTTTAGTCTGATGAAAGCAAGTGCTGTAGTGCCAGGCCTGTCAGTACGCGTACACTGAGTAGAGATGTACTGATCCACTTTTTTCAGTTATGATCCAATTCTGATATCTAAAATCAGATGTTTACCAATACCAATACTATACTGATATCAGCACTCTTTTTTCTTTATGTTTATGATTGTTTATTATTATTATTAATATTATTGTTGGTAGTAGGAGTAGTAGATGGAGTAGGAGTAATAGGAGTAGTAGTAAGGCTGAAACTGAACTACAGGAAAGGCTGTGTAGTTTGTGTAATGTCACTTTGTGCAAGTTAACTTTGTGTCCTCCAACCATTGTGGGGTGCTGTAGGATTCTGGCTTGTGACATTTACATGTGCAGCTGACATACTGAGAGATGATCCACCATTTGCATAATTTCCCATGATACATTGCTGAGATTTTAAATTTGTTATTTATGTTCCAAAATGTGAATGTTACTGTTACTGTAATGTAATGTTACTGTGGCTAGTACATTTACTCACTCCAGCTTTATCTTTATCCTTTCTCCGGATATTGGATTGTTTCGGCCCCATCCCTCATCGCAGGTTAAGTAATGTTTTTACTGCTGATCGTTCCTGTAGATGAAAGTACATAAGAAAAGAGTATTAGTGATGTGTAACACTAGTTTTTACTGTGAATAGAATGGAGTTTGGTTTAACAGTCTGCCAACTTGAAAGACCACCGGGACCAGAGGATATTTTAATGTTTATTGTGATCTGCGCCCCCTGAGTGTGGGTGCGATGTGTTGCCTCCTTTTCACTTGACCTTACCTAACCAGGCTTTCGGTCATACTTTAACTTTCAATGGGGACAAGCACTGCCTCAGGTTTCTTAATGGTGCAGATCATATCAGCGCTGTATTCACTTCTTCATCGCGTTTGTCTGCACTGGCTTGTCTCAAAGTGTTTTACATGCATTATATTTGTAGTGAAAGAAACTTGGAAGGATGACATGTGTTGTTCCTGATTGGCCCATGTGCCGTTTGTACCCTAGATCAGACAAATAAAACTACTTTATTTCAATCAAACAGCTTTTGATCTCTCCTTCAGTTCATTTCAGATCTTTCTTCTATTCTTTGCCCTAAATTGGGAACTTCACGCGATTGAAACACCAAGCAAGTAATAACAAACACTACAAATTATTCTCTGTCTTCATTGTAGCCCAGCTCTGCTTAGAGGGTCCAGATATATCATAGAGAATTTCATTGCTGGTGTCGTTATAGCTGTCATAAAAGTGTCCCATCAAAACATAATTTTGGCAATATTTTCCTCAGCAGATCCAAAAAATCCAAAATTTAGAGGGTACTGACAGCCATCATTACACATCATTATTCACACTGGAGCCACACAATGATTCACAAATATTTACACTCTTCAGTCATTCTGCCTCAGTGCATAAAAACTCTCTGAAAATGTCCAAATCCTTTTCTTTCCAATAGCTCATCTCAGATTAATTTCATTTGCTCTGCAGGAGAGGGTTTTTTTTTTTTTTTGTATTTTTTAAAGTTGTTTTTATCTAATATTATCATTACTGAATCTGGCACCAGGCAGTGGAAATGTGCTGTGGAGTGGAGTGGGTGTTGTAAGTAACGATGCTTGGCAGCGAGCTGTGTTTGTCTGGATCTTTCCCTCGCTGTCTCCGTTGGAGCCAGGCAGACTTAAAGCCGAGGCCTCCTGTCGACGAGGGGCTCTTGCAGCCCAAACCCGCCACCCCCCCTCCCTCGGATACGTGTGAGATTTACTTCGTGTCCTAACAGCTCCCTCTGGACAGCGCTGGGAGATTAGATTGAATTTTCAGATTTTTACGATCTGTTGTAGGTAGATGAGTTTTATGGTGTTGCTAAACCTGATTTCATTATCATGAAGCTACTGACGTGAGTATCACTAAATCTTGAAAACTGGGCCAAAACCATATTTTGAGGGGGGTTTGATTTTTACTCTTTAACTATGCTGAGAAAATGTATTTTGAAAGACCAAATTCTTGGCTATTAAAATGGTTCAACCTCCTAATGATGAATCTATTTATTGACGGACTTGACAAATGTTCCATTTTTTCATTTTACAGCATAGTCATAGTGAGTTAACTTGACATGCCAGATGGTTTGTTGCACAGAACCATATGGGAAGTTGTCCTTAGAAAGTGTTTGGAAAAGGGCAGGCACTTTCAAAAAAAACTTAGCAGGTGATTGGATAAACCATCAGTCTATAATGTCTGACTTCAATCAACTGCTTTTATTTCACTGAAGAAACAGTCTCCAGTTTTGATGGAAGTGATGCTACAGCAGTATCTACGCTAACCTCTTCAGGAGCCGCCATTGTTTCTTCGAGATGATTCGCTTTCATGGCCAGTAGTCCTTCCGAGGACGCTGATTGGCTGCACCACTTTTGGTGCAGACACAATGCATGACTTGAAGCCTGGCGAGATTGATTCTCATGTGATCTGGTGAATCCAGCTGCCTCTCACGATAAGAAGTGAGTGACCATTTTATTTTTTAAAAGTTGCTCAGTTCTCTTAATGCTAATCAAAATGCACATTTTAAAACCCATTTCTTATTCAGCTTTGATTTAGAAGAGAGACATGTTGGGATTGAGACACATCTGAGAGTAACATTATTTGATGAATTTGTCGAAATAATAAAAAGCTTTCTGGTGCTTGAGCAATATCCCTGCCTTTTATAAACCGGGAAGTGAGAAAGGGGTCCTTAGGGTATAGCTGATCCTTTTTGTGCCGGATTAAAATGTTTTTGTAAAAATCTGACACAGTTGATGGAAATCTGGGACACAACTTTAAGAGCCAACATTTTCATCAAAAAAATCAATTTAAAAGAAAAGATTATTATAACATCACATCTCTATGCCTTTGTTATATTGTAAGTTTGAGATTATAAAGGCTTTTTACGTGTTTTTAAATTGCTTGAAGTTGTGAATTCTTGTCTGGGACAAGGATTTTTTTTCTGGCACAGAGTAAGTTAAGTAATAAAGAAAAACTAAAGCAGCCAAAAACATTTCATGAATTACATATATTTCATGTATATCCTTTAAGAATACATTTTCACACACACACACAAATGGAATTAGAGTGTTGGTATTAATAACTTTTAAAGTTGTTTTGGTAGGACATGATTTGTTCCGATTCTCAAGAATGGGTGGTATATTTTTCTCCACGAAGGAAAGAAAAATCATAGGTGACCGACTGTTACCGATTATTACATTTCAAATGAAGTTAATCATGTTCCAGCTCTTACACGGTGAAGTTTGAGTCCCCATCACAGTGTGCGTGTTTACCATAATGAGCACCTCCTGACCTTGGGCCAGACATGGACTCATTAGCTGAAACACCATGTTTACCTCTGTCACATGGTGTTACAGTCAACATGGGGAATTAAACAGAAACCCCCTCCCCTATGCAAACAGGCCAAGAGTCTCCACACCCCACGCTGTGACGGGGGGAGGTCGCCTCAGGACTCGAGTGGACCGAATTCTGCGAATAAACAAGGAAAAATGAATCTGGATGATTAACAAAGCAGAGCGCTCTGGGCCATTTTGTCAGGTTTAGTTATTATGAAGTATGACATGTACCTATGAATTATTTATTAAATGTCACACTTTGTCAACATCTAGAACTATGAAATAAGAAACCTTATAGATTCCTGGAAGAGTTTAATAGATAATACATTAATTACGCAGCTCTACTATTTTCTCTGAATCTCTTACCGGTCTTGCATTATATCAGCCCATGCTGTGTGTTGCTACACAGGGACTTTATTAGGCCTGGCGGTCAGATCATGCAGTGGGTTGTGCATGCGTGTGTGTGAGTGAATGTGTGACCTATGTCTGCTCTGTTTGCAGCTAAGCTTGCATACCACAGTTTTTGTGCACATTTATGTTTCAATGCTCAAGGACCACTTGTGGTTGTGGTAATCACAATTTATGAAAAACCTTGAAAAACTCATTTTATTGACTGTTTTATTGACTGAGGCTCAAAATCTGATATCCATATTAAAGTTTTGCTTCATCTTAAATCAGAGCATCTGCAGATTAATTCCAGAACCAATATGTTATGATCCACTAAAGACATGATACCAGATGGATAAATCTCTGTTGTGTTAGCATTGCTGCCATCTGAACTGTAAGTGAGCATATTGGAGCGTTCAAGTTCCACTAGTAATTCTGAACTGAAGTCCACTTACTGGTGTGATCTTATCATCTCTGTGCCAAAACAATAACCTTGTGTATAACCACAACTTCCACTGTGGCATGTGACACAATTTTTGACGTAACATGCTGGCAAACAATGGAGCATCACGGTTTGGTCTGACAGGCTAGCTGCTAGCTAAAACTGAGGCAAGGCAAGCATTACAAGAAGAGGATACAAAATTGTTGGTGTTCCATAATTGAAGACAAAGTCAGATGTTTGGTAGGGTTTTGGTGTGCTCAAATTCTGTGAAAATAACTTTGTAGGTTTGTTGCTTGTAAAAAGCATCATCTCTATGAAAACATGTCAACAGCTGCAGAAGCACAGATGCTGGACGAGTCAGTTAGTGACAAGTGAGTGACTGTAGGGGTGTTTAATCACAGGGGCGGGGCAGGACACAGGGCTTATATTCACAGTTCTGGGCAGGTACATATTTGACTTTGAGGTAAATGGCAATATTGGTTTGGTTCAGGTTCTCAGCTTTGTGGGTGCGGGCAGGGCCGGTTTGCAAAATACGACCAATGCAGGACCAAATCCATATTTTGATTTTAAGCAATTTTCTGATTTTAGACAGCAGTTCATTAATTATACCCTGACAACATTTACATGTCATTTACATTTTCAAATTTTTCTTTGAAAAGTAGGGTATCAAGTGTGATATAACAGCCGGTAAGCTATGCTGTGTCATCTTTGAAGTGTTCCTTATTGGTCACGCATCAGATGTTGCAAGTCGGCAGGGATGGAGAGAAAAACAGTTACTGGGAAAATTGTGATTCTGCCTTTGAACTTTCCATACATGTATATAAGAGAACTTAAGACTAGAGGCCTATTATACTAAGCAAAAAATACATAATTTAAAACTTAAGATATTCTGGTTGCATCTGGCAGTTGTGGTGGCATTGCAGTAGGTGCTTCACCGACTATTGCCAGACAGACACATGCACTCTACTGAGTGCACTCAGGCTGGCTGATATCTCTTTACCAAAAGGACAGTCAGCCTCCTCCTGCATCATCTTCAGTGTTGCTGGATGCAGGCCTGTAGGCCGCTGCAGGTGAATCCTCACACCTCCTCTGTGTTTTTCAGGGTATTTGAGCTTGTGTCAGCGGTTACTTTGCTTCTCTATCCTCTCGTGTTTGCAGCATAAAGTAGAGTAGAAATGGTTTATTCATGCACAGAGCTGGAATCTGGGCAGAGGTATTTTGTCTTTTTAACCACTTGATTAGATTTTTTGGGCTTTTTCTTCTCTTTCAGTATAAAACATTCAGACAACTATTGTGTTGCTGTTTTATTCTTGTTGATGCTGCAGTTCTGTGGCTTTTTCTACAGCTCCAGGCTGCTTGCTTTGTTGTTTTTGGTTATGGAAAGCTACATATTTGTCATATGTAAGAGTGGAAAGAATCATGTATTGTGGCTCGATGGATCAAATGGTATTTTTCTTTTTAAAAAACTCCAACACTGACATTCAGCAGCAGGTTTTGTCTATCAGCTGCAGCAGCAGGATCATTCACACAGTTGTTGAGTCTTCACAGCTGAGTTGAGAAACATTATGTCAGGGTCAGTTAACGGGCGGATACTGACAACCAATCTGATGATTTATAATGTCTGAATCTCACTTTGGTATGCACAGATCATATGTGCAGACACAGAATTGCCAACCAGTATAGATTTACAACTTTCTAATAACTCCAGGGCTCATTCTGCTCTATGTGAGCTATATAATTAGCTGCCTATGAGTGCTTATTAACATAGAGTATGCACACACCATCTGCCTTGTGCAAAGTGCACCGCTCCATCTTCCTCCTGCCTCTCCTTAAAAGAGGTATTGTAGAAAGTTACAACTAGCAATCCCGCTCATAAATAATGTAGATGTGCTTCCCTTTTTAACCTGTGGAGACTGCAGAGCCCCTGCACATTTCACTCAAATATGTTCTAATGTTAGACCAGGCATCCAGCTCGGGTTGTGCTGCAGGAGGCCAGAGGGCGAGGGTTTATTCTGGGACAGGTATGCGCAGAGATGGAGGGAGGCCACGAGAGTGGACGAGGTGCTGGTTCTTGTGTTTAATGTGCTGTTAAAAGAGGTACTGCACACTTCAACATGTTTTTGAGCTATAAACTGTTACTTTATTACTGTACTGTGATGAAACACATCAATTCTGGTGGTAATAATTGACATTACTTTAAATGACTTTGTAAAACTTTTAGGAGTTGTAAATGACTCAAAATGCCACTCGCTTTCTTAAATAGATGATGACACTGTCCATCGAGATGCTGGACAGATCGTCCACTGAGCTCTCTACCATCATAACATCATAATTTTAAAGCACCTTTGATCTGATGGATATATATTTTAAGGAGCACCATCCAGAGAGCACAAAGGTATAGGATGTAATTATTATAATAGCATCTTGCGTCTGATTTACTTAAGGAAAAACAGCATGTGATCGCTTGCATATGTACGTGTCCCTGACTAATGGACCTGAAGCTTGTCCGAAGCTAATCTCAAATACTACTGGACCGATAAGCCTAATTTCTTTTGTGCACATTCAACACTGTATGCTGAAGGACCTCTTTGAGTCAAAGTTTTGGGAAAACCTTGGAAAAACTTCTTATGGCTCCACACTGGCAACAACTGCGGCCACGGACATTATGTTTTTGGGTCATCCCATTGTTGTGAATACAATATGTCTAGAACAGCGTGAGAGAATTTCTTTAAATTTGGTGCAAATGACCACTTGGACTCAAGGACGAACTGATTAGATTTTAAAATGTTGGTGATCACATAGGGGTTACATACTGATATCGAGCTAATGTGTGTCCTCTGATGGAACTGTGAGTGGGAGGCTAACAGACGACAGCGTGCTGGTAGGTTGCTGTTTCAATGAGTGCTGGCTTGAAAATGAAAAAGGAAAAACGTGATTGTTTGATCGATTAGGTCAAGTGTTTATTTTCTTCCTTTCATTGTCACCTTGCTGTAGAACACTGACAGGCACCTGCCCCTCTGGTGCCCCCATTTTCAAAAAAGTTCGGCAGATGTGCCCTTTTGGGATGCCTGTATGGTAGATAAAACCTGGTAAGGTGCCCTACAAGTTTTCCTTCTAGTGGACGAAATGTGGTAAAGTGCCATCCAGGTGCCCTACATGCTAGAAAATTATTTGGCCTCTAGACACCTTTAAACGGTTAAATAGTTACAGAGGCGTAGTAGTTGTTGCACTTTAAGTCACATAATAAAACAATATTAATCTAAATCAATTTGAACTGTTTCACCTCAAAAGTATAACGACTTTTGCTGCACTGGTGCCCCGCTGCCTGTGGGTGATACCCTATAAAATTTTTTTCACCCCAACTGCTGTCACTAAACATACTTTTGGCTACTTATAGTACAATAATATCTGATTTAATGTGATGAAGAAGTGAAATAATCATTTGGATGCTTGATGGTTGACTTTGAAAAGGAGTAGGCATGTGTGAGGTGTTTTTATATGAAAAGAACCAACAACAATTAGGTCATAAGACGATGCAGGACTACGCAGGTATGAGGTTTTTGAGCAAACACAAGCTATTATCTGTCAATTACAAATTATTCCAGACATCACTGGGAGTACCGTCTATTCCAGTGCAGCTTTAACACACCACAGCTACATAGTTTCCAGTGTGGGGGATTCACTGCTCTCAGCCCTGACGAGGGATTGATCCTCCCGTCCTGGCCGTAGTTTGACAAACATAAAACCACACTCACCGCACAGACGAGCAGAGCGAGCAGGGAATCCCTGCCACTTAGAGATTGACAGCTGGGTATACAGTAGCTTGGCCATAATCTCCCCCTCTCTTAGCTTGAATAATTGATTCTGAATTGATTTCGGCTCAGCTGGCTCACTCACTTCTTCTGCCGGCTTTGGACGCTGGCGTGTATTTTTGCTTCCTATAATTATTGTCTGCCTCCTTTCTGTGCTAGTCAGCAGTAAAGCCGAGCCTTTACCCTCCAAATGGAAGCGTCTGCGAGGAAGCAGCAATTAAAAATTCATTTGAGAATTGTTTGTTGCTCCGACTGACCATAAATTACACACCCCAACATGAGTGAAGTTAAATGTCCTCTGATGCCCGTTTTAATTCTTCTAAATAGAGTTCTGAGAAACCTAAGGCCCTGTGGAAAATGATTTTCCTCAATATCAATCTGGTACAAACCCACTAATGAAATGATGTCTTTAAAAGCCTGTAATGCGCAGAATGTTTTTTTTTTCCTCTGGCTAGAAAGCACATGATTAAAGGGACAGTTCACCCCAAAATCAAAAGTACATATTTTTCCAAGAACTGCTCTCTCTTAATAGAGAGAAAGTAGCTTCATGTCGGAACTACTTTCTCTCTTAATAGAGAGAAAGTAGTTCCGACATGAAACTGCTCACAGCAAGGTCTGTGGATTATCCCAAGTAACCAGGACATGATTTCCTGGAAAGAGACACTGGTTTTTAATTTGTCCGTGGAGAGAAGGCTGATATCTCAAAAACTCTGCAACTCACATCAAAACTAATCTAAATGGAAAAATAGCCCTACAGGCCCAGAGGAAAATATGTATTTTTGATTTTAGGATGAACCGTCTCTTTAATGCAGAAGTTTTTCTATGACATGGAGGGAAGAAAAGTGAAGACGCCTCCTTAGTTCGACTTTGCGTGGACAGCTGTGAAGTCAGTGAGTGAGCCTTTCACATGCTAATTTAATGTCATTCCCCTGGCCTCTTTTTATATCGCCCCAGTTAACAAATTGACTAGTTGTGACAACACTAAAACAAATTAACTATCTGTATCCTCTCACATCTGCCCAGCAGTTTTGTAGGAAATACAGGCCACCGGTAGAAAGAACCGTGGAGGCCAGTGACAGCATATTACAGTGATCAGCGATGTTGGACCGCTGCTTATAAGGAGACGGATGCAACTCATGGCTGATCTGAAAAAGATTCCTGGGTGATACGATCACAGGCGGACAGCCCTGAGTACAGGTCTGAACACACTTAGGAGGCATTTGAGATCTGATCGCTCAGACCAGATCTGGTCTTGCAGTGTGTCCTGGGCTTCACTGAAAGACCACCTATTTAAGTGATGTTCTTTAAGTACATCATTTGTTTCACTACAGTATATCTATACTCACAGTAACCCCAAACTCCCTTAAAAAAAATCAGGCTATTTTGTGAGTTGCTGAGGTAGGAGAAACTTTATAAACTGTGTGAAATGCTGTCTACTACAAATTATTAATTATTTAGCTCTTCTTGTAAATTCGGCAAGTGTTATACATTAAGTTATTTCTTTCTTTGTGGAAAAAGAGTTGTATCCGTTTGTCTCAGTGTGTTAATGGTTGCTACTGTTGGCCTGCCAATTATGAACAAATATACAATTTGTGTTTATTTGCATACAGAGTGGGGAAGTAAAACGACTAAGGTGAATTCTTACTCAGTTGTGCCTCTTTGTAAATTCGGCATCAAATGCAATACATTGCTTTGTTTCTTTCCTTATAAAAAGTCTTGTGTTGCTGCAGAGCAGACAGGAGAGAGGCTCTGTGGTGCGCTGGGATGCATAGTTATAAAATCCCAGCGCACCACAAAGCATGTCTCGTTCCTGGCTGCTGAAAGTAGCTTTTTTTTTCTTTTTTTTTTTTTTTTTTGCTTTATTGCTGAGAACGAGATGAGTCAATTGATACCAGTCTCATGTATGCACAGTATGAAGCTACACAAGGGAAACAAGGGAAACCAGCTTGTTTGGCTCTACCAGCTTGACTAAAGTTCATTAATATGTTTTGTCTTTGTTTAATTGGTACAAAAACCAACTTGTAAATGTGACAATTCACCGTTTTATGTTGCATTATGTGCCTGACTATTTCTACATGTTAATTACGTTCTTTAGGCTAAGCTAAGCTAACCACAGCAGGCTCTCCTCTCATATTAAGTGCAAAGGCATGACAGTGGTATCTGTCTTCTCTTTTCATTCTTGACAAGATGAATAAGCACATTTTTCAAAATACTGAATTACTCCTCCCTTAAAGGTTGAGGGCATGGTTTGGCAGAAATTTCTAAAAGCACAAAAAAAAAGATAACAAAATATCCAGTGTCTTGACATTTTATGCAAATCCCACTCTTTCTAAATACCAGCACCTCCCTCATGTCTTTGTTTCGGTCAAATTCTCCTCCAAACTCCTTTGTGTGGAGGGAGATTCCTCACATGAGGAGGTTGTTAAGCTGCTATCAGGGAAAGTGCTGCATGTCTTTTGGAGGAGTAATGTGGAGGGAGGGACCCTTTAGTGGAGGGAAAGAAGGAGAAGGCTCTCTTGTCAAACCTGGCTGAAAGAAACTCCGGCATTTTTTTTCTCTTTTTGTGCCTCTCCAAGGACTTTGGAAAATGTAGCAACAATGATGGAGAGGAGTTGAGTGGAGGAATTTAAATTAAAGGGGTAGTTCAACACAAAATCAAAATAATGTGTTTTCCTTCTGGCTTGTGGTGCTTTTTATCCATCTAAATTTTTTGGTGTGAGTTGCTGAGTTTTGGAGATTTTGGCCAAAGAGATGTCTTGCCTTCTCTCTGACGATATTTTTCTCAGTCTGTCAGTCTTAATTAATCCTGTCATAATCTTGTCAGTTGAAAAATGTAGTGATTGTTTTCATTATCAATCAATCTGTCAATCATTTTCTCCACTAATAGGTTAGTGGTTTGGTCCAGAAAGTGTCAATCCTTGTTTCGCAAAGCTCATGATAACATCCTCAAATGTCCTGTCATGACCAAAACCCAAAGATATTCAGTTTAGAAGTAAAGAAATCAGAAAATATTCACATTTAAGGAGCTGAAGTGAGAGAATTTTTGATTAATTATTTCCAAAAATCATAACACAGTTACTTAAAATATTCCACAGACCTTGTTGTTAGCAATTTCATGTAGAAACTACTTTCTTTCTGCAGTAGAATCTACCAGAAGTACTTTAGAATCTACTGGAACTACTGTCTTTTCTTCTAGAAAAAAGTAGTTCATACGTGAAACTGCTCTCAACAAGGTCTGGATTATCTTGAGTAACTGGGGCATGATTTTTGGAAATTTTTCACTTTTACTTTTTTGGTCCTTTGAGCACCACAAGCCGAGTGCCATTTAGTCCCATTACATTTGAGAGGAAAGACAGAAATATTTCAAAAATTGCAACTCACACCAAAATTATTTAGATGGAGAAGGCGGGAAATACGTATTTTTGATTTTGGGGTGAAAACCGTCCCTTTAAAGTAAAAGTTGAATGAAAGGAGGGAGTGGATACAAAGGTTTAGCAGGGACGGCAAGAGGTAAAGAATGGGGGAAAAAAAGGAGACGGAGGGAAAATAGCCAATAAGTTTTTTTAATTCTCAACTTTTACTTTTCGCTTCACTCTGATTCTGTTAGCCTCCAACTTTGGGCTAATGAATGAAACATCATGAAAGAAGAGGGAACGGAAAAAAAAAAAAAAAATCTTTGAAGGTCTTTTCCACAAAAGATCACTGAAGCACCCTGAGGGGAAAGGACCCTGTCATCCCGCTCCTGTGTTTGTGTGTGTGTGTGTGTGTGTGTGTGTGTGTGTGTGTGTGTGTGTGTGTGTGTGTGAATTTAAATCAGGGTCTGACCCTCCCCCCCTCCTCTCATCAGCACCCACTGAACAGTCCCCCCCATCCACCACCACCACCACCACCACCACCTTTTTCTGCACGCCGGGCCAGTCCTCTGCAGCTCGTGCAAGCAGAGAAGTTGTGTTTCCTATCAGCAGTGAGGGAAAGGGAGTATAAAAAAAAAAAGAAGGGAGATACTGTAGGAGGAGCGTGAGGGAAAGAGGGCAGCAACAGTTTTACACTGCATTCAGCTACAATGGGAGAGGCGTGTTGTTAGAGAGGCAGAGCCAGTGCAGGCTGAGGACTCGCTGCAGTGCAGGTGGATCACAACTGTCTGGTGAGGAGGAAGCTTCGGAGGCAGCGGTTTAACTCTGATTGGCTGATCCTGCAGGTTTGTAGAGCTGTTTCTTACCAACGCTGGCTGTCTGTTGCGTGGTTCGTGCCTGCGTGTGTCTGATATAATGGATGCTGTGTTCTCCACCATCGGGGCTGCTATCTCACTGTTGTAACACTCCCCCGAGCTGACAGTAGCAAGGAAGAGATCACGAATCTGGGCTTGCATTTTTATTCATCTATTCATTTATTTATTTATTTTCACTGGCGTCTCATGCAGACAAGTTCAGGCAACATGAAAAACTGGGAGGAGAAGAAGACTTTCTGCTTTTCGTGCTAAATGAAATAGCAGAGGCCCTCTTCCCTCCTTTCAGATGGGCTCTTTTTACTACGGAGAAGAATAGAGCTGAGGGCTGTGAATGGGCCTGAGTTGGCTTTCTGTGTGCAGAGGAGAGGTGCCGCCCTCTCAAGTGTCAGCATGCTTAGTGGGTTGGTGGTGGGGGGGGTTGTGTTCATGTGCTTGGCTGGGTTTAATGCCTTGATAAGAGAGGACATATTACCTGTGTTGTAAAAGTTGTCTTATAAGTATTTCTAATGTTTCTTCCTGTGATGTGGCATTACAGCCGCAAGGGAAAGGCAGAGCGATGCTTCAGTCTCCGTCCGTCTTTTCATCGGTGTCTGTTTACTATTGACCGAGCGGTGATAAGGAGCCGTGAGGAGCTGCTCGTTTCTATTCCTGGCTGTTGTTTTGAGGGTGTTCCTGTGAAAGGGGCCCTTTCATGCTCAGATAACTGACTGAGTGATGTGAGAAGCTCTTATTTGTTTGCCAGCCATGAATCTGCTGCCTACAGTCGCTTTACTTTATTCAATTTTATGTAGCGCTTAAGGCGTTTTGCGTGATTCCAGGCCTCAAAGTTAGGGAGCATTTTGTTCTTGTTTTCTTTTTCTTCTTAACCCTCTGCAAAGGAACTACCAGAAATATCTGCACAGCATTTCAGCTCAGGGGTTTTTGATTTTGAATTTGGCTACAAATTATTTTGTAATCGTCTTTTGGATTAGCAAGTGAAGTATGGAGATTTATGGCCAAGTTGAATCTTGTTTGCGGTGCTTCTGAGGTTCTACTTGCACAAAAAGCTACAATATGAAGCTGGATTTAAAGTTTTGTGTTGAATCTACGCCACAGGTACGGTGTAGCCTGTCATGTACCTCACCAGACATGTAACGATACGTTGCAGCAACACAGCTCAGTTTCAGTCACCATTGTTTGAAGTATGCAAAGACATGCAACACAGTGGCATAGTAATCCCACTGCCAATTAGGGTTTTGGTGGTGTAATAGCAGAGCTGTGTATCTCTGTTTTATACTCACTTTGACCTGGCATGTCAGCCCTGCACAGCCAGCATTATACTCAGGCCACCCCGTTGAGGGCGTGTCTTTTTGCTTACATGGATGAAAAAGAGCAAATAAACATAAAATTTCCTATAAAGTCTTCACAATAAAAGTCCCCTGTTATTTTTGTATTTAAATGCTTTTACTACAGAGCTGCAAGATCAGGAAGTGATGCGTTTTCATCAGCAATTACTTAACACGACTCTGATCAGCTGAAAGTGAACACGAAATGGTAAAATGAAACAGACACCTGAAAGTACACACAGCGACGCAGGGGAGAAACTAAACTGCAGACCGCAGACATTCAGTTAGAAGTTACAAAACTACTGAGTGCCAAACACACAGACACTTTTAAAATATAAATATAAATAGATAAACAGAACTCCCTATGCACAGCTAGGTCAGATCAGGTGCTGGTCGTTGCAGGAACATTTCAGGTAAAATCATCGACATAAACCAAGCACACTGAACTGAGTTACGGTGATTTTATTAGGAGCGAATAACGCATTTCGCCTGTGGCTTCTTTAGGTTTGCTCAACAGAATCAAATAAATATAAACAGATATATGAAATAGTAATCACAACTGTGCAGGACATGTGCATAAACAACAGAGAGCCTATGTAGAACTGTAAATCAGCTTTAAGACCATCTTGCAGTGCAATAAAATAAACCTCCACGCTGAACAGTATTAAGCTAACAAAGCTTCAAAATGTGTCATGTCTTTAGAGAAATGACTCTCCAGCATGTGGATATTTGCTCACAAGAAACAGCACTTTTTGGTTTGCCTCACTCCCTGTCATTGAACTGTTCTTTCTGACAAACACAGCTGAAATGTTTTCCCAGCCACTGGCAAATTGACTCTGACTTGCTGTCAAGTTTGTCTCGTCAGTGCAGATATAATGAAGTCTGATGGGTTCACATCAGTGACACAGACATCTGCGTCCATGCTGCCGCCTCCTGAAGGCATGGAGCTCCTTGCACGTTGTACACGCACTTTCCTCCTCTGTGGCATCATTATATTTTCTGTTGTCGCCACCAAGATGCACATGAATTTAAATTAGAGGTATTCTGAGAACATTATTAATTATAGCAGTCTATCAGTGGGATAGTACAGTGTCTAAAGAATGTAGAAAGATGATAGATAGAAATGGTTTTTGGTCAAACATATGAGGATGTTTGATCTTGTTCTTGCTGAAAAGTAGATTACATAATAGATTTGCTCACAAAGTGACCCTTCCTACATCCCACCCCTCTTCACTCCCTGCTCCAATGATAGTTGAGCAAGCTTGGTAACTCTGTCTCTTTCCTGCAACTATTAAACTTTCTATTTTCCTCTGAAAGTTTTTTTCTTTTTTCAGATATGACATCCATAGCTAGCCTAGACTAGCCATCGGCACAATTTAGAGTAAAAGGCTCTGAGCCACAGATGCAGGCTATGATGGACATTTTAGATGACAAAATATTAATATTCAGTGCACAGATACACATCTTTACAACTGGAGAAAGTATGAATCTATTTAGATCTAGGACAAGGATAAATGAAAATTAAAATGTTAAAAGACTAATCAACATTTATTTCCATATAATTTGTTGACATATAAGCCAAAGGGAGTCACTGGAAAGAAGCAAAATTTTGCTGACTCCTGAGCTAGATGGTTAGCATTTTGCTAGCATTGGTTAGATAATTAATATTTTACGAACACTAGCAAGTTTAAAATGTGACCTCGTGTGTTGCTTTTCCAGTACAAAGAAAAAGTTAACCTAGCCACCAAAAAATTATTGGAGCACAGAGCAAAAAGGGGTGGGACAAACTGACTAACCTTACACACAGGATAGTTTGTTACACAGAACCATCTGAGTAGTTGTCCTTGGAAACTGTTTGGAAAAGGGCAGGAACTTTCAAGGAACACTTGGCAGGTGACTGGATGAACCAGCTGTCTAACACGGGCTAACTTTATCCAATCAGATAAACAAATCACATTAACCAATAGGAGAGGGCAGAGGAGAAACACAACAACAGTCTGTAGTCTGAAGTAGCATGTCGCTTCCATGGACGCTTCTCACTGTTGTCACACCTTGAACCACGGCCGTAACTGCCAGTGGTCCCTCCTAGGATGCTGATTGGTTGCACCACTTTTGGTGTGGACACAAACAGATAACTTAAACCCTGGCAAGATGGATTTTCGGGTGATCTTGCAAACGTAACTAACATTATGACATTCTGCATGCAAATTCCTCAAAACCCTTGATTAAGCAACAAAATGTGCACATTGTTTAAAGTGCAAATTCAGTTGCTAGTAATCTTGCTGTGCAGACATTTTACCAAAGTGCAGTGTATTCTGCTTTGAGATTCAACTCTGTCTGCAGAGGAGACTTATATCTGCATACACATCCTGCTTCCATGGCGCTCGCTGCCATGGTGATGTCCTCGGTCCTCTCATGAATCCTGAAACGTCTAATCAAATATTTGTCGAGAGTTCTTTTGCACAGAAGTAATAAAACAGGACCCTTGCAACAGGCTTTGTTTGGTCTTCATCTTTTGGCCGTTCTCCGAGGTTTTCTCATTGTTTCAGGAATGACTGTGTGTGCCGGCCGGGCCCTTCAAGAAAATATTGCTGCTTCAGGCCGAATGATTTGCAGTCACGCTGGCCTTGATTTCCTCTCCTGAGGCGTTTGTGTATCCATCTGAATTCAACACTGCATGCCTGCTCTCGGGTCAAGGTTCTCGGATATATCTTTGCGGTAAATTAAAGCAGATTCCTGTCGCTTTTACATGTGACTTATTGCACTTCCACCTCGGACATGTAGTTCAGTAACATTTTTTAAAGTAGCCAGAAGAGGTTCCTTTTCCCCCCACGCTGAACGTGGAGCACTGCGGCGGTGAAGTATTGTCCCGGTGTCTCAATCAACCCCGGTGACCCGAGCACCTCTCCAGTTCCCCTCCTTATGTTTCCACTTTAGGTCGGATGATAGAGTGTGTGCGCGCATGTGTGTATGTGAGTGAATGAGTGTGTGTTTTACAAAGAGGAGACAGGAAGGAGTTGTCTTATCGTCCAAGAAATGGGTGTTACTCTTCTTTCTAACTTGTGTTGTAAATCACTGGTTTATGTAATGTGTGTGTGTGTGTGTGTGTGTGTGTGTGTGTGTGTGTGTGTGTGTGTTAAATGGCTTGGCTAGCCTGCCTGCGATTATGTCATACAGCATGGTTTCCAGCTGTCCGAGTCTGCTGCATTTAATTTAGTTTTAAAGAAAGTCATCCCCAACCGCAGTGTGTGTGTGTGTTTGTGTATGTGTGTGTGTGCGTGTGTGTGTGCGTGTGTGCGTGTGTTTGTAAACTGTATATATTTGTGTGTTTTTAGCTTGTGCCTAATTGTTTGTATAAAAGCACACACTCAAAAATCCCTGTGAAGCGTCACCTGTTGGCCCACAAAGAGAAGAAATCACTGCTGTCAGATTGTGGCTAATGAAAGAACTCTGAACCTTTTTTTTTCTTTCCTTTCGGTTCTTTTTGATGATTGTGATTCGGGTCTGATTGAACCCTGCAGTCCAGCTAAGTCAAACCAAATGTATTTGGGCTGGGTCCCACTGAGGAGCTTTACACGTGAGCTTTGACAAAAGGACTGCACACATTTCAGCTTTAACGCAGGTGCACACGCAGGGGCCCAAACTCACTGCGATCAGGTTTCTTTGCAGAAAGCAAAGCGAGAAAATTCCATCTCTGAACCAGTGATTTTTTTTACAGTCTAGATCTTTTTATTTAGTAAACACTGAGGTCTTTTAAAGTTTGGTATTCCCATGGGCCGATGCTATCTGATCTTCAATTTCCTCCAGATTTAAAATCATATCTAGCGGTTTGTAGACATAGGCTCTTTGACTCATTGTTGTCCTCTCCCACACATGGTTTAACGGTTGTGTTACTTAATCAGACTCCTGGAAACGCCTGGAAAAAAAAGGCTGTTATCAATACATCCATTGTATGTTCCTGATAGTAGGAGTGTAAATCACAAGTTTCGCCATGATTCTGTGGACAACAACACGATATTTGATCACAAGTCTGACATGATACAGTTTCAGTTGAGTTTGATTCAGCAGCCTGTAATTAATATGAGATGATATCATGTGCCCATTTTAAAGGGACAGTTCACCCCATATCAAAAATACATATTTTTCAACCGGCCTGTATTGCTGTTTATCCATTAAGATAATTTAGATGTGAGGTACTGAGTTTTGGAGATATTGGCGTAGAGTGAGAGAGTCTGCCTTCTCTCCAATATAATGTAACTAAATGGCACTAGACTTGTGGTGCTCAAAGCACTAAACACATACATTTGAAAAACTCAAAATAAGTGTCTATTCCCAAAAATTATGACCCGGTTAGTCAAGATAATCCACAGACCTTGTTGTGAGCAGTTTAACGTAGGAACTACTTTATTTCTAGCGCAGTTTGAATATTTAGGAAAGAGGTGCGCTTGGACAGAAGCTTTTGGGCTCATAGAATTTACTTTGGTTTGTCCATACCTGCAAATATCACTCATTTATTGTACAATCTGAGATGCCTGAACATTTTTATCTGCAGATATTACATGTTGTTTGCATCTGATCAGTGCAGTTTTTCTTCAGACTCCCTTTTGTCAAGGACAGCTTTCCTCCCTGTTTTGGCAGACGTGCTGAGTCATAGGGACTATCATGTGTCTTACACCAGTTTGGCTGTTTGAAGGGAGGAATTTCAGGGTATTTGTTGGCATCAAACTAACATCAGCTTTTTATTAGCACTAGTTAAGAATGCTGAGCCAACTAGTCGAGTAAGAAACCACCACTCGGCATCAAACTGAAGCCACTCTTGGTTTTCGGTAGCTGTGGTAAGTCAGGGAAACAGTTTGAAAGGTGTTTTATGAGTTTTTTTTATTGTGATGTTTAATGCCTCATTAACTTTCATATTAATTGCTAACAGATGCCAGGTAATAAGTGCTAATTTCCCAATTTCCTTGGATAAAGTCTTCAATAAACACCAGAGACGGGAACAAGTCACAAGTAAATCTCAAATGTTTGTATTCAAGTCCAAGTCCCACATCAAGACAGACAAGCAGTAAGTCAAGTCCCAAATCCTCCAAACTTTGAGTTTCGAGTCCTGAACAAGTGATTATGTGATCCTTGCCAAATCCATTTTAGTCTGAATGTGTCTTGATGTACTATTCTTTGTGCAGCTTCAAACATCTAAACAGAATGGAAGTTGTCATGTCTCTATGTGTACTTTTTCACCCAAAAGTTTTGCATACTGCAGTTTGTTTTTTGTTGACCACCTGTAATTGTACACAAATGAATTATCTTTATTCCCACCCCAAACGGAGCTTAGTAACGTAACGCATGCTGTTACTTGATTCTGGAAATCAAGGGAAATGGAATGACTTGTGGCACATTTTTTAAAATAATGTACTTTTTAATCCTTGGGTTTTGGGGAAAGGCTCTTGTCCAAGTGAAGTCACAAGTAATTGGTGTACAAGTCCAGTTTTGTCTTTTTTGGTTATGTCAAGTCAAGTTTAAAGTCATCAAATCAGTGACCTGAGTCTGACTCGAGTCCATGTGACTCAAATACACACTTCAGGTAAAGACTTGTGAAATTCTACATTCTCTGTAAAATGAAAAGGGGAAGTCTGTATTTTAAGCGGAAGGTGAGAATTTCAAAGTAAAGGAAGAACTTTTTTTGATGAACTGTCGGTTTGTTCCAGATGTGACATTTGTGTGTGGGGATTTGCAGCTGTGTAATGTGATGTGTGACAGGTTGAGGGGGTGTAAAAGGAGGAGTGAAGCACACAGGAAGGGTATTGCTTTGCCTCCTCACTCATATCAACCAACCAGCACAAACGCATATGAACAAACTTGCAGTACATCCCTGGAATACACTGCCAAACTTTACAGAACCTTGTTTGCTGAAGTCCAAAAACAATGACTTCATCATTCGGTGGGAAGCTTTTCTGTCCTGGCAAATATTGACTCTGGGGGTGAGGAGGCTGGGCACACAGCCTCCCAATTTCCCCTTAAATCCCTTCCTTTCTTTTTTCTTTCTATCATTTCTTTCCCTCCCTCCTTCTTAACCAAAACCTGGAAGTCATTTATGTAGTCAGGATGGGGTTTCTCCCATCCAGAGGAGGATATTTGAGTAGAGCCCAGTGAGGCGGGACTCCAGTTTGACGTCCCACACCTCCCATCAAGGGAATTGCATCAGAGTGAAGCTGAAGATCTCAGTGCTGGAACCAGCTGTGGGTTGATGTTTAGCTATAACCAAAACTAGTTACTAAAGCAAAGACTGTTTACCACAGTCACAATCTTTTTAACAATCACAGTCTCTCCCAAATCAAACAAAGTGCAAACAGGTGCTCAACTGTACATCAGTAGCATTGGTGTAGAGACTTTGTACAAGATAGTGTGAGGCCTGTGAGGGGAAATCGGGAATATACTGGCACAGTTCACCACTACAGTTTACTCTGAGCAAGCTGTATTGCATTGTAATATGGGGTTAACTAAAGCAAGTCAAGTGAAACTCAAGTGAAGTTTAGTGAAGAAGAAGAAGACTGACTTTATGGAAAGTTTTCTTTTAATGAGTTTAAGTGTTTGATATCTGTTATGTGTAAACATGATATTTCAATGGGCATTCCCCATTGTTTCATGTCTGTGCTGAGCTTCAAAGAATGGATTAAGTTATTTTCGAGGGAATCAAATCCAAATCATTCAAAGCACCATCTTTCAGTTCCAGCCTTTATTTTCATTCTGTTTCTGTTTTCCTGTTAATCTTGAACAAGGAGGGACTTACCGTTAGGCAAGGTTTGGCAATTGTCTTAGGCCCCAAGTTACAAGGGGGGCAGATGTTGCATGTGTAGGCCATTCTGGATGATGTTGTTGGTGTGCTGATGTCTTGTTGTTGTTTCTTCCTCTTCAATGTTTTTGCCTCTTAGTGTTGAGCCTAAGATGTTTCATATGTCTGCAGACCAATGTGGAGTGTCTGCTGCCACTGAAGACAATCCTGAGCAGCGTCTTCCTAGGTGGTGATGTCAGATGACTAAATTATGATACCAGTACCAATATCAATTACTCTGACATGCCAACTGGTTTGTAACACAGAAACATCTGGGAAATAAAAGTGCAGGCAGCTTGGTGTGGTGTACAGACTGTTAAAAAATAAAGCAAAGCTACCCCAGTTGGTTTAAAAAATAGTAGGAAGCTGAAGGATACTAAAAGACAATACCCACCCTAGCCACAGCCTGTTCACACTGCTCAGACTCTCTGTCTGGCAAGAGATACAGAAGTATCCAGACAATAGCTTTTTTTCGTTGAGGCTGTGAGTAAGTTTATTATTTTAGAATTCATTATTTATTTAAGGATCGAAAAGGGAGGAGACCAAGGAATGTGGAGGGCCCCATCCCAGTGTTTCCCATAGGCCCCAAAATGACTAAATCTGCCCCTGAATGAACTTGTTCCTCATCTGTAAGAATGACCTTCATTTACCCTTCATTCTTACATTTGTTACACAAACTGGATTAGAGGTATAAGATACTCTAGTATGCTTGTTTTTACTGTTATTGTACTGTCTCATCCTGATCTACCTAATCAGGTTTACTATAAAGTACACTATTTTGATACGTCTGTACTCTTTGAGGTGGTCTGTGCTTTTGTGCCTCAAAAGTGAGAATGTAAATGGATAAAATGAGGGAAAACAGATGAAGTATGTAATCCGTCCACAGTTAATAAAAGTGTTAAGATGTTAAGAGTTAAGATGTTTAAGTGTTTAGATACATGGATACAAAGCTCTTGATTGTGTTGAGCCGTAAAGCTCAAACATAACAAGTTTGAGGGAGTTCTGTGGGTCCACTCCCTAAAGCCTGCTAATCATTGTGGGCTTGAAGTTGGAGAACACAGCCCAGATTCCTCACGCATGACAGAGGACAGGGTCTAAAGAGGGAGCCTCCTGAGTTTGTGCGAGATGGAGCGACGTATCAATTTCACGGGTCGAGGGTCCCAACCCTGTAGATGAAACGAGTAGAAGTGCAGATTGAGAAGTGGGGCGGGTGGTCAAACAAGCCACATGCGCAGAAAAAGAACAGTTTTGGATACATGTAGGGAGAAATGGGCGATGGAGTGGGGAGCATGAGTCGGTGGGAGGAGATGTTATTAATCTCTGTTGTTTTCCTCTCATATTGTCATTTCCTTTGCAGCTGGTCCCGGGTTGAGAGGGAAAGAAAAACACAACTGAGGAGATCAGAAATCTAAACAGTGGTCCTGCCAGTGGGCTGGGTGTTCCCCACCACTGACACATCTGTAATAAAACACATTGTCTGATTTCATAATGTGCTGCTAATGAAGGTAAAGAGAAGGCCAGGCAGAAGAAGAATGCACAGATGTAATGCAGCCCTTATGTTAAATAAATCAGCATGAACCAAGGATTCACAAAGTCACAAACTGATATTAATGAAGATGGATTACCAATCTCTAGATATACATTCTTTATAAATCGTATTAAAACCTGGTCATGTATCTGCTTTGCTGTCTCAAGTGTCCCAACACTATGACCTGAAAACAACCTAAAACATGGACACACCATTTCACAGGCTAATTGGACAATTGGACATGTACGGACATTGTTTGAGACACCAGAGGACAGTGACAGGATTTTTTTTTTTTTTTTTTCTTTTTTTTTTTTTGTTCTTCTGTGTCAGGTTGTTGGAACTGAAGTGAGCTGAAGAGAACTGCTGGTCTGATTTTGATTGAGAGAGTCGCTCAAGGTATGTTCATAGCAAAACGTTGTGGAAGGGGAAGCAGTATCATTCATGTGATGCTTCACAGGGCTAATATAGTGTTCCACACTTCAGTACTACATAGTTTTAAGTCTTTACACATTTTCAGCAACTATTTTCTAACATGTATGATATGTTTATCTTCTAAACTCTGAATTCCCTTTACACACACTTAAACATTTCGCACCACTTGGTGTGACAAGAGTAGTTCCACAGATTTATTGCCCTGCGTTGGCCCTCGACTGAGATCTCCATCAACCCTCTTGTCTACTCTCAAGTCAGGTCATAGGAGTTTGACCTGACCGTCTGTGGGTCATGGCCCCATTAAAACACACTCCCAACAAGGGTTTTCCCACCTGACAGCAAGCCTCTTCTAGACCTTTACGCTCATGAACAATCATGTATGCACTCATACACACCAGAGACCATCTGGCACTGAGGGAGAGACATCTATGCCAAGTCTTCATATGGTTGGAATACCCATAGCATGTCGTGCCACTATCAGACCTCCCGTTTCTTAACAATAAAAGCCTTTAATGAAGAAAAACTTGTGCTTCTGGTCAAACTTTACCTTGATGACCAAAAGAAAAAATTTGAGGAGCCTCAGTTGATCTTATTTTAATATATGAGTTTTAATACAACACACATCTGTTGACAGAGAAGATGTTGGTACAGTTATGTGCACATGGGTACAGTTTATGCCAAAAATTTCAAGATACAGTAGAAACACTGTATTTTATACAGTGTGTCTTGCGTCATACAGAATCATGTATCATCAGGACACTAGACAGGAGGGCACTTCATTGCATAAGCAACAATGTCAGTGTTGCAAAAGCTGTTAGGACTTTATCTAAAGCTCAGGATACCTGTGCACCAGACAGGCTGACACACATGTCATCCACGTGTCAGGCATTATTATATATTAGGCAATTATAAAGTTATTCAAAGTTGTTTGCGTAAATCTTTTAATATGAAGTAACAGAAGCACAAAATGTTGTGCTTCAAACAAAGTCCTAGTCCAGGCATGTCCAAACTGTTCCATAAAGGGCCGAGTGGCTGCAGGTTTTCATTCCTACCAAGCCGGAGCACACCAGGCTCGACTCATTTAATCACCTGATGTCAGTCTTCAAACAGCTGATTAGTCGAATCAGGTGTGCTGTAGACTGGTTGGATCAAAAACCTGCAGCCACTCGGCCCTTTATGGAACAGTTTGGACATGCCTGTCCTAGTCAGATCATTTGACAGCATCTTAAAGTCTGTTTCAGACATTGAAATCAAGGGGCAGAATGTGTCCGAAAACCAACAAGCATGTCCACTTCGAGCAGGGATCGGCTATCTGTGTCAAGGTGAGACAGTAAAGCAGGTTTTCAGCCTCTCTCTCAAGCTCTCTTTTTTCACTCCACCCACAACTATTTCCATCACTTTTTTGTGAGAATACCTGAATTCAACACCAAGAATGCTGTCTAGAAGAGACTGATTGAAAGTGTGTGCTCTTATTCCATGTGTGATTAATCTCTGAGACTCTATAAAGATCTGCAAAAGACATAGGATTCTTGGAGAGAGGTTTGTAAGGCAGCCAGAGATTGCAGTCTTGTCGCCCCATCTTCGAGTGTGGACATTCTTATCAGCTATAAACACTTTTAAACACTTTAGATGACTGGACACAAACCTGCCTGTTTCAAACAAAGTGAGGGCTTTATCAATATATTTTACAGCAAACAGATGTTAGCACATCATAGTCTCGTTAACGAAGCATGGATCAGAAAATAGACCAAAGTAACAACAGCCAGTAACAGTAAGTGAGGAAAGAGTCCAGAAGACTTCCTTACACAGGACTTACAAAGGACTAAGACTGGTTATCGGTACTTGAAACAAAATAACCCAGTACCAGGTTGTGTTGAAACCCCTCCAGTGAAACGATATCTGCATTTGACCCTTGTTGTACTGAGATCTTGGAGAAAAAAAAAGGCTATTTGTATGGTTTTGCTTGCAGCTGATCCCCGCAAGAGTTCTTGAGCAGTCTGTGGTGGGGTTTAGTTGAGTGTGGTGTATTTGACCGAGTTGGCAAAACATAAGTATGACTGTATGACACCCCTGTGACGTCTGATAAAAATACACATATAAAATGTCACGATTATTTCAGGAATACTTCCTTTCCCATGACAAGTAGAAAAAAAGGGTATTGAATGAAGTACTCCATTGGTATCACTTTAAGAATACTAGTATTTGTTGTAGTACTAGTATTTTTTAAAGGATACCTAGCCCTGAGGACGTACCAGATGTTGAGCACTGGAGAGTTTTATAAGTAGTAGTATTAGTTTCCTGTCTGGCCACAAATGTTGAGCCAATCACTTCAGTGCAATGACACCATTCAGCTGAGGACAGAGACTGTCATGGTTTGGCCCTGCTTCTAAGTATGACCGCAGCATCATGGGTCAGTACACTTGTTCCCAGCTGTGAGGCTGCACTGATCACTGCTCCACACACCACTCCATGTGTGATGCGTGCTATACAGGGGTTACATAAGGGGGCATTTAAGGTCCCATTCCACCCCCGGTCATTATTAATGCTAATGTATTGTGTGTACGACAGAAAGAAATCTGCATTTGGTCTGATCTGATTTGATCTGCAGTTGATCTGGCATAGTGCTATTCATTAATCATTGTGAATATTTTTTCACTGTTCTTCTTTAATAAATTGCAAGAGAGACACACACGATTTTGCATTGTCCATCCATCCCATTGTCATGAATGCGATATTTGAAGAACACTTGGACAGGATCTCTTGGTGGTTGAATACAAATGTCTAATAAGATAAAATAAGAGGATAAAGTGATGAGGTGACGACATTTTATATCCCAAAGGTCAACTTCACTGTGACATTGTAATATTCAGCTCTTTATCAGTCTTCTGTACAACTAAAAATATTCTCTATGGGAATACAGCATGTTATTCATTGGATATTATTCACTATAATAATACATGTCCATTTGCCAAAAAGAAAGTAATAACTTTTATTAAATTCCTTCAGTGTCCTCACTATACACATTATATGAGTCTGGACAGACATGGATGTAAACTGGAACTTTACTTGTTGGTGGTGTTATACAACTGTGAGGTATTATTTCTAGTTTAGTTATAAGTTTTATTTATCAGTTTAGCTCATAGATATGTCTTCTTCTTGCTTGAGAAGCCCCTGGTCTCTTTTAAAGCTGCTCAGCGCTTCAAAGGATACTACTTGGCTCCGGTTCACAAAGCTCGTCATCAGTGCCGCTAAACTGGCTCATCTAGAGTCCACTGCTTCCCTCATGCTGCCTGGGGTTTGGCAGGTAAAGAAGCCAGAGTTATGGAAGTCATTAAAATTCCTCGGGAACATGTGGATGCTTGTTTATTTTTCCGCCTCGGCGGGGAGGGTGGAGAGCTGCCAGGACGCTGCACTGTCCTTCTTGCTGAGAGAAGGACAGTGGGGCAGAGTGTGTGAGAGCGAAGGAGGACCTGATCGAGGACGAAGTAGATGAGAGACAGATGAGATGGGGAAGGGAGGAGCGAGCAAAGCAGAGGACAGGACTGGTGGAGGGGCCGAGGGATGGAGGGTGAGCGGAAGTGGTTGAAAGGGGGAAATGGAGGATGGAGGGATGAATGAACATCAATCTCCACTGGATGCCAAATAAAGAGTCGGACAAATGAACGTTGAGGTTTCAGTGAGCTGTACAGGAAGTGGATTAGGGACGGATGGATTCACACACTGGCTGGAGGCGAGAGAAGAGTGGAGGGAGAGTGGGACAATATATAAGCAACATTTTGTCCAACTGTCGCGTAAAGTTCAGGCAAAGTTTTAAAAAAATCATGAAAAATATTTTGTATCACTTGGTTGAAGCAAATGATGTGGGCATAAACTAGAAGTGGTCAATCAGTAGAGTCCAGCTCTCCACCATCAACCCCAAAAAAATATTAGGATCACCAACATTTTGATTAGTAACTGTAATTTAATTGCATATTTTTTCTCAGTAACTGTAATGGATCGCAATGACATTTATTTTGTAAATTAGTTACATGTGACTACTTACATGTAAGTGTAAGTATCACAGCTTTGCACCAAAATCTAATCCGACCATCCTTGAGTCCAAGTGGACATTTGTACCAAATTTGAAGACATTCCCTTCTAGCATTCCTGAGATACCGACTTAATGAGAGTGGATAGATGTGGGGTCACAGCTTGACCTTTGACCAACAAAATTTAATCACTTCATCATTGAGTCCAAGTGGACATTTGTGCCAAGTTTGAACAATTTCCCTCAAGTTGTTCTTGAGATATCAAGTTCACAAGAATTGGCTGTGGCCCTGGGTTGTCACTAGCGTGGACACATTAAAAAACACAGGTTTTACAAAAACTGAAAAACTAATACAAGAAAGTTTGCATCCAGGCCACCAATTTTTTCCTGCTTGAAAATGGACCAAGGACTGCCATCCAGTGACTAACATCCATCCAATTGATAGAGCCATTTGGGTTTGGATGTTTAGTAATGCCCCTTGGAAAATGAAAATTAAGCAAGATATTGCAGGTGAGTTACAACCTGTGTCTATCAAACCTAATCAAACCACAAGCACACAGTCCTGATTAAACACATGTATTATATTTTTGAATGATAAACTCAAAATAAATAAAGAATCTTCTTTCTCAAACCTAAACTTTTCCCATGGTTTATGCAGTCATAAACATGTTTAAAATTAGACATCAGGGGCAGAAGCGGCTAATCAGTCCATCAGATCATTTCCCCTCACACGTCCCAGGCTGGTCATTCCACACCGCTGTCCTCTGTTAAAGCCATCCGGCATCGTCGGCTGTTAACAAGAGATCTCGGATGGTGTCTCATTTTCTGTGACGAGTTAGTTCCTCCATGTGCAATACACGGTCATGCTTTACATCGCCCACCAACGAGCCATAAATCTTCTTTCCTTCATTTTAAATGTGGAAAGATCCCTTCACGCTCGTCTTTAAACACCAGATCCAGAAACGGCCTGCTGCAATGGTGGGTGTTTTCTCTGATTGGTTAAACAGAGGGGAGGACTTGAAAGGGATATTGGTGCTGAGGGTTACCACGGGGGAACCGATACTATAATATACTTGTGTGAGTGTGTGTGGGAGACAAAAACAGAAATGACCGGTCTGCCTCTTCCATCAGGCACCTTGTAAACTGAGTCAAGTCTCTGCCATGACTTAAAAAGACTTCAGTGTTCTCCTTTTTCTTGTCCACTGACAGTATTCAGTTCACCATCTGATCTGACAGTAGCTTGATCATTGGAAAAACCCACAACTGCTGTGTTGTGTCTCCCTTTCATTCATCTTCCCTCCAGTTTTTATCTAATAACCAATGATAATGGATGAGGAGATTGCAAGGACTCCACAGGGGGCAGGGAATGAGGGATGAGGACGGTGCAGTCGGCCTGGGAGAAAGAGGGGAGCTGTGGAATTTCTCAGCGCATATTTGCGGTATCGCCTCGCGCAGCTGAAAAATGTATCAAAGCGATCATTTCTGCTGCCGGTACTCCCCTCATCATGGGCCAAGAGACTTCAGCCCCAGGCCTTCAGTGAGGTCACTCCCCATCTCCATCCCTTTCTTTTTCCGCTTTTCCTTCCTCTCCCTCTCTTTCCGTTTGATCATGATAATTGAAACTGATGCTGTGCGGACCCTGAGGGTGATCCTAGCGTTTACCAGCCCTGACGACAAATGGGTGGCTAATTGAGACGTAACGTGAGAACCTGCGTCGTCCTCCCGCCTAAACGTTCCCTCACAGAAGGCTGTGGCCTTTGACATAGATCCAAGTGTCACATTGCACATCTGCAATGGCAATTTAAATGATTACGTGGCATGTCTGCAAAGCTGACATGACATCAGTACATTGGGTCAGATGCATTCCTTCATACCATATGTTGGGAAATCAAGTTTATTACTTAAACAAAAATGTCAAAGGTTTGCTGAGAGTTTGCATGCTAAAGATGAGCTTTACCCAATCTGTTGGCAACACCCCCCCCCCCATGTACCAAAGTCCCTACATAAATTATAGTCATGTGTCAAACAGAGCATCAGTCAGTCAAGAGAGAAGTCATTCCCTTCAAGGATTTCCCTGGATTTCCCATGGTTTTAAAGTTTATGAGGTCAAAGAAGCAGGTTCCTAGTTTGAATCCTAAAGGCCACAGCAAGCTTCACCTGCTGGATCATCTTAATCTAACAGTCCCTCAGTCCCTCTTTCTGTGGAGGTTGGCCAGCTGTTTGTAGCCAGATGTGAAGCAAGCAGGACTTGAACTTCTCTCTCATACTCTCTTCATAACCCCAACTTTTATGCAAATGTGAATAATTGTAGCTTTCCTGCAAATTCCACCAATCATAGCTGTTCCGTTAGTAAATCTCATACGCTGAAAAGAACACAAAGGACATTTATCAGAGCTTTACGTGCTTTTATATCCTACAATTTTGTGCTGTTTTGAGCTTTTGCTTCTGTGTGGAATATCCCCCAGGTGCTCGTCTTCTCTCTTTACACATGCAGCATATTTCGTTAGAATTTATCATAAGCCTTTTTGGTGAGGTTGCTTAGAGCGCTCAGAACAGATTGTGGTTTTATTCTCCCTGGAACAAGTTGCCTCTGATTTTTAAGGAATTATGCAAAAAAGAAGTACGCAAAACAAACAAAAAAGGAATCTTTGGTATTGAAGCGGGGCTGCTGCCGAGGACTCTTAGCCTCAGTATACGGGGGGCACCCTCTGCCAAGTGAGCTACCAGGGCACCCAGGCTTTCTTCTTTAATTGATTATGCAGCCACTTTTGTCACTTTTTGTGTGAAACTGAGTTAAGCACTGTGAATGCCTTTGAGGAGAGACTGTCTAAAAGCATGCGTCCTTATCCCCATTTGTACAATTCATCACGGAAAGACTTCAAAACACACAGAGTCGTTTGAGCTTGATAGGAGAGGCAGATGGATCGAGCCAAAAGAAAACCTCCGACAGTGGAGTTTTTAGCCAGCGTTTCAGCATGGCCATTTAGAAACCATATAAACACTGTTCTTTTAGACGTGGTTGGACAACATTCAATCATTTGAAGCATACTGTGGCCTTAAACTCTCTCTTTTACTGTTCCCTTTGAGAGTGTCGCTTTAAACCTGTGATTGCTCATCTATAAATGTGTTCAGCTCCTGCTGGTCGTTTGGTGTGACAGTATGAATGTTGTGATTGGCTGTTGATGGGGACAAACCTCTGTCTTACATAATGCTGAAAGGCACACAGGAAGCTGATCATTTCTGTTGCCTGGACACTTTTATACTTTCAACAGCTTACTTGTCATTGGTGATCTACAATGTAAGCTTATTCTGTTGTATCTGCAACAATTTATTGATAAGTCACTTGAAAGAAAATTTTGAAAGTCACCCATTTCAGTCATTTTTCAAGCAAAAATGTCAAACACTTTTTGGTTCCAGCTTCCTTAATATGTTGTTTATTAGGGGTGTCCCAATCCGATATTGGATATTGGTCCGATATCAGCCAAAAAACAAGTATTGGATTTTATCGGACTGCATCTAAAATCTCCGATATAAGCGCTCCGATAATCAGTCCATTTTCCGCTCCAGCACTTCTATCCATAGGTGACTCTGGTTGCTGACTATTGTTCTCTGTTTGAGTAACATCACTTGATCAAGCCTTTTCTAACATTCCACACTACAAAATAAGTAATAAAAGTATGTATGATTTGTGCTGATATCGTATTGGATCGATATCGGTATCGGCCAATACTCAAGGCTGCAATATTGGTATCATATCGGAAGTGAAAAAGTTGTATCGGGACATCCCTAATGTTTATGATGGTACATGAAGAGTCTTAGGGTTTTGGACTGTTGGTTGGACAAAAGAAGAGATTTGAAGACGTCCCTTTGGGCTGTGAGAAACTTGTGATGAGCATTTTTCACTTTTTTTTTTTATTTTATTAGTGGATTAATTAATTAAAATAACCATTAATGCAATCCTAGTAGATAAGAGTGTGAGCTTAACAGGTGTTTATGGTTTGTATTGAAGTTTGGTCTTGAACAACTTTTGTCTGCTTTTGTGAAAAATGTTTTCTCAGACAGGTTCCCTGACTTGATGCTGATGCACAGTGACACACTGTACTTCCTTGTAACCATTAGCCTGCAGGAGTTTTTTTTCTTGAATTAACGTCTGAGTGATCTTTATCCCGGCGGGAAAATGATCAGACATCTAAGCTCGGAGGTTGAAAAGATAATCCCTCGTGCTTTATGGTCCACCAGCAGTTGCGTAATCCTTCCTTTGCCTGCTTTGCTCTCGTTCTGCCATTTTAAACGTCTCACCGTCTACGGCGGCTTCAGGATATCTGTCATTAGATCCTTTTGGTTTGTTCCCCGCCAGTCTCAAATTGACAGTGACACGTGTGATGGCGGTGCAGGCATGCCGCAAGTCGACTGCAGAGAATCTAAAGATCCTCCTGTCGAGATGCCAGATAGATAAGAGATGAAGGCAGCATTTGAGACAAAACAAACCAGATGAATACCATGAGTAAGCACTACTGATTGAGTGTTTTAGCTTTCTGCAAGTGCTAAGCTGCACTGCATCCTTCATCTTGAAAATGGCAAAAAACTTTGCTGTGAAAAATACAGTGCTAAGCTCCCGCCTGCTACACCAAAGAGCCGGTGTTTGTTGGGTGAAGGGATCACTCCACAGTCACAAATTTGGACGTCCATGACGTGGCCTGTAAGTTGTGAAAGGATGATTTGGGTTTTACTGCTTGAGGCATCTTGTCAGTTACTGGAGCCAGAAAATTCAAATCTGGGGAGAGAAAGGGAAGCCCACTGCAAAACATCAGCTCACCAAAACAAGGGGAAGAACTGCAAAATAAGCAAAATTATCCATCAACAGGACAGGAAACTTTTACTTTGTTTTTAAACAAAAAAAAAGTTAAAATAAGTCAAAATATCTAGTCTCAAAGAGCCAACAGCTTGTGCTGCCAAACTAAAAACAAGAAAATTACTTTGATACAAGATTTAAAGAAAAAATCTGTAGCACTTCAGAAATTAGTACTGTAGTTCAAACAGTGAGTTGGAGCCATAGATTGTGTATTAAATAAGTTGAATCCCTATTTAATATATGATCTAATGTTGAAGTGTTCCCCCCGCCCCCCTCCTCTCTAGACTCTCCTCCTCTCTAGCAAAGCTCAGGCAGGCTGCAGGAGTTCTGCAGGAGTGTAAGACGAGTGCAACATTGTAAATTGACTATAACAAGCAATGAGGAGTCCTACACTGTAAGTTGATCAGCTGTTTATAACTGTCAGTTGCCTGTCAATGTAAAGTTAAGCCAGTTATCCAGAAAACAAAAACCCACTGTTTGAATTCAGTGATTGCCTTACTGGCCACCAAACCTCATAAACATTTTGCTCACTTTAGCTGTTATAAACATCTACACATTCTAAAAGATTATTAATGAACTCTTATGACTCATAAACAGACACTTACTCATTCAGCAAAACATTCGGCATTAATTTAAACTCCAGTGAATGAGAAATGAAAACCATTATTCTGGCCTGCAATGGAAATTTCAAAGGGGGACGACACAGCCATAGCTGTTGTCAGAGAGGCGAGTACTTCATTTTAGCATGTATCCTTTTAGATAGATAGTTTAGATTCCATGAAATCAAGTAAAACCATACTTATGTTTAATCTCTACTTAATCTCTACATTTGATTCACACTAGGCACTGAACAGGAGACTTGCATTTAGCTATAAAAACTGAGTCACTTCTATACAGTTATAATTCATTAGAAGCTCTGGATGCTGCCTGACTTTTACAGAAAGATGAGTTCAGCACTCAGCTGTGGCGATTGTCACTCACTTCAAAGTTTTCCTTCCTGATTGCATCACTAGGTCTTGGTCTCCGTGGTGACAGTGAGTCACAGCACACTGGTCGTCAGGAACAATAAGTTGCCGCAATGATAAGCCGCTTCTCTTTGGGATATCCTTTAAGCTCTTCCTGACTGGGAAGGATGGTAGTGTTGTGTGTGCGCTGGTGTGTAAGTGGGAATGTGAGGGGTGTGTGAGGAAACAGCTGGACCCACTAGTACAAACATACACCGAAACACAGAAACATCCACATCTGCACAACTGGAAATTAATGAGGTCATTTATGTTTGTGCAGAAATGTGTTTCTTGAAATTGTATCAAGATAAAGCACATAACTTATAGAAAATTGTATTACATATTCAGTCAAAATAATCAAAATATGACTTTTTAAACATATCTTGCAGCCCGGCAGCAGTCAGAAAAAAGCTGTCTACCTAAAATACGGTTTGTTGTCGACCTTGTCCACAGCCGTTCATTGCTCAGCATCTATGGTAGCTAATACATCATTGATAAGTGCCTCATGCAACCCTTTATCACATCATCTGAAGTATCTCTTTAAGGCTTTTAAGTACAACTATGCGAATGAAAACATCATATGAATCTGGCTGAGGTATCATGTGATAGTGGGAAGAAGCAATTTCTCCATACACCCAAAAGCCGCAGACAGTGACTTAGTAATGTAATCTTGGTTCTGAGGAAATTGTAATTTTATAGCATTTATCTACCCAGTCGTTATTGTCTATTTTTTCTCTTCTATATTAAGCATTACATTTCCTGGTCAGTAACAGAATTATTGTTCAGATCGTCAGATATTCTCCAACATTTTTGTTCTTTTTGTGCCACTCTGAATGATTTCTATACATTTTGCCAAGTAGAGATCACAGAGAGAAACATGCATGAATAATGGTGACAGGAAGAGAGGATGTGGACCGAGAAGGCGGCTGAGATTAATGTAGAGAGTAGGACGGATGGGAAAAAGTAGAGAGGCAGGAGGAGAGGACCAAAGGGGAACTAGGAGGCCCAGTCTCTGGAGGATTTATCTCCTCCTTGGTGGTCTCATTATCTAGAGTCTGTGTAGATCAGTGAAGCCCTCCACTGTGATTGGGGTGCAGGAGAGACGCTGATAATTGGCCTTATTCAGGCTGATCTGGAGCTCTGCTGCTCAGGAGTTTATGAATGAAAGCTCCGCCACAGCACGGGAGTGAAACCTCTTTGATGCTGGAGAAGAATTTCCTCCAGTCGATGAAATGACTCCTCTGAAATGAAGTATGCTTGCTCAGTGGTCAGAGCAATCAGGATGCCGACAATTGCACACGAGTGTGCTGCATCGCAAGGACACGCACAGACACACACAAACTCCGACACGCTTGGTTTCAGCAGAAAGTTGTGACTTCTGGCCAA
Source organism: Lutjanus erythropterus (assembly GCF_056507025.1). Lineage (NCBI taxonomy): Eukaryota > Metazoa > Chordata > Actinopteri > Lutjaniformes > Lutjanidae > Lutjanus > Lutjanus erythropterus. Next base: position 39,757,867 of record NC_139319.1, on the reverse strand, counting down.
GTGCCACTGTCCCCCTGCTGGACCCCACATCCTGTCAGGAAGCTTGTCCTTCCTTCACACACACGCTCACACACACACACACTCATATGTGTGACTGTCAGAGAGGCACTGAGACACTGCAGGCTACACATTTGGACGACCACAAAATAACAGTGATAAGGAGATGGAGAAGAAAACGGATGAATAGAATGAATTACACACACCACAAATGGGGGGAAATGGTGCCTAAATTGCACCAGGACCTCTTAATAAAGAGCTCTGACCCCATGTGGAGGGCCTGGCTTCCCAAACGCACCTCTGCACAATAATTATTGTCATCCATTGGCTTTAAGCAAAACTAATGGTTCCTGTAGACGGTGAGATTTCTGAAATGCAGCCACACTACACAACATGGATCTAAAGAAGCTGGGGACTACATCAAGTTTGATGTATATAAACTGTATGATGATCACACCTACTGAATCATAGGCTATGATAGGGCTGTGGTGGTATGCATTTTTTCTTACCACCATGACAAAGCCACACATTCCCGCAGGACGGCGGTTTACCACAACTTGAAGTTTTACTGTACTTTACATAGCTTCTTTAAGGAATATGGCAGTACATATTGTGGGTGTGTGTGCAGTGTACAAGTGAGCAGCAGACTGAGAGTTACAGTGATCCCCATAGCGGAGCAGAGAGTTGTCAGTCTGGCAGTGAATGTACAGTTCAGGTTACAGTGTGTCTGTTAATAAATGCTGCAGCTTCTCAAGACCGAGTCTTGTCTGTTGTTTCGCAACTGCTGGAAAAGTAATGTGGCTAATGCTAAGCTAATGCTAGCGCTAGTTTGAACTGCAGCGTGCCCAAGGTTATTGTCACAGGCCTGGATGTCATCAGTGTGTGTCATCCATCTGCGTTGATATAGTGGTAAATGGTGAAGCTAAGCAAGAATCAAGGTCTTCCAATGTATTTTTAAAAGAGATGCATCTCAATACCTTTCAAGCCTTTGTCAGGGGGTCAAACAGATTAGTTGGAACAAAAGTCACCGATCAGAGGTCCTGTTTTTGACTTGTCAACCAATCAGACACACAATATGACAATTATGTGGTCAAGCTCTTATCGTCAAAGCTCTAACTTTGATTGGTAGCTGCTCCCATAAAAGAAAGACTAAAATGTACAAGCCATGTTGCATCATTCCTCTCACCACAAACACACACAGTCATAGTTCAGACTACTTAAAGCACCAGATAAATGGACCTGTTTCCTCCTCAAAACTGAAATTCTTTTATCTCCAGCCATGTTTTTTTGGATTCTCCATGACAGTGAAGCTCAGTGAATGAGTTGTTGACTGGGCGAGGAAGGACCCCAGGGTCCTGTGCAGCAAGATGCCTGACCTTCTACATGTCATCTGCATCAGTTGCGAACACTTTCCTTTCCATGATGGATGCTTTGTATGGATTTGTGTCGCAGCCCCCGAGGTTTGAGCCTGACAGGGCCGGAAACACACACACAATCACGCACACACATTAGAGGCTCTTTTCCCTCTGCTGTGACAGCGTGTCATTGAGCGGTCAGATGTGATAGAAGGGGTCAAAGCACAGCACAGTGACAGTGACTCACAGAGAAGAACTCTGCTTGTTTCCTTTCCTGTTGTGGTAGAGACACACTGAGATTTCCTTCCAAATAAAACAAGGACTCATCAAAGCCCCCTGGACGAATTCCAGTCTGTGGAGACCACCCATTTAATCCATGGTCTGCATGGGTCCACACTGTAGTCCAGAAAGTCTTGCCCAGAGAGCAGCTTTTGGCACTTGAACACTGTCAGAAAAAGCCGACATCACAACTGTTGGATTTTCCAGACCTGCCCCAGCTTGGTCCATGAATCAACTAAATATCCGTTCTGATCACGGTTGACTGCTAACTTGATTGACGTACTGGCATCGCTGCTATATTTCACTCTTCACCCTGGTAGGACATTAGTTTCCTTTTGGCTTCTTTTCACCAGGATAGTGAAACTTCTTGCTGTCAAGCATATCATGCATACCATTATCTACTGGCACTGGCTGTGGACGGCTCAATGTTAGTCATAGACAGGAACAGAGTGGAAGGAGTCTCCAGATTCAAACTAGAAGAAGAAGAAGGCATACTTTATTAATCCCTGAGGGGACATTTTTTTTCATTTTGTACATAATACACAGGCCAGAAACACACACACATGCATAAACATGCATAGGTGTCAGAGCGAGGGGGCTGCACACATACATATAGTCAGGCGCCCCGAGGAGTTAGAGGTCCGGTGCCTTGCTCCAGGGCACTATGGCAGTGCCCAGGAGGTGAACAGGCACCACTCCAGCTACGAGTCCACACTCCGTACTTTGGTCTGTGTGGGACCTGTACTGGCGACCCTTCTGTTCCCAAGCCAAGTCCTTACAGACTGAGCTACTGCCGCCCCTGAAACTAAAGCAATAACTAAAGTTATAGGAGTGTTCATGCCTGTAAATACTATGGTTGTGCTGATGTCCATTGCAATGCCTGGCAGTCATCAACCAATGAGCCCCCACCATCGTGACATGGAAAGCGCCTTAGAACTGCTAAATAAAGAAGTGTCAGCCAGAATTATAATAGCTGCTTGCGCCATGCATAAAAAGTATAAAAGAACGTAAATAAAAGTAAGTAAAAGTATATAAGTATGTGAAAATATCATTGTCTATCGTGAAATTTAAGTATCTGGCCAAAGTGCTTGAGTTCTGTTACAATGTGCCTTCACGTGTGTGTGTTTGATGTGCTGCTTTGTATACAGGTCAGACTTTGTCATCTTCCCTGTCTGGTGCCCACAGGTGCCTACTGCTTTTTTTGTTTTTAATGGAATCTAACGCTTGACCTTTCACCAGGACCAGCTTTCATCTCGGCAGGATGGACCTTAGAGAACAGAGGAAAATGCCAAGTGTCCAAGTCCAAGTGGTCAGAGGTTTCTTCAACCAACAAAACATCTAAATGCCAGCGTCCTTTTAATGTGCGGATGTGGGCGTCTTGAACCTTGATTGACCTCGGAGGCTGCTAAGCCTCAGTAACCGGCCTTCACTTTGATACAAAGCTGCGTGTCTATTGTTGGTTTGCTCTTTTTTTCCTCTTTCTGGAGTGTAAGGTCGAATGAAAAGGCCTTTTGTGGGGGCTGGTTGTCTGTGTGGTCACTGTGCGCTCAGGCTCCGACCTGTGTGGTAGAACAACACAAGAGGCCCATGGGATGAGGTTATTTCACCATCCCTCAGTCTTATTGTGAAATCAACTCTTTCCAAGTAACTCAACAAGAGACTCTAGTTTTAGTTTTGTTACCAATTTTGAGCATGTTTTTTGGAATACAAATGCAAGTTCAGTCCAAAGGTGGGGAAACGTGCGCTATGGTGAAAGGTTTCTTCCAAAGGTGGGAACGAACAAATTACAAAATATTCTGTTACTGTACTCAGTTATCTGTACTTAACTTGAGTGTTGTTGTTTTTTTACTGACAGTGTTTTACTTTCACTTCCTACATTTTAACACCAATATCTCTACTATCTACTTCTTACATTTTCAGAACAGGACAGTAACACATAGAAAAGATGAGTCATTGTTGTATCCATCAGTGCAGATCAGGCATGACAGATTTACAAAACTGAAAGTAAATAAAAGACGTAACAAGATGAAAAGACCAAAGAGGGAGACTCAGCCACAGAAAAAGAGTGAGGGTCAGTTAGCTTTTCACAGAAACAGCCAGTAGAAATGTCCTACTTTTTTACTTTTATACTTTGAGTTTCAGAGCCTGTACTTTTTCACTTTTACTTGAATGAGGAAGTTGAATCAGCACTTCTACTTCTTTTAACAAAGTCTTGTTACACAAGTATCTGAACTTCTACTTGAGTAAAGACTGGATGCTTAAAAAGTCTAAAATCCAGTAATTGTAATTTTAGGCCATAACATGTCTTAAATGTGATTTTGAAGTTGATGTTATATATAAAGTTGCATTAACATCTGTTCCTTTTTTAAAAGTGTTTTTGGAAAGATGCTGTAACAACTACAAAACAAAATCAATATGGAGCCAATAACCTCTAATGCAAACTGTGCAGCCTGGTCAGAAATTATCAGAGGACATCCAGCAAGTGTCACTTTCAAGTGTGAAGAGGACAAGAAGGCTTACATTACACGCTTTTGATTGGCAGATTTCATTAAAAGATTAATTTGTTTTACTTAATCATTATAAAAAAAAATCTGAATCATAGATAGAATCTTTTGTTGAGATAATTTACTTATATTCTTTTGACAAAGTTGAATCTTTGAGTTTTAGAAAACTCCCAAAAATGTGTATTTCAGAAACTGTTCAGTGAGCTGTAAACCATATTTGTCATTATTTAGGTACTTGAAAATTAAATGGTTGCAGTGGAAAATATCCAATTATTGATCATTATGACATTCACTTCAACAAGTTTACCCAGCAGTTTGTGAAATAGAATTTTCTGGGGCGTTTCTAAAACTAAAATATTCAAGTTTAACTAAAGTAAATTATCTTAACAAAACGTTATTAGTTTGTAAAAAAAATTTGTACAAAAAAAAAAAATTGTATTTTTTGTTGTCTTATTTGAGTTCAAAGCTAAAAGTTTTTTTCAACTTGCATTGCATTTGTTTTTAAAAAGGTCTTCTGCCACCTCTGGTTTCTTCAATGCATGTGGCAGTTTTTTAATGTCTGCTATAAATCAGACATAGAGCGTTCATAAGTGAAGCATATGCAGCTATAGAATCTGTTTTAATGTCCTTTACAGTTGTCTTCATCTCCACCCTCGCTCTCTATCTTGCTTAATGTCTGTTTTCGCCTCGCTGCCTCGGTTTCTCCCTCTTTTTTTCTGCTGGGGTGGGGTCACCACATGTACGGACTGTTTGTTTGGAGTTGCTATGGAAACCCATGTGAGTGTGCGACTGTTTGTGTACTCATGCCCCTGTGTGTGTGTGTCTGTGTGTGTGTGTGTTTTTGTGCTGGTGCGATGGGGCTGCAGCTCTGCTTCATGCGTAATGACCTCATCCAGACACAGACCCTGACATATCGAATCCGTCTGCTTCCTCGGATTGTGTAATGGATAGTCCCAGAACACACACACACACATACACCAGCTCTCTGGCTGACGCCCCCTCAGTGTTGTGCCTCGTTGCTTGACCACAGGCGGGTCATGGGGCCGTATGCTCATCAACAGTCGTACAATCCATTTGACAACAGGAACAATGTGTCATTGCTCGATAATTTGATTTCAGATCGTGCATAAGTGTGGAATTTGATTTACTTGGATGGAGTTCTGCGTCAGACGTCTCTTTAGAAAAGGGGAAATAAAGTTCATGAACCGATGATGAACCTTTGTACCTTAGCGCTCCTCATCAGGCATGTGTGTTTCAGCGATCCATGTTGTTACAAAAGTGCTCCCACTCCCTCCTTATCACCCGGGATCAAACACTTTACGTTCCTCAGCTGCTAATCTCAGACAGTGTGAAAACGTGGAACACAGCCCATCTGTTGATGTGCATTTATTACAAGCTGAGAATCAAGTCGGTGCTCAGAAATCTTTTCCGTGTGGAAAAGAATGCCGCTTTCTCTGAGGGGGAAAAGTTCTGCTTCATTGCAGCAAAGATTTCTGGAAGATCTATTTTCCCCCAAAGCATAAACGTACACAGTTATTAAAGGTCTTATTATTGATCCGCCATGTGACTGTGGTCTTCCACGAAAAAGCCGTATTCACTGTAAAAAGGGCACATTCAGAAACGCTGCCACAATGTTCAGTTTGGCTCCTCGGTCGTTGTTGTATGCAAAAGAAAGAGAACTTTCTTTTGCGTAACTGTGCATAACACAGCTGAGAAAATCAGTTACATTCAGATACACATGACTACTGATCCTATTATATGCAGCTTTACAAGTCTGATTTCAAATTATAGACATTTCATATTGGAATGAATAAATAAATAGCTGATTTGACGTCGGAGTGTCGCAGTGACGGACTTTCCCCTGTGGTTAAGTTGACTCATAAGCACAGCATGCATGCATCACTGCAGCTCTTTTATTTGTTTTTGCAAATTATTTTATTTATGACAAATGAAATTTGTTGCACTAAGAAGCTAGCTAGCTAGCTAGGATGCTAGTTAAAGTCAGACAATGTTGCAAATGAATTCCTAGTTTCATTCAGCATTTCTTTTTCCCACATAGATGTGTTGTTACCTGCAGGGCATGTCTATCAAGTAAATTTACATATGGCAACAACACAAATACACATACACAGCAACGTCAAAGATCACAAAGCAGAACTGGACAGCTTCTGTATAACAACAAAGCTAACACGCTAACGCTGCAGCATCAACTTTAACAAAAAGCAACATGAAAAAAATTATTACCAGCATCCAATCTACAAGAGCTGAGCGATATGGCTTAGAAATTATATCTTGATATTTTAAAGTTGTTCCCAGACATGTATCTCTATATACACATTTTCTCTAAAATAACGTACTGTATGTACACATACACATTAATGCAGCGGTGATATTAATCCAGAAACATCAGATATGATAGTAAAACACTGACAGGGACCATTTTACTGCACAGTGAGAAATGCCATATTTACTTTTGACACTTTTGTTGTAGTACTTGCATACTTTTACCTTAGTAAAGTTTAGAATGCAGCCTTCCTCTTAAAGGAAGGTGGGCTTGTAGTTTGTAGCTGTCTAAAGTCTAAAGGCTAAAGACAATGGAAAGAGCCTCAAACCGGAGGTCTTCCAGATCCTTTTTTTTAGAGTAGCAAACATGATTATATGATCAACTGTGTTTTCATATGATTATTTCTTTTACAACACTGTGAAAAAAATACTTGTAGCTGCTAACTAGCTAAGCAAGCTTTTCACGGAGCAGCTCTGCTGTGAAGAATACAGGAAGACGCTGTAGTAACGTGACATAAATGGACTTATTTATTTTCTGTGGCAGCAAACACAACACACAGCCTTTTAGCAACAATTATACTGTTATCTGAGCTGATCTACACACTTTATGGCTGACAGACTTAAAGTAAAAGCCCCTCAGCAGCGACCAGCAGAAACTCCAATATAATGATATGGTCATCAGCTATATCGCACATTAAATAATACGCAGATATAATTGATTATGTATCACCCAACCTATGATCTACTACTCTCCTTATTTGGTTGGCTTCAAATGCATTCACACAGTTTCTCTTGACTGTCCCTCAATATTACAACATTAGTCCAACATTGCCTCAGTCTGTGCTGGTAGCCATATTTGCCGCGCAGCATGCTAATGCTGATTTCAACAGCTTTATCAACAAAATAAACAGTAAAAAAAACAAAAAATGGCAAAACTTGCAGCTGTCAAGATTAGCAGTTGGGTCACAGACAGCCTGTATTGATCTGTCATTGAGCTTGAACCCCGGGCCTCCTGCTGCTTATCAGACTTTTGAAGATTCATTGAACCCGCGCTGAAACGTAAGACAAGAAGGTTAAGAAGATAAAACATGAACGTTGTAGTTGTTTGCGTCTCCTGCGGTTAGCGTGTGAATAGTGTGGCATTTCAGAATTGTTACAGCACTAATTTGACTCAATCAGTTTTCAAACCAGTCCCCACAGGAAGTCAGAGATCACAACCAATGTGCATCAACTCATGAGACGTAGCACATCCCCCAAAAGCTGTTATTGTGCTCCATGAATAATTTGTCTATCTGTTCCCACACGTCAGGCAAAATGTGTGGTCAGCTGCACTACATTTTTAGTTGTCCCCTTTTATCCCTTTTATTATTTGCCACGTCCCACATATTCATTTATTCCCAAACATACGAAAGTGAAACTTTTCATTCCAGTGTGAAATATCTACTGATTCTGTCATAGTGACACACAGTCCCACTCAGTGCTCCATTCTGCAGCTTTTGCCCCTGAGACTGACAAAAAATAACTCAGCTCTCAGTTGGAAATCCAGGACAGAAGTATATTCTCGTCCTCTACTGCAGGAAATCTGTACAAGCTACTGCAGCAAAGAAAGGGATCTCTCCAGGGGTTTTGTGAATATAAGAAAAGGCTTTAAAAGGTTCCTCTGCGCAACGTTTGTGCCCACAGCCAGGAGAGAAACTGCAGTTGTGGTTCATAAAAAACGGATCTTGATAATCCGGCTCTGATACATTAGTCAGACATGACTAAACTAACAAGCATAATGATGCAGCAAACACATTTTAAAATCAGGGATTTACCAGTGGAGTTGGATGGAGGACATGGAGGGAAAGATACTGCAAATTCAAAAAAACATAAATCAATTAACTTCCAAAAAATATGCTTATAAATTATAGCTAACTCATAACTTCAATGATTTGAAGTGACTGACCAGTGATTACAAATATCATTTAGAGTACATGGTACAAAAATACGATTTAGAAGGGCTACAGAGTTTACATGTCATGGTTGAGACACACCTGACAGGAATATTATTTCATGAATTTATCAAAAAATAAAAAGCTTACCAGTGCTTGAGCAGTATTCCCACCTTTTTTAAACCAGGACATGAGACAGGGGTCCTCAGGGTATAGCTAACTCTTTTTATGCCTGATTAAATCATGATATTGTAAAAAATGAAAAACTGATTTTAAAACAGAGATGATTATGACAGCACATTTTGACACCTGTGTTATCAGTAGGTATTGTTAGTCTTAGATTTTGAAGGTTTTTAACACATTTTCAAAGTTGTGAATTCTTGTCTTGAACAAGAGTGTTTTCTGACACAAGTTTAGAGATTAAAAGAAAAATCGTCTTCTTTTTTAGTAGGACGTGACTTGTCAAAATTCTCCAGAGTGGGTGAACTCTCTGGGTGAATGCTACTGTGCCTTTTAGCAAACCTGCTCAGCCAGTATGTTTATCAGTGGTCAGTAGTGCTGAGGCTGTTTGTCTGGCTGATAGAGTCTCACTGAGCCCCGGCTTGTGATTTGAATCTTAACCAGGTACCATGAAAACATTTCTAAAGTGTTTTTGTTTGCAGAAACCATCAGGACGTAATTAAAGAAAAAAAAAACAGCGGACTCAACTTCAAAGTCCACATGGTTTTCTCAGTCTTTCTCAGTCAGCCATTGCTGCCAGTAAGAGCTCTGAGGAAATGTCAAGTAATTCACACCGAGGCTAATTCAGCACACAGCTCTCCTGTAAAACTGTATTGTTTTGTGTAGCCATGGAGCGGCTCGGACCGCTCTGCCGTTGAGTCTGTCTGACTATAAAGACAGCGTCTGGCGGTGAGGACATACGGTAGCAGTTAGCAGCTGCGACACCCGGCGAGGGATTGTTTTTGTTTGTGTGGTTAAAGCAACGGGGTCCCGTTAAACTGTGTCTATGGCTCTGTCATTACCGGCTATAATTACAGGGTGATTAGCGGACAGCGCTCTGTGTGTGTGTGTGTGTGTGTGTGTGTGTGCACATGTGTGTGTGACCATCAGAATTTATTTCTACATTTCACTTTGGTTTGTTTGTGTAATCCTTTTTTGAATTATCCTAAATTGCTCTAACATCAGTGATATCATAATTACTGAGCAAGTCCATTGAACTTACATTTAATGATAATAAATGACCAGTTTTTAGTGTTGTAATGTGTTATACAACTGAGTTAACTACCCTGCCCATATTTGTCCAACCAGTTAGCTTAGCATAAAGATTATAAGCAGGGGAAACAGCTTTCATAGCTCAATTCAAAAGTTAAAATTTCCCACTAACAGCTCCACCTCACCAAATAATGAAAAAAGTATAAACAGGTTGTATTTTTTGCCTGGGAACCTCAAAGAAGTGTTAAGTCTCTAGAAGCGTCACCACAAATTTGTCCAGCATATTAACCCCCATGTAAAACACAAAGTGTTGCTTTTACACTTTTGTATGTGTATTAAACAAACAAAGTATAGCCTAACAGCTTAATTATTTTACCGTAGAAGTGCTGATGGACAGAATTGGTTACCTTTCAACTATAGACTTATAATAGAATTAGGCAGGACTTTGTCGCTCAGCGTTACCACCAATTTTTCCCAGTGGTTACTCGCGGTGTTGTGGTGAAAAATTCCCCACTTGCCCAAAAGCCATTTTCCCCCATCAACCACCAGTGTAAAAGAGACGTTTGTAAAACTGTTGACAGGACACTTCAAACTGCAAACAAGGCCAGTTACTACTCTTTCCATTATGAAATTTTAATCCATGGATGTTTTATATTTGTAAAACTTTCCTTGCATAGAAAAAAGCTATTTTAAAATCTGTGACATCATCACAATGTAAAGTCTAAGAGCCAAACAGGAACTCACGGGTGTGGGAAAGGGGGGAACAATATTGCAAATTTTCAGTGGGTCATATAACCAGGAAGTAAACCTACAAAAGCCATAAAACTTTTTTGGCTCATGCGCCAGATGAGTCACTCTCATCAGACTGAATGGACGCCAACTTTGCAAACACTATTTCATTACAACATATCTATGCTTTGGACAGACCCTAGCTAGCTGTTTCTGTCTATATTTATGCTAAGCTAAGCTAAGGCTGTAGCTTCAAATTTACAGACATGAGTGTGGTATCGATCTTTTCATCGAACTCTCAGCAAAAAATCTACAAGGCATGTTTCCCAAAATATCACACGAAAAACATTTGTGTGCAAGTTACCATGATGTTGGTGTTTGTTGCTGGACAACAATTCATTAACGCACATTTAATTTCAGTGGAATTTTATTGTGTTGTGATGCTCGTACTTGGTTTTCATTAAATTCTGCTGCCCAAACTAGTGATTTCCCAGCTAATTAGAAGTAAAAAACTACATAGGGCACTAACACTAAGTGTCAGTATTCAACAACCTGGGAATGAGACTCAACAATCTGCTATCTTTCTCCAGAATTACTTTCTTTACCTTTAAAAACTAACAGAAAACTAACTTACATGATGAGTTTTATAGCAAGTTTGATGCTTTTCTATGTAAACATTTCCATACCATGATTTAAAGCACATTCACATTGGAAAAACATTCCTGTTAGTATTGCAATATACATTTTAGCCCTAGTTTGTGGCATGTTGGTCATATGATGAGTGAATAAAGCTTTATTGGGTCAGCCTGGCCATTTTAATGACCTTACCACATAATAAATTTTTATGAAGATGAAGATGAAACATGTTTAGTAGCTCCATGCTTAATATGACTTTTACAACCCATTTTAAAAACAATATGACCAGTTCCTTTCAAATGGCCAATTAAGATTGTCACCACAAATTACTGCTCTCTGTCAAACAGCATTGTCTGATACTAATCATTGTGTTTAAGCTTACCAAACACACAGTCATGCACACACATTCTCCAGAATTGACGGTCATTGGCTTCTTTCATGCTATGCGCACTGTGCCGTTCACTGCTGAGGATAAAAGTGGGCGATCCCCTCCTTTCACGGCTTTGATTCAGAGGAATTGGCCAGTGGGATGTGAAGCTACAAAGCAAAGTTTTGTGTCCTGAAAGTTTGTGTGTGTCGCAGTCCTCTGCCTTTCATGTCTCAGTTTGATTAAAGAGTCATACTGCTGGCTGCCAAGTGGGGACTTTGTGACTTGCTTCTCATTAGCTTCAAACATGCTAAAAATCAACAGCTTTGAACCTCTAAGTTGCCCCACACCCATGAATAGTTGCAGTTTACAGCGGCTTCAAGGTGTTTCCGGCCATTCTGGACAAAAACTTGACAATGAAGTTCTTTTGATATTTTGTGATGTTACATTTAGTCCCTGTGGCTCCTCCAAAAAGAAACTGCTGCAGGTCAACGTCTGTGGACTTTTCTATTGGCGCTGTTGGCTGTGGTGAGTCAAACCATGCCATGCTGATTAGCATTTCCATTACCACTTTTAACATGCCGAGCTGTGCTAAGTCGCGCCCATGATGGAACTTCTCTTGAGTGAAAGGTTGCTGGACCCACCTCAGACATCTTGCCAACTGCACCCAACCTGTAATGACCCCACCTTTTAGCCCCTAAAACAAGCGTATGTAGTGAGACTCGCCTCTGAGGCTGCCTGAGTCAAATTTTTCGATACCAGCACTGGTACCAATTTACCTTGCGAGGCAGCTGGATTTGCGAATCCATCTTGCTAGTCTTCAAATTACCCATTAGTGCCCGCACTGAAAGTGGTGCAGCCAATCAGCATCCTTGGAGGGGACTTATGGCAGCTACGGGTGTGGTTTTAAGTGTGACGACAGCGAGAAACATCCATGGAAGCAATTCTTTTCAAACAAACAGTGGCAGCTCTTGAAGAAGTTAGCATAGATGCTGTGATGGCATCAGCATTATTTCTTCATAGAAAGAAGAGCGAAGTATGGCACTGAAGGCTTTTATTGATGGAAAATATGTTTTTGGTCTTCTCTCGACCGTCTTCGGCAAGCTTGTTCCGATTGGCTGGTTCATCCAATCACCTGCCAAGTGTTTTTTGAAAGTGCTTGCCCTTTTCCAAACAGTTTCTAGGGATGACTTTTAAAATGGTTCTGTGTAACAAACCATCTGACATGTCAGGTTATGTACCATACCATTAGCATTACGGCGTGCTTATTTGCTAACTGACGATGAGATTTACTTCTTAGGTATTGAAATTTGGTATCAAATGACATGGCAAATGTTTATTCACCATTTTGCAGCCACTTGACTTGCGCTAAGCTCATCTTCAGTTAAAAACACACCTTCAAACGGTTATCCCTGTTCTAACTGAGATAAAAATCCCTGCCATGATGGGCTGATGTGCTGAGTCAAACCAGACCAGCACATTTGTATGGGACTGGACTACAGAAAATGTAGATCTGTTAAGTAAATTTCCTTTGTTTTTACATGTTTTAAAGTAAAAAAAAATGGATTGGTGGCAACACGAAAAACTACAGAACATAAATATGTTATTTTGTGAACATTTTGTCCTCATTTTCTGTTGACTCAAGGTGCGTATGGCATTGTCTTGTCAACAGGGAGTGGAAAAGGTGTGTGTGTGTGTGTGTGTGTGTGTGTGTGTGTGTGTGTGTGTGTGTGTGTGTGTGTGTGTGTGTGTGTGTGTGTGTGCGAGGTTATCTGATATGCTGAGGTTGCTGTGGGAGTGACAACAGTCCATGACTATGGTAGACTCTGTTTAGAATTGGTCTAGGGCCTCCTCAAGAGATAAACAGCACAGATAAAAGATGTTACACTCCGCCTGAATGATCTGGAAACCAAACCAAACCTTAACACAATAATCCCTTGTATAGCTCTTAAATATTGTGAAAGATATTTAATGTATTCGTTTCAGTGTGCAACTCCCACCTGCTTGTCTTCTAGACATGCTGAGGCATCGAAATGTAATGCAACACTGTTTAATGGAACTTTTGCTGAATTCTTCTACTGTATTTTTTGACAGGAAACTAATAACTCCATAACTCAATTATGGCTTCATGAGAATTTAAGCAGAGGCTTGTCTCAATGCATTTAGTGTCCTGCTTTTTCACAAGAACGATAAGAAAAGACGTTTGTTACTTGAGGAAATGACACATGTAGTTAAAAGGTCAACATCAGCAATAAATGGAGACTGTTCCATAACCAGCTAGAAACCCCTTGTAGTAGCTTTAATCAATGAATTGATTAATTTATAAAATATTTAAAAAATTGAAAAATACTCCCCAGAGCCCAAAGTGACCTCTTCAAATAGCTTCTTTTGTCCAACCAACTGCCCAAAACCCAAAGACTCTCATCATTTACCTTCATAAATGACCAATAAAAACAGCTTATCCCAAAATCAAAAATGTATATTTCTTCCCTGGCTCGCAGTGCTATTCAACTGTCTAGTTTTTCTTGATGTGAGTTGCAGAGTTTTGGAGATATCGGCCATAAAGATGTCTGACTTCTCTCTAATATGATGGGACTAAGCTTGCAGTGCTCAACCTCCCCACCCCCCACAGACAGACTTAAAGGGTGACCAATAGCATTGATTTATAAAGGGCTGGAAAGTCAAAATATAGAGATACAGTGTTTGCACCCAACAGTGATGATATGTGACCAGGACAAGGAAGAGTGAATAGAAATGAATTGGTCAACATTATTAACGTTTGAGCCTTGTCAGGTGAGTCATCGCTTGGGTCATAAATTAGCATCCGTGAGGACAGAAGAGTTCCTATTTATTCTCTAAATTTCCTACAGGCAAACACTGTGTTTCCTCGACGATCTGTCACTGAGGTGCTCTTCATTGAACTTGACCTGGAATAGCACACTTGACCGAGCTGACGACCGGGCGGCGACTTCCCATTGTCACTTCCAGGCCTCGTTTCATCTCCATCAACGGAGGAAATGAAGGACTAACAACGACTCCTTAAAAAATACACACATGCACGTTTCCTCGCTCGCTCGCTCGCTCTCATCTGTCTCTATAGAGGTCTGTTATCTCTCTACCTCAACCTACCAGAGACCCTGGTCACACTTGAGTACATCCCTGTAATGGTGTGTATTTATGTGTGTGTGCTTGCGTGTGTGTGTGTGTGTGTGTGTGTGTGTGTGTGTGTGTGTGTGTGTGTGTGTGTGTTTGTGTGTGTGTGTGTGTGTGTGTGTGTGTGTTTGTGTGTGTGCTTTTTCTCCTTGCTCAGTAACACAGCTGCTCAGACAGTGACAGCATTGTTCCCGGTGAGGACTCCAGGAAGTGACTCTGGACATGTCTCAGTGCGTTAAACATTAGCTGCTCTCTAAATACCTCTTTACCCCTCAAACATGGATTAGAGGCTACTTACAGTCGCTCCCATACCAGCGTAAAACTAGACAGGTCGTAAAGAACTGGATAAACAGACGAGTGACAGCTATACGGGTTTTCTCTGGGTGCGGGTGTGTGTGTTTGGGTGTGTGTTTGTGTGTGTGTGTGCACGAAAAACAAAGTTGATCAGGGCCAAACCTTTCTACACTGCACTGCAGCGTAGCTGTAAAAAGGTCCACTGTAATTGTACATAATTTGTTTTCCCAGTGTCCACTCTTACAAAACATTATAACAACTTGGGCTGCATCCTAAAAGTTGGAGATGCCTCTGTTGACTTGGGCTGAACAATTAATGGAAATTTTATCAAAATTGCATTATGGTCTACTTCAATTTTCAAATCACAATATGTGCGCAGAGAAATCTGTAATTGCCGTTGCTAGCAAGTTCCTAGCTAACCCTAGCTTCTGGGAAAACATGGGAGACATCAGATACGTCTGAGGGTCAGGACAGAAATTGATTAACGTAAGAAAAAAGCTTTAATCACCTCGTTCATGAATGTTATGTCTGCCGGAGATTTTCATCAGCTCTGATGGTTGTTTGGCTGCTCTGTGGAGAGACGTCTGGCTATTTGAGAGGCTAACATGAGTGAAAACCTCCAGGTGAAGTTGGAAAAAACGTCTCACTCTGCTCTTGCTTGTCCTCAATCTTTTCTGCAGGTCAGCTCATGATGAAACATGATTTTCTATGTGAACTGACATGCTGTTACCAAGAGTTAATTCAGAGGCCGTTGTGTGGCTCTATACTGTCCTCCAGGGATCAACTTGACCTCTCTGTCGTGGACAAACAGTGTTTGAAATAAAAGTAGTCAAAACAAGCTGTGTGAAAAAGCACTCCTCTTATGTCATCAGCGTTGCCACACTACCATTAACCGAATGAGTTTTATTTTCTTAAGAATTACCACATCTGTCAGTTTCCCACCATGGGGTGTCCTGCACCAATGGGGTTATTTTTCCTGTTCTTGGGAAAAAACCTCAGCGTTCCCAATAATGAGCTCAAGTGTTTGTACATTCCTGAACAGTTAGCATCAGTGAACGTGCCCCGTCTCTCCTCTCCTGTTACGGCTTGGCGTTTGGTGGGAAATGCTGACAGAACACTGATGGCGAGGCTTTGGCAGTAAATGGATACCAGCATGCAGACGCTCAGGTCTTCCGCTCCGTTGTGTTTTGTTTTTTGTCCACAGCTTATCACAGGGGTCAAGGAGGGGATGACTTCAACCGAAATACGGGATAACTTAAGAGCACTGTGGTGTGCGAAGGACTCATTAATCATCCGACTTGATAACAGTTGCGTGGAGACGGCGGAGTACGAAGCACACGCTGGACCGCCCGGGTTTAGTCTAATCTTGTCTGTAATGTGTCACATGAGTCAACCTAAAGTAATAACAGTTATTTGGGTTTCCACAGGGTCATGATTAGCTATCGTTCAGAGACAAGCCTGCTGTTATCAGCCAGTGAGACATAGCTGCTTGGACAGTCTCCTGGGACTGTCCAAGTTTGATTGGTTCCCTTTGCTCTGTGCTCATATAGGCCAGACAGAGATGCAACAGTTTTATATTTCAAACTCCAATAGGATCTGTCTTAAGTTTTGTCGTTTCGGATGATGTGCAGTGGTGGAAATTCAACTGCAGAGTCTCCTTACATCATATATATGGTTTCTATTTTTATATTTCCTCTGTTTATAATGTTCCTATTTTTAATATGTACGTTCATTTGTTTAGATTGTCCATATTTTTTATACTTACTCTTACTTATGTTTATATTTTTTATTTTTTATATTTTTTATTGATGCATCTTTATATTTTTGCTCTCCACTTTGCTGCTGTAACACTGTAAATTTCCCCACTGTGGGACTAATAAAGGAATATTTTAATTTATCTTATCTTAATTACAGTCCAGATTTCAGAGTGGTTGTTAGGGCTGTCACAATATCAGATTTTTTCTACATGATTAGCATGGTCAGAAGAATTTATGATGCAATATTATCACATGAACCAAAGGAAAAAATGCTTTCAATCAAATCATCTTAAATTTTGTGTTTCTTTTGTTTTGTTTTGTTTTTGTTTTTTTTGTCGCAAATCATTAACACTCAAAATACACAAATACACATGTAGGCAGGTAGAGAGACAGTCTGTAGCCAAAACTGTACAAAAGTCTGCAAAAATTATACTGTGTCTGACCACAGGCTTTAAAGCTACACAACATTTCCTCATTAAAATGTCTAAAAACATTAAACATATGTTATATATGTTGTTCAGGTGTGCACTTACATTATCACAAATTTTATTTATTCAAGGTAATGGTGTGTCTCCTGCTAGCCATTGCTAGCTAGGTCCTGTAACATATAAGTCAGAGAGTGAGGAAGGAAGTCGAAGGACGTGAATAAAACTTCAGACTTATTAACTCGTCCACGAGCATTTCTGCCTGAGTCATGTCAAATAGATTGTCATCAGCTGCTGTGGGTTGTTTAATAGTGAAGACAACAACTCCCATGACCCTGTGTGACTTAACGTCATCAAACTATCTTTTGTTGTTGTTTAAATGTGAGAGTGACCCCTAGCATCAGTTGATTTATAGCTACCAAACATATTTGTGCAACAAAATCCACACTACAGTGTAATGTCTTCATACAATGGACCATGTTTACTGTCTGTTTAGAAGTGGGAGGACTCAGTATTGTGCAGGGATGTGTGTGTGTAGCTCTGTTTCCCTGAGTCAGGCCTGGCAGTGACAGCTAGGGATAGTGTGTGTGTGTCTGTGTGTGTGTATTTGTGTGTGTGTGTGTGTGTGTGTAGAGGCGAGTTGGGCATAAAGTGCTGAGTGATGCACTGACATCCAGGAGGAGGGGGGGTGGTGGAGGTGGAGGGAGATCAGTCTCCTTTCTGTGCCAGTCTGGACCTGGCATATTCACTGCACTGCAGATGAGAACTACTGCGTATCACCACAGGGCAGCACAGAAAAAAACTAATATTGCGCTGGTCGCAAGAAAGAATCTCAGTATCATCATTTAACTGAGCCCACCAACATATGCAAAATGGTCATTCCACTGAAGTCCATCATAAAATTTAATCACACAATAGAAACTCTTAAAAACTCCTTTGTCATTAATGTTGAGAACAGATTTGTGTTTAGTGCAGAACACTTGCAGCTTGTAGCACAGCAGCACCTCATTTTATGTGGCCTGTGAGAGCTTGCAAAGAATGTGATTTGCAACACAATTCAATGCTAATTTAAAGAGATACAGTATCCATAAACTATATGTCCCATCCCAGTTTTGTTATTCCAACACTGAATGTATCCAAAGATAATCAAATGCAGATGCAATTCAGTGATATTCCATACATTTGTATAGTCTTACATTTACAACCAGTTTGACACTCCTGGTTTATAGTAACACTGTTGCACAACAATGATTGTGTGAAAGTAAAAACTGAAGACAGTTAAGTATTGAACATCCTTTTTTAAATATAAAAAGTGATATAAAGCTGGTAATTATTACCAGTATGAATGTTTAATATTAGAGCTGTGAGAGCATGCATTTTTTCTAATCGATGTGACAAAGCAACATATTCCCGCAGGATGGCAGTTTACTGCAGCTGCCTCAATAATTCTGTTTTATTTGACTTTATTGAAGGGTAATGTCATAAGCACAGCGTAGCTTCTTTAAAGCGATAGTTCACCCAAAAATGAAATTTCACTCGATGTCTACTCAGCCCTGTGCTGATGTGAGGATGGGTGAAGATCTCCAGTTCACAAAACATTCCCAGAGCTTCAACAGAAAACAGCGATGCAACCAAATCCAGTACAATTGAAGTGAATGGTGACCAGTGAAGGTCTTTTTGGGTCAAATTTTAATGTCGCGGCTTACGGACAATTGAGCAGTATGAGCAGTATGGAGACATTTTGTGTTTTTTTGTGTTCTTTTTTTACATTTTAAAACTGGTCACCATTTACTTCAATTGTACTGGATTTGGCTTGACAACTTAAGTTGTCAGTGTGGCAGTAAATGTACAGTTCAGGTTCCCAAGAAAAGTCTTATCTGTTATTTCCTAATTGCTGGAAAAGAAGTTAGCTGGGCAGGACGGGCTAACCTTAATGCTAACATCATACCTTTACAGCATCTACTCCATGCAACTGTATTCCTTTGAGAAGCTTCTTTTTTTGAGACAGGGCAAAATAAATCTATTATGATAAATCCCAGAATGGATAACTTCTGTTGTTATTTATTATTTTTCCTCCTTCAAAATAGTTGTTGTTGTCGTTAGCCACTGGCAATCCCAAGATCTCAAGAGCGCTGATCCCTAGACGTATTAATAGATCCCTGCCCTGATCTCAACATGGAATTGAGCCTTCAAAATAAAATTTGCAGTGATGACACGAATGAGCTCAACCCTGTGGCAGGCATCACATGGCTGCGGTAATGTGGTTATCATCAGAGCCCTATTGAATAAAATCATTAAGTGATTTAAAAATTTAGTTTGTTGTGCAGTGATAGACAAGTATAAATACATTGATGTGCCAATGACGTTGATTCCAGACAACCCATTGTGGTGCAGACTTCCCTGCACATTTATTGCACTAAAACATTTTCTTTAAGATGATACTGCAGAGGATAATTCTCAGTCTGAAGTACACAGTCCACCCAAGCTACTTAACACATATAGGGGTATTTTCTTTTCTAAGCATTGGATATCATTTCATAAGCCAGCAGTGCAGGCGATCCCCAGCAGCACATTATTGTTACAGGACAGAGTTTGTGGGGAAAAGACAGTAAGTCATGAGGCGACTGCAGGATGATAGCTGTTGTTTGTTGGTGTGGAGCAGCTGCAGCCCCCTGAGCGAACGCTCCGCTGATTTCCTCCACATGCATGTGATGCCATTTAGAGGAATCGGCCTGTTTTACATAGACAGCAGCGCCCGGCCCGCCCGCCCGCCCGCCCGCCCCACGTCTGTGGAATGCATAACGCAGTGCATGTGTGTGTGTTTGTGTGTGTGTATTGTCAGTCACCCTCATCATTAGGGTTTACAATCTTACAGGCGATCGTCCTCCCCTGTAAAAGATAAGCACGGAACAGTGTGTGAGTGTGTGTGCTCCTAACAAAAGGTCATTGCAATGAGGAATGTGGTCAAATGCCATTGATGTTACAGCCTAGTGAAAATAATGGACAATGCAGTAATGTGTCACGATATAAAACATTCATATTGTATCATCATTATTATTGTTCTATGATGATCAGTTGTTATTAAAATGTTTTATCGTGTTAGACTCAGATAGAGGGCCAGTTTGCAAAATAATAATCAGAAAACACTTAAATGTCAATATAGGGCTGCATGATTATGGTAAAAAAAATGATATTGCATTTATTTTTATGGATACATTACATTTTTTCAGTGGTATTGTGGCCACCTGTAGTTTCAACCAGTATTTGGTACACATGGTTGCAGTACGTTTACAGGTTCACCTCCGAGATGTTAACTGCCTCCTGTGTCAAGCCGTCAATCATACAGTGCTTCTCATTTTAACTGTTGGCTCACAGTGACTGAGAGACATACTATCCATGCATCTACACATACCTCAACACGCACATGTAGGGCAAACACTCATTCTCTCACCGGCATTATTCATTATCTCCTCACAGTGTATCAGATTCATTCAGTTTACCTTCGTGCCTGAACGCGTCACACTTTGTTCCAGAGGTGGAAGAACAAACACTTTGTTATAGGTAATAAGTTTTTCAGGTGTCTGCACTTCACTTGACTATTTATATTTCTGACAATGTTTTCCTTTTATTCCCTGCAAATATCTTTACTCTCTATTTCTTACATTTTCAAAACAAGCTTGTTTCTTCAATTTTAAAACAAAAAAGTTAAAATACAAAAAAAAGCCTAAAAGATTAACATGACTAGACAAAAAAGACATAACAAGATGAAAAAGACGTAACAACACAAAAAACAACATAAAAGACCTCACATCACAAAAAACAACATAAAAGATGTAACAAACAAAAATACCTAACAAGATGCAAAGGACAAACCTAGACAAAAAAATTATGTAAAAGAAGTAACTAGACAAAAAAATGACATAGAGGACATAACTAGACAAACAAGATGGAACAGTTAGAAAGCAACATAAAAGGACGTAACAAAATGAAAAAAGTAACGACAAAAAAGCCATAACAAGATGAAAAACAACGTAAAAGACTCTGCAAGCCAAAATAAATTAACCTAGACAAAACATTACGTAAAAGACATAATAAGATGAAAAAGACGAACTTGGACAAAAAATGACGTAAAAGACTTAACAAGATGAAAAAGATGTAAAGAGACTTAGCTTTGCACAGAAACAGCTGGTAGAAATGACTTACTTTTATACTTCGAGTACACTTCAGAGTCTATACTTTTTCACTTCTACTCGAGTAAAGAAGTTGAAGTTAAGCTTCAAAGTCAACTTGAACAAAACACAAAATATTCATCACTTTTTAAGACAGCTTGAAAAACATCAAACAGCTCCGACGCTGGCTTGAAGTGATATCAGGAGAAAATTCAGAGTCGGATTTCAGGAAAACAATGCAGGAGTGTGTGTAAAGTTTCATTTTGGCAGGTTTTCAGCTTCAGTGCAGGTCGTCAGATTGGTTTGGTTTGGTGTCTGTTGCCTCAGTGTTGCTACAATCTGTAGCAGCTGGCAGCCATGAGCCAAAAAGTTTTTATCTTGTAAGCTATCGAGTGATGACAGTCGGTGTGTACTGCAGCTTGTTACTTCGCCAAAACCTTTGGCACTAAAACCTGCAGACCTACTTGCATAAATTGGAAGCTACGATTTATGACGAAGTTATGTGCCAAAGACAGATAGTGACATGTTTTTACAAGACACTTCAAAGTTAAATATTAATCTTAGTGAGAGAGACACAGTGGCAAGTTCACATATCACTGAACCAGGGAAGAGAGCACTGGGACAAAACAGTAGATTTTGAAAAATAGATTCTAAAGATTAAATTCTTGGTATCAAACCTAGCCAGCCTCCTAGTGATTACACTTTAGATTAAACGTAGAAATCACAATGTTGCATTTTTTTCATTTCACAGTATAGTCATAGTGAGTAGCTTTTTTATTTTTTAAAGTTCAGTCTTCTCTTAATGCTAATCAAAATACGTATTTTTAAACCATAATTCTTATTTAGCTTTGATTCAAAAGGGCTACAGAGTTGAGCAGTATTCCCGCCTTTTTTTTTTTAAACCAGGAAGTGAGACAGGGGAGCTAAGGGTCCAGCTAAACCTTTTTATACCTGATTAAATTATGTATTATTTTAAAACAAAGACGATTATAATAACACATGTACGTATTACTTTTTTAGCAAACCAAAACATGTCATAATTTCTATATATGAAATATATATAAATAAAGAATACACGTCCACAAAGAAGTTGGATTTAGAGTGTTGTTATTAATCATTTTAAAGGGTTTTTTTGGTAGGACATGATGTGTCCCAATTCTCAAGAACAGGTTATTACCATTTCCTGGATATTATTTGACATACAATCAATACAATCTGTTCTCTGCATATTAAATCTAAAACAAACTGATTAAGTGTCTCATTGTATGTGTAAGAGTTAAACAGTTAATTTACTTAGCAGTGGAGATGAAGCCTAATACTGTGGAAATCAAACAGCATCACTCAGGACTTGGCTGACAGGTTGTTGACACCCTGCAGGCTGCCTGGATTGTTTGTTTTTCCTCTGCATGTATGATTTGTGAACTGTTTCTCCTGTGGTTCATGCATCTACAGCGTCTTCACTGGGTGGAGAAGAAGCAGTGCTGTTGTGCAAATTAAGTACATTTCTTGCTTTGGTGGATCAACAGGTGGAGAAACGTCCATGTCCTCGCTAGACATCCTGAGGTGAACACAAAGGCCAAATACCTTCTAATTACACAGTTTTGAAATGTTATAAGAGATAAGATAGACTTTATTGTCCCGAAGGAAATTTGTCTTGATTACATGCAGTACCTGCTGTTAAAAGATACAAAAAAACACATACAGTTCCTACATACAATATACAACACAGAGAGCTGTTGCTATTCACAATCACACACATTCAGTGCAGTTATAGTCACTTTTCATCAGAATCTTAATGTTGACAATCCGACAATCAACCTTAAAACACTGTAAAATGTCTTTGTTTAACTTTGTAATCAGCTGAGCTGGACAAAAATTGATTATTCACTGTTTATTTACTGTAATACTTTATTATGTATATCACTATCTTTAGGTGCAGATCCTGGGTGGGACGGAGGGCGTGTCCATCTCAACTTCCTAAAAACGTGAAGTTGCCCCCCCCCCCCCAAATAAATTATGTCTAAATAAATGATGTACCTGAAAATATATATATTTAATCAAAATATCATGCTGAATGGTATGAACTTTCATCTTTTAAAAACAAGCAGTGTATTGCCGAGCCAGTCAATATGTGTAGTGTATGTGTCTGTGTCAAACACTTCGTCACAGGTTAGTTAATGAAGTTACTGAGTAAATGACATGTGTGCCGATCGTGACTGTTGAACAAATTAAATTATAATAGAGTCTTAGTAATGGCTTCACTGAAGTTTTTACTGTGGAAAAAATATGGCATTACCATAAAACACCTGTTTTGAGAATGGAGTCTGGTTTAACAGTCTGTCCACTTGAAAGACTGTCAGGAGCAGAGGATATTTTAACATTAATAATTCACATAAATTGAGTCGACCTACCTTTTAATTTAAGTTGAGTTTAAGTAGAAGTGGGGGGACAGTAAGTGGAGCTAAAACCGATCTGTTTTCTACTTCTTATGGCTTGTAGTACAATGTCACGTAGCACAAACTGCATTGAAAATAGAGACAGTGGCTCCACTCTGCAGAGCAGGAAGTCCAGGGCTGAATTTCACCACTGTCTTCCCATCAGTTGTAATGAGTTTGGTCTTGGCTTTTTAAACGTATCAGTTGGGGATGTACTGCAGGTAGGCCTGAGCGAGATGGGTGAAAAGTTTATCACCAGGGTGAAGTTACATATCAGTTGATGTTTGATAATTATTGGTCACATAGCTTGTGAGTCTCATGCTCCCGTCATCCCGCTCATAACGTGGTCCTGACACTCAGTCCGAGCCGCCTGTAGCCAGTCTTTTTCCTGTCTTGATGTTCCCATAAAATCAAACATGCAGGAAGGGTGTGTGTGTGTGTGTGTGTGTGTGTGTGTGTGTGTGTGTGTGTGTGTGTGTGTTTGACAGGACGGGGACGTGCTCACTGCAGGAGAGGGAGCTCAGTTATAAAGAAACTTTTTGAAACTGCTTTCTATGTGAACTTTTCATGTTCTCTCTTGCTCATTATCTCTGGATCATTAGCTCTGGATCAGGATCATATAGCTTGTAAATATATAGTATGTGTGAGCTTTTCCCTCTTTGTGGATCTTGGTTGTTCTTTTATGGAGTCATAGGACTGCCATATAAAAAACCTTAAAATGAACAATGTCTCTGCAGTGACCTTGTGATTATTTGAATAATCGATTAAACAACAATTTTGTTAATCGATTACTAATTTTGAGTAATTTTTTTAAAATCAAAATTGTCTAATTTCGGCTTCTTGCAAGTATTTTTTGGTTTCTTTACTCCTCTAAAAGAGTAAACTGAATATCTTCATCTTCGGTTTTGGGACACACTGATTTTTCATCATTTTCTGACATGTTATAGACCAAACAACTAATTGATTCATCGAGAAAAATTTTCAAACAGATGAATCGAAAATAATAGTTAATTGCAGCCCGAGATTATTTGGCTCTAGATTTCTCTGTCTACTTTTTATATTGCTGCTGATTTCTCGCTGCAACCAACATAAACTTTCTTTACTTGCTTTTGGGCAAAGACATGAATCACAAACAGCTTACCCCGACCTCTGACCTGGGACGTGACCTGGAGTCATTTAACTGACACATTTTCATTTTAAAATCTCATTTTTAAAAGCGTCCTCTGACTTTTTTTTTTTTTTTAGAAGATATTTGGTCTTCGAGTTCACCACACAGAGCCAGATAACACTGATTCCGAGGTGCAAAAGCAGCCATGAAGGCCGATGCCGGTTTGTGCGGCTGTAGGTCCACTGCTGCCAGACGAGCTCATAAACACTGACCTTTAGTACAGTTGCCCAGAGGGGCGGCGGGGTGGCGGGAGGGGAGGGGGGCGTGGACGAGGGACATAAAGAGATAGAAAAGAGAGGGTAGTGGAATGTGGGAGAGGGAGACCAGAAAGTGAATGGATCAAAGAAAAAAGAGAGACAGAAAGAAAGAAAAAAAGATGACTAGACAGACAGAGAGGGAGTGAGGGTAGGCAGGGAGGACGAGGAGGAGGAGGGGTGATTAGTGTGTGTGAGCCTGAGCTCTGATTGGTCTAGAAGGCCTGTGTGTGTGTGTGTGTGTGTGTGTGTGTTTGCCTCAATCTGTGTGTGTGAGCTTCTAGCCAGTGGGCGGGGGATTAAGCTTGCGTCACGTGGTCCCTTTAGCTTCTTTTCCCCGCAAACACACACCCTCATTTGCAGAGAGCACACACACACACACAGACTCACACATATATCCTCTCTCTCTTACACACACACACACACACACACACACACTCACAGCTGTTGATACTTCTCTCTCTGATGAACGCCGGGGCAGCTGAGGAGCAGAGCCTGCAGGAATCCGGGAGAATCTGCTGTCTGCTGGTAGGGAGCATCTATATGGAAAATCTGGACGGACAAGTGAACCGACTGGTTTTGTGATCGCAGCCTGGTTCTCACTTTCTGCCGCTCGTATCCCGCTCTTTCTCTTGGCTTCTCCCTGGGACTCAGTGTTGGAATTTAGTCGCAGACGCCGAGCAGCAGAGAAAAATAGAGACATGTGTTTTGCCTCAGCCGCCTACTACTACTGCCGGTTCTCTCCCATTCACTGACTGAGGAGGAAATACAAGGTTGGTTCACTGGGCTTGGCTCATTTGTTTACGTGCCAGTTTCTTGTGTCCTTACACCTGGTTGGATCTTTTTTTTTTCTTTTTGGCGTACATTAATTTTAAATACACCCAGTCCTCTCATTCATTTCATATAAGAATCCAGATTGTCTTCTCTTTTTTTGTGTTCCCACCAAAGATCAGCATCTCTGAAACTGATTTTGTAGTTTTAGGGGAATTCCATGTTAGTGTGGCTGCTTGGGCACACACACACACACACACACACTCCTGCACTATAAACACGCTTGGCAGTAACAGTGCAGTGAGTGTGAGCACCAGGGTAGATTAGCTGTGGCTGTTATCTCTGATATGTACAACATGTATGACACGATTGAAATTGGGTTACTGCAGCAATAAGAATCAGTCGTCTGCATATATAAGCATTTAGGCTGCAACTAATGGTTATTTTCTTTATCATCATTCATTTTCTTGATTAATTGATTATGTTGTTGTCCATTAAATGTTAGAAAATGGTGAAAAATGTTGATTGCTGTTTCCCAAATGTCTCGATTTGTCCACAACTCAATGATACAAAGTTTAAAGTCATGGAGGACTGAAGGAATCAGAGAATATTTACATTTGAGAGGCTGTCAGAGAATCTGGACATTTCTTCAAAATGAAAAGGATTGCCCACTGGCTTGGGACAAGTAAAATGCCATGCTGAGCTAGTAAATGTGGGCAAGTGGTAAATATAAATTAAACTGTCAAATTATTATGATAATCAGGTGATGGTTGGATGATTTTGGTTCCTTTTTTTGTGGGGAATATTTGCATATTCTAATTACTTTTGAAGACACCCAGTCCTCCCATTTCTTTCTAATAAGAATCTAGCATGTTTTTTTTCCCCACAGTCCAAAGATCAGCATCCCCAAAACTGATTTTGTAGTTTTAGGGGAATTCCATGTTAGTATGGCTACTTGGGCACACACACACTCACACACACACTCCTGCACTATAAACACGCTTGGCAGTAACAGTGCAGTGAGTGTGAGCACCAGGGTAGATTAACTGTGGCTTTTATCTCTGATGTGTACAACAGTAGAGCCTGTGTGCAAAGAAAGGAAGACACAGTTAGTTAGTACTTCAAGGCGGTCAGAGACTGGGTCACAGGAGATTTTATTAGATTAGATTAGATTTTTTAAATATGTATATTGTTTTACTGATAAGATGAAAAAAGGAGAGCCTGTTAATTCTAACTAAATGCACTGATTTTGTTTATTTATGAAGCAGGAAGAAATGGCAGAAAAGGTGGTCAGGAAGGTTCATTTACACGCCGTTTACAGGTCACTGCAGCAGCAAGAATCAGTCATCAACATTTTGAATGAATATTAGGACTGCAACTAACTATTGTTTTCATTAGTGATTCATCTATCTATCATTTTCTTGAGTAATCAATCCCTTGTTTGGTCCCTAAAATGTTAAAAAACGGTTAAAAATGTGGATCGCTGCTCCTCAAAGCTCAGGATGACGTCCTCAAGTGTCTTGATTTGTCCTGACCTCAAAGATAGTTTTCATGGAAGACCAAAGAAATCAGAAATCAGTCAGAGAAGTCAGTGAATTTAGCCTTTTTTTTTCTTCAAAATGACAGTAAGAACTTCCCACTGGGCAGTGGCAAGTAAAATGCCATGTTGGGCTAGTAAATCTTGCACGTCACTAAAAACTAATTAAACTATCAAACTATTTTGGTAAGTTGATAAAGTATTTTTTCATGCAAAAATGGCAGAAAAATGCATCTTAAATATGGAAATGTACCATTTTTCTCAGTTTATTATAATGTAAACTGCATAACTTTGGGTTTTGGACTGACAAAGTGAGACATGTAAAGACATCGCACTGGATTTTGAGAAACTGGCACGGACATTAATCAACATTTTCTGACATTTTATAGACGTTGCAGCCCTACATTAAACATGACATTGACAAATGATTAATTAATTATTAGAATAGTTGGTGATTAATTTAATTGTTGAAAACTAATCAAGTGATGGAAAAAAGTAAAAAGTCAAAATTCTCTGATTTCTGCTCTCAAATGTGAATATTTTCTGGTTATTTTTGAACATGTCATAGACCCAACAACTAACCGATTAGCTGAGAAATGAAAAAAAGATTAATCGACTATGAAAATAATCATCAGTCGCAGCCCTTGTTTTGAGGGAATGCCAGTTAAAAGAATCCAAATAAGTTTTTTCGTGTGTCTCAACCTGCACAAGAACCAAATTGCTGCACTTAAATAAAGTTGCACAAGAAACCAACACCGCAAACTACAACCAGCCGCTGTCATGTGTTCTGTTACACAAAAAAACACCAACCGCTGGCACGTTGGTGGGCTGGTGGGAAGAAGAAGAGCAGTCGTCTGTGTCTCATAGTAAAGCCGCTGGAGGACCTGTAAGCTGCTGGCTCGCACGCCGTCCTCCAGTTTCACTGCTGGATCTGTCATGCGGGCTTGTTTAGACACACCTACTCCTCTGTGAGCGTGTGTGCGAGCGGGGCTGACACTGCAGGTCACTTGTGTGCAGATTTGTTGGTGTGCCATTTACAGTGTGCGTGGATATAATTAGCCGACGTACAGATTCTTTCCAGGTATTGTTGCCGTTGGGGTTGTAACACAACCCAAAAGGCGGAGTGTCTATTTTTAGGGGTGGCAGCTCGGAGAGACACAGGCAGCCACGCTTTGAAGCTTCCCCCAGGCATGATAAAGATATGAGGTGTGTGTGAGTGAGTGGGTGGGTGGGTGGATGTGTATGTAGTGGTGTTGGCGTGTGTTTGTTTTCACTGCCTGTGATATTAATCAGCATTATTGTGACGTCGGTGGGTCTGCAGCTAACAATTATTTTCATTATCGAGTAGTCTGCAGATTATTTTCATGATTAAAGCCACTACGAGGAACTTTCATATTGTGTTGACTTTGGAGGACCTTGTGGACACATCTGCTTGTGTTTCCACAATAATAACCACTAAATATGGCACCAAAATTAAAATGATCTAAATAAAATGTTTCTTTTTAATTGATTAACACACAACACAGGCTTGTTTCATGTGATTTCATGGGGTCAGTCTTCTCTCCACATGGTGTCATTAACTTATGTAGGTCATATAGAGGCATCACTGAAAAACTGAGTGTCTTTCATAACCAGTTAAAAACTCCTTATAGTAGCTCTGATTGATTATTTATTCTGTTCACTGTGACGTCTTCAGATTGTCTCTTTTGTCCAATCAACAGTCCAAAACCAATAGTCTCTCCATTTACTGTCATAAATGACAAAGAAAAGCAGCAAATCCTCACATTTAAGAGGCTGGAAATATTTGACATTTTTTGCTTGAAAAATGACTGAAGCAATTAATTGATTATTAAAATAGTTGGCCACCAATTTTCTTTCAATTGCACGGTTTTATCTACCATTGTTTTCCACCGCTGCCCCCCTTTGAAGGACACAAAATATTTTATTTTATCTTGTGAATTCTTCACGTTCACACGTTTTAGTTTAGAGACTTTTATTTTGAAATTTTACTTTGAAAGTACACATTTGTTTCCGCTTCCTGCTGCTATTTTTCTGTAATAGAGCAAAAGTCACAGACGAGGTGTCGTCAGGCTCATATAGCACTATGCCTCAACTCCCTCTCAGTTGTACATGATGTTACGCTGTTAACCTCGACAAGTGATAAGCTTAGCATGTTAGCTTATCTGTATTACTGTGAGCGCACACTTAACATGTTTTTTTGCACACAGTTAATGTTGTCACGTCACATATATGCAGTATACATGCAGAGCTTAAATCCCCTGACCAATCAAGTAATCGACTGACCGCTGCTGCTCCAGACATTGGTTTTATTTGTTCTTTCTTTCTACGTGCATTTCATCTTGTACAAAGTTCTGAAGGACAGAAAAATAAAAGGCGACACGATGGGGGAGAAGTCAGAGGGGAGAATGACGGGCAGAGATGGAGAGACATGTAGCAAACCAGAGAGACAGGAGCAGACAGAGAGATGCAGCGACAGATAGAGGGGCAGCAGACGCTGGTTTGCAGATTAGCTGGCTGTCATCAGATGAAGATGGAGAGCTGTTTGTTGTCTGAGCTGCTCCAGCTCCAAATGTCAGAGGACCACTGAGGCATTATGGGTGAGCGCTCTGTCTTAGAGATATAGTGGAAGCTCCTGTAATAGTGATGAAGGAAGGAACTGAATAAGTTTTGCCTGCTTTTATTTCATTCATTTTGCATATTTGTTGCCCGCAGCACGCAAACATTTCCAACTCATGCATTTAAAATGAAGCAATGCTCGTCCATGTCGGTACATAAATACAACACAATCACCAATTCTTAATACATAATTATGTCAAAATGTTTTGTTGTAGATAATAAAGTTGGAATGATTTGCTAATTAATCAATTAGTTGCTCTAAGTGCTTAATCGTCAGTTTTCAAGCTAAACTTAGTTCCTTCTCCTTAATTGTACGTTTGTTTGTTTGTTCTTTTTGTTGTTGTTTTTTTTAGTAAATTGAATGTCTTTGGACTATAAGTCGAAACAAGCTATTTAAAGCCATCATTTCAGGGTTCAGATTGAATAATAAATAATAATTGTTAATAGCAACCCTAGTAGAATGTAGTTTCATCTAAACTCATATATTTTATTAATTTTTGCAGCCTCCTAGTGCTGGTCAATACAGATATCTTTAATTTTAATATTTACTATGATGCAGATGGTTATTTTTTAAATGGGTATGTATTTTTTCAAAATAATGTTTATTTTTAGAAAAAAAAAAGGGATTGGAAATGGGGTCAGGCTGCATCGCAGTGCCCGACAGTTATTGTCCATTGAGCCCTCTGCCATCATGATATTGTGATTTTAAAGTCCCTGATGAAAACCTGATGAATATGTATTTAAAGGAAAAGCAAAAATAAAGGATGTGTGTATCATAACAGGAAAAACCCCATGAGGTTCTGCCCAATTTGTCCATTGTTTTGTTTCACTATGGACTTTGTCGTATGCCAACTCTGTAGACGTCGCCCAACCCTGATCTGAAAAATCACATGACACATACAAGGCATTTTTGTTTTTTGTTTTTTTTTTAACAAAAGCAGATATGCTTCTTTATACAGCCAGCCTTTAACTTTCAGGGTGTATTGCACCACACACCACGCTACATTTCCTTTCCGCCATTCCCTTTAAGTTTGGTGCAAAAGTATGTGACCGTCTCCGACTGCATGCTCAGTTTTCATGTCTCATTGGTTTCCACAGTCATGTGACACGGGCCAGCTAAATATAAAGTGTCAGGACTGTTTATTGACACAAAAATACCAAAGTACTGATAGCATGTGGAGGTGATGCAGCCACACAGTTTTTTTAAAGGGACAGTTCACCCCAAAATCAAAATACACATATTTTTTATCCATCTATATTGATTTGTGTGATCTGCAGAGTTTTGAAGATATCAGCTGGAGAGATGTCTGCCTTCTCTCCAGTATAATGGGACTAAATGGGACTCAGCCTGTGGTGCTGAAAGTTACTTTCTTTTCCTCTAGAAAGAAAGTAGTTCCTACATGAAACTGCTCACAGCAAAGTCTTTGGATTCTCTTGATAATCCGGGTTATGATTTTTGGAAAGAGACACTGGTTTAGAATTTTTCAAATGTATTATCTTGGTGCCCTTTGGTCCCATTATATTAGAGAGCAGGCAGACAACTCTACAGCTGATATCTACAAAACGTCACAACAGAAAAATTGAGATAGATAAATAGGACTTCATGTAAGATGAAAAATATGTTGTTGTTGTTTTTTTGTTTTGAGCTGAACTTGCCCTTTAAAGGAATCAATACCAAATGAGTGCCTTGTGAGTATCAATATATTGATTCTGCAGAATCGATTTGCTCACTTATGTTTAAAACATAGAGAAGTATTATAAATCTCTTGCTCTTATGCAGTAACAGCCTGTTGTTAAGGTTACCATGCATCATGTAACCCCTGGTAACCAAAAACATGTTAAACAAAGTGAAGTTTATTGCAATAAGTAGCTTTAATAGATTCTTTAAATGATTGCCAATAGATGAGAAACTTGTCTACTGACAAAGACGGCTTATGTCTGCAGAGCTGCTGAACATGGGGGACAGGGAGGGAGGGGGGCTCTCTAAAGGTCACGAGGTTAGAGGTTACGGTCACCTTGCCTCGGGCTGCGGTCGCAGTCTAGCGCCCTTCAGTAAACACAGCCGGCCTCGTCTATCTGCCACAGATTAATGGAGCTTAAATCAATTACAATACAGCGCTGTCCTCCGCCGCCACATCTTTAAAGGGCAATTGTGTCTCAAATTTGTCGGTCACTGAACTCAGTTTAAACTTTCGGCCGCTGTTGCGAAACTTCAGTGTGTTTGATTCAAACAAATCACAAGAGAGCATCTGCCCCGAAGCGTGACATTTGAATTATAAACATCGACGCTGTACTGCGAGGATCAGATTTCATTCTTACTCAGATTAATCATGACATCCACCATCCCCCCCCCCCCCCCCCCCCCCCCGCCCCCTCCTCCCCCTCCAAAAACCTCCCAACTGTCGATCTCTCTGGATGAGACCAGGGCCAAGGGGGTTCTGGACGGGGACAATGATCTATTGACAGAGGTGGAGGGAGGGTGGAAGCTCATGCTGGGGACTGCTGGAGTTGTGTGTCTTGTGACATAGCAGGCATGGGATGGTGTGCTGGTGTGTGCGTGTGAGTAAAAGGGGAAGGGAGGGGGAGGGCTTCAGAGCTCCGAGGGGGGTGTGTAACTTTATTTTGGTGAGGCTACAGCTGTTGCATGCGGCCGCGCAGAATTCCACTCATTCAGCAAATGTTAGGCATGAGCTTCTGCTGTCAATCACTGCTTCTCTCATGTGTTTCTGAGAACGGTGGCTGATTGTGGGCACTACTTTTTATTCACTTTAAATAACTGTTAGGGGAGAATGGGGTGTCATGATTCTCCAAATCCACAACGCAATGTGACTTGTGATTTTAAGTTCATGATTTTGATTCAGTTTTTGGGTTTAACCTTTCTTTTCTTTTCTTTTTTGACAAGGTTGACACCGATTCTGCCTTCAGCTCATTTCGATCAGTTTTTGATTTATGCCTCATATTAGAATCGTGACACCCCTACAGAAGAATAATTGCCTAATTTAAAAAGATTGTAAAAACTGTAGAGTTGATGATCATGCCTTCAATACTACTCCCATCACCAGCCCATCATTTTTCTGTTTTATCCCGGCCTGTACTGTTCACAACCCTTTCAGTAAGCAGAGCAGTACAGGCGATCAGGAGGATGAATTCAATATCAGGTTACATAACTCTGCTCTGCCCAGCTGGCTCCAATTAAAGAGGATTTTTTGGGCGGCTTTTATTCATTTCCATACTATAATCACAGCTTTAGTTGTAGGATCAGGTAGAGAGCGAGAGGTTTCCAGTGCCCCGATGTGTTCTCTAGGTCTAACAGATAACGTGGATGTTTTGGCATGTTCAGATAAAGGATTTTTTTTTTTTAGGTTAAACATTCTCACATAATAGGTTATGGTTAGCTGATGCATTAAATTTTCCAACTGGCCAATCCTAATTCCCTTAATTCACTGAGTTAGATGTGAAAATATTCTGTATTTCTTTGAGAAAAAAGATCTTCCAAAAAAGTAACTGCACATGGACTGAACTAGCCAGTATATTCGTCGATCACTCCCACCCTATTAGAGGTGTACAAGTCTTTGTTTTCCCCTACTATTTCCAAAAACTTGTAACTGCAGAAAACACTGACATCGTCTGCATAGAGGAGTTGTGTACCAGTTCAAATTCCCAATGGGGAAAATTTAGGTGGGAAAAACAAGTGACACAATGAACTACTACTGTTGAAGTAAAACTTTTGTTTTGAATAACGGATAATTGTGATACCTGCTGTCTCATAACACCAACTGTTGTGGTATTTTATTGAAAAACATTAAATGTTACCAGCTATACTGTACTAAATAGAGAATAATAATACCAATACCTTCAGTGCTTTTCCAAACAAGTTACAAAGAATTTAACAACAATTTGGTACAAAAGAAGGTAATAGAAAAGGTTAATGGAATAGTATGATAATGAATGAATTAAAGATAATAAGACAAACAGTAAAATTAGTCAATTTAAAGCCTAAAAAGTGACTTAAAATAAGACGGTGTATTAGCTCACCGGACCCCCTCACCTCTTATGGTTTGATGGAGGAATGGCCAGGAATGATCTACCAGAGGGTCTCAGGTTGGATTTAGGCTCGTAGGAGGTCAGGAGGTCGGCTGTAAGTGAACATTAAAATCTAAAAAACTATTCCAATATGCGCTGGAAGCCAGTGAAGTGATTTTTAAACCGGTTAGATGTGTTCCCTCTTGTTTTACCTGGAAACGAGTCTGGCCGTGGCATTTTCAGTCAGGTTAAGTTTAAGGAAGGCATATTTTTATTGTTAATCCTTTGGAAAGGAAGCGCTGAATGTTGTTTCTGGCTTCCTTGAATATTTAAATTGGTACAGCAGCAACACTCTGGACGTCAAAGTCTCAACACAGTGGTTTTCTTCCATGGTAACAAGTAAAGACTTTGTGGTTATGAGAGAAAAACCCACTAAAAACACTACATGCCGTACGCGTTCATCCACTTGAAGGGATTTCTGTTTGTTTGGTCTGAGTACGACTCCATACACTGAGCTGTGTGTCACTTCACTAATCTCAAACATCTTTTTAAGTGGCATTTGACCTGAGTGAGTAGCTTAGCGGCATGTGCGGCACCAAATCACCTCTCTCCAACCCCCTGTTTCCCATCATGTAGAGTTAAGAGCAGAAAAGGGCTAAACGGGGAGAAACAGTCACTTCTGGCAGAGTAACCCCTAAATTTTGATCCTCCTCCAGTCAGATGACCACTGTTCTTTTGAAGATGGGAAGCAGCGGGATACCTCCTTGTGCTCTCTCTCATTTCTCCGCTCTTCAAGCCAAAACACCATCTGGTAGAGCTTCCATAAGCCCCGCCTTTCCCTAATACACTACCAGCTTATCTTCAACGCTACCACAGCAGCAGCAGTGTTGCAAAGGATTCTGGAAAATGCTGTTTTATGTGTTTGGCTGCCTGCTCATCTTTTTACCTCAACCAAGGACCATGTGTTTGATTTCATATGTTTGTTTTCTAGTTACGTGGTTTGTGCAGGTGCTGAAAATACTTGAAAATGCTTGAACGTCAAGGCAACTTACAGACATGAAACTTAGTTGTGTTTTCCATTAATGTCATCATTCTGTAGAATTCTATCACAAAACATTTGGTTGTTTATAATGCAATAATATCTGATTTAATGCAATAAAAATGTGAAATAATGATTTTGAGTACATATATATATACATACATATGTATATATATATACACATATATATATACATACATATATATATATATATATATATATATATATATATATATATATATATATATATACATATATATATATATATATATACATATACACATATATGAGAGAGAGAGATATGTAAGGTGCTAGAAAATCTTTACAATGCACCTTGAAAATACCTGAAAAGAGCTTGAATTTGACTTTGGAAAAGGTGTAGGAAGCCTGCAGTTAGTCTTCAGGACTTCTATAAATAACCATGGAAAGTCTGGCCACTGTTGAACAAGTGGCAAACAAGTGTTAGTGTTGGATAGATAGGGCTTTTTGATCATGAACTGCTGCACTTAAATGAAAAGAAAATCTATGTTTTCTAGCTTTCTTGCCTTTGCTTCATTGTCAGATTCCTCTCATATTTCTCTCGGCATCACAAAATAAACTCTCTAACCTACATGCAAACTTTGCCATATTTATTTCCACCAAGGATATCATATTTTTGGTGCGATCTTTTTGTCAACAGGGTTATGGAAAAACTACAGGACTGATTTTAATGAAACTTGATAGAAGAGTGTCACATGGGCTAAGGGAGAATCCATTAAAATCTATGTAAAGGAAAAACAGTTTTTCCTTCTAAACACATTATACATGTTAGAAAATAGTCACTGAAAACATGAAGACTGAGATCTGTGTAGCACTGAATTGTCGAGTTAAGTCATAAATGTACCCTCATCGACTCTCTCAGTCCAAATCAGCCCAACTTTTCACTTGAGCTCGCTTCAGTTCCAACAAGCTGACACAGAAGTCAGAAATGTCACAGTCACCGTCCTCTGGTGGCTCAAACATGTCTTGACATGTCAGTGCTCATTTTTTCATGACTTTGTTTATATTTACACATTTTTAGTCATTCAAATGTGGCTGGGTGAGTAATAACACATTTCTGTGTGGTGGCAAACACACGTTTATCATTGCTTCAAAAACTTTCAGGATCCGAAACCTGAGGCAAGTGAACAAATTAATTTACTGTTTCATTAAAGCTACAACAAAGAGCTTTTATTTTGTTGATTTGGAGGCCCCTGTGAACTAAATCAGTCGTGTTTTTACTGTAATAACCACAATATATAATGTCTAAATAAAATAAGTCTCACTTATTCTTCTTTTGAACAGGCTATAGTATTACTCACTGTAACTTTGTCTGGGAAAATGTGAACACAGGCTGATTTAATCTAATTTCAAGGAGAATCCGACCTGGTGGCTGGCATTAAAAAATACTTATATAGAAAATAGCCAGTCTTCTTGCCAGTGGTCTTGTTTGCTTATATAGATCATGTCGAGGCATCAGTAATAAACTGAGACTATTTCATAACCAGTTAAAACTCATTGTAGTACCTTTAAAATTGTGCGATAGGGCATTTGGCCTTGGTAGAGGTACACACTCTCTAAACGGCCCTTTAGTTTCAAACGTATTTCCTTTCACCCTTATTGGTTTTGTCCCTTGGCATGACAACAAGGTACTGAGAGGCTGCGTCACACTTGTTGCTTTTACTGTAATAATTCTTGTATCCTGCAAAATGCTTGTTGTCATACCAGCTGACCTGAGAATGAGCAGTGGGAGTAGACAGAAATGAAACAGAAATGCTCCTGTCCTCTGTCGGGTGGTGTGTCAGTGTGACCTGACTAAAGCCTACGTGCAGTTGTGACACACTGTGTTTGTGGAACGAAACTCCGCTGTCAGGCCAGGAGCTTGTTATTTGCGTCAAAGCAAAGAGCAAAGAGCTGCGTCCACCCATCACAGGCCTTCCTGTTTGATGAACACACGCTGTGAACAGACGCATTCATTATGTTTTTTGTGACTAAATTGGGTTATCATATGTCAGATGTTTTCTATGAGTTTTGAAAGTAATACATTACTTTTTGCTTACCCTGTTAAGTAACTACTTGCATTAGGAAGTTTGTCTTGTTGAAGAATGACAACAGTCATTTATCTCAGATCTGTGGGGAGGAGTAGCAACATCACTGTGATGATTGTGTGGAATTACAGCCTCTTTAATGTTCCATCTCTGTTTCCAACTTGCTATTTGGACTGCAGAACTCATTTTTTTAAGTTTGTTACTTATTGCTCATTTAAGGAAAACGTACAAAATTTGCAACCCTAGTAGGAATAAGGCACCATAAATTTAGGCTAATTCATGAAAACAGACTCGCTCAACTTTTCCCTTCAAGTGATGTAATTTGTGTTCTAACGTGTCCACCTCTCTGTCCTCTTCTCCGCAGGTGAGAGTCACAGCTGCAGCCATAGAGCGAACGAGTGAGGCGAAGCAGGCATGAGTGCGGACAGCCATCAGGGGGTGGTGACGACCCCTCCCCCGCCCAGTGGAGGGACTAAGGAGCGCTACTTCGACCGGGTCAACGTCAACGATCCGGAGTACATCAGGGCCAGGAACATGTCGCCCGACCTGCGGCAGGACTTCAACGTCCTGGAGCAGAAGAAACGTGTCACGCAGATCTTACAGAGCCCCGTAAGTCAAGCCTGTGATTTTAGGTTTCAAAATTAGGGGAATCCTTCCTGTCCTGGCATTTGACCTTTGTGCCCTCAAGAAATTGACAACACCAAAGGTCGAGTGGCCTTGGCCCTAAAATGCTGAAATTCCAGGCCTTTCCTCCAAGGTCCAACAAAGCTGACAGAACTCCCTCAGAAAAGAAGAGACACCCTCACGCTGAGTTTAATTTTGTGCTAAGAGAAAAAGTTATTGGCTGCACAGTGAAGCAGAAATTAGCAGAGTCATCTCACAGAAAGTCCATTGGCTGGCTCAAGCCTTGTTTTTTTCTGGCTGTCCAGATTCTGAAACTGGCAACTCCAAATTTCCTGTAGGTTGGAACATGAGAGTCAATGTGTTTGTCTGTCTATATTTGTTGGCTGTGTGATAGACTGCTGATCTGTTCAGGCGGTACCCCACCTGCTGCTCAGTCTATATTAGGCCCCAGTTCCCCACATCCCAGAACAAAGCAAACAGTTTTAGTCAAGTAATGGAGTGGTGGGAGGGAAAACTACCTGTATGCTTAAAAAAAGAAAAAGTTCAGTGCTCAGAAGTTCAAATAAGAAGTTCACTCAGTAGAGTGCAGATCCCCAACAGGCAATCGATGGTGAAGCACCTGCTGCAATGTCACCACAACTACCAGATGCAACCAGCATACGCATCACATACGCTGTCTCTAGCTTAAACATGATTTCAAACTAAAGCAGTTGTTGAACACTTGTGGCTCCTAGCGGTCAGTCAAGAAGGGTGAGAAGTCAGCTGACAACGGTCGTATAAAACAGAGCAGTCAAAAAGTAGAATTACTGCTCAGTAGTTTGCAAGATTAGCTCCGGACAAGACACAGGTCCTTTGATCACGCACGCACACAATCACTCACGCATGCACATGTGGAAGCAATTGCATGATCCTAAGCCTGGCGGGTATAATGAAGGTGCTCTTTGGCAGGGAATGCAAAAATTCAAAAAAGAAACAAGGTCCAAGGCTATTTCAAAGTGACATTTTAAAAGCATGTACAATGCTTGTACAAAAAAACGCTGGATCTCAACCTTTGCGTCATGACACAACGGCCTTCCTCGGGGTTTGAACATCCTGAAGAGGTCTGTTTGTGCATATCTTTGCCAGAATCTTTTTTTCTTCTTTTTTGGACCGTCTGTATGTTATTCTGTCTTTGTCCAAAGAAGGCAGCAGTTGAATTATCAAGATTGCAGAAGACCCAGCGGAGAACTGTCACAAGCAAATATCTTTTCACCTCACTGACTAATATCTTGAGTAATCAGTTCCCATTTTCTCTTTCTGTCAGTTATTATTCCCCAATCAAGTGATTTCTGAAGACGTTACAGCAGCAATTGCATCACATGCTTGTGTGTGTTTGTGCTTGTGTTGATGTTGTGACATTGGCCACAGAATCACAGCAGTCAGCGGCCTGCTAAAACCCTAATATACCCACCAGCTACCACGCCCTCGCTCAGAGAGAGCCGCCGCCTGCTGGAGCTCTCCAAGTGCCCTCCAGGCCAGAGGCTCTCATGTCGGGTCAGGTTTTGCTGAAGTAAACAACTCTGTGAGCACAAGGCGTATTTCAGCCAAGGCGCATAATGTTGTGGGTTGATTTTCTTTCCTTGGAGGTCTGGATTTTTGAGAATTACAGTTGCTCTACTAGCCAGACTTGACTGAAGTGCTGGAGGAGTTAGACAGTCAGAGGTTTGAGCCCTCTCTGGAACACGCATGCTAATTATTTAGGCACTCGTCGTGCTGTAAAGGCAAAGCAGTGAGATGTAATACTTTACCTTGGCTTTGTAGCTGGCTGCAACCTCTGCAAAGATCAGAATGAAGTGCAAAGATTGTGATCATAACAAGAGCAGTTCAAAGAGAGCACACGCTACATCAACTCTTGACCACAAAACTATGATTTCCCAGTAGAGTTACTTTTATCAGCTATTTGTTATTTAGTCTTAAGTCTGTGTGTTAGTTATAATTGCATTTAGCCAACCAACTCCTGTCTCTTTTTAGTCATTTCAGTAGTAAGTCTGAGCCTTTTCCACCAACACTTTTGGCCACACTGAGCCAAACCGTATTGCGCCGAATTGCATTTCCATTATCACTTTCAGCACGCCAAGCTGCGCCAAGCCGCGCCCCACATGGACTTACTCTGGAGTGAGGCCAAAGCGAGCCCAACCTGCTCTCAAGTGGGCCGTGGTGACGTCTCCTCCGCCACAGCCAACCTGTGATGACCCTCTTTTCTCCCTCTCAAACAAACAAGACGGAACCTTTGTTTTGAAAAGTAGTTTCTCTCTAGTGTCTTTGGCAGTTTGTGCTTTCAGGCATCTGCATTGTTTTACAGTTTCATATTCGCTTTCAGCTGTGTAGGAGTCATGTTAAGTTACTGCTGATGAAATCCCCAAATAAAAACATTTCCTGATCGTGCTGCTTCATAATAAAAGCATTTAAATAACGAATCAACATGGCACCTGTATTGTGAAGAATTTAAAGAAACAGTGTGTTTATCCCAGCAACGTAAATGAACAGTTTATCCATCACTTTACAGCTACTCGACTCGAGCCTCCTCAAACTCATCTACAGGTAAAAGACACACCTTCAAGTGGCCCTGTTGTAATGGAAATGCAAACCCCTGCCTGGGCTGACATGCTGAGTCAAGATGAGTTGAGCCAGGCCAGCTCTGTGTGTGGAAAGGGGCCATTAGTCAAAGGCATCCTTATCAAAGAAAAGCGCAACTTTCATCGTCTAGTTTCAGTCATAAGATTTTATTTTGTCATTATCTGATGAAAAACATAGATGGAATGATCCACAACACAGCTTATATAATGTAACTAGAGCTGCAACGATTACTCAATTAGTTGATTAGTTGTTGATAATCGATTAAACATTTTGAGTCTTATTTTTTTTTCTTTTTTTTTAAGAAAAAAAAATAGCTTCTGAAATGTCTGGTTTCTTTACTCCTCTATAACAGCAAACTGAATCTATTTTGCTTGTGGACAAAACAAGACATCTGTGGACGCCACCTTGTGCTTTGGGAAGCACTTATCAACATTTTTCACCGTTTTCCTACATTTCATGAGCCAAGCAACTAATTTGTTAAGCAAGAAAATAATCAACAGATTAATCAGTCATGAAAATAATTGTTAGTTGCAGCCCTAAATATAACGCCGCCGCCTTACCAGTTGGCTTAATAAAGCTTTTAAAAATACAGCCTAACATTTTGTTAAAATACCTCACTTTCTTTGTGGTTGGCCTTAATGTGTCTCTTTAGGCTTGTGGTATTATTACCGGCTATTTTATGGCCACATCGTTTCCATTCTAATAAAGCAATGCATTTGATTTTTCTTCTGAGCCAAATTGTAGAGAAAATGGGCCCAAATATCATCTTGTTTCTCTCTCCCAAACCCTGTTGTTGTTGTCATTATATTTAATTTACATTCTGTAAAATAGTTGATGTAAGTTGCTCCAGGTCCTGACTGTGCTCACTGTGTGCCACTGATATGATGCTCGCAGCACGGGATACTTTGTGCCCTATTTTTGTCAATGAAAATAAAGAGATTTTGGTAAAGTTTTTAGGTTTTAAACTGCATGTATGTTGATATAGTCACGGTTGGTGTTTAATGACAGTGGTGCCATTAGTCATGGGGAAAAAAAGGTTGTCGTTTTTGCTCACAAAATTAACCAGTAGTTCACAGAGAAACACACCATGTGCTGTAGTTTTCTCAGACTTATTTAACATCTGCCGTGTTTCTTCAGGAAACACATTAGTTTCCTTTTTGACCCTGAATGCATCTCCATCCCTGTCAGTAACTCAACACCTAACTCTGGTAATGATAGTCCATCTCACTCTGCTCATTTAGCTGTAGATAAAGTCGAGCTCATGGCCTCGTGTAAAGCAGACGGCGTTGCTCTATTTGACTGTTTGTATTGTGCCCTTTGAACAGTTGCGTCACCCCGTGTGGAGATTTTACAACAGCCCCCTGCCTTTCAGATCAGCCTACGAGGGATTAGGAATATTTACTCTGTACTGTTGACTCAGGGCTGGCCTTTAACCGAAGTGCTCCTCGCTGTTTACAATGTGGTCTTACATTTGGAGACGCAAGGTGTGTGTGTCTGTGTGCTTTGAATTACTTTGAAGTGACAAATACACTTTGAAGGAGTCAGCAGGGATAAATGTACGGTAAAGTCAGGTAAAAGATAGGGTTAGACGTTGCTGAGGCATGTGTGGCATGAATGAATGTTCCTCATAGGAACAGTAACACAAGTCTGGGATTGTGTGTGTGTGTGTGTGATTGATATTGGGCAGTGGCTGCTGTGGCTTGGCCCGTTCATTTTAAGCTTTAAATGTGATCCGCATTCTGCACATGACCAGCGTGGTTTTGTTGGCACGCTGCGTTTTGTGCCAGATGTCTGGGAGGGCAGCAGCGAGGTGCTGCTGATGCAGGTTTCCACTTGATACTCCGTGCATGTCTGCGAGTGTGTCTGCGTACGTGATAGAGTACCGCAAGTGCAGTTAGGGGTGAGCAAATGAGTGAGTGCATTTTAGGGCCCTGCTATAACTCGCCTGCAGGGAACTGTCTGGCCGTCACTGAGCGTCTGTGGTCGACCGTCACTGGTATTTTTTGCGTGTGTGGTGTGTCGGGCACAGCTGCCCCCAGTGCCTCGTTATCAGCACAGATTCGACACGTTGAATTAATGCCAGAGGCCGTCAGTGAGACAGACCTGTCTGACTGGATTTTGAGCCTCCTGAATCTGTGTTTCTATCAGCAGAGGAGCCTGTCAACACCAGCCACAGTGATCTGTCGAACAGATCATATGCTCGATTTGTTTGTTTGTTTGTTTGAGACCACAGGCTACTGACTAGTTATTACTAGTTACTTAAGCTAGAAATCATGTGGACTCCAACCAGCTGACCATTGATTCTAATCTTTGCGGTGTGTTCAAATGCCCCTTTTAAAGGACAGCACAGATCGTTTGATGGAGGGTTGTATGAGGTACTTATCAATAGTGTATGAGCAGTAGATGGTGGTCAGCATGTCCCAAGTTAGGAGAAGCAAAGAGAGGCATCAGCACCGAAGCTGAGCAATGAAATTTTGTGGATGGGGTCAGCAGCCACCTTAAGAAAAGGTCCACCTAAAAATGTCACTTTTATTGTGCACTTTATTTGGGATATTTTCAACACTTTACCTTGCCTTCAGACAGCCTTTTGCAACAGAATACTGACGTTATACAAACCAAATGCCTCTTGCTCCAAACCAACCAAACTCCATGAGGGAAATCAATCATTTTACCATGCAAAACACAGGATTTGTTGGTCTACCACTGCCTCAGTGTACAAGTTGTTGATGTTAATGTGCGACTGGTGAAATTAAACAATTCCTTTAAAACACCAAAGTCAAACAATAATCTAAAAAAACTCACAGATTAAGGCAGTGGTAGACCAACACCTCCTATCTTCTTGCAAGTTAAAATGACTGATTTCTCCTATGGAGTCTGTTTGGCTTGGAGGGAGCAGTGATTTGGCTTAAATAACTGATAGTTGACCATCAGTAAAGTCAGTCTGACAGCCAAGTAAAGTGGTGAAACTATTCAAAACTCAGCATACACTTTAATTTATACTAATGTCTTCCTAGGTTGACCTTTTTTAGGTGGCTAGAATACATTTTGTTGCTGACCCTGTCCACAACAGTTCACGCTTATCTTTCATGCTGGTACTCCTCTCTGCTTCTCCAAACTGGGGACATGCTGACCAGTAACTAGTGTAGCTAATACAATGACAATAGATAACTACCTCATACAATCCCTCTTCAAATAATCCGAACTATCCCTCTAAGACATGCTCTAGTTCTAATTCGCTCTTGGTTGATCTTCTTAATCTAAACTGTGGGAGTTATATCAGAGTAAATTGTAATATATTAAACTGAATTGAATGCAAAGCAGTTCAGTTTTATTCTAGCTGCTCTAACCAATATTTCTAAATGAACAATAGATCAAATGATTATGTGTAAAGAACTGCTTATATGAAGAACCCACAGAGAATCATCATTCGACACTGCAGCTCTCATCAGCTCTAGAGCATTGTAGCATCTTTCAGCTCATTATTCAGGTGTTCCAGCCTGCAACTTTACTGTTCTGGTTCACTCTCACTCTTGGCATCAATCTAAACGCTCTGATAAACTGCCTGTGCGGTACCAGCTCAGCAGCACCACACAGCAGACAGAAAAAGTTGGTGATTAGCTGGTGAACATACTGGAGCATGCAGCTGATAAAGGCAGATATTTCCTTCAGAAGGTGGTGGAGACCAAAACAGAGCTAAAAATATTGGACTTCATCAGGTGGTCAGAAACACAACTCCAAACTGATTTGTAATTATCATGATTATTGCTTATTCTGAAAACCAGTAGTGTATTTTTTCTGCTCTTTTTTGGTTTCATGTTCTGTAGAATACTGCTGGACTTTAGTGACTAATAAAGGGTATTTGCTATCACCAGTGATAACTGTTATTTCACCAGTGTTACACTTGTGGTTCATCGGCTTAGTGTCCAGTCTCGCTAGGCAGCTGTTTTCAGCAAAAATGCTCTGGTGAACTGATTGAACAGCACCTCCTCAGCGGCACCGCACAGCAAGCAGACGAAGTTAGTTAGTGATCAGCTGGTGAGTAGAGCGTTTATTTGAGAAAGCCAGATATCTCCTTCAGGTGGAGACCAAAAACAGAGCTAAAAGAGGGTGAATATTGGACTTGCATTCATCAGGTGGCCAGAAACACAACTCCAGATGGATGCTGATGTTGTTCTGTATCTAC
Organism: Lutjanus erythropterus; assembly: GCF_056507025.1. Lineage (NCBI taxonomy): Eukaryota > Metazoa > Chordata > Actinopteri > Lutjaniformes > Lutjanidae > Lutjanus > Lutjanus erythropterus. The sequence goes on along the minus strand of NC_139319.1, from coordinate 39,713,423 downwards.
TGGATGTGTAAATAGGCAGCACAAACACCATAACAACTTTATAAGGTGATAATTTGTCAATATTGTGTTTACGGCTTATTCTGATGCTCTTTTCCCTGTTTTAAACCATTTTCTGTTGAATACCTTTGGATGTTAGTGACTAATAAAGGCTGTTTGTTATCACCCATGATAACTGTAATTGCACCAGCTGGACATCATAGGCTACTCACTGGTGTGTTACACTTGCGGTCACGCAGTGTTGTGTATATCATTCCTGCTTGATGTGGTTTTGAACCTGAGCCAGCCAGCTCTCCGCCAGCAGTAACAGGTGGCTCCCTGTGGGTCGCGGAGTCTTTCCAGCCTCTACATCAGGACAGTTGGCCTCTCGGCGCTGGTTTACTCACATTCAACAACAATAACAAGTGTGTGTCACCAGCTGGAGATGAACACGTGTGCCCCCAATCTCTCTCTCTCTCTCTATCAGCTCCATTTCTTCCTTCATCTTTCTCAGTTCGTTGCGCTCTCTCATGTTCAGCTACAACAACAACAACAACAACAACAACAACGTCACCAGCTGGGTGTCCACACATGTGCCGCTGCTCTCTCCCCCCCTTTCTCTCTTTCTTTCTCTGTTTGTTTTCATTCCAGTGTTATGGGACTAGCGGCGGCTCCAGATTACATGTTTCTAGCGCTCAGATGGCAGGCTGTATTTAAAGTCGGACCAATATAGACCAGGCGGGAATGAATCAACTCAGCTGACTTCATCCGCCCACTTCATTCATGCAGCAGTGTTTACTTTTGGAAGTCGACGGCTTCAGCTGAACCTTGAACCCTTTCCGTCCCTTATTTTTTTACCATCAGGTCCCACCAGGCTGTGTGGACACACAATGCCTGTATGCAACAACAATATACAGAGAGGCAAAAGTAAGACAACAGAGGTTATAATGAAACAGGGGTTGGGAAGGTAATGCATGCACGTCTGAGGTAGTCTCAGGTCACGTGAAACATAACAAATACATATTCTGCACTGACGCATTCATGGCACTGACATGGACATAAATATTGATCACATTTTCAAGCTGAAATCTGGTAGGTTTTCTGTCTCATTTCTAAGAATAAAAGCATCAAAATCCTCAAGAGTTTGGAAGCAGAGATTAATATTTAAAGTGTAACTGCACCTCAGGTCTGAGCCAACCTTCGCCCACTGTGTAAGTTTTGAAAAGTCTGCAGAGAAACACTGGATACACAGAGAGTCCGCTGGAGCTTTGACAGTCACTAGGAACACATTTGTGTCCCTTTGTGTAAAAGGTTCTGTGTTGTACCTGTACTAGTGGCTATTGGGACCGCCCAACTCTGATTAAAGGGTGTTAACATTCTTTTTTTAATATAAATTTCATGTCACAGATCAGTCCAAAATAGTCAGCTCTGTCCCAGCATTAACTTAGCAAATTTTTAGGATGATTTAAAAGAGTGGGTGATGTTTTAAACCATTTTCAACTCTCGAAATGCAGTTAATTCAGATAAATTTATGAAGAAATTACAAAATTAACACAAGCACTGGTGTGTTTCATCACAGTACAGTAATATAATTTAGTTTAGAGCTCAAAAACACATTTAAGTGTGCAGTACTCTTTTAAACAGTTTATACATTTGATTTACAGTTGCATTAAAGGTAGAGTGTGAAGGATTTTTTAGTTGCTGTTTGTAGTTGATTTCAAGTACTGACATTAATGCACAGAAATGTCCAAAACACAGCACAAAAAAAGAAGAAGAAGAAAATAAGAAAATACAGGCAGAGGGCGGTGTCTCTGCAGACACCACCATACACTCTTAGTGGGTCATAAGTGATTATTTAAAGGGATTATGTGTATATGATTGTATAGATTGTTTTTAGGAGAGTATACCTTTTAAGATTAACAGTAGAGCATTGTTTTCCTTTACTGATATCTTATTAATATGCCCTGATGTTGATATCACTTAAATTTTTTGAATATTTAAGTCAAATGTAGAAGGAAGAAAAAAGAGGAAGTGGAGGATTTTTCAGATGGCTTTTGGTGGTATTGTTGGTTAACACAAACGGCGTTCTGTATGACATGCAAGGACTGAAATTTGCCTTGAGGTGGTTTGTGAGACACACTGAGGTGGTTTTCTGTTGCATTTCATGCGCCAGATTGGATACAGATTTTGGCTGCAAATCAAAGTCTCATGATGTCATGGTTGGAAAATCACAATATTAGTTTGTTTGTGTTAAATGCTGCGGTTAAGCCCCTCTCTGCGTTCCTCCGTAGCTGCTGGGAACGAGGTTGCCGTGACTCCACTTGTGACCCAGAGAGTCAGAAGGTCAAAAAGCCCTCAGAAGCTTGAAATTAAATCAGATGAAATTGAATTTTAAGTCGTCCTTCCACATGCTGCTTCTATTTTCTGCATCTCTGCTGATCTTGCCTTTTTCCCTGCCATTAGGTTTTCCTCTCCTCTCCACGTCTTGTGGCACAGTTTGTTCATCTTCCATAGAAATGATTCATTGATGCCAAGTGGTAAATTTACTCAGCCCCATTTGCACTAGTCCCGTGGTTTTCAGAGGAAGTGCACATTTTCAATTGCCAGAAATCACAAGTGGATAATTTATGGTGCTTTGGCGAGGTCTGCTCAGAACCCCCTTGTGTGAGGCAAATGTCACGGCTGCTCTCTATGATGTTTTCCCCTTTTTTCTTTTTAAAGTCCTGAAGGTCTCATTTGATAGAACATTAGTGGTTGAACTCACTCCAGAGACTCTGTTTTTTCAAAACCACCGCCTTTCCACTCAGTGCCGTGTCTCGGCGGCTGTGTTTCAGTTTGGCATTTCACGACATCTCTTGGGTGCTGAACTTAGAAAAACCTCCAGCAGTGGAGCAGTGCCCTCAGGATTAGAGGGTAACTGACTGAAATGTTACTAAGTCCACTTTAGCTCATGCACAACCTCAAAAGGGAAGGCCAGAAGTCAGAAGAATCCCCTCTGTGCTTAGTGTCGTTTTTCATTCAAAATCATAGACAGGAATGTTTGAGTTGCTAAGTAAAATAAATATCATGTTTTTTTTCTTGCTGAAACCGGTGCATGCAACAGTTCAATATGCCAGATTGGTATGAGTGCAGATACTGACCTTATTAAGAGGATTGTGTATCAGCTATGACGTGACCAATGTTAAATACAGCTTCCTTCTCAATGTCATTCAGTGTTTTCCACTATCAGTACATTCATTCAGCCACAAACACCTGTTTTACACAAACATGACTCCAGTGAGTTCCATGCATAGACTGTATATTAAATAGTGGACAGAACTTCCAGGTCTGAAAAGTGAAGCTGATAAGGAAATGCCTTAAACCTGTATTCTTTCTATTGGGCAGCAGGCAGCGACTCAACTGGTGGCAAAAACAAATCTGACTGTATGGAGCCTTGCTGTAAAATGAGCCTACAACTCACTTGATCTATGGCTTCAGTAAGCAGTTATAGTCTCAGCCGCTAGTTTCAAGTCTTTGCCTATACAGCATCTTGTTCATTAATTAATTTATGGTCCCATTTTGAGTAAAATAGATGATGAGGCATGTTATGCTTTAAGGTGAAGCTACCATCAGTCTCAGTGAGCCTGTCAGGTGCAACACACAGGGCTCCCAAAACTCAGATCAAACTACCAATCTAGACAATATCAATCAAGATTATGTTGCTGCGTTGCCTATTTCTTGCCTAAAATGTTTTTAGAAATATATTTTAGTGTACTTTTTAGCTGTAACATGAGATAAGATCACAACCAGGTGGCCGCCTTTGTGCTTTCTGTTTCCAGCAGAGCCTCCTTAAATTCAGATCAAACTATTTTGCTACTGCATTGCCTATTTCTTGCCTAAATGTTTTCAGAAACCTATTGCAGTGCACTGTTTAGCTATTATATTGCCATTATTTCCTGCTGAATGGACGAGCCAAAAACCAAGCAACGCCCAAGTTGCGGTACATCACCCATCAGCCTCACGCTCTTGTCAGAACTGTGCATGCTCGTTGCAAAAATCCAGGATGGCAGCTCTCATTATGCAAAGATATGTAGATATGTGTGTGTATATATATATATATATATATATATATATATATATATATATATATATATATATATATATATATATATATATATATATATATATATCCACATGAATGAATCCACACACACATAATACAGGGTCATCTGCATGTATTTGTACAACTTATTGTCACTTTTAACAACATGATGAGTGTATATGATCTCCCATGCTCAGGCTAACCCTAACCACCGACTTTCCTTTTTGGGTGAACAAGTTCATCTCTCAAGAAAAAAGGGCAGAGAGTTTATGCAGAGTAGGGAGCTGTTGCAGCCGCAGTCGGGGACCAATTTCACTGATGCACACTCCGAGGTGAGACAGGGGCAATCAATAGCATTGGCAAGATTTCAGGCAGGCACTCTGCTACTCTGTAACACTGTCACATTGACGGCGTGAGAGAACAGCATTGTGCTGACGTAACTGGTGAGGCTGTGGCTGAAATTACAGGCCTCACCTGGTCTGTGTGTTTCACTAAGCTTTGTGTGCGGGGGGGTGGGTGTTTTTTGCATGTACTGTATTTGTCTTTATGTAAGAGTCTTTTCATGCCACATATGTTGGAGAAGTTTTATTGAGACTTTGTTGATGTTACTGTTGTAGTTAAGAGACATGAAAATGCAGGTCGCTGTGTTCTTCGGGTAAACTGTGATGCAGTTTTGTAGGAGTGAATGTGTAATCCTAACCTGCTGCAGGAAATGACCCCAAAACACAGCATTCACAGGTGTAAGAAAACAGAAGTTGACATTTGATATTCAGCTGTTAAAGTCTAGTTCAGGATCTGTTCAATACAAGCTACTAGTGACTGTTGTTTTCAAGCCCTGGTTGCTAAATAATAACCTTTTTTTATGCACTTAATTTAACTCTGCTGTAGTGAGTCAGATCTAACCATAATAGTGTCATTTCACATGATGACATGAGTGTGTATGAGGTAATGCTGAAACCGTCAGGAGCCACCCACACTTCTTTGATCAGTGCAGGATCATCGGACCCGCTTCCAACAGAGTCATAAAAAGTCCCGTCTTCCTTTCCCACTGGATGACGCACAACAGTTTGTGTCACCTGTATCTGTAACAATGGCTGAACCAGAAACAAGAGAATCACAACAAAAGGAAACTTCTCTGGAAGTCTTGTGACGCGAAGTCCTTGAAGACTTGAAACTTCCTGTTATAGTGAAAATTTGAAGAAATGCTTCCATTATCCCTCTGAGAACATGACCCAGATGATCTAAAATATGCATGAGAAAATGTATTTTTGTAAATTACTCTTTTCAGGAAGCATCTTCCCTAGCGTAATGTCCTCAAGTAGGACCCGAATCCTGACAGCTTGTTCAAACCGAGGGGATATTTCTCAGTAATACAGTAATATCAGAAGAGAGGGAGTGCTGTTGTACTGGATATCAGGACAGCTGAGAATTGGTCGTAGGCGTTTATTTGTCTTGTGTAGCCAAATAAATGACTGGGACAGGACTGTTGTCAAGCAACACACACACATGTTCCTGCACACAAACGTTAGCTTACTAGCTACTTTGTGTAGGTCAACACATTACCGCAGTCGACCTCTCCTTTAGTTGTCCAGATGGCTCCATAAAACTGCCTCAAGAGTGTCTTCATCTCTGTCTTTTTTTAATGGACTGAATGTTGATGTGTGTACTTTTGAGACTTACACTGATACGGACCAACAATTAGACCGAGACCACCTGAAAAGTCTGGTCTTTTTTAAGTCTAACTGGACAAGTGGGGCAGTTTGTTTATGGTCTGAAAGCAGGTGGTGAAAAATTGTGAAAACTAGCGATCAGTGTTTCAGAAAAGTCCTGAAATGTCTTGTTTTGTCCACAACTCAAAGATATTCAGTTTGCTGTCAAAGAAGAGAAACCAGAAAATATTCACACTTAAGAAACTGAAATCAGAGAAATTAGACTTTATTTCTTTCAAAATTACTCAAACTGATTAATTAATTGTTTAATTTAAGAATCTGTTAATCATTGCAGTGCTAGTGAGGGTAATATAAGGTGATGTGGTAGTGGAAGAAGAAAAATGGTCAGGAACATTCATTTATGCACAAATTAAGCCTTACCAACATTTATTAATTGTGGAATGGGTCATGATGGTTTGTCATTCTTCGAAAGTTGGTCCCCAGGAAAAAAAAAGTTTGGGAAACACTTTTCTAATTGATCCCTTTAAGCCGTGAATATATTCAGATCATTTCATAACATGCATACATGTCAGTGCTGGTACTTTCCCTGATTAATAAGTCAAAAGTTGTTAAAACTGCTGCTCTTGTATCCTGTTCTATGTACTTTGTCAGATTAGAAAGCGTGACAGTAATAAGCCCTGGATCATTACTGTACAAGACGTCTCCTTTAAGTCCTGTCTCTATGATCTCTACATGTTAGGTCACTGTAATGTAACTGTAACGGTTATTGGAACTACTGTAAAGTGTAGTTGATGTTCCCAGTGCTATTATACTCTATATCAGCACTCAGCAGCCATTCTCAACCACTGAAAATCTCCTCCCATGTCACCCTCTATAATGGGATGCCTCTTGTCTAATCAAATTACTTTGTTGGCTCTTACACAGAAGTTCCAATAAAGTCTCACCTTTACAAAAGAGAAAGTCTGCAACACTTCCATGCCAGACTGTTTAACGTCTCAGAGAAACCAGGATTTTATTTCTCCAATCAACTTTTTGTTCTTTAAGTAAGTGGCTGTGTTTCACTACCCTCCTCGCTCTCAGGCTCCTCCTCTGGAGAGCTGGCCACGCTCCAACCAGCATGTCAACTTAATACTCTCAAGACCGCTACAGTTCCATTTTGAAAGATTAGCTTTAGCCATTTTGGGGCAGTCACGGAAACACTTTTTCATTTCTCTGATTGGATCAGATTTTTTTTTTCCTCCAGTAAGTGGAGAGACCTGCTGAGCCTGCTTGCCTTGCCTGTGATTTTAATCTGGCAGGGTGGAGGATGGATATTTGTGTTATTTTTCACTCCAGAGGTGAATGTGCTGGAACTGCAGTGATGTAATATAATATTTTGAAGGGTCACCTGACCTCCTGCCCCTGGGTTGAAGTGGGGGTGTTTTCAGAGTCGAGCAGTCACACCACAGCAGTTAAAAAAAAACACACATGGTGTGTTGATGTTTTTTTTTATTGATGCAGATGTGGGGGTTGTACTGAAATATTAATGATACGATTCCACATTAGGCCCCGGGATTAATCTGTTTAGATGATGGAAATCAAATCCCTGCTGTCATAATCTTCTTGGGAACACACACACAAATTGTAGAGCAGATGCCTGCCAGTGTGTGTGTGTATGTTTGTGGATGTGTGTGTTTTCATGCTCATGTGTTTTCTAATAGGTCTCATTCCAAAACGCTGGTATGTTGAAAGTTAATTTGAAATTAATTGGAGACTATTTTAAAAACAAAAGCGAGTCTAAATCTGTGTTGTAAACTGAAGCCAACAAAAGCTGTACTAAAGCTGATTTAAAGGGACAGTTCACCCTAAAAATCAAAACTACACACTTTTCCTCTTACCTGTAGTGCTGTTTATCCATCTAGATTTTTTTGGTTTAAGTTGTAGAGGTTTGGAGATATCAGCCATAGGAATGTCTGCCTTCTCTCCAATATAATGGGACTAAATGGAACTTGGCTTGTGGTGCTTACAGCACCAAAAAACTACATTTGGAAAACTCAAAACCAGCATTTCCTTCTAAAAAAATCATGACCCTCAGTGATACTCAAGATAATCCACAGCCCATGTTGCGAGCAGTTACATGTAAGGACTACTTTCTTTCTGCAGTACAGTCTCATGGGGCTACTGAGATTGTGTTAATGGAGTCTGGCAGACAGTGAGTGGGCTTTTGTTTTCAGGATAACAGGCTCAGCTTTACATTAACAGACAACTAACGGTTATAAACGTTTGATCATCCACAGTGTAGGACTTGTCATCACTTTTTTATTGTCAGTTGGTCCATGTTCACCATGTCTTGCACTCCTGTAGTGTTCCTGCAGCCTGCCTGTGCTTCCCAGAGTCTGGGGAGGAGTGGGCAGGGGGAAACCACTGGGTTCAACCATAGATTATGTCTTAAATAGGGATTCAACCTATTTAATATAGAGTCAATGGCTTCCACTTGCTATTTGGTCTCTTGTGCTCGTTTGTAGACCCACAATTGCTAAAATTTGCTCCTTTACATAACAGTATACTTGTCAAAATGTCAGTGATTACAGAGGGGATCCAAATATCCGTTTCTGGTTGTGTGGAGGAGAGCACTCTTCTAGTTTACATTAATGCTCTTTTTAACTCTTTTTCAACTCTTTTTAAGTTAAGCACTTGGAGTTGCATTTAATATCTGACTTATGCAAGTTGGATTGCTTGTTGAAGAGCCGATCTGGGCTTGCATTTTTGTTCTTTTTCTAAATGCATGAAAGAAAATCTGTGTTTGAACAGGAACATTCTACAGTGTAAGTGAAACATTTTATTGGAGCAACCAATGCTACACTAGCTGACAGTGTCAAGCTATGCGAGAGAATCATCCAGTATAAACCTCATTTCTGTGCTCTGGCTCCAGCAAACTGCATCATTAGCTGTGGCTCCGCTGTCAATCTGATGGCACAACTGTCTTTGAGACAGAAATGCCCAGAACCACAACAACAACTGAAAAACAGAAAAACCCAGACCAACCACTGTCAGACATCCGCAACAGACCGGTTGCCACAGCAACCTTGCCACTAGGGACAGAGGAATGTCTGGCTTGGGTTCAGAACCAGCGGTGCTCTGGGACTGTATGTGTCCTGACACGGGGGGTTGCTCTACTTTTAACAAAACACCCCCGCATGGGCATAAAACCAACGGCCCCGGACTCCATTCGTATAACACTAATGGACCATCCCATGGGGGGGGGGGGGGGCAGAGGCAAGGGGAAGTGAAGTGTCAGAGATGTTTTTTGTGCAGCTCTATTGGGAATGTGTTGCACTGAGATGAAATAAAGGCATGAATATTGAATGTATTGAATATTGGCCTGCTAGAGGAGTCATTGCATGGATACAGTGTCATGACCTATTTTCACTGTCAGGCTGGGCTGACTGTGCCGCAGATTTCCATCAGTGGTTATGAATTTCCACCAGGAAGTTAAAATGAACCCGTCAGTGGACTCTGACATCCCTGTTTCCTAGAAATTACATTTATATACAACCAATTACAACAGCAGATATCTGAGGGCAATCTAATACCTGATTGAAATATGTTTTATAGTAATATACCAAGGAAATGTTGTTAATGAACATTGGCAAGTCACAGAAATGTTGAAACTGAAGGAATCAGTACAATTTGTTTTCTTTTGCTGGGCCAAATAGGTCATCTTGAATATATGTATATGACCTACATAAGTTAACGAGACCTCTGTGAGAAGATTCACTGTTGTTCTGTTTTTGTTTTTTTTTGTTTATATATATATAGTATTTGGCCCAGAAATTCGATCGTTATCTACTCACCCTCAAACTGATTGAAGGGCAGGTTTAGTTTTTTAGTCCACAAACACTGCTGGAGTTTCACAGGAAAACAGCGTTGCAGAATCTCCCAAACAATGGAAGTGAATGGTGACCAGTTTTCAAACATTAAAAAAACAACAGAATAAAAACATGAAATGCCTCCATACTGCTTGTTTGGCGTAATCCAAATCTCCTAAAGCCCCAACATGCCACGTTGACCACAAAAATGTTATTTTGCATCATGTTTTTAGCCTGAATCTTAACTGTAGATCCTTAGCTTGGAGTCACATCCATGTCCACACTGTCTGAACTGGGTGTGCGTGGTGTGATGGTGCACAAATGTCATGTTGGGACTCCACAAGACTTTACCATTTTTTTGTTTTCAGTTTGTTTTTTACATTTGAAAACTGGTCACCATTCATTTACATTGTTTGGGAGGTTTTGCAACACTGTTTTCCTGTGAAACTCCAGCAATGTTTTGCGCACTAACAAAATAAACCCGACCCTCAATCAGCATGAGGGTGAGTACATGACGACTGAATTTTCATTTCTGAGTGAACTATCCCTTTAATGTCACTGGGTGCGAAATTAGATGAAACTTGAAGAGTGCAGATCGCCGGGCACCAGATGGTGAAGCTGCCACCACAACTGCCAGATGCAGCTAGCCGAGTCTTGTAAAGTTGCACCAGCATTAGCATGACCCCCCACATACATTTTTATATTTTCACAGGCAAACATACAGTGAGTAGTACATTAGCCAGTTAAAATGAAGCAACCTGGACAGGAACAGGAACTCTTTACTTAGCTAATTTTATCTTTTACATTATATTTTGTGGTTATTGTGGTGGAAACACTACCGCTTTTGTCCAGAGGGGGCTTCAAAATCAACAAAATATAAAAGTTCCTTGTAGTAACTTTAAGTTTAAGTTGAAACTTAAGATGATATGCAACTGGGCACTGGTTTCTATTGGAATATTCCACAAGTGGCAGGTTTCTCAAAATCAAGAAAAGGTTTTCTGTTTCCTTGCTCAAAATCAGGCAAAGGTTTTGTCCAGGTTTCTGAAATGAGAATATGACATTTAAATGTGTAAAAACAGCAAATAACCAGCATACTTGACAAACGGCATCATAATCAGAATACTGCTGTCTATAAAAATATACTCATGTGTTATCATTCCCTCCACTGATTCACACGTCAGGGTCTATAAAGTACACTGCAAAAAAAACATCCTCTGTACTGGTCACAGCTTGCTTTAATTACATTAGCCGGCAGGGAAAGGTGAGCGTTCCCCTTGAGAGGTTAACAGCCTTATTAAGATTATGAGCAGCTATACATACAGTATTAGCTGCTGTTCTCCTCTGCAGCCTTGGTCTGAATTATTGGGCCTCAGGCAAGAAGACATTTACAAATTTCCTCTTATATCTATGAGTTGTTCTTATTTTGTTAGTACCCACTGATTTCTGGGATTCACAGATGTCCTTTTACTTTTGCTTCTCTTTTGTTATTTTACTTTTACTTTTACTTTTACTTTTACTTTTGCTCCTTAGGTAAGAAAAAAATTCATGAGTGATCAAGAGCAGTCTTACCGAGATCCAGTACCAGACAAAACTTTGGATACACTCCTCATTCAATGTTTTCCCTTTATTTTTGTAAGAAACAGTTCATATCATGCCAACACTGCTGTGCTGTCATCAAAGTTTAAGGTGGCTAAAACAGCAAAAAACTTTTGCACACTTGTATGTAGGTCGACAGAAGAACCATGAGTTGCACGCTGTCTTCTGCACCTGTAATCAAAGATTTAAAATATTATATTACAAGTGCAGAAGACAGTGTGTGAGAGTTTTTTATATTTTAGATTCTTGAAAAGAACGTATTTTGCCTCGTTTTCACATTTTTTTGCATACTACATAATTCCATATTTCATAGTTTTGACGTCTCCATTATTAATTACTGTAGAAAAAGTCATCACTTACTCTCTTCAGTCACTGTGCGTTCTTCTGCTGACACGACATTTATACCAATACCTGTTTTACTACTGCAGAAATTCGTCTTACGTCTTTTTGATGGCGTCTCTCAAATTAGTAGTTAAGAGTAATATAGCCTGTAGCATCAACACTGTCAAACTGTCCCTGACACTTTCTGTCATGAGCTCCACTCTCAGAAGTCCTGTTTTTCCTTTTTAGAACATTTGATTTATGATCTGTTGTGTAATGAGGAACATTTGCTTTGAAGGAAGGTGGCAGCATAAATTCATGCAGTACTTTATATGATGTAATGCAGCCATCTGTGTGTGTGTGTGTCTGGTCTTGCATAAGAGTTAGCATATACCTCATTGTGTCTGTGGACTCAACAGATGACTATAGTGTGCACATGAGGATTAGCCACACACACACACACACACACACTCTGTCTCTGTCCCTGTCCCTGTCCCAGTCGCACCAAGCAGCCAATCAAAACGTGCGGCTGCAGGCTGGCCAGACAGCCAATCCTGACTCAGCGTGTTGGGTAGCCGGCCTATCCCGATCCAGCTTCATAGAGCGCTTCGAGGACGATTCAGATTGACACCGGAGGAGCATGTCTAATCTGTGATTAACACGTCTCCCTCGCTCTTCTTCTCTTTATTCCCACTCGTCCTCCCTCTTAATGTTCCCACATCTTTTTACACTTTCATCCCTCTGTCACTGCTAATCCCCTGTCCTCCACCTTAATCTGTCTCACCATCTTCTCTCCCTGTCTTTCATTAAAAAAAAAAATCTTTACAGTTAAAGCCTGAAAAAAGTTATTTATTTCACTTTGAAAGGATTTTTTCTTCAGTTCAGGCTACAGGACACCTGACTGAGGTGACTGAAACTTGTTGAAGGCTTGTTTTTGTTGATTAGTACACATAGTGTTTTCCCTGCCTGTGTAATATAAAGGAGCACCACTTCTGTTTTTTTGGCTGCCACCTTGCTGATCTGTAATTCATTCATCGCTTGTGACCCGATGACTTTAAATCAATACCTAATGCATATTAACCCCACATCTCTTTTTGTTGGATTTTAACTCTTCTTCTATTTTATAATCATTTTAGCAAAATTCAGCACTTTTTGACCCACCTGTTGGTACTTGTTTACTAGTCAATCAGGAGTGAATCATTCATATGCACAGATTTGATCTTAAATTGTGTGTGTGAACCATTTAAGAACTTTTTTGGTGTTCATTAGTACTTTCTTATTTCCTGTTTGTTCTTAGGTGAGATCAAAATTAAGACTGCCCCAGACCACTCAAGTACAACAGCCAACTCACATTTTGTGCTTTGAAATGTAATAATGATGAAAAAGTAATTTTTATTTTAAAGTTTATTCATTTAAATTTAAATTCATTTAAATTTTTAAAATATGATTAGATTGCAGAGACAGATTTTCCAAAACTTGTGTGCTGTTCTGAACTCTATCAGCAGGATGACATTGTTCGTCTGTGCCGGCATTCAGCTTCTAGTTTTTGACACGTTGCGTTGTCTCAGTGTCACATTATTTCCCCTCTCAACTCTTCCTCTCTCCTCTCCTCTTCCAGGCCTTCAAGGAGGAGTTGGAGAGCCTGATCCAGGAGCAGCAGCGGAAGGGGAACAACCCCACCGGCCTGCTGGCCCTCAGACAGATCGCTGACTTCTTCATGGCCAGCTCGGTGGCTGGCTTCAACACCTCCCCTCTCAGTGAGTGCTCGCAGTGCTGGGGCCCGTTACCCCGGGCGACCAGATGCTAACATTTAGCAGGACAGGCCACCCTTGCCCAGGGTGCAGCGGCTTTGAAGTGCACTGAAAAACAAAACACGGCATCTGTATTTGAAGACAGGAGATCCGTATTCCAACATGAAATTTGTGCGCTCAGGGGCATGAATACCCCGAGACGACCCAGCCCCAGACTCCGGAAGAGCTGCGCATATTTCTCTGGAGTTTGATCCTTCGTGAGTTCTGTCCAGGAGTCCATATGTGGTGTCTGCTTCCAATCACAGCGCTGGAATGCACAACTAATGCTGAATTACACGTCAGAGGCAATATAGCACCTCAGTTTAGCCCGTCTTTAAAATATACCCATAATGAGCAAGTCTGAGGAGGCGTTGCCAGTAAACAAAGTATTAAAGGCTGGAGTGTCGCCTCCATCACGTCAGTGTGAAAAGTAGGATTCATGTGGAGCCAGATGTGTCAGATACACATCATTAGATAAAAAGACAGATGTTGGATTGCTGTCCTGTGTGCTGTTGTTGTTAGGAAAAGAGGATCAAAGTGTACAGTGTATGTCCTCTAACACAGGGGTTCTCTGGACACCGAGAGGGTGGCGAGATCATGTCCAGGGGTCGCCAGATGGTTATGGAAAATGAAATAAAATATTGAGGCAAGCAGCATGGAATGAGAACCAGGAAGCAGCTCTCAGCGACACCAACGTCAGCCTCTTAAAAGACTTCCAAAACAAAAACCAAGCACTCAAAAATGTGCAAAATACAGCCGCAGCCACCTCACTAATAAGTAAAACTATAAACCAGCACCAAAATGACAATTACCAACATAAATCTCCATGTTCCAAACAAACACAAACACTATCAAAAAGCAACATTTACTTTTGTTGATTTTTGGGGGCCTCTTTAGGCTAAAGCATCAGTGTTTCCACTATAATAACCACAAAATATTATGTGAAAAATACAATTATCAAAGTAAAAATCTTCTCCTGCTTCTTTTAAAGTGATTAATGTACAACAGCAATTCCAGAAAACCTTGGATGTTGTGTAAAACGTGAATAAAAACTGAATGCAGTGATTTGCAAATCATTTCTGACGTGTATTCAATTGATTACAGTGCAAAGACAAGATATTTGATGTTCAACTTGATTACTTATTCTGTTATTGATGCCTGCAACGTCTTTTTCAGAGACGTCCCTGCTTATTTTAGCAAAACAAAGCCGCATTCTGCACGTCTTACAGCGGCATGGCTCTGTGACGTATCACAGTGGTAAACTCGCTCCTGTATCAACTTTTGTGGAACATGTTCCTGCATAAAAATCAGAATGAGTGTTTTTACAACCAGTTTGAACGTTAAATATCTTTATTAAATTGAATATATGTCAAATTGTTTTTGCATATCACTGCATTCTGTTTTTATTTGTGTTTTACAGAAGGTCCCAACTATTTTGGGATTGTGGTTGTACTACTCAGAGTAACTTTGTCTGGGAAAATGTGAACACAGGTTCGTTTCATCTGATTTAACTGAGAATCCATCTTGGTTGCAGCCAATCAGAATAACTGTATAGAAACAGCAGATCTTCCTGCTGGTCTCTCTTTCTTATGAATCTGTAAGTCATATCGAGGCATCAGTAATAAACTGAGACTGTTTCATGACTGGTTAAAAACTCCTTGTAATAACTTTAACAAACTGCTCAGTCCAGAAAGCATGATGGGTAATAAGGTCCATATTATAGACTGGGGGGATGTTTTTATTTCATGACATCACCTCTAGCAGTGATATAATTTGCCTTAGAATAGATTTAATTTGCTGTTTTTGTGAGAGTCAAAGCGTGCGTGCAGACACACACTAGATATTAATATTTTTCCCAAATATTAGACATTTTCTCTCCCAGGAACAGAAGCACGCTATTCCAAGAATCCCAGGAAATGTTCCTGTTTTTAAGGTATAAATTCAGCTACAGTCAAAATGCACTGCCCATATTTCAGGCACCATTGAATGCAACATGGAGAAATATGGGTCTCCAGTCTGACCACTCTAGTGTTTTAGTAGGTGGTATTTATAATTATTGAGGCAGAAGAATGCCATTTATGTCAGTCAACATTAGAAAGAACTGTGCATGTAGCTTGAAGTTCGCTGCAGCTTCAGGCAGATTATTCAGGTGATTTTGCTCGTCTCTCTTCACTGCTGCTTTGACACAGGTGCATTTCACCACCGCCTACAGCTGAAAGTGAATCCATCATCTGCTGCCATCTCTGCCACTATTTCACCCATAGAAGTATTTTGGATAAACTATGAATACAGTGTTCTTGTGCACTTTGAACTTTAACTTTAAATGTTGTTGCAGTGAACTGCAATCTTTATTGTTCAATCTTTTGACTCCTATTCACACCCAAAGCTAGTGGCAGAAGCTGTGTTGTGTTTCTGTAATGTAGAAGGTACAGCCTTGAAGTTACCATAGTAACTACCCATCAGAAGTCAGTCAGTCAGTCAGAGGTGTTTGAATTCATGGCACTTTGTGTTTCTTTGTGTTTCTATCAATTAAATGGTACACACACACACACACACACACACACACACACACACACACACACACACAGCTGTTGCATATCTTTTAAGAAAATAAGATATTTTCTAAATATGTTCCCATATACTGTAGATGCTTAAAAACTTTTTAAACTGTTTTCCCTTTATTATATTTACCTAACTGGGAAATTCCTGCAAATCCCATTCCCCACATGCACAAAACCTCTTTTTTCATTTGGCACTTTTGAGTCACAGTATCATGTTTAACCAAGCAGCTATAGTCAGATTTGCTAGCTATCACACTGAATGAGTACGATGAAGCAATGGCTTCCCAGGAAAAGTATTCTTGCTCAAGGCTCGGGCCAACAGGAGACTGGACAGGGAATGCAGACTCCCGAGCTCCCACCAGGCTTCGGAAATATCACCCCACACTTTCTGCAATATGGATTTTTTTTTTGTGGGGGCCAAAAATACCAGAGTGATTATTCTGGGGGGACACGACTCAACAAAGTTGAGAACCACTGCTCTAACACACACCTGAAGTGAATATGATCCTGCAGACTTGAATGTAAAGAAGAGAAAATCATTTTAATACAACTTGATCTTTTTTTTCCTTTGATTTAACCCCTGATCTTTCCATCGTTCAGGTCTGGGGATGGTCACTCCCATCAACGACATGTACGGAGTGGAATCCACCACGATGGTGAAAGGCGAGAAGCTGACGCGCTGTAAACTGGCCAGCTTCTACAGACTGGTGGACCTGTTCAGCTGGGCCCACTTCGCCAACTCCTACATCACAGTAAGACGCTGCAGCCAAGACCACAGCTGAGTCCATGTTTTACTATATCGTGCGCTATATTTACTTGACTTTTTCTTGTTTGTTTTTTTTAGGGTCGCGTCGGTAAAGAGCAAGACCACATCCTCATCATCCCCAGAGGACTGTCATTCGCTGAGGCATCTGCATCAAACCTGGTAAGAGACATTTCTCTCTACTGGAAGGTTTCCACTTTCTTTAGGCCATAGAAAGAAAGTAGTTCCTATATGAAACTGCTCACACTACAAGGTTTGTAGATTATCTTAAGTAAGCAGGTCATGATTTTTGGAAAGAGACACTGGTTTTGAAATTTTCCACTGAAAGTGCGTTGAGCACAACAAGCCGAGTACCATTTATTAGTGCCATTATATTGGAGAGAAGGAAGACATCTTTATGACTGATATCTCCAAAACTCTGCAGCTCACACCAAAAAAATCTAGGTGGATAAATAGTACTACAGGTTTGAGGAAAGATTTTACTGTCCCTTTAAAGCAGCTTTAGTTTAGCTTTTGTTTGCTGCAATCTATGACGCAGACTGACTTTTGTTTTTTAATACTTTACAATCAATTTCAAACAAACTTTCAACACACCAGCATTTTACATCTCACACCAAAAACTATAAATGAACAAATAGCACTGCAGGCCAGGGGAGAAATATATATTTTTGATTTTGGGGTGAACTGTCCCTTTAAAATGTCATAAGCAGTAAAACAAAAAGAATCAGTAAAAAATAGGGGAGGTTATTCCACCTAACTGGATAAAAAAAAGTTGATTGTAACAAGTGAAAGATTCTGGGTCGGGAGATTTTTCAAGACATTTTTAATTAATTTCATGTGTAGCTTTGAAAATTCAAACATAAACAAGTAAAAACAAAACAAAAGCAGCTATAGAGAAATTTATTTCAAAGTTAAACTGTGACTTGAGCAACCCGTTGGTCATTTGTTCTGTCTGTGTCCTTGTCTGTATATGTTTTTCCTCTGAGTATTAAGCTTTTGTCCTTCACTGGACAGGACTAATGCTTTTCCACTTTGCTTAATCAGCCATTTACTTCCTTCAATTGACTTCCTCGAATTGTATGAAGGGGAAAAATAGCAGATGAACCGTATTTCACCGTTTCTGAGTGCCACAAAGGAAAACGTGCCTCGCCTTTTCTCTCTCTGTACACGTTTGCCGTATTCATTGTCACTGGTTCTTTCTCATGTTGACTTGAGACTGACCAGAGCGTCTCTCTCTCTCTCTCTCTCTCTCTCTCTCTCTCTCCCTCTCTCTCTCTCGCTCTCGCTCTCTCACTCTCCCTCTCTCTCTTTGCTGCTCTCCTGCATCAAGTCAGCAAATATTGTGGTTCAGACTGTTTGTCCGTCTAGTTTCGGTTCAAAGGGTCCACATGCTGTCAGAGCTCTGGCTATGCCGTGTCAATAGATGTGCAATAACGTGTGTAATAATCTGTTGGCAGCCCTGTTTCCTTTTTAACTCCCTCTAATTCAGTTTCTATTTCCATCTGTGTGTGTCTGTGTCTGTCTGCCGCTTTCTCTCACTCTACTTTCTCCCTCTGGTTTCCATCCAAGTTTTTATTTCTGCCACATTCCAAAGTATCAAGTTGAAAAAGCTGAAAACAGAAAAATTAATGAGCTTTTCTCAGAGTTAACACAAGTACAACACCCCAGTTGGTGCTATTAATAAAATAATTTATACCCAAATAGTTTTGTAGACTTGCTGATTAACCTGAATACAATAATGGCGTATGCTGGACCTGACCAGCCAGGTGGATGATTTCATTTTGATGCACAAAAAGCACTTCAACAATAATATTTCTGTGTGCTGGTCGCTCAGTTGGTTGATCACACACCTCTACAGAGGCTCAGGGTCCTCAGCAGCCTTGATTCCAGCCTTTGACCCTCACTGCTTGTCTTCAGCTTCAGCTTCAGCTTCTCTTATTTTTTTGTGTGTGTCTGAAAACGGCCTTGTCCCAGACACAAATTCACAATTTCAGACACGTTAAAAATGTGTTAAAAGTCTTCAGAATCTAAAACTAACAATATCTACTGGAAACATAGGTGTAAAACATAGGTGCTATTACAAAATATCTTTATTTTAAAATTGATTTTTTTTTTTTAAATGAAAATGTTAGCTCTTTAAGGTTGTGTCCCAGATTTTTGCAAAAACAAAAAAATGATTTAATCAGGCATGAAAAGGTTTAGCTATACCCTAGTGACCCCTGTCTCACTTCCTGCTTTAATAAAGGCGGGGATACTGCTCAAGCACTGATAAACTTTCTATTTTTTGATAAATTCATTGCATAATACTGCTATTAGATTTGTTTCAACCATAACTTGTCGACTCCATATCCCTACTAAATCAAAGCTAAATAGGAATTATGGTTTTAAAATGTGTATTTTGATTAACATTAAGAGAACTCTTAGACACTTTAAAGAATAAATGTCTGCTCACTGCAACTCTGCTGTGAAAAACATTTTGTCAACCCCTTAACACGTTGATGTCTGCATTTAATAATAAAAAAAAAAGAATCACGAGGAGGTTGGTCCATTATAAGTTTTATAGCCAAGAGTTTGATCTTATAAAATATATTTTTAAAGCACAAATGAAAATAAAAATCAAAAGCCCCTTGAAATACAGTTTTAGTGTAGTGATATATTTTCCCTCTTGTTGTAATCTATGAAAAATGACATATGGAAAACATGAACCAGCTCTAAAGAGAAATATGAACTTGCCCAGGAGTAATAAATTCCTTGAATGCTCCTCGTGTTTGTGGTTGATGTGGTTTGTTTGATATTCAGGAAGCACATGTATATATATTTACATCCACCAAACTGAGCCACATAACCCCCATAACTCAAGTTGATTGTTTTGTGACGTTACAAAAGGTTGCATAAAAGTCACTCAACACATGAATCATATCTCCTATCTTTTCTGTCTCTCTGCTTTGTCGTACTTCTCTCCTACTTTATCTTCAACACCTGTGCAAACATGCACACACGCACACACACACACACACACACACACACACACACACACACACACACCTGTGTAATGTGGCTGCAGGTGTGGGTCGACAGCTGGATGTAGTAGCCAGACTGTTGACAGGCAGATTTCACTGTTTGACCTGTGGAAGCGGTCGGCTCAGGTTTGGTTCCAGCTGGTGACCTTCTGGTGCCTGATAGCAAAGAGAGTGAAGAATGAGATTACTAGCATTTTGTTTTTTATTCCTCTCCAAGTCTGCTTCTAGTTTACACTTTATTTCTAGCTACACCTTGTCGGCGGTTTTGATTGGTTTGATTGGTTTAGATTCACTTCCACTGTTTGGGAGATTCAGCAATGCAGTTTTGCTGTGAAACTTTTGTGGACTTAAAAACTAAACCCCACCCTCAATCGGCATGAGGGTGAGTAGATAATGATTGAATTTTCATTTTTGGGTGAACTATCCCTTCAAATATTTCACCACTCTGTCACACGGGGCTGCATGACAGAAAGTAAAATAAGTAAGTATAAGTTAAAATAATAACAGTTTATGAAAAGATTTTTTCCTAATTTGCTATTAAAGAAGCAAATCCTAACTTAAGTTAGGATAAGAAGATGAACTGTTCATCTGTAATGGCTTTTTTTCTTATTCAGGTCCTGCCTCTAATTATCATGGTTATCAAACAGCTAAGTTAAGTAAGTTGTTCTCCTCCAGAGGTGTCGCTTTGTTTTCTACCAAGACTAATTTCAAATAAAGCATAGATTGTCCAGATTGTCCAGTATACCAAACTATGAAATGTTTTAGTTGTCTTATTAATGTCCAAATACTACATTTGTAATATTAAGGTTGTACAAAACCCAGTCAAGTTTAAGCTCCTGATAAAACTTTTTGCTAACATTTATTTTTTTCTTTATTTTATAACTTTTAAGAACATACATCCGGGAACTCTCAGAGGACATACATACACATGCTGTACAATATACACATTAATGAAAAAATAAAATATGGAGGATTTGTTTAAAAAAATATATAAATATAGATAGTCATCTAATTTCTTAATCATTTGGCACAGATAAGAAACAAACAAGAAGAGATATAAATAAATAATAATAAATAAATTAATATAATAAATAAAGCCAAACAGAGAGAGAGATTACTTTTTCTTATTTTAGTAAAACAGATGTGATGTTTCCCCATAAGAGGGTAACAGCTATTTATAGTACAAATCCGAGAAGTCGAAAATGTAGGCTCAAGTCATCATTTTAAAAAGTGAGTATTTTTAGTTTGTGCTGGACCACATCCATCTTTGCTGTGGTCGTCACTACGTGAGCGGTGCCCACAACACTGCAGCTAACAGGAGACACAACAAAATTATGTTGTCTGGCACTTTCTAATTGCTCTGACTGTGTTTTAGTCTGTTTGTGTTTCGATGCCAGTCTGTCTGCTGTTTCTCCATGATCTCCTCCCCTTCTGCTTCTTCTTCTTCTTCTTCTTCTTCTTCTTCTTCTTTTGATCCTGTCATCTCTATAGCTACACATGACTGAGTTCAAGCACTTGAAGAGAGAGGTGGAGAGATTGATTAAGTGGAAGTCACCCAGAATAAAGAGTGTGGGAGGTCGTGTTGGGGTCGGCCGGGCGGAGGCTGTAGCATCAGAGAGAGGCTGGAGTTCAGTTGTCTTTGGTCAGTTTCCATCTGCCTCTCCCTCTTAAACTCTGTGTTTGACCGCTGAGCTGGAGGCCGGGTCTAACATTCAACTTTCAGTTTAGTTTGATGTCAGTGCACTGATAGAGAGGGGTCAGAAGATTAAAGTGAGGCTTTTCTATTTGCTGAGCTTAAAGAGCAAAATGTAACAACTGCTCTTCCAAAAATGAGTCCAAACACAGTCTATGGTTGAAGTGAGTTGTTTCCCCGCCCCCTCCTCCCCAGGCTTGAGGAAGCTCAGGCAGGCTGCAGGAGCACTGCAGGAGGGCAAGACGAGCACAAGGTTATAATTTGACAATAACCAGCAACAACGAGTCAGCTGTTTATAACTGTCTGTTGTTTGGGATTCTTTCTGACACGTCCTTTGGCATCTTTTTATAATTAGAAACATTATATTTATCAGAAGGGCCTCTCAGCAGCAGGGCGCCTTTGAATGACAGGCTGCTGCTCTTTGAAGGACGTGACAGGGTGAACCGATCCTGTACTGGACATTTGACGTGTAAATCGATCGACGTTCAATTCGCCTGGCAGCTGGCTGTGCCTGTGTGCGTGGAAACAAAAGATGGCGGTGGTTAGTTACGCTCGGCTAGTGCCTTTCACTGGGTGAAAGATCAATAGACAGTCATCCATCCAAACATTAAAAAGCGGAACTTCAGTCAGGACATGTCTCAGGGTTTTCCAGCCTGAGTTTGACCCAGAGATCACCAGCAAGCTGTGGACTCTTCTCTCTTTTCCTAAACAACACCCAAGTTTTTGTCATAATATGAAAAGATAACTTATGTTGCTTTGCTGAACACAGACCTACATAAAAGTATCTTAATTAATTTTTTATTAATTAATTAATATTAATTAATCTCTGAATAAAAGCTGGCGATCCAAATCACATGATGTCAGGCTTCTTATCCTCGCAGCGCTCTCTACAGGCTGCACAGTTTGTGTTAGTGGTTACTGGTTCAGTGCTGGTTTGGTTTTGTAGTTGTTCCAGTGTGATCAATACAAATGTTTCCCAAAAAAACAAGACTGAAGTTACTGCAGCGTTTCATAATCCAATCAATAAGACCTGTCAAAATCCACAGACATTTTAAGGCCTAAAAATTCTTCTTATTATTGGATTTTAGACTTTTTAAAGACCCATGGAAACCCTGATTAATTGGAGGGATGAAAACAACTGTGTGAACTGGTGTTGGTAAATTAAATCAGTTTTTTTGTTTATTTTTTGTTTTGTTTCATTCAGTTTTGTTCATGTTTTATTCCCTTATGATGCTTTATAGAAATGATAAATTATAACTCAAAACCAAAGCAAAAAAAATTAAAAAAAAAAAAAAAATTACAGACACAGAAAAACACAGAAATGCCTTTTATCTTTATTTTACCAGAGATATTTGGATGCTCCAGTTATTTCTAATTAATCTTTCTGGTTCCTGTTGCTATAGTTTTGTGGTAAGGAGGCTGGTAAGGGTATTTATTATTATTTTATTTATTGTCTTATTTAGAGCCGACCTGTTGACCAATCACAGCTCTATCAGTCTATATCAGTGTGGTCCTCAAATATCCGCATATATGAAAACTATTTCTTTAACAGAGCGTAATGCAAATTGTTTTTATTTGTTAGCTTTATAGGCAGCTTTTTATGTTTAAACATGTATCTTAATTCAGGGTTAATACATACATATATTTTTCTCTTTGTGTTTTTATATTTATAGTCATTTAAAATGTTTAAAAGTTTGCTGTTTCATTGCCCTCACGTCATTTTCAACAATAAAGTTTATTGATAAATTGTGAAATACTGTGTTGTCGTCACATATCTTTGTCAAGTGTTAACCACTATGAAAGCATCACTGCAAAAAATGTGTGCATATGTGTCTGTATATTATATTCTGTATAAAAAATATTGTCCGATAACGATACAGAATAATTTTTTTTATAACTCCCCATCAGCCTCAAAAATCAACTGATAAATTTTTACTGGTCTGTTAGTTGTCTTAAATATTTTATTTTTTAATTCCTATTATTTATGAGTCTGTTTTAATTGTGGTTAGTTATGTGTAATGTTTTGTCTTTACACTGTTCACTTGTGGCTTCACATGTGGTTTTTGTGCAGCACATTGTGATTCCACTTGGGATGAAATATGATATAAAACTAAAGTTTTGCTTTGTTTGCTTGTTATTACAGTCGTTTCACTGCAGCAGGTTTTTTCCTGTTACATCTTCTGTTTAATAAGTTACTCCTGGAACACAGTTTTTCTCAAGGAAGCAGACCCTGTACGTGTTCAGCCAGCTCCAGCTGAACTGGGTGTATTTGATTAGCCTCAGACTGGATGATGGATGCCCTTTCCTGTTGTGATAATACACGCTTGGACTTGGTCTCGTGAAAGAGAAACGTGAGCCCGCAGGTTCTGGTTTGTATCACAGAACAACATCTGGTTACGCTGATGGTAATATTGTAAAACGTCTGCGGGCGGAGCTGTGTGTTTGTGTTTGGTTTGGTGTTAAGTTTTACGGCCAGGACTGACATCTGCAGTCGTTGCTCTTGTCTCGTTCAGGTTTTTATACGTCAGCCTCCTCGTCCAGTTATCTCTCTGTATTCCCTCCTTTTCTCTGGTTATCCGACCCTCTTCCCTCCAGGTCTCTCTGCCTCCATCGTCCCCTCCATCGCTCTTCTCCCGCCCTGTAATCTAATAACTGCTAACCGGCTGGTAATGAAGTTGTCATAGTAAAGGACGTCATGTCCACTCCCCGACTATATTATGCTTCCTGGTAACGCTTCAATTCATTTCCTGGAGAGGAGCGGACAGAGAGGAGGAATCGTTGATAATGTGATTTCTGTCTTATTGAATTTGACTTGTGTGTATGTCTTTGTGGTTAATGTTGGCAAGTTATCGGCTGTGTTTGAGTGTGTGGGGGGGGGGGGGATCTGGTCATGTGTCAGTCTCTGGATGTGCTTTAGTGTCCGGGCATACACTAATGTGGGCATGGTTAGTTTTTACAGTACGTCTCCCTCTGCTCTCCTCCAGCCTCTTCGTATCTCCTCTCCTGCATTCTCAGGAGAGCTGTTCAGATGATGCTGCTGTCAAGTTTTCACAAAGCTTGTTCAGTTCGTGTTTGACTGCCTTTGCACCAGTTAGGCTGGAGATTTACTCGCTGTTTAACCTCGTGTTTGTGCATGCGTAGCATTAAATTTCTGAGGATGTGCGCAACCATCACTCCAAATGGACACAGGACACACCAGGCATCCATGATGCATAAGAGTGGATTAAAAGCAAGTGTATCTCCGGCCTTAAGAAAAATCATTGCACTCTGTTTTTGTTTCTGTTTTACACCGCATCTCAACTGTCTTGGAATTTGGGTTGTACATTCATCAGCTCCAGTTCAGGAAATTCATGAAGCATCCACTGACTTTGTCTCCTCCCCTTGTTTCCCAGGTGAAGGTCAACATCATCGGGGATGTGATCGATCAGGGCTCCACCAACCTGAGGGTCGACCCCGCGGGTTTCAGCCCCCACGCTGCCATCTACTCCATGCGTCCAGACATCCGCTGCATCGTACATGTGCACACTCCTGCCACGGCTGCTGTAAGTCCACGTTAGTTCACCCTGGAAGGTTTTCAAACCTGCCCTGTGAGTCGAACCTCCTGATCAACCTGCAAGAGAACAGCTGGAGCTCATTTTGACAGGGAATGTGATAATGAATGAATCTGATAATTAGAAACTTCTCTATCAAACTTCAGCTGAAAAGGAATACTAAACACATTGTTAAGAGAAGTGTTTGTGATGTGCAACAAAGCGGCAGGTCTCTGCAGCCATTAGAGACAGAGTTTCAAAGTCTTCTTCACACAGAGGCATCTGTGAGAAATGTTAGCTGCAGTCTCAGATGAATAAAACAGCTGTAACACACCTGTCAAAGCTTCTCATCTCTCATATGCCTCCGCTGCCTTCTTTTCATCTCTCTGCTGCTTTAGGTGTCATCGATGAAATGTGGCATCCTGCCCATTTCCCAGGAGGCACTGATCCTGGGTGACATCGCCTACTACAACTACCAGGGCAGCCTGGACGACCAGGAGGAGCGCAAAGAGCTGCAGAAGACCCTGGGACCTACAACGAAGGTAGGAAAACCAACAAAGCTAAGCGCTCGGCAAAGTCTTACGGCTGGGCAGTCATGTTTTTTTACAAACATTTAATGTACTGTAACACCAGTGACAAATACATGACAGATGTATGAAATGTATAACAATAATACAAATACGTGAAGCTGTACTTGTTGTGAATTCATCAGTTATTTCTTAGCCAGGTGAGGTGACCTTAAGACCTCATGAAAAGCTATGTTTAGAAGTGGACATCTGAACAATTGGACATGATATCTTGAAAATTATTTTTAACACGCTGAAGGAAAGGGTGTTTTTATTCCTTGTCCTTGCAGTCAAGAAAGAGAAATGGACTAATTATCAGGGTGGGGTGAATTTCAGATAGGAAACAGTAGCATGACAGTCAAAGCAGCACATCCTGTTGAAACATCAGTGGTGTTTGGGTTACCTTCAGGGCTGTTATATAAATCCTTATGAACATGTATTAAATTAATATAAGAGAAAAAAAAAACTTCTCTGTGATGCAGTTGACGTCACATACAGGAGCACATTCAGACATTTTTGACTGGGTGACCTGAGTGAGCGCTGATTTATTTTTATTTGTTTATTCTTTGTTAAATTAACAAAAAAGTAGTTTCAAACACATTATTCAATTATTAAAGAGAACTCACCTCAGTCAGCACAGATCTCAACTCCGTAACATGGAATATTTGATAGAGTTGACATAATGTTAAATATTTTAATTTCACAGCACTGTCGTATTGTCGTAAACAATAATTTTGTATTTAACTTTGTTATCAAAGGGCTATGTAATTTGCACATTATAATTGAGACACATCTGACAGCAATATTATTAATGAATTTGTCAAAAAATAGAAAGCTTCCTGGTTCTTTAGCAGTATTCCCACCTTTTTTGAAACCAGGAAGTGAGACAAGGGTCCTTAGGATAAAGCTAAACCTTTTTATGCCTGATTAAATCATGTTTTTGTAAAAATCTAAGTTTACGTCTGGGACACAGCTTTAAAGAGCCAAAATTTTAATAAGAAATATATTTTAAAATATGATTATAATAACACATTTTTACAACTATGTTATCAGCAGATATTGTTAGTTTCAGATTTTGAAGGCTTTCAACACTTTTTTCTAATTGTTCGAGGTCGTAAATTCTTGTCTGGGACATGTGTATATATACGTGTGTGTGTGTGTGTGTGTGTGTGTGTGTGTGTGTGTGTGTGTGTGTGTGTGTGTGTGTGTGTGTGTGTGTGTGTGTGTGTATACATATAAAAAAGTGTTTGTAGTAATAATTTTTTTTGGTAGGACATGATTTGTCTGTCATCTCAAGAATGGGAGACCTCTAAACATTTGATCGGACTGTGTTGCTGCTCTTAGTCACTGTTTCTGTTTTTCTCTCTCTCTGTGTGTGTGTGTGTGTGTGTGTGTGTATGTGTGTGTGCGTGTATTTGTGCGTGCGTGCGTGTGTGTGTGTGTGTTAGGTTTTGGTGCTGAGGAATCACGGTGTGGTTGCTCTTGGGGAGACGATTGAAGAGGCCTTTCACTACATCTATAATGCCCAGTATGCCTGCGAAATCCAGGTACGCAAACGCCAACACACACAATCCAGCTAACTGCCACTGTTTTGGGTACCCAGCGAATTCCAGCACCACTCAGCTTCCTCCTGCCTTCGTGTTCAACCAGCAACTTTCCCGCTAAATCTAATCTCTCCACAGCAGTTTTCACATTTCCCCACTCTCACTATTTTAACAACGCTCAATAAGTTCTAATCTCTGCCCTTGTTGAAAATGTCGGCTAAACAGTCTCACAATCAGGCTATTAGGGCTTTGATGAAGGGAGTAACAAGCCGATGTGTTATTGTTGATGTCGGTCCAAAGCAGCATTTAGAGTCGGATGTTGTTCTTCCTTTTATCAACTGAGCCAATAAGGAATCTAAAAGGAAGATGTCAGAGAAGAATTTCAGGAGGTCTGGAGCAGGCAGGAGGAAGTGATCAATATCTTCAAAATCTTAGCCAGTCAGATATTAACTAATTCTGCCATCTGTGCCACTGGGGGTACTTTGGTATTTGTCATGGACAGTGGAGAGAGATTGATAGAGAAATAGTTAGGTCACCTAGCTAATCTGAAAATAACAATTTGATTAAAGAAAAACACATCCTTGTATTGAGTCAGCTGAAAAGTGTGTTGCAATTGTGATAAATGGTTGAAATGGTTAGCTAAATATAATGGATTAAACAGTTGAAATAGTTAGCTAACAGTAACTGATAAACGGTTGAAACAGTTAGCTAAATGTAATGGATTAAACAGTTAAAAGTAGCTAATGGATAAAAAGTTGAAACAGTTGAAATATTTAGCTGAAAGTAATGGATAAACATTTGAAATACTTAGGTAAAAGTAATAGGAAATAGTTGGAATAGTTAGCCAAAAATAATGGATAAACGTGGATAAATAGCTAGCTCAAAGTAATGGGTAAACAGCTGAAATAGTTAGCTAACAGTAAGTGATAAACAGTTGAAGTAGTTAGCTAAATGTAATGGATTAAACGATTAAAAGCAGTCAGCTAAAAGTAATGGATAAATGGTTGAAATAGTTAGCCAAAAGTGAGAGGGACACAGTTAAAATACTTAGCTAAAAGTAACAGGAAATTGTTGGAATGGTTAGCCAAAAGTAATGTGGATACTGAAAGTACTGAATTAAACCATTGAAATTGTCTGCTTAAAGGAATGGATAAAGGGTTGAAATAGTTAGCTAAAAGTTGTATAGGATAAATATTTGAAATGTATATTCTGTCACGTTCAGTGCTCGCAGTAAGAATCCAGACTCAACCAAACCAACCTAAATGTTGACAGTTTAACTGTATGAAAAAATATTGATACAAAATTCTCTTGTGCATCATTAGTAGTTAAATTATATCCAGTTTAAAATCTATTCACATGCTGGTGATGTTGATGATGGGAGTCACATACAGTATGTAGTCATCAGACATTTCATTGTCGTCACTTGTGTTGTGGCACAGCTGTGCCAGATGTTGTGATGTATCGATGCTTGAAGTTAGAGTTGTGTGAGGTTTCTCTGCTGTCATGCATGTCTTTGTGTTCACTTGAGCTGAGGATTTTTAGAGATGTTGTTGTGTCCCTCATTGTAAGAGGAATACCAAATCTCCTGATTGACTCTCCCCGGTCAAGCAAAAAGAAAACATTAATCCATCCCTGCAAAGCCCAGCTTAATTTCTATAAATAAATCCCCCAACCATGTTTGTTGTATGCCATGTGCTGTATATTCCTCGGTGCTGTGGTAGCTCAAGATTGAGGGGTATCTCATTTAGGGTTTGGTAAATTATGTCTTTCGTCTTCATGGAAAGTGGTCACGAAGCCTGTCTCTTTGTAATTCTCATTTTCGGTGAATGATCTGACGCCACAGATGTCCGCTGATAGGACAGCCTGTCTGTCTGTTTTGTGTTACATGAGCCATCAGTCAGCAGAGGCTCACATGCTTCTCCCCCTGTTCTTACTTTGTGATTTTAGGTGAATGCCATCTCAAGTGCCGGCGGCGTGGACAACCTGATAGTGTTGGACCCGGAGAAGTACAAATCACGAGTGTCGGCTGTGGCCTCGGCGGCTGCTGTCAACATGAGTGGCCAGTACAAGTGGAAAGTTGGCGAACTGGAGTTTGAGTCTCTGATGAGGATGCTGGATAACCTGGTGAGTCCGCTGATATTAAAGCGGGAAGATTTCTACATTTGACACAAACACTGGTTTTAAAAGAACACACATCAAGTTGCCATCAGGCCTCAGGCTCATTACATCACGAGACATTATGTAAGCACTTCACCTTCACTTTTTACTGCACTTCTGTGTGTTGTGTTTCAACAAATGAGCTCAGAAAATATTTTCTTTCCTTTCTGGCATCTCTCTTTTAGTCTGGGAGCTTGTACTTCTCAGAAACTCTCAAAAACATGCCTGATGAAGGTCTAGTACCGAAACGTTGCCCACTGTCTAACGTTGCAAGTTAGACAGTGGGCAGGAGTCTTTTTGTAACTTTTCAAAAACTCCAAAATGGTTTGAACAGCTCCAATTATTAGCTAAAAAAATTGACCGGGTGCTCACATTTGGAAATTAGTCCAGGTGAATGCAAGATGCTCCTGAAGTCAAACTGGTCAACTAGACAAAAGGGGGTTACCAAGGTTGTTTCAGTCCACATTGTGTCTTCTTGGGCATGAATGGAAAGAGGAGTCCTGGTCACAACCTGTTTATGTTTTTGAGATTTTTAGGCTTGACCTGCCCTAACAAATGAAGTGGCTGCCCATTTTTCCCTACTTATCTTAAAAGTAATTGATAAACAGTTGAAATAGCAACACATCTTATAAGCATATCATAATTGCTTTACGTTTGCTGTGTTAAACAACCTTCTGTTGGTTGTTTTTTTAGAACTGGGAAGGACTGGGTAGCTGACTACCAATGGCAGTGGTGGCCAGTGTGGATAAACAGAGTCAGAAAAGAACCCTCTCGACAAAAACTTTAACTGTATCGACAGGAAATGAAATACTGGGTGCTGTTAAACTGGCAAATATCATTTGGAAAGCACAATACTGACAGATCAGGGAAGGAGAGATTCATTTTAAATGACGCAATTAGAAATTTAAGGGAAGAGAGAAATGCATTTTAAGAGATGTTTTGAAGATGAAATCATTTGCATCACCACAAGAGCTGCTGTGTTCATGACCATAAAAGTGTGGGAGATTTGTTAAATGTCTTTGCTCCCTTTCTGTCTGAGCCTGTCTTATCGTCTGTCTCCCTCTGTCACACCCCACACTGTTCATCCCCCCCCCCCAGCCTGCCATTCCTTCTCTGCTCTGCTCTCTCTGCTTTCGAATCACCACCTCTCAGCCTGTCGAGACTCTGAACATCTCATCTCTGTGTGTCCCACAGCCATCCCTCTCTTCTGTTACACCTCATGAACGAAGTGTTTGTGTCTGTGCAGGAACCACGCAGCAATGAGAATGAGGGGGAAGATGATAAACTAGTTTTCTCCAGTACACAAATCAAGTCAAAAATGTGTGATTGTGAGGCTGGATGTTGCAGGAAGAGAGCACAGCAGCCCAGCAGACTGTTTCTGGGCTGAAAGTTGAAAGGTCAACTCTGACCATGGAGCTGAGATGAATAGAAAAGGACAAAACGGAACTTCACTGTCAAGCAAAGTGTGGAAAAATGTCCAAAAGACATTGGGATCAAGTGAGAGTTCAGCGACAGAGAGACAGAGGGGGAAATGGGAGTGTGAGAGAAAAGCAAAGATGAGGATAAAGAGGAGAGGGAGGAGGGAGATGGATGGAGGGAGGGAGAGAGAGAGAGAGGATCAGACAGGAAATGTCTCCCTGACTCTGTCTTCTGTGCGGCCAGAAACCTTGTGGTCACAACACTTTCTTTCTTTCTTTCTTTTCCATTTGACCAAATGTGAAACTGGCAGCTCAACGAGTGTTACAGGAAAGAAACGCCACAAAATAAATGCTCATTTGGTTCAGTTCAGTCTCTCATGATTTAAAATTGGCAAACTGTTTCCTGGTCATTGCTCTTTGTGACCGCACGCGTGTGTGTTTGTGTGTGTGTGTGTGTGTTCTTGCTCCCTGCTGCAGGGCTACAGGACGGGTCATGCCTACAGACACCCCATCATGCGAGAGAAGCCGAGGCACAAGAGCGACGTGGAGATTCCCGCCACGGTCACAGCGTTTATGTTCTCGGACGATGTGGACGGAGGAGCCACACGGCTGCCCTTCAAGTTCCTGCAGCAGCGGCAGCAGAGGGAGAAGACGCGCTGGCTCAACTCACCCAACAGCTACACCAAGGTCAGCGTGGAGGGCGGAGAGGAACGCTACAACAGCCGGACAACCACGGTGAGCAGCGTGTGTGTGTGTGTTCATGTGAAAATCATGACAGCAAACACAAGGATTAAAGGGACAGTTCCCCCAAAAATGAAAATTCAGTCTCCCAAACAATGTAAGTGAACGGTGACCAGTTTTCATATGTGAAAAAACAACTGGAAAAAAAAGTAAAATGCCTCCATGCTGCTCATCTGATGTAAGCCAAGTCCCCTAAAGCCCCAGCATGCCATTTGCTCACTGTCACTCACAACACACACACCCAGTTCAGACAGTGTGCATGTGAAGGTGAATGTGGCTCCAAGCTAAAGATCTACAGTGAGGCTTCAGGCTAAAAAAAACATGGTGTAAATAACATTTTTATTGTCACCTTGGTTTGTTGAGGCTTTAGGAGACTTGGATTACACAGGACAAGCAGTCCTTACATTTTTCATGTTTGAAAACTGGTCACCATTCACTTCCATTGTCTGGGAGATTCTTTTGTGGCCTTCAAATCTAAACCTGAGCTTCAACCAGCATGAGAATGAGTAGATGATGACTGAATTTTCATTTTTGGCTGAACTATCCCTTTAAAGATTTCAAGTTTTATACTGATTAGAGAATGTTTGAATTTGAACTTAATATCTTCTTGAAAATATAACAGTCCCTCCAGGATTTCTTTTTGGAATTTTTGCAGCCTTAAATGTCAGATTTCACCAAAGCTTTTCTAAATATTTTGATGCACGTTGCAATTTTACTCGTCATGAAGTTGTGGGAGAAAATTGCCGGGAATTCATCAAAAATCAGAGCCAACTTGCTCCATGGAGAATAAAACAGACTCTGTTCTGAGTGTTTTCTGTGTAACCTTATCAAAACATGAAGAAGTGAGACGTGTTCCTGAGGGATGTTCTAGAAAGAAGTCATATGTTTTTTGTAGCTCGAACTCAAAATTCTAAAATATACAAGTGCAGTGCACAAAGCATTAATACTTTAATAAAAATGACAAAAGTTCTGCTATTCATTAGTACTCATGACACAATGAAAAAGATAAAAATTCAAAGTAAATAAATAAATAATAAAACAGTGCATGTATGACATTTGAGTGGTGGGCTGCTGTTATTGGTGGAATAAGCAGGAAGCTACGGCGACTGGTCATATTTGCAGGAAAGCTACAGTCATTGGACAGAATCACTGTTGTCGTGCATGGGGTTTCAGTGGAGTGTGAAAGTATTTTCCCAAATCAAAAAACTAAAATGTAATAATTTATTGCCCAAATTCTCAAACTATTTTACTGGTGGAACGCAAACTCCCTCTAGTGTTAAGCAGAGGAATGTGATATTTTTTTTTTTAAATACTACACAATTTTGAATGAAAATACATATGACATCACTGAAATGTCATTTAAAATGAGTTTTTTCTGTCCTATATTTTTGTCTCCATATCAGCCTGCTGCATAGTCACATGATTACTGGAGGTTATGAGCTAAACTGTGATGCTGTGAAGATATTAAGTGGAGGTCAATGAAGAGACCGAAAACAAATGTGTCAAAAACACTACAGTCGTGCCTCCAAACAGGAACTTTTTTTTTTCTTCTAATATTTGATTTATAATATGTAAAGCAGCTGTGTTGAAAATAAAGTGGTGTCGGTGGCTGGTTATAACCCACCAGTGAGGTGTCCATAGTACCTGGTCACACTAAATGATGCCAAGGTGCTACTTGGAGAGCTCAGTCTTTTCTGAGGTGGTACGTGCTGTAAAAAGTGTCAGAAACACTTTATTGAATATTCTGTGCCAGCATTACACAGCCTATGAAATATATAAACATGCAGAGTCCTACATATTAAACAAATATACTTGAATATCAGATAACATTGCTCATAAAAATATCTTTATTTGATAGTAGATCGATTAAACTGTACTTTTCCAATCACATTCTTTATGACTGAAGGGTTTAATGACATGCTTGTTTACACGTGATTATGGATGATTATATGATAAAGTTAAACATGACGTGACAAGGTGTACATCACAGTCTGACTTGTCATTCAGATAATTTTTAGTTGGTGTTATAACTCATTTGTTATAACGTGTCATTTCCCTGTGGTTAAAACCTGATACGAGGTCACCATCTACTGGCTGAAGAGAGAACTACACTGATTTTGGTTCAGTTGCACTTCATCAGAATCATGTTGTAAACATACAAGGAATTTGGCTCCAGGTTTAAGTTGCACTCAATGTTACACACAGTTGCAATATAACTAAATGTACAGCTAAACAAGGACCACAAACCCAGACAAGGATAGTTCAAATAATGTACGTACAAGCAAGTGAAAAAGTAGGTGTATATATAAATATAATTTAAAAAAAAACAACAACAACCAATATCATGAAATGTCTATAACAGTGTGAAGAAATAAATATTGAGTAGATATACTTGAACTGGTTGATGTTTCTTACCTTTGAGGCATTTAGCTTAGTAACTGAGAATGAATCAGACTTTAAAAGAGGTCTCCAGTGATTTAGTGTCCCTGACTTTAAGTCCCTAAAAAAGATGGATTACACAGTTCCCATAATGCAACTCAACAGAGCTTTTCATCAACTATTGGATGCTCATATCTTTCAAACACTTTTTTTTTCTTTTGTAACCCATGCTTTTTAGACGAGATACTGGAAATTATAGATAATAAATGTGTTACTTATATATATAGTAGTAAAAACTACATCCTTTTTTAGAATAAATAATCAATTTATTACATATGAGTCTTGTTTCCTGCCTTCTTTTTACAGTGGATGAAGGCAGATGAGACGGGAACCCCGATCCGGATTGAGGACCCCAATCAGTTTGTCCCTCTCAACACAGACCCCAGTGAGGTGCTGGAGAAGAGGAACAAAGTGAGTTGAAGTCTTTTCTCTCAGTCAGCATGAATGCATGAGAGTTGTAACATCATCTGGAACAACTGTCAGTTTTTATTTACTTATTATAAGTAGACGAATGACCAGAAATAAAACAGGAGTAAAGAACAAAGGAAGATGACTGGATGAACGTATGATTTAAACACATCTGTACAGTGTTTAACATTTCATTTACATTTGAGTCCTGGACTGTTTCGACCGTAGTTTACATGTCAACGCTTCCTGCTTCCTGATGACATCACTGTGTGTTTTGTCCTGTCACAGATCAGAGAGCAGAACCGGTTCGATGTGATGACGTCAGGGCCGCGCTCTCAGCACCTCGCAGGCATCCCTGTTGATGAACCGCGACGGGTGAGAACTTACTCTCTCATGTCTGGACCTTAAGAAAAAAAAAGTAAATTAACTGGTGGCAGACTGCAGGTCTGGAAAGATGCAAGTGTTTGACCTTCTTTCAAACTTCACTGTAGCTGTGGAGCAAAATGTCTCACGTCATCTATTGGCCAGCTAGACAAAGAAATAAGAAAACAAATGTTTTCAGGAAAAAAAAAAAAAAAAAATGCCTGTATTCATGTGGATTGTTTTAAACCACTGGTTCCTGACCCAGTCTAAGGACTGCCAAAGCTTCAAAGGAGTTTTGGAGGCATTCTTGATTTAATTTTTTTAAACATACACATTCATCCATTTCAGCCAGGAAAACTAAATTAAATTCTTAGTTTTAACATTTAGATTAATATTAAAGATACAAACTTTAAAAACATCAAAGAATAAGGGCACAGTGAAGACCTGAACACCAGATACATCCACAGGGCCTTTACTCTCTCCTCTGCAGTGACCGTGGTCTGTCTCTATCAAATAAAGGCCTAGAAAGACTTTAAAGATGCTTTAAAAAAGGAAAGTACAGTTTATTAAAAAAAAAGCAAAGAGTGAATACAACAATCGCCAAGCATCAGAAAGATGAAAACACTGAACATGTCAAAAAAAGAATGCTATTAAATATGCATAATGGTTTAAAATAAAACATATACCAACAGAGAATTGTATAAAAATTTCCTAAAAATCAGGAAAACTCATCTCTGATGCAGTTAGTAACAACTCTGCTCAAAATTCATCCAAATCTCTCAAGTTCCTGGAGTTATTAATTATATTATGAATATGTTAATAGTATAGTTCATCATTTGCTCTTTAATGTCATTTCTATGCATCATATTTACTTGAAAGTATGTCACTTAGTGACGGGCTGTCAGTTAACTCAATGACAGAAAATAGGTCCCTTAAAGGAAAAGTTATGGGACTGCTGCTTTAAACTGATTTTATTGATCTGATGTTATTGCCAAACAGACAAAAGTTTTTTTATTCTGCTGAAAGAGACACTGTTTTACCAGCTTACAGAAAAAAAGTTCTCTGGCCCCAGGAATAATCTTCTTTTAATAGAAAGTGACAGAAATGTGAAGAAAACACAAGACCAGATTTTCATGGAGAGTTTTCATCTAATTCTACCTGTTTTTACAGGAGAAATATGTCATATAATTACTGGGCTAAATCATAAACTGACCATGATATGTTTAAGTAGAGATTAAGGAAATGTGCCAAGTTAGAATACTGTCTTCTCACACAGTAAAACTACAGGCAGCATGTTCTCCTTTAAATTTCCATTCCAATCCAGAAAATCTCTTTTTGTTTGCCCGTTTGACATTTCTTAGGGTTCAAAACATCCTGAACTTTATGCTGACAGTTATAAACAGCTGATCAACGGACAGGGCAGAACTGGTTGTTTCTTGCTATTTTTATGTATTTATTTATTTATAGGTTTATTTAACAGGGAAATGCACATTAATAAACATTACTATAAATGTGCCGGAGTTAGCCAACGGGACGTTTTTCATCTGTAGTCCCTGGACAGATGTTACAAAGTCACCCTAAAAACCAGAATATAAGATTAAATTACAAAGTTATTCATCATTTATCATTTATAAGCATGCAGAGCATTCATTAAAAGAAGAGAGAATACTGATGTTAATAGAACAATTCTCAAAAAGCAGTCCTGTATGTGTGTTTGGGGGTTTGCACTGGTTTATTGCAGGATACACAGTCTGTTGAAGCACTCAGCCTCCCTGCTGCACTGAAAGACCAGCAACAATACAGATTTCCCTGTTTATTGCTTGTTTACTGAGCAATAACTCAAAGGCGTTTTCATTTATTCTGGCCGATTAGCCGTCTGCTCAGGTTGCAGTTTGGCGGAGCGCTGCTGGAAACGACCTGAGACCACTAAACTACACCGGCTGAGAGGGATGATGGAGGTGTAAACTGCCGGGTGCAGCAAAACAAGGAGATGTCACACGAGCGCAGTCTATAAACACCCGCACAGTCATTAATCAGTCACACAAGTGAAAACACCTGTCTGTGTACGTGCACAGCCTGTTTAATGACACCTCATGACCACTAGGTGGAGACAAGTGAGCACATTTGACGCAGGCTCAAAGAACCACTGGTATGTTGACAGTGGTGCTCAGTTATCAGAGGAAATGATGGGACTGACATTTATAAATACACAGTGAAGATTAAAATAAGGTTAAAAAAGAGATGTTGATGCTGATGGTTTTGTGGCTGGTGTTTGTCTTGAAGGATCCGGTGCAGATAAAAGTTCTGGTAAATATTCACAAGTGTTTTCTAACTGTTGCTGTCTGCAGTGGTGTTTTTTTTTTTTCCTGTGGATTTATTTGACACTTTTTTGTCCTTTTAGAACAGAAGACATTGCATGTATCTTTTTTTAGTGGTGTGCTTTAAAGGGACAGTTCACCCTAAAATCAATAATGCATAGTTTACCCCCTGGTCTGTAGTGCAGAGTTTTGTAGTCATCCAGGCCGTAGAGATGTCTGCCTTCTCTTGAATATAACAGGACTACATGGCATTCAGCCTGTGGTGCTGAAAGTTTTAGGGTCAACTGTCCCTTTAAGACAGACACCAATTTTAAATCAGTTTTCACCAGTTTTATGTAAAGTTGCACCCGTTGTGTGAATTCTTTGTATGACATGTTGTGTCGGAGCATCATGGTTTTTTAGGACGCATCTCTCACGCAGAAATCTAAACGGACGTGTTATAAAATGTGTATTTTGTGTGCATGTGTGTGACTTGTATTGTGAGTCTGACCGTTCCTCTGGTGTAAACTGCATCCATACACATCTCGTACAATCGGAGTCTTTATTTTCTACACTCCATTAAAAAGCTGTCGGGGTTTGCAGACTAATTTTTCCTTGTAGAGTTGGTGGTTAGATGAGTTCTGTGTGATGTGGTCGACAGTTTTATCTTTATATGAGCAGCCTGAGTTATGTTGGAATGAATGATTGTGTGTGCGCTTTGTTTTTTGCATTTCTGAGTGTGTGCATGTGGCCCTGACTCTGTGTGTGTGTGTGTGTGTGTGTGTGTGTGTGCTCCCATGCTCACCCCTCTCCCTGTCTCCTCCCCAGCCATACGTGCCCACAGAGGAGGACCAGATGGCTCCCCTGCCTCCCAACCCCTTCAGTGAGCTGTCAGAGCAGGACATGGAGGAGTACCGCAAGAACGTGGAGAGGAGGCAACTGGGCCTCAGCGGTACGACACACACACACACACACACACACACACACACACACACACACACACACACACACTCATAAATGCGCACGCTAAAAGAAGCACTCAAACTCACACACACCAGCCCGTAAATTCATGAATGTTCGTAGCTGTGCAGACTTGAACTCGTTCACGCTCAACTTGCAGACTCCACAAGAGCCCAGTCACACTGAGAGACATATGGACTGAACACACTGACACACACACAAACACACACACACACACACACTCAGTGACTTGTGCTCAAAGCCAAAGACGTGTCCCTCAGTGTGAGCAGCAAACTGTCCTACCAATCTGTGAAGCTTCGTTTAGCAAAAAAAATACGGAGGGGGTTTAAAACAATCAATCAATAATCAATCTGTTAAGTATGAAAGCACACAGATTTGGGTGAGCAGTTTGTATCAGACCGGATACAAAATGCTAGCTGACTAGCTAGTTAAGCTACATCAACCATAGCTGGCTATATGACATAATAATATATGATCATCTTCAAAATATGTCTTTCAACATAGACAAGCTCAAACTACCATATTTATGTACACGTAAAATGAAAAGCGAAAGTTAACAGAGCTTCTGCTGAAACAACTTGATGGAAGCAATAAGATCATTTTTAAATCAGTAGAATAAAGTTTAAACCCATGTTTTGTGTCAAATTGTTGTTTTTTAGTGAGTAGCCATGTAACAAGTGGGATAACTATGTTGTTGCTGCTTCATGTTAACCCTTGTGTAGAATTTTTATGGGTTATCTTGTTTATTGTTTGAGTTTGAATTTAGTTATTTATAATACTTGATTTTTTTCTTTTAAAATAAAATACATTGTCCAACCATAAGATATAAAACTCCCTGCATAGTGTCTAAATCACTACTCTTTGAAGGGACACCTCGCCCCAAAATCAGTAGTGCTGTTAATCAATCTACTTTTTTTGGTGTTAGTTGCAGAGTTTTGCAGATATCGGATAAAGAGGTGTCTGCCTTCTTTCCAGTGTAATGGGACTAAATGGCACTTGGCTTGTGATGCAAAACGGTTTCATGTAGGAACTACTTTCTGTCTAGTAGAAATAAAAGTAGTTTTAGTAGATTCTACTGCAGAGAGAAAGTAGTTCCTACATAAATCTGCTCGCAACAAGGTCTTGTGGATTATCTTGAGTAATGGGGTCATGATTTTTGTAAAGAGACACTGGGTTTGAATTTTTCAAATGTATTATATGTATTGGTGATTTAAGTGCCATTTAGTCCCATTATATTGAACAGAAGACAAATATCTCTATGGCACATAAAAACACGTAAAATCTATCTAAATGGATAAATAGCACTACAGGAGAGGGGAAACTTCCCAGATATTAACCTCAAAAATTCAGCATGCGTTCAGCTCTAGTTTATGTCCCCGACACGCACTGAGAGTAAACTTTGACCTGGAGGTCTCCATCCAGTAGATTCCACCTTTGAGCTCGTGTCAGGCTCCCTCCGACTGTGCTGCTTTTTCAATCAACTAAAAAGACTTTCAACTGCAGAAAGGACAAGACCCTAACAGCGAGACGCGGACATCTCCTGCTGAAACCTGTAAAAATTGTTAACAAGCACCAGCTGACATTTTCA
Organism: Lutjanus erythropterus; assembly: GCF_056507025.1. Lineage (NCBI taxonomy): Eukaryota > Metazoa > Chordata > Actinopteri > Lutjaniformes > Lutjanidae > Lutjanus > Lutjanus erythropterus. The sequence continues at coordinate 39,674,072 of NC_139319.1, read as the reverse complement.
AGCGCTCAGAATCAGCTAAAACAGCTGGAGCAGATTTCAAACTGAGCTCGAACCAAATCAGGGTTTCTTAAAACTTGCAAATCTCCTGCTCAAATCTGGACTTTCAGATTGATTACTGTACAACTTGAGTTTGTTCGGCGCTCTCTCTGCGGTCTTGTCGTTAACAAACATCCATGTAATCCAGGATCTGTCACGCTGTCGCCTTAGCAGCAATCCCAGTGGACACACATATTCTCACACGCAGCCTGTGGTACCTCATGCAAACACACACACCTATATACCTTTTAACATGAGGGCTCATCCCCACTGCTGCCTTCATGTGCGTTAGCCTCACACACAGGACAGTCAGTCAATGCTAATCATATTAGCCCTCTGTCCCGCTGCCTTTCAGAAAAGCAGGGGGAAAATCAATAGAGGACAGATAGTGAAGGGGGGGTTGTCTACTAGTCCCCGTCCTGCCACATTGGACCAGATTAATGTGTGTGTTTGTATGTGTGTGTGTGTGTACATCAGCACGCACATGTGTTTCTGCATGTTTATAGGATCATGCAAATGCTCTTATGTACATGTGAAACACAGTGCAAGTGTCAGTGTGTGTGTGTGTGTGTGTGTGTGTGTGTGTGTGTGTGTGTGTGTGTGTGTGTGTGTGCGTGTGTGTGTGTGCGCACGTTTATGAGGGCCCTGTATGACTAAGATGGCAGACTGAACAGACAGCAGGTCTTCACACCCGCCACATGAGTGGAGCCCGTTGCTATGACACTGTTGCCCCCACAGCCCCATGAATCCCCGGTGGCCAATCTGGATGCAAGCTGGAGACCGTCTGTAATGGCCTGATATATGCTATACACACACACACACACACACACACACACACACACACACACACACACACACACACACACACACACACACACACACAGGTTTATTCTGTGATTAGTCATGTCCAGCCCACCCTGTATTTTAATTTTGTGTGGTTATTTTAAACATTAAAGGGACAGTTCACCCAAAAATCAAAGCACATTTTTTCCTCTTACCTGTAGTGCTTCTCATCCATATAAATAGTTTTGGTGTGAGTTGCAGACCTTTGGAGTTATCGGCCGTAGAGATGTCTGCCTTCTCTTGCATATAATGGAACAAGATGACACTCCCATGTAAAGGTCAACAGTAAGGCTGCATCTAACCATTGTTTTAATCATCGATTAATCTGTTTATTTTCTCAATGAATCAGTTATTAATTGATAAGTGGTTTGGTCTGTAAAATGTCATAAAATGGTCAAGCCAGCCCAAGCTGACATCCTCAAATGTTTCATAATGTCCAAAAGAGGACTAAAGAAATCAGAAAATATTCACATTTTAGAAGCTAAAATCTGAGAATTTGGATATTTTTATTAAAAATTTACTCAAAACAATTAATCGACAATCAGAATAGTTGGCGATTCATTTAAGAATTGATTAGTGAATGATTAATTGTTGAAGAGTGAGTAAAATTGTTAAAAAAGGGTTTAATAAGGAACTGAACAAGTGAATTTAATCAGGTAAATGAGGAGTGCACAAAGTGTGGAGTGAAAAAACTGCAGGAAGGAGAGGAAAGGAAGTGAGGAAAGTGAGGAAAAGAAATGTCAAAATAAAAAGAAAATAGGAATCTTTCCCACACTTATGTTGTGATACATTGCTTTGCATTATGTACGTAAGTGAACTTACATAAGTAACAGACTCAAAGAATGACCTTATTTACAACCAGTAATCAGTTTAGTTTTGTGTCCCAAACCCAGTCAAGTAGTTTTTGTGGCTGTATTTTGAAGCCTACCTGGACATTCTTTTTTTATTTCTGTTAACATCAGTGTGGAGCCCTGCACGAACAAAACAGACACTACAGGGCTACCTACAGTATTATAGTTTGAAGCATTCAGGCCTCATTATTGTAAAACTGATGATTATAATACATTAGAAATGGTTGTGCATCAATGCACTATTCAAAGTTGAAACAGGTGTTTATAAAACTTTACAATGTGTTCATGAATGGCTCATGAAGAATATATGCAACTTTTTTTAATCTAAATTTTAATTAACGATCAATTAGCCATTTATTAATGTCAGTTATTGCAAAATGTAACTGCAGGTTGATGTAGGAACTATTTTCTGTCCATGGAAGAATCTACCAGAACTAGAGGTGAGCAGCTTCAGTTAGGAACTATTTTCTTACTAGAAGAAAGAAAGTAGTTCCTACAGGAAAGTGCTCACAACAAGGTCTGTGGATTATCTTGAGTAATCTCGTCATGATTTCTGGAAAGAAACACCAGTGTTGAATTTTTCAATGATGCTTTGAGCACCACAGGCTACCGTTTAGTTCCATTATGTTTGAGATGAGGCAGACATCTCTACAGCAGACGTCTACAAAACTTTGCAACTCGAATCAACACTACACAGATAGAGGGAAAATATGTTTTTTGTATTTGGGATGAACTGTCTTTTTAAATGTCAAAAACTGACACAGTTGCAGCTGGCAGTTGAACCCGACCGACTGTAAGTGTTGTGCAAACTTCACAAGACTCCGCTTCATGCATGTGACACCTGATGAGCTCTTTCACAGCACAGACCAGGCTGTTATACAGCCACGATCTACATATATGCCGTGCATGGACAAGCTGTGAACGACTGGAGCGGCTCCTCCAACTGAATGTGTAACCCTGAATGTGCTAATTAATGTGTTAGAGTGATATGGGAATGTCATTCATTCACACTAATCAGCGTTTAAAACTAATGAGGCTACTAATGCTGAGCTGCACTGTAACATTTACTGTACTTACAAAAGATGTTTTCAAAGCTGTTTTTTAATCATGTAAGAGACACAAAAAGAGCTCCAATAGCTTTTCATGCTGTAAGTGCCAGGAACCACAGAAAACTGATGAAAGGATGTGAAATATAGGGAAAAAAGCTTATCTTTATTACAGTAAGGATATGAAGAGCGTTAAAAGTCTTTATATTTAGCCCTGATTTTGGTTTAAAATGCTGTTAATTCAGCAATATTATAAAAAGAGCATTTTTCAGTATCAGTAGAGTATCATGATACAGCAAATGTTTGTTAAAATCCCACATAAAAGGAACAAATTAATGCTCATTACAATAAACTGATTTCCAGTATTGTGCATCACATCAGACAAAAATATTCACTTCTTATGTAGATTTTTTTTTTTTTTTTTTTTTTTTTTTTTTTACCAAAATTGTTCTGAAATATTAATTTGGACACTGCAATCATTTATTCCTTTTTTTTGGTAAAAGTCAAAAAAGTTATTTGCATTGCACTTATCTGTAAAACTTACTTATCTGAAGACCAACACACACCAAAAAATTAAAGCTACTGCAAAGAACTTTCATATCGTGTTGGTTTTGGAAGCCAAAAACAGTCTTGTTTCCTCCACTGTAACCACAAAATATAACATCAAAACTAAAATGATCTAAAGAAATATCTCCTCCTGCTTCTTTTTAACTGGCTGACCTAACTTTTCCTGGCAAAATGTAAACCTGTAAATCATTTCATTTGATTTTAAGGAGAATCCAGCCCGGTGGCAGGTATCAGGATTAACTATATAGAAGCAACCAGTATCAGTATTTAAGCTTTTTTATAACCAGTTATGAATTCCTTGTAGGAGCTTTAATTCAAACATAATTTTTAATACACAATATTATAAAAATATAGTAAAGTTATATATAGGCTACACTAACAAGGCCCCTAACTCATCTCTTTCCTCTATTTAAAAGTTCATTGAGATTTTTGCATATTTCTCCCTCATTTATTTGAAAATCTGTTAGTAAGGGCTAATAAATTATTTTATTTTTAGCAAGTTGTGTGTTGGCATGTTCCCACCTGCAGCCCTTAATGTACTGGTCGGGGCATCACGCCCATCACAAGGAAATTCAGGTTAATAGTTTATGAAACTGAAACCATTATATGACTCTGTCCACAGCCACCAGACTCCTTTGGCAAAAACTGTAATTTACGTCCTAAAACACTGGACTTGATTGTCTTTTGCTGATTCAGTCAGTTAGTTTGTTTGCGTTATTGTGTGACTTTGGTGGAGTTCGCTTGGATTAACCAGAGTCTCCAGATAAAACAAAGTCACAGATCACAGCAGCGGCAGACCAGCAACTAGTGTGTTCTGTGAGCTAAAATTACTGTTTTTGTCAAAGGAGTTTGGTAGTTTTGAAGAGAGGGTCGATGGATTTTAATGGTTTGAGATTCCTGTCAGAAAAGGTCGTCTGACAACAAGATAAAGTTGGGAAAATATTCTAAATATTACGTACACTTAAACTGATACTGATTCTAAGGTGGACTTAAGTGGTTTAAAGAAGTTTTGTTGCTGACTCATTCATTCATAGCAGTACATTTCTTTGCTTCCTACACTAGTACTTCTGCTGCTTTTCCAAACTGTAGGCATGTCAAGCACCATCTACTGTGGGTAATACACTGACTATGGATAAGCACCTCAAATACTCCACTTCAGAAAACCCAAACTATCCCTGTAAGGCTCCACTAAATGCTGCAGTGCACGCTCAGCCACCAGGAGGAAACAGATAACAAACAAGTCGTGGCCTGACCATCAACAGACAAGGATTTTGGAAATTTTGTGGAAAAGCAGCTGTGTGCATGGCCTGATTCTAACATGTGTGTGTTACCACTAATCTCTCAACCCTCCCACCCTCACCCCCTCCCCGCTCCCACTCCCTCAACCCACCCCCTTTCTGACCCTTCATCCCAAATCCCACCCACCTCTCATCCCACTCACCCCTGCTGTCATCCCACTACTTCAATCCTCTACACCACCCTGCAATCCTCTCATCCATCCCTCACCCCCCACCACCCCACTTCGACCCTCCCCACCCTCCTTGCAGATGGAGAGCACGAGCTAACCTCCGACGACGGCTCCACTCTCTCTCAGTCTCTGTCTCTCACCCAGTCCCCGCAAAGCACTCCAGCTAAAGAAGGTATCACTCACCCAGAGACTTGTTCAGATTGATCTTCACTGCCTTGCTGTGTGTCTTTAATATCTGATGTGTGTTTGAGTGTGTGTGCATGAGAGTGCAAATTTAATGGACTAAGTTCTCAGTGTGCAGTGTCTAAACTACTGACCTGTGCTGTAACTTTGTGCTGCGCTCATGATTTTTCATGTTTCGCCCGTCTAAATCAATGAAACTGCTGTCTGCTGCTGGTTTTGAAAACTCGTCTTTACCCACCAGAGGTGATGAAGCAAACCTTGAAAGCTCTCACATGCTCATTTTATACTCCTGCTTTTCAAAGTACACATTTATATTTCATACATATGAGGATATACACAGATTAATTTCTCATCTTACATTGATTTCTGTTCATTTCGATGTATGAGAATCGGGTTGCAGGTATTTCACAAACCATCAAGAGCAATGCTGTCACCTTCGACTTCTTCTTCATCTGTGGGTATTTCAAATTAAAGAGGTGACCACCAAACCCCAATTTTTTTAAAGGTCATATATTATGTAAAATCACTTTTTCATTGTTTTTCAACAAAAAATGTGTCCCCGTTGTCTCCCAAAATATGAAAAACTGCCATCTTCTCTCTTTGTTGCTGGCTACCCCTTGCAAAAAACGTGTCCGATTTATCTCCCATTATGATGTCACAAGGGGCTTATCCCAACATCAAGATAGGTGACCACTGAGCACCTGAATCCCAGTGGGCAGTGCTTGCTCCCCTGAGCAGGGAGCTGACCAATCAGAGCAGACTGGGTGGGAGTATTACAGACAGAGGGTGAATAAAGGAGGTGGAAAAAAGGCCGGTATGAGAAAAATAATGTGTTTTAGGAACATTAAAGCTTGTAAACCTATTCTATTATAACCCCCAAATAAAAATATGAACCCAAAATTGAGCATAGTATGTCTCCTTTAATGCAAAAAAAGATCAAATCCACCTTATTCTTTTCAAAGTGACCATGTTTGCTTATTGTTTATTGTCTTCTGGGTTTAATTTAAAGGAATAGTTAAACATACGGTGAGCGACAGGAAGATGAAGGAGCAAGTGCTCCCTTCTGAATTGAGACATTTCTTAAGCCAAACAAACGATTTACAAAGCCGCTGGAAAAATGCACTGCCACAAAGCTGAAAAGATGGCTGTTGTTCTTAGCTCCTGAAAAGTCAACATTTTGGAGATAAGTGGTTTTTACTGGACAGCAATGATAGAGCCAGGAGATGGGTTAGCCTAGCTTAGCATGAGGAGTGGAAACAAAAACGCACCTGCTAACACTTTGTAAACTTAGAAATTAAAATGTTATTCTCAGAATTTAAAGTGTGTGGAAAGTTATTGTTTGTACACACATTATACGTGTAAGAAAATATTTACTTATAATGTGTGAAAGGAGTTTAACGTAGAACTGTAGAGTTAGATAGTTAAAGCACAAACTAGTTGCTGGGTGCTAGAATCAGATGCCTTAAAATTTACGTTTAATTTGCATACCAGCTGTCACTGCCAGTCAAACTTGTATTTTCTTCAGCCAATGTTAAGAAACAAGCCAACAAAATTCGCTAGCTAGTGTTAGCAAATGTGTTAAGGGAATTGGTTTTCATTCACTGAAGCTCCACCCACAAAAAGACCTAATAATGTTTACCAACAGAATAAGGGGTCATATCTTAAGTTAGATACTATTAGCAAAATGCTAGCTAATGATTTATGTAGATTAGCCAGCTAATTATCGGGCGAGGAAGAATTGCTAATGTTATCATGACGTTAACTAGCATAATGATTGATGTAAATTAGGTTGCTAGCATTTCGCTAACATTAGCTAACTTAGAATATAAACATATGTTGCTTTTAAAGGTCCCCCGTCTTCAAAATGGAGTTTTCTTTTCAACATAGACAAGTCTAGCACATAGCATGGCACAGGAAACAGGAAATGAGAAATTCAGCCAGGGTACCGAGGCTGCTCAACTGTCATTGGAGCACAGAGTGAAAAAGGGCGGGACTAAATAGGGGTCAGTTGTTCAGATGAGTTCACATGAAAACAAGAAGCCCCTCTCTTGCCTTTGGCATAAAATATCTCTGAGCTGCCTGTTAGTAACATGAGCGTGTTATGATGTCGCATCACATGATTTGTGGGTATTGAATTGTTGCCTCTTGCTGCCACATGGACCTGCTGTCCTGTTTCTATTAACATAAAAATCTTGTGTGTGACATTTGAAGCCAGTTGGTGTACCTCCAAGAGAGACAAAGATCACATCACGCCGTGTACGAGTTGTAAATAATGACACTGTGGGATTGACTTCCTGTCAGCTTCCCTCCAGTACAAACCGCACAATGAGTAATAATTAACCCACAACAGCTCATTGGCTCAGGGGACCCATATTTTCTGACACCTCCGCTGTGAGGTCAGCCAGTTGTTGTCCTCAAACCAGGTCAATTGTTGTGTGAGCTGCGTCTTAATGTCGTTTTTGAGCTAAGATGAAAATGAGCGGAGAAGACGTCACTCCCTTCATGTTTTAGTAACATGAAGCCGCTGCCCTGCTTTTCCTAACCTGCATTTCCAACCCAGAGAAAGGGACGTGACACCAGCAGACCTGTTACGTGAACAGTCATTAAGGGAGCGAGAGCACTCCCATTTATTTAAGGTGAAAGGAGGACGGGCTCTCTGGGCTATCAGGTCACTGGAGTTTTACGCAGGGATATTATGAAATATGTAGAGCACGGGGACAGCGTGTCTCTCGGTGGGAAGCGGAAGTTCAGCGCACAGTTCACATGGTGTTAGTGTGTTCTGTACAGCAGGGACAGCAAAGCCTCACATTTACTGCATGAGGTCAGTGAGACATTCAGGAGGTGGACACAATAACATGAACACCTGTAAAATATAGTGCAGCCCAATACAGCATTGATTAAAAAAAAAAGGCATCTTTGGTTAACTGAAGTGAATATTATTTTTTTATTTTTTTGCGTCAGTAAAAGGGAGGATTTGACAGAACCTTGTGTGCTTTTTTAAGGCTGTAGAATGTCCTGTTCTTTCCCTCTGCCAAGGAGGATATGTGTTCGGTGTTGTTTGTTTGTCCATATGTCCGTCTTCTGCAGGATTATGGAAAAAAGATACCGGCCCAGTTTTTATGAAACTTGGTGGAAGGGTGAAGCACGGGCCAAGAAAGAACCCCTTAAATTTTGGAGCTGATCCAACTCAAAATATTTTTCTCTTTCACAAATATTGCAAAATAGAGCCTTAGCTGTGCCCTTCTGAATTAGTTGATATTGCACTGTGTTACAAGCTGTTTCTGTCGTTTTGTCCACAAACAACGATTCTGTTCCATTTCATGCTGGAGAGCCCAAAAGATTAACCACTAAAATGAACTACTGTATAAATGTGTAAATACTGATAAGATTTTTTTAAACTTCCAAAAGATAAATTGGTCAAAACTGGTGTCAAATGAGCAGAAAGATGATATATAATTACATTTATGTCTTATTTTTTAACTTCACAATGATTATTGAGTGAGATAAGTGTTTCTCAACATGATATTTACTGCATCATGAAAGGGTTTTTTTTGTATTTTACAAATATAATAATATTAGAGCCCAACCAATATGGAATTTTTGATACTGTTACCGATTTTATACGGAAAAAAATCAATATGGAGGCCAATATAGTGAATGTTAATAAAAATAGACCTTTTCTATATGGATTGTGCACCAATATGATTATTCAAAGGTACTCAGAGGGCTGTAACTTTATTCTAGAATATTCAAAATTTTATTTAACATGTTAAATCATTTAACACACACCATATATGTCAAACAATTGTAGAAAAGAACACTGAGAAAATAAAGAATAAATAAATGAAAAAGTAAACTAAATAGCTAAATAGCTGTTCAGCATCAGTCAACTTCTGAATATTTTAATACTGTCAGTCGGTTAAGAGCAGGTTGTGAAACAAGAAGCAGCTTCTCAGCATTTATTCCTGCCAGGAGCTTCTCTTCTCCTCATAAATGTTTCACGTTGTGCTAAAAATAAATCGCCCCAAACGTAATTGTCATTTTTTTTTTTTTTATGTTCTATAAAAAAGAAACATTTTCATATCAGTGCATGATGGTAAACATATGTATTGATATTAATATATTTAATAGGCCCATATCATGCCAGTGTCCGGTGGATAAATTGGCCGACCGATACATGTTGGTTGACCGATTAATCGGCCGATTGATATATCAGCCAACCAATATATAAATAATATACAAATAGATACATAAAATAATAACATGATTGATTTATTGCATCATTTAGTTTGATTTAGCCTCTGACCTACAGACCGTAGTGTCTGTACTCGTCCACATTTGAACATTCTTTACTTGCACAAATGTTCATTGTCAACATGCAGCCATCTGGTTATTCACATTGTTTGTGGGTGCTGTCTGTTAACAGGCTGTGTCTTGCAGAATTAAGTGACATGTCCTTCCTGCGTTTTCTTGTTTCGTGTCCTCACCTAACCTGTGTCTCCCTGCTCTCTCCCTCAGAGAACCACACAGGCCTGATGAACGGCAAAGACAACCACGGCGACGTGGACGAGGAGCTGTCCAAGCGCGTCAGCCAGCTGACCACCAGCGTGGAGAGCGTGGAGATCACGGTGCGCCCCGGCGAGAAAATCGAGGAGGCGCTGTCCCCCGAGAGCTCGCCCTCCAAGTCGCCCAACACCAAGAAGAAGAAGAAGTTCCGCACCCCGTCCTTCCTGAAGAAGAACAAAAAGAAAGAGAAGACGGAGGCCTGAGAGCAGACAGGCAGGCAGGCAGGAAGAAGAAAGAGGGGCGGCAGCCACCTTTTCTGTTTAATGTCTGTGTTTTCATTTTGTCTCCGTTTTCAATGCCCTTTTTTTGTTTTTAATTTTATTTGAATTTTTTTAACAAAAAGTTTTATGTGCAAAAGGCAGGAGAACGGATTTCATGAAAGATGAATTGGTTCTTATCACAAAAAGAAAGGCCTCTCCATCTGCAAAAAGGTGTTAAGATTTTGGGATGGGTGTGTGGGTCTACAGATTAAAGTTGCAGCAGATGTAGGGTGACTTGGGTGGGTGTTGGGTGTCTCCACACCTGATCACCTGTGCAGTACTCTAAACAGGGCTCCTTAGAAGCCGTGAAGTGTCATCTGAGGCCACGTAGATCCTGAATAACTGGCTCCTCCTGTGTTGTTTCCCAGGCTGAAAACAGAACCTGAAACCACCTCGAGTATTTCTTCTCAAAATCCAATTTTATTAAACGATTGGATTGCAACCCGAGTGTTGTAAAACTGCACAAACTAAACCTTTTACCATCTCTGTTAAGACTCCCCCGGTCTTTTAAGGTTTTGTTTTTACATTCTGGTCACCTGATTCTGTGTAGGGAACTGAGAGGCCGCATGAAATTTGAAGTCACACTGGAAAACTGGTCTCAGAGAAAACAGCCACGGGGTTTTCTGTTGATTTATTTACCGTGAGAGACGTTTCCTCTCTGCCTCTCACACTCTCCGTGCTCCTTTAAAGCGCAGGCTTCTCATACAAACCTTCTCTTCAGCTGCTTGTGGTTGAACTACAGATGAGCTAAAGGGTCACTAGACTGGACGAGATAGTGAGGATGCGGGCCGGCGGCCTATCACAGCTACGATGACATTATCTCAAGAGCCGCTGACTCCCTCGGAATATTTATGTAGCATTTTCATATCTTCTCTTCATCTCAGCGTTTTTTTTTTTTTGTTTTGTTTTTTTGTTTGTTTTTTTTTGCCAAACTAAACGAAAGACAAGAAGAAACAATCTCATTTTAGTGAAGCGTCACTGTTTATGTCTAGTTTGTCATCTCATGAAATTCGATCTTTTTTTATCGAAACACAAATTTGGTATTAGTCAACTCTGTTTTGTACTCATTTCTAAGCTTTTACAGAGAACACAGATGTTACGCATGTTTTCTCTTTTTGCAAGAACTGAATTTCTATGGCTGACTATGTTCTGTAGTGATGCCTGATTGCTCAAGTTATATTCTAATCTTCAGAGTACACAAATTTACTATATAACACAGATATATGAGAACTGGATATGTTGGCTATAGATTTTTAACTATATATTTTTATTTTATTGTGCTGCACTTTTCTTGTGGTATATAACACATTTTAGTTGCAGGTGGTTTCACCAGTGAAGGAGATTGTGAAGTATTTGGTAAAAAAAAAAAAAAAAAAGTTGTGCAAGTAGCAAGCGAGGCATGGTGTCGGAGAAAGGTCAGGACCCCGAAAGTGAGTCGAATGAAGAAAGAGAGGATAGTCTTTCATTGGTGTCACACGTGAGAAATGATTTCTACTTCTCAACTCAACAAAGATTGAAAAAGAAAAAGAAAATAAACAGGAGGTGTAGTGCTGATATATTATATTAAAAGAACAGCTCACCCCAAAATAAAATCATACTTTCCCTCTAACCTGTAGTGGTTTTTATCCATCCAGATAGTTTTGGTTTGAGTTGCAGACTTTTGTAGATATCAGCCATGTAGATGTCTGACTAAATAGCACTTACCTTGTGGCGCTCAAACAGCCAATAAAAATACATCTGAAAAATTCAAAACCAGTGTCACTTTCTAAAAATCACGACCTGGTTACTCAAGATAATCCACAGACCTTGCTGTGAGCAGTTTCATGTAGGAACTACTTTCTTTCTGGTTAGAAAGATTCTAAAACTTTAAAAAGTATCTTAAATGGATCAAAAAGTAACAGACAGAATCATTCCTAAACAAATGCTGCTTTTGGGTCTTTTCACACATGACAACATTTAATGTCCCATGATACTTTGCCTCATGGTGATCTGTCTGCTTCCACCTAGTGTGACTCACCGGATGCACACCGCATGTATAAGTCTGCCATTGGTTGTTTGGTTTCAGTCAGCATTACAGCGTCCGCTATCTGTGTTTTCAAAGTCCCCGGGAAGCAACAACAACAACTGCCAAGCTGCAGCCTACACGCTGAAAATGACAAATTAGCACCTGGGGCGCTAATGGTACAAGCTTAAACAAGCTAACAGCTGCTACTTTTCTTTTGGAGTGATTTAGTCGTTTTATTGCCAGAGCTCACCACCCAACGTGCAAATGTTTCGACACTATTCAGCAGCAGCACCGTCGCTGCATCCTGGACTTAGTACCACCAAATAAGTTTGCGATTGGTTTAAAGAAATGCAAACAAAGCAGGGCATTTTTTTTCCCCACTGTAGCAGAATGTGCATTTGTGGAGCCAGACCTCTCCAGCACTTTGGAGACTGAAATCGTAACGGGAAAAAGAAACTAATTTCCTCTCAATTAAATTGTAGTCTCCTTGAAGCTTATGACAAACTCCCAAAAATGAGCTCACAGCAACTTCTGTGGATTATCTTGAGTAACCAGGTCATGATTTTTGGAAACAGAAGCTGGTTTTGAATTTTTCAAATGTATTATTTTGGTGCTTTGAGCACCAGAAGCCGAGTGCTACTTAGGCAGCTTTACGTCCGGTAACTGCAAACCTCTGCAGCTCACACCAAAAATGAATGAACAGGACTTTTTTAAAATTTTGGGGTGAACTGTCCCTTCGAATTATCCGCAGTCACCAGCTGAAATAAGAATCATGGGTCGTGGAGTGTGGAGTGTGGAGCGGTGACATCTTACGTTTGGTGTGTTTGTGTGTGTGTTTTTAAAGCCATATTGTCTTTTTTTTTTTTTTCCTCCATTGTTTTTAACGATGAGACAAGGGTTTGCGTCTGCCTGCTCGGGCGTCAAGGACCCCTAACAAGACCTCTGTTAAATCACCCCAGTGACTGCATCGACACCCCTCAGGCTCCCAGAAAACTCAACTTTTTTTTTTCCAGTAGCTACATTCACAGCTACGCTTCCTCGCTTAATTTGCCATTTATCTCCTCCTAGAACTGGAACGCTATAAGGAGGTCATGTGGACATTTTTATTTTTATTCGATCGCTCTGCGAGCACGGTCGTCATTTCAGCCTCTAAAGCCTCCCCCTCATGTCATTTCTCTAGTAAACACGATCGTGTTGTAACTGTCAGATGACCCACAGTTGAACTCTGCAAAGCCAAAGTGTGATGGGTTGCCACATATCCTCCCCCCGCAGTTTAACCAGATGTACCAATATCCCAGCTAGCAATGTGAAGTATTGGATTTGGAGGGAGGGCGGGCGGGGAGGGAGGGTTTACAGACACATCTTTAGCTGTGTTAAACGATAGCTTTTGGCTCTGGGCGAAGAGCCGAGGTCACACAACTGAAAGATTGAGAAGGGAGGTGTGAGTTTGGAAATGGAAGTGCATATGTGCGTGTAGTAGAGAGGGGCAGAGGGTAAGGACAGCCTGACACTAACGCACCATGTTTTTTATCACTCAGACTCTTTTTTTTTTTTCTTTCATACCATCTCTCCTCCTGGAAACTTTTTTTCATCCTCCATTTGTATCGCAGTATGCTTTCTTTTTTTCTCTTAGTTTGCAGAGAGCACTAGGCTTTTTTATTAACCATTTTAAGAGCATAAACTGCTCCCAGATGAACTGAATGTGCATTGCATCCTTTTTATTTTCTCCTTTTCTGTTTCCGACTGTTTGCACCTTGCTTTACTAATGCCTCTCTATCCACCTTTCTTTCTGTTTTTTTAAAAAAAAAAGAACGAGTTTTGCTTTGGCATGCCAGAATGAGCCAAGCTACTTTGTGACCTGTGAAAATCCTATATAAATGGTTATCTAATGGAGTTGCTTTTAGATGTATTGCTAATCAGTGTAAATTCACAAATAAAACTGTATTTTAAGAAACGGAAGCTCATTTTTTCATGTTTGTGCATCACAGTTCACATCATTCCTCAAACTTCTTTTAAGTTCAGCATAATCCATACACACTCATTTTACTTTGTGCCATTATCATGTATGATAAAGTGTACCTGATGATAATTTTACAGTATTGTAGAACAGCTTAAAATAAGCTGCATTTCCACAAAAGTACCTTGAACCTTTAGCCCCAGGATCTCCTTTTCAAGGACCTAAAAGGCCAGCCCATGGTTGTGTGTGTTTCCACCGTGGTCTAAAGACCTTGAAGATAAGACATATTAATTTGCTGACATGTGTGTCACATGTGTAATTTTTGTGCACAAGTATACAATAATGATGGTGATGGCATTATTTGTGTTCAGATTCTGTGCTCAAAAAGGCCCGAACTTTGTCACCAGTCTATCTGTAGTATGCTTTTTTCTGTAACTCCACGCTGATGTGTTGACAATCAACAAAAAAAGAAAAAATAGTTGCCTTGTTCAAATGCAGGCTGAAATAAAATGCTGCAAATCAGAAAAATTCAGAGCTGCAAGCGCCACACCCAAAGTTCGTGTTCTTTTGGAAAATGCTACCCCCAGAGCGAGGACCGTTTGCAAGCTTAAATTATGTCCCCAGAATTTCACATAGATCCTGGTCCTGGCTGTGGAAACGCACTGAATTCCTCCAAAGGCTGGGGCGAAAGTTCCTGCGGTGGAAACGCAGCTATAGATGGATCTATGCTGAAATACTTGAGATTTAAATGAGCAGGAAAAAAAAAAAGTAACTGGTGCCTTTTTAAAAACTTTTTATGTGATGATAATGAAAATGTGTGTGTGTGAGAGAAAGTAGTGAAATCAAGAAGTCACACATGGCACATTTATGGCAATGAGTGACTAAATGCAGTTGAAAATGGAACTGATTCATAAAGAGGCGCAGAGAATGTGGAAGTACTTGAGGCAGAAATGCTGTCTAGTGGCGAGTGAGCACAATGGCACTTCCTCTGACACACTGAGGTGGGCATTTCTCCTCGACCCTATGGCCATAAGAAGAGGTGCTTTACTTCTGGAATACATAAAGCATTATATGAAAAGGTCTTTCTCCAAATATATTCATTCAGGAGGTACTTATCACCAGACATTTGCCCTCGAATATGAGAGATATTTATAAATACTGTATGTCATTGTATTTACCTGTAAACTCATGTATCCTGTAAAGCAGTGGTTCCCAACAGTTGTGACCTCCACAGTTACCAGATGATTACCGGAGTTACAAAATAAGAAAAACAATAATCTGCTGCAAATTAGTTTAATTTTTCTGACTTTTCATGCAAAATACGGTGTAGTTTTTACCTGTTTACCTCGAAAAAATATTCAAATCAAACAATCTGACAAAATCGTTCTGCTCACTAGTCATGATGTTGCAAATATACATACACCGATCAGCAGTGGTGGACTCAAGCTGTCTGAGGGGTACCGAAAGTCATGATGCACTTTATCATCTTTTGTCAGTGGAAGGGCACCTTATTGGTCTTTTCGCCACATGTTGTCCACTTTCATGTGTTTTGTATTTCACAGGGACATTGAAGAGGGCACTTTTGCAGCATTTTTTCAATTGGCCCCCCAACATTGCCGATCAGCCAGAACATTAAAACCACCTGCTGCCCAAATAGCCCTGAACGCTACAGGGCATGGTCTCCATAAGACCTCTGAAGGTGTGGTATCTGGCACCAAAATGTTCGCAGCAGATCTTTTCTGCACCTACCTGACCCACGATGCAACTTGACCATAGCCTGCTTGGGTGTGTTATGCTAGTAGCTGCTAACCACACCTCTTTTTCATTTTCAAACTCAAGTGACATTATTTAAGGCACTTTATCAGATTCCACACAGCTGCCTCTGCAGCCATAAAAGGCTTTATGGCTTGATTGCACCAGGCATGGCTGTGTCGTGTTGTGGCTGCGCCGTGTCCGCAGGGGCTGATCACGGCCATGGTGTGCAGTGCTTGTGATTCCACTAGCAGTGCTGCAGTGTGGCCCTGAAGCAACTGTCCGCTCCAAATACGCATTGGGTCTATTTTTGACAGACGTTGTGTCAAGCTGCACAGAAAGTCAGAAACAGCATAGAGATTTTTTTTTTAAATAAAACACCTTGTGCAGCCTTGAGATCATAAAAATAGACAAAAAAAAGAACCTATTAAACTACCCTTGTTATCCAAGGTAGTAGCACAAAAATCAAAGAAAGAGGACCAAATCAACAATCTGAGCAAGTCAACATAATAAAGCGGGGAAAAATGCTCTGCTTCTGAAACACTGCTGGTGGGGCATACAGCTGCGAGGAGGGCGGATCAAAACCGTGGCGCAAATGTGCCATGACCAGTGCAATCAACAGGTTATACAGCTCTGATTACAGATACAGCAGTCGTCTCCAACACATGTAAACAGACTTTGATGTGTAAAGTCTGTTTTACCTTTTTGACCCCTTAAAAAGGTCAAGAGCAAAAGGTTGGGAGCCACTGCTTTAAACAATGGTTATGTCGTTCTGGTTTTGTGTGTGAGTAGGTGTGACTTTTTGTTTGGCGTCTCTTTGATGTGTCTACTGATGCTCACTTTACCCCCAAGGAGTCTGCGTCGCTCTTATTATCCAAACCAACCGCGCTCTTTCCAGCCACAACAGGGACGTCTGTCTCCTTCTGGTGCGAAGCTGCCACAGCTTGACACAACATGGCGTCTGAGTTGCACAGTGAGCGTGGACTGTCCAGTAGAGTATCCAGGCAACTGGGGGACTTTGTGTGCATATGAGCAGCCAATGTGCCTTGACTGCATTTATATCCTCAGATGCAAAACAAAATATGCAAAACCTATATCATGAGTGTGTGTTAACTTCCCTGAAAGATGTATCTCTCTGGTCTTTCACTATTTACTGATCAACTGAGTATTTACCTTTTGAAGTAGAACAAGTAGAGATTTTAGTTCTACACTCTGTCCATCACTTATTATGATGTCTCTTTTTTAGATAAGATTAGAGATTTAAACAAAGAAATGATGCCTTTTCTCGACACAGCTCACACAGCTCATGATTGAGTTTGATCATTTTATAAATTCTTGAGAATTGGGACAAATCATGTCCTACCAAAAAATACCAAGGATTTATGTATATGAAATATATGTAATTTATGAAATGTTTGGTTTTCTTTATTTTTCTTAATTTCTGTCCTAGACAAGAATTCAGAACTTCAAGCAAATTCAAAATGTGTTAAAAGCCTTCAAAATCTAAAACTAACAATATGTATTGGTAATGTAGGTGTAAAAATGTGCTGTTATAACCATCGTTGTTTTAAAATCAGTTTAATGGTGGCACTTTAAAGTCACAGATTTTCATCAGCTCCATCAGATCTTTACCAAAATATGATCTAATCAGGCACAAAAAGAGTTAGCTATACCTTAAGGACCCCTGTCTCACTTCCTGGTTTAAAAAAGGTGAGAATACTGCTCAAGCACCTAAATTTTCTATTTTTCCACAAATTCATTAATAATGATGACATCAGATGTGTCTCAATCATATCATGTCAACTCTGTAGCCCCTCTAAATAAAAAATAAATGAGAATTATGGTTTAAAAACGTGTATTTTGATTGACATTAAGCCACTTGGAAGTTGGCCTATCATGAGGTTTAATAGCCAAGAGTTTGATATTTTAAAATATATCTTCCTGTCATAATAATAATAATAATAATAATAATAATAATAATAATAATAATAATAATAATAATAATAATAATAATAATAAAGAGAAAAACCTTCAAAATATGGTTTGGTCCCAATTCTCAAAAATGAGTGAAATACCTGAATGGTTGGAGAAAAAGTTATTTGAATATCATTTTAATGAACATCTACATACTAAGAAAAATCAAATTCTGTTTGAATTGATCTTTGTCTCCACTGAGAGACACCGAGACACATCAGGGAGTGTGTTGGTAAAAGGACAGAATGAGACAAGTGAAAGTGGACTGGCCCCATTTTTCTCCTCCCGTCTTTATCTGTAGGATCATTTATGTTTTACATTCTGCTAGGTGTAGCTTCCACATATAGTATTAACAACACTGTAATCCTGTCCTGGCGTCAGTGAATGTGATATCAGTATACAGCACTTTACTTGGCAACGTTCCTGATATGAACAATAAAAGCGTATGAGCGATCCTGTGACTCAGTGTGTTTGTGCGTCTCTTGATGGTGGAGAGATGGTTGTGGCGTACGTATGGATGAAGTGCTGATTCTGAGGTAATCTGATTGGTTTGTTGGTTGTTCTCTGACTCGGATATATGGCAAGACAAATAACAATATAAGAGATGAAACTATCGATCCTCTTGGGGAAATTAGGTTGGGGGTCAATAAAGCTTCAACTCTCATCATGTATTACTCTTCACATATAGCAGAAAAGAGGAATAAATGTACAGTGTGTTCCCTAGTAACCTAGCATGTTGGAGAGTTTATGTCCAAAACACTCTACTATACTCTCAGTTCTACCAGTGTTTTTTTTTTCCTGATATCAGACTGACTCCGCAACTCGTTATGCTCCATTTCCATATTCCAGAGAATCAATCAACTTGGTGGACGGGGCAGATTTGAATGTCTGGATCCACGGAAGAAATGTTTATTTTTCAGATAAACTTCAAGTTTGGTGGATTCAACAGAAACAGTTCAACAACCATTTTGGTTGTTTACAAAAATGCCTCAACAGCAAATAAGGTTGCACTCCTCCGTACATTCATTGTATCAAACCCACCCCATATTAGATAAACATACCTGCCACACCAAACACAACATGAGCTTGCAGACTGATCTGGTTTGCGGCACACCGCAACGAACAACAAAGACATCTTCACCAAGTCGACAACACACAAACACATAAGAAGAAAATGCATCAAACTGAGACAACACAAGCAAATGCAGAAAAAAGTCTGCAAATAACAAGAGGAAAAGAGTTTTAAAGTCTCCAGTGGACACTATTACTGGGTTACACCAACAAGGATTCATTTTTAAACCTGATTAAACCATGGCTTGATTTTAATCTATGTTGCACTAAAGTTTTAAACTTTTAAACTTTGACCTACTGCTACTTAAAATTAAGAAATATTAAATTTAAGCCTCTCTTTAAACTTCAGTTTAGTTTTACTCTAAACGTAGCTTAAATTTTATTATGTGGCCCCAATCCTTTAAACCCTCTATTTAATTGAAACTTTGATCAAGTATTAACTTTTAACTCACACTTGAGGAAGTTTAACTTTGAGAATGGCTGCTCTTTTAGATGGAAAAAGCAAATCATCAACAACAACAACAACATTGATAATAATAATAATAATAATAATAATAATAATAATAATAATAATAATAATGAGCACAATAATTTTATGCTGAGTCTGCATCAGTAGGCTAACTAAGCTAACCAACGTTTTAGTTATCTGGCAAACAATGTATGATTTTCT
This sequence comes from Lutjanus erythropterus, assembly GCF_056507025.1. NCBI lineage: Eukaryota > Metazoa > Chordata > Actinopteri > Lutjaniformes > Lutjanidae > Lutjanus > Lutjanus erythropterus. The sequence continues at coordinate 39,654,823 of NC_139319.1, read as the reverse complement.
TAACCTTTTAGCCTGCTAGCAAATGTAAAGTTTTCTTAAGGTTTTAACTAGCTAGCAAGCAATATAACGTTTTTTACTTTTTACTTTTTAGCCAGTGAGGAAACAATATAACATTTTTCATTTTTAGCCACCTAGAAAAAAAAGGTTTTGTTAAGGAAAACAAAGCAGACAAAGTTTTCCCTTCTCTTCTATACTAACAAGCTAGGTCCCAACAGTTAGGGTAAATTAGGGTAAAACTAGCATCTCTGTATTGATTAAACTCTATTTAATTTAAGTTTACATCACTAAACTTGGATTTATTAAACTGAGATTAGTTTTAAATTGTGCAATAGATCAAGCTCAGCTTCATTTTGAATCTGGATTTACTCATTTTAAATCTAATTTCTCTAAAATCTAAGCTTAGATTAAATTAATATATATTTGTGCAACCCAGTCTAAAACGTGATGAGCGCGCCGGCCATGTTTTCTGTCTCCATGGAAACTACTTTTGTGTTCTATGCGACTTGCAGGGTTTCTATATTTGGTTGTATTTTCTTACTTTTTTCTTTCTTTTTTTTTCCTCTGGCTTTCCGGGCCACCGTACAAGTCTTTCAAATATGATGAGTGTCCTGTTTGAGAATAAAGCTCATCAAACTGATGACAAACCAACAGAAGTACACACACTCAAACATTACACACAGATCCATCCTATTGCATCATGTTCAGCACAGTTGAGGTGAAGAGGGGTTTCTCCTCTCCTCTCCAGACAGCACCATGCTGGGAGTGTCAAAACAATGAGCCTACTTGCGTACAGATGGATGCCCTGCTAGGGGAGTGTGGAAACCATGATAGGCCTTTTTTTTTCTTTTTTCGGGGCAACCCCCACAGCCTTCCACACACACACACACACACACACACACACACACACACACACACACACACACACACACACACACACACACACACACACTCATGCACTCGCCCCACCCAAACAGACCCGACAAGACACCCGACTACTCCAAGCCATCAGAGACTGCAGTGATTCCCAGATGCCACTGGGATGAATTAGGGACTGATAAACAACATAAGGGGTCAGTTAGGTCTGAGCCCAAATGCACACCCCATGGGACCACCCACCCACCCACACACACACACACACACACACACACACACACACACACACACACACACACACACACACACAAAACAAGCTGGTGGTAAATTTTGTTCATCCAAGATGCTTTCTGTATAAGAGAGAACCTGATGAGTGAAGAAAGGAATAAAGGTTGGATCTTGATTTGCTGACGGGCCATGAATTAAATATCCTCAGACTGTCAGGACCAAACGGACCAGAGTTCTTTGTTTTTGGGACATTTCACATAGCAGCAGCTTTTTGGCATGGATGCTTTTATCCAACATACATTACCACGAGTACAATTGTCTTTAGCAGTGTGGTTTCAGTGTGAATTAACGCCTTGGTCCATGCTCTACCATACTCTTTAGCCACAAAGTCTGTCATAGTGTTAAATTCAATGACATGTATTGTTATTATAAAACACCAGGCTGTACAAAGAAATTGTTGTTGTAGTTCATTCATAATAAATGGAATAGGGTGAAAATATAAAACAAAATAAATACAAATATATATACACGTATACACCCAATAAATAATTCTGTAGTGCACTTTTTTTGTGTGTGTGAGGTTGAATGGCACCAATAAGATGGTGATGATATTATGGTCAACATCTTCACATTAACAGTTCAACATCTGGGATAAATTGTCCAACTGTATTTGTACATGAAGCATCATGGATATAAAGACAGAGTCCTCCTCCCTCATCCTGCATGTTGCGTCCTGTCCTAAAATAAAGAAATAAATGAAAGAATCAAAGCTGATTTAATATTTCATGATATCACTTTAACACATTCATCTTGCACACTGACTGCATCCCACAAAACCATGCTGTAATCAATTGAGTGCAGTTGTTCCTCTGTTTGGTTGACCTGTGTGTTTCTCCCAACGACACTGTGACAATCAGTTAAAGAACCCTGTCCTTCCAGTCGAGAAAACTGCCTAGTACCAGAAGTCCGCTGAGTCGAGTTGTGGCAGCCATAAACATGATTTGCTCTGTAACAACTGGATGTGTAAATGAGCAACTGTTAACTGTAACATGTTTGCCCTATAGGATGACCAGGTATTCCATTTATATGGGACTACAGAGCATTTTTATCCCTTGTCCCACCGTCCCACATATTGAGATAATGTCCCACGGAAGTCAAACCACTAGGTTAAATGGGAAAACTGAAAAAATTGGGGTTGGGGAAATACAGCTAAAAGAAAGACAATGACAGTACTTATCTTTTGTCTTTTTTGTGCATAAGATAGAAATGTTTAATGTTTTAATAAAAAAGACTTCACATTTTAGACTTCTCATCATCGGTAACATGTCCCAAATTGTCTCACACAAACATACTCTTTGCTCCACCTTTGGGATCTGGTCACTCTGTCGCCATATTAAATTCAAAGGTGATACCCTTGCGTTTATAGCTGCTTTCTACTGCCCACAAAAGGCCAACAAAATCAGTTAATGCTGGTTCAGTAACATATTAAGTCATCTATGACCTTTATTGACCTCTTTCTGCAGGCACAGATTGGTTGCAGAGTTTAAGGTCCCAGTGGCCTGCAATCAACAGAACTAATAAGACAAATTTTTCAGAGGAGAGATGGTGAGCCAACTAATGAGAGCTCCAGCAAAACTGTCTTGTGATGAGGTAATCACAAAGCATTAGACTGTGATTATAATACTGCTGTGTTATTGGCTTTGTTGGCTAGAGCACATAATGGTCTCCTCATAGCACTGCCCTCCATCACAGAGCAGGTGAAAAGTGCAAGTCAGTGTGTGTGTGTGTGTGTGTGTGTGCGTGCGTGCGTGTGTGTGTGTGTGTGTGTGTGTGTGTGTGTGTGTGTGTGTGTGTGTGAGGGAAGTCACTGTTATTGATCAACTGCTCTATCAAATCCTTGAAGATGTATTATATTCATTTTGTGCTATGGGGCAGTAAGGAGCTCACTTATTGCCCCTTAATCTTTAATTCACTGAAGGCCGTTGGACAGACATTATAGATGTTGTTTGGGAAACCAAGACAAGGAAATGTGCTGAGCGGCATTATCTGGGTGTTTTATCATTCCTCTCCCAACAGACAACCCGCTACCATTTTTTAGCATCGACATTCAAGGGCAGCGGACACAATGGAGTCCTCAACAATGGCCTGATGGGCTAAAAAAACAAGCTTGTGACTGATATGTCAATGGTCTGAATACCTTAACTGGCTAGGAAAGTTATTGCGGTCAACAAGTTGAGCTGAACATTTCACAAACACCAGTAGATTTCTAAATTCACATATGTGATTTTGTTTTAAGAACAAGTGGTGTTTCAGCAAGTTCAAATAGAGTTTGCACATCCGAAACTATTTTAATTCTGTTCTGTCAGTGTTTATGTTCAGTACAGGCGAGCAGAATGTGCAGATGAGAGGTGGTTGTCAGGAAGCCGCGTTCATTCTTTCAGCTCCTATTAATAGATTTAATGGCCACTTGATGGCAACAGACAAGCTGTAAACACAACATGGACATATTGTTATCTTATGAAGAAATATTTGGAGCATGTTTGGACCTACTTTTCCTATATTGTGATGATTATTTTCATTATCAGTTAATCTGTCAAACATTTTCTTGATTAATCAATTTGTCACAGAAAATGGTGAAAATTGTTGATCTGTGTTTCCAAAAGTCCAAGATGACGTCCTCAGAAAATATTCACATTTAAGAAGCCAGAATCAGAGAATTATAACTTTTTCTTCAAACATGACTCTCTCAATAATTAATGCTGTATGCACCTTAAGGCAGTTTACTTGTTTGTTTGTTTGTTTGTTTGTTTGTCATCTATACAGGAGTCAAAACTATGTAGCGGATAAAATACAGTCTGATCTCACTCCCAAACTTGTCACATACTGACGATCTGTCACCACCCCTCTGTGACTCACACAGATGTGGACGGTACCCATTTGAGCCTGAAAGCATTGCACTGGACTTTTCAGTTTCAGTGTAAACCCATACATGGCTGTATGAGAAACACACATGCCTCCATGTGTGGTGGGCAGGATGGATGGCTCAAACAAACACAGGACTTTCACCCAGGAGACCAGGGTTTGTGTCCCATGTGAAACCAAAATGCTGTTAAAACTACAGCGCGTCACATGGCTTTCAGTGACACGTGACTTACATGTGTCAAATGACTTTGGTGTTGTGAGTCGCTTCACTGATGTCACGTGACGTAATTATTGTAACCCCCATAGTCTTATCCTAAACCTAACCAAGTACTTTTTCATGCCTAAACTTCCCCAAGTAACTAAATGCGACAATTTCACAGCATAAAAAAGGCTTTTCCACTGTGTCAGATCCAGCTGCTAAAAAGTACCTTGTGCCTCAGTATGAGCAGCTTTTTTTTAACCACCAAAAATTAAACACTTGCAGACTCTAGACTCTGGATCATTTTCTCAGGAAGAGCAACAGAACAGAAAGAGGATAAATTAGTTAAGACAACTCAAGATGTCAAAGTAAAGTAGTGCAATAAAATCTTTCAGTTTTGAGCTCATCTAAACCTCTTAAGTTCTGAAATAAACTGTAAAAGGTTTTGCTGACCTATAATCTTTAGTTGAGATGAATTACTTTTACTTTTTAGGTCAACTTAAATCTGTAATATTTTAGAAACTCAAAACAAAAAATGTATTTCAAAAATTGGTTACAGTGAGCTATTAACCTGATTTGTTATTATTTTGGTGCCTGACTAACATTAACTTTCACTTAAATTAATGTTTCAAATAATTTTTTAAAATACAATTTCTTGGTTTTCTAAAACTCAAAGATTTATGTTTTTGAATAAAAGTAGAAATATCTCAACAAAAGATTAGTAATTAGCAAACCTTTTACAAAATTTAGCAATTTGAGATCAGCTCAAAACTCAAATCCATTGCAGTAAGTTGCCCTGAAATTCTTAGTTTTCTCAACCTTTTTATTTTTACAGTGTAGGTGCTGCCCATATAGTGTAGACGGAAGTAACAGTGGTGCAATTACAGTGTAGAGAACCACAAATACAGAACCAAAACCACAAAAAAAACATGTTACAAAGGACTAGAACTACAAAAGAATACCCAACAAACCAAGAAACAGGAACAGTGGCTACACGTTGGAGCTAACCATTAGCGACATACATGAAGTGCCACTAAACAAAAACCAGTGCTGGAGCTCCCACTGACTTGGGCTCTGGAAACAGATGGAAAGCTGCTTTATACTCTCATACAATTAAGAGATCCATGTGACAAATACAGCGACTGCTAAGAGGAATTAGTACCATAGATTGCCTTTAGCCACAGTATCATTTGTTCTCCGAGCTATTGAATCCCTGCTATGGGTTATATATAGGCCACTCTGTCACATGCTCCTCCCATTGTAGAATGAGACCTGTATCCTTTTGCCATTGGAAATCTAATCCTCCATTGGAGATCAATAGCATCCTATTTCCTCTTTGCTTGTGAAGGATTCAATGCAACACTAGCATGGACTGGACTTCACTCAATATTTTAAAAATGCAGGATTTACCAGAGCATTCTTTACAACATATGTCATTTGGTAGATGTGTTAGCCTCTTTGTATAGTGTTTGAGTCCATGTGCTTTCAAATACACGACACAAAAATCATCTCAATCAACCTGGCCTGATCATTTGCTAATATTGCTATAAACTGCTTAAGGGATCGATGCTGTTTAACAGAGGAGGTGATGGAGGGACATGTTTGTGCATTCTCAGCAGAAAAAGGAAGAACTATGGCCGCTCGCTGTGATATATAGTCCCTTGTCAACCACACCCACATGCTGCCCTTTAACCTCCTTATCTCTAGAAACCAGGGATTCAGGAAGGAAGAGACAGAGAAGGGCCTGAAGTGTGCTGATCTCAGCTGGGTTTGGCAGGGTGTTTTGTCATGTAGGTTAGGATGATGGGATGAACTGGCAAGAAACTTCTAGAGTAAACTGGGCCAGACTGCTGGGCTGAACCGGAGTGAGTTAAAGTAGGCTAAATTTTGCATGGTTTCATGCCCTGGGCGTGACTCCACTCAATAAAATTGAGCTGAAGAGGGCTGGAGTGGACTAGTAGACTGACATCAGCTGAACTGGATTTGACTGGACTTTACTGGATAAAGCTCGTCTAAATTGGGTGATTGAGCCAAAATACTTTACTGGGGCTGAATTAGAATTAAATTAAGAGAAATCCAGTCAGTTGGATTCATTTAGGATTATAAGACACCCATGTTTAAGAAGTGGGACAAATCATGTCCTACCAAAAAAAAAAACATTATTATCATTTATTTTTGAAGGATTTATAAATTAAAGCTTAAAGCTAAATAAGAATTCACAGCAGAGTTGTGTGAAACCATACTTACCACAACAGAAACTCTGAGCTAACTGCTAGGTAACTGTAGCAATGATGGACAGTGAGCGGTAGTTAAAGAAATGGATACAAATCTGACTTTAGCAGTGAAAAGTGTAGCTGCAGGCTACCAGTAAGTGTTTTTTCTTCTTTTATCACGTACCATTAAGAAGGCGGCGGTGTAGCCAAAAAAAAGTATCTTTATATGTATTTACGTTCTGAATTTCAATTCTGCAGTATATGGTAGTTTTCATCCTAAGTGGTGGAGTCCGCCACTTCCCATTCTGTTGTATCCTTGGTCCTGTAGTGTTAAGATTATAATCATAACTTAATGTCCACAGAATTATTTATGCTCTGGTAAATCCAGGGGCCTTGCACTACATCCATGTGGGGGTGTATTTAGATTGGTATGGAGGTCAAAATCAAAATAAGAAATAAGATTTTTAAAAAAGAATGAAAAACAACAAAGTAAACAAAAGTAAACAAAGCAAGGCACCAAATATTATGAGAACTAGTTTTTAGCTGCATGTCTGGGCCAAATATGTGTTTTTTCTTTTAAGTACCTTTTTGGTTTTTCTCTATTAAATCAAATCAAACTGGAGCATAGAGAGTGAATTTTGGTTGTCAGTGTGATGCCTGGAGTATCAGAAATCCATCTAAACTAGAGTGTGACACAACCTGGATGTAGTTGCCTCTAATGCTACCTCTTAAACTGCAAACATACTGAACTTTTGAACTTAAACGAGACGTAAATGAGGAGAAAGTCTTAAGGGAAAGTTGGCTCCCATGGCCCCAACAAAGACCCTGCAGATGAACACATCAGATAAGACAAGAAGTCAAAGCTACATCTGTTTGTTAGGCGTCAGATATTCAAACCAGCAAGGCCCACAGGGTTAATGAGATGACTTGGATTTTACTCGTATGTCTTGTTTTGGCCTGTGTTGTATCCTACTAAATTTAGTATAAAACCCCTTCCTGCTCTGACCCCCAGGAACTGAAGCAATTGTTCGACTCCTGCTCCATAAATAATGTGTGGTGTGTTTGTGTGTATATCATCACTGTGCTAAATACTAGGGTCACGCGGCGTTCTATAAGGAGGGTGTACATGTTTGCTGACAATGCCTTAATGGAGACACTGTATAGTTTTCTTTTCTCTCTCTATTCTCCTGCCTTTTCTTCCTCCCTTTCTTTCTCTATCCGCCACACCCAACTGAAGAAAGGGGGTGGGGGAGGGGTGGAAGACAACTAAAGACAGACGCCTAACTCCCTTACGAAAGGGGTACATCTGCCATAAAGGGGGTCAATAAGGTACAACCGGGCCACTGTGAGCTGTGTCTTGTGGGCTGATCCTCCTCTTTTGTGTCAGCCACTATCTCTACAATGGAACGCTAATGGGAGGCTTGGATTTCCCTAAGTGACACTGATTAATGGCTGAGAATGAAGGCAGATCCCTCTCTCTCTTATCACTACAAGCTCACTCTTATCTAGCCTTGAAGTATGAAGTGAAGTGTGCCTTTGAAGGAATGTTTTGACTTTTTGGAAGTTGAATTAAAAATCTAAGTGCTAAAAAAGCTGACTAGAAAAAAACCAAAGAGGCTACAATTGCTTCTTTGATATTTAGGGATAGCACAACATGCTCAAAATAGACATATTATCACTTTTGGAAGTTTTTGGGGCAAAGAGTGTTAGCAAATAGCTTCATGTTTAGAGGTCCAAAAGACATCAAACAACATCAGCAGTCACATGGAGTAATTTTTCTGACTGCCTGACAAGTCTTGCAACAATATTCACACTCTTTTTAAGTCTAGTTTGGTCTCCACCATTTCCTGAGGGAAATATTTAGGTCTTTAGCTGCTATATGTTCCATCATGTTTACCAGCTAATTTCAGTCTTTGTCTATATGCTGTCTGCTGCTATGCAAGAAGCACACAGTGGGTTTCAGTGTTTTTGTTGAAAACAGCTTCCTGCTGCTGTCAACAGGTCAATGTGAACAGTAAGACACTAAAATCATGGGCCATAAAACCAAAACAATTAGCCGATGCTAAGAGAGGAAAACTGTTGAGTCAGGTGATGATAATCTGTGGGTTTGTGACTTCAAGTGACACCTTTCACATTACACAATCATTTCATCTTTTGTTAATATGAAAATATTAATTAGTGCAGCTTTAGGAATATCCACTGGCTAATTTTCTAGTTGTTACTTGTTTTTAAATCTGAATTAACTAGCTCTGAGGCAGATGAACTTAGTAGGCTGAGGGCATGGAGCAAACAGTTTCCTGTTGAAACATCAAACAGACAGAAAACATCATTGGCATTCATGGAGTCATGTGTCCTGACGCCTAACAAATTAATGTCCAGTATTCACTCTCCTTTTTAGCGCTAGTTTGAGACATATCTTGGTCATTACTTGCAAGATGCTGAACAGCTAGTTGGTAACTTTTTTTGTTTGTCATTTGGTGCTGGTTAGGCAGGGTACAGTATATTATCAGAGCTTTGTTTTCTGTTTGTTAATGATTTGATCTGTGTGTATGTTTGTCCTTCAGTTTTCCTGACAACTGTTCATCTGATTGACGTCACCCTTGTCAATTGTATTGCTGAGGACTCAAGGATGTGCAATGTTGAGCTCTTGAGATCTATGAGACATATACTTTATATTAATAGGGTACACACAATGTAGTGTATTGATGGGGGGCATGTATTGTTACACCCCTGAACGGCATGCTGGGTACAGCTTACTCTCAGCCACTCGCTACAGACATTCAAGATCTGATGAGGAAAAGAGACAAGTGTAGTATACACTTCACACAACACTTTTTTTTTTTTTTTTCTCAAGCATCAGTGATGTAACTTGTGGAATGAAGGCTTTTGTTCCTGGAAATTGCTTGATCCCAAATCTTGGATGCAAGGCAACTCCAGACAATTCCAGAGATTTTTCAGTTTTGAGCCTGATCTCAAAGTCTTGGGTTTTGAATCAGTTTTACCAACTACAAATCTGTTAATGAATGATAATTTACTTTGCTTGTTTAACAAATTAAATGATCACAAATTAGTTCAAAGTAAAGCAAACTCGAATCTTTGAGTATTAAAGAAAAAAACAAAACAAACTTAATGTGACCAATTTATTTAAAAGTTTCTAAAACTAAAGATTAAAGTTTATCTAAAGAAGACAAGTAAATTATTTCAACTAAAGATAATTGGTCGGCAAATCTTGAGTTGGGAGTTGGGCTCAAAACTCAAAATCTATTTCACTAAGTTCCCTCAAAATTTTCAGTTGTTTCACCAAAAAAAAAAAAAAAAACTGCTTTTACACTTAGCTTGGTCCCAAATCTTGGATGTAAAATTAAGAACTGGATACAACAGCATGACCTAGAAAATGTCACAGATTTTGAAATCACTCTTCTTACCTCTAGGAAAGTTTTACAAACATAAAATCTCCATGGATCAAAACTTTTGCACCTCAGTTTAATTGTTGAATGCTTACAATGCTATCATGGAAGCTGTCATGGAAAATAATGGTAAACGCACAACTTATGTCTCAAATATTATGAGAGGAGCCAGCAATATTTAAAATGTCAAGCCATCCCATTGAGTGGATTTTCATGCAGAATTAGCTGTGTTTCATTAAGTGATTTATTTTTCTTGTTGGAACCAAAGCCTTGTGAAATGAGCTTTGTAAATGTAACAAAAGAGGGGGTGGGGAATCTTGCTAAGGAGAGAAACTTTGAGGCTCATTGATGTTATTCATTTCAGTGGATACCGATGGTTTTACTGGGCAGCAAAGACATACTGTGTGAGTCTCATAATGCTATTCATTTCCAGCACTTGAGATGTGTGTTATGTACACACAGACACCATATCGTCCCCCTGGGAGCCGCCAATCGTTTTGTCTGGCCCGGATCCCTCTTTTGTCTCTCTCATTCCCTCTCTCTCTCCCCACTCCTGCCTCCTTATCCTCTCCCACCCCCCTCGTCCCAAAACCTGATATTAAAAAAGGATTACTGAAAAACAACATGGGTAATTTCCTGCCGCCCTGAGAACTATCCCCCTGTTGAGAAGACTCCCAAACCTCTCTCTCCCTCCTACCTTCCCTCTCTATCTCTCTCTATCTCTCTTTAGCCTGCCAGCAGAGATTTGGAGGGGTGACAACAACAGCGGGGGATGGTGTGGTGAGGGTGAGGGTGCTTTGGTTTGGAGGGGGGAGGCAGAAGTCTATTTCTTTCTGTCTGCCTATCTTGCTCTCTCCGTAGTCTGCCAGCAGAGATTTGGAGGGCAACAACAACAACAGTGGGGGATCTTGAAGGGAGGAGGAGGGAGGAGAGACAGAAATGTGACTCCCCCGTGGCCATCTCTCTGCAGAGGCGAGAAAGAGGGAGGAAAAAGGAGGTGGAGGTGGATGGAGGCGATGAAGGGCACAGGGGAGGAAAGGTGTAGCAGACAGAGGAGGGATGTGAGAGGTGGAGAAGAGCTGGAGGACTGGAATATGGATCAGGTTAAACTTTCTGCGAGGTTATACTGTATCTTCATGCTCTTTAGGAATTTGAGCTCCTGCTCACAATGTGAGAAGACAGAGTGTGATATAGAAATAAAACTGACAGGGCACCGCAGCCAGATGAAAACATCTTCTGGAAAACCTGCACTTTTAAATGCTTCACTCAAAAGACACAGATTTTTCCATCCAAAGTAAATAATCACAGTAATAACTTGAGTGGTTTACCAAAATAAGTTTTGCAATTTTCCCTTTTCAAATTGCAGATATATCAATTTGGCAGCAAAAGACTCCAAAATGACTAATAATGCATCAGAATCAATTTTCCTCCCCAGTATATTTGCATGTATCTTACCTTGATGCTGAGAGACTCATGAATCAAGAAATATGCAGGCTGGCATCATAATGGTAATATAAACTGGCACACTTTATTTTTTCTCTGTACTACACACTGTAAAAAACAATCAAGAATTTAGTGGAATCAACTCATCTTTTTACATTCACTCAATACACTAGTTTTATTTATTCAAGTTAATTAAACATACATTTTTATTTTCAGAATACTTATAAAGACCTTATAAATGAGTTCTTCTAACATGAAGTCTTTTGACTTGAAATGATGAATTAAATCAATGAACTGTACTGAGTTCAATCAATTCATTAAATTAAGTTTCCAAAGAAACATGATCAGCATAATGAGCAGACTACCCAGCATGCATTGTGTGAGAGTTAAAAGTCTCCTGAGACCTTTCTTTTTACAGTATGATAAAAACTTGCTGTGTGTCTCTAAAGATAAGTTATGGTTGCTATTTTTCACTACACCATAAAAACAAAAAAGTTGAGAAATCTATTATAGGAAGGCAACTTTTTGTTTGTTTGTTTGTTTTTTGTTTTGGGCCCATCTCTCAAGTTACAGTTTTACCAACAACTAATTTTTTGTTGAGATAATTAACTTCACTTCTTTAGTTAAACTTGAATCTTTGAGTTTTAAATCTCCCCCCAAACTATATTTCAACAATTATTCAATAAACCCACATAAGTTAATATTGTAATATTTTCAATTAAAACCATTTAATTTTCAGAAACTCAAACAATGACAAAGAGGATTAAAAGCTCACTGTGACCAAGTTTTTGAAACAAAAAAGGTTTCTAAAACTCAAAGATTCAAGTTTGTCTAAAGAAGAAAAGTAAATCAATTCAACTACAGATTTTTTAAATCGCAGTTTCACATAATGTCTTTGCACCACTGCTGGGACAAAGTAACTCCAACAGGAGCAGCTGCAGCTAGAATTTCTTTATGTGAAATGAAGACCTGGTTCTGTTTGAAATCAAATTTGTTTGTAATATTCGTCAGTGTAACTGAAAAGTTGTTGGTTGAACATACTTTCTTAAGCTTATTCAGTGCAACTGAATTAATATCAATTGTATCTGTGTAGAAAAGTTTAATTACTTTGAATCATAACAAAATTACTTCAACTTGTCTTTTCAAATGCAGTAAACCTAAAAAAAAAAAAAGCTGCCTGGATGCTAATTTTCAATCACAAATTCCCCAATTTCATGCTTCCTACAGAGGAAACACCACTTTCACACAAAAACACTGTCTCTGATGTTTGGGATCATGCACAGGCTTTCAACCCACATTTGACCAATCCCTGTGTCTTGTTCGCCCTTTCATACCAGAGCTGAGCAGCTAGTGACCCACATTGCACACAGGTGTGGAGCTCGACCGTGGGTCACTTTAGAAGTTGACCTCCTCACACCAACGTCAAACATCCAGGGTCACTTGCTCTGACCTGAAAGTGGTATAGGAGTCCTTGTTGATTGCCTTGACACTTTTACTCAACTTTTGTTGTGCAGCTCAGAGTTAAACTATTACAGGCAAGTTAATTTACAGATTATATAGTGGCTAATTGTTTTTGCATCTCCATTTAAAGATTCACATCACATTTCTGTACAATGTGAGCTGCTTGTAGAAGTGTCCTGCGTATTATTAGATTATTAGGATGAAGTTCTCCTGCTACCTGAATGAAGTCATTCATGATATTTTACATCTGAGTAAGTTGTATTACATTGTAGCACCCAAGATCAATCTTGGTCACAAGACTTTTTAAAGTAATCAACTGCATTTTTACTCAATCTCATCTCAGTCTCAGACAGGGTTCCCACTCCTTTTCCAAAGTCAGAATCAAGCAGATTTAAGCCTCAGGTGAGTGACTATCTGGATTGGACATCCAGCTATGCTGTAGCTGCGGTCTATATCAAGTTTCCTCAGGCAGACAATGCTTGGCTCTTTTGGGGACCATATTAATCTGCAGTGTGAGGTTCTCAATTGAGAAAAGACTGAGGAAAAACTTGCAGGTAATCTCACAGGGTAGCAAACTTCCAGTATCTAGTAGCAACGGCGTGCTGCCATATTGAAATCACAGATCAATCTTTTAAGGTATACTAAGTGAAAGTAATACTAGTAAAGCTAGCTAGCAAAATTATGTTTTTACTTGTGGAAAACAATAATGAGACAGGTCACATAAAGCTACGTACTTAATGTATATATCAATGTCAAGTCTGAGCAGCTGCAGAAAAAAAAGTGGAGCATTCATAAAAAATCTCTGGGTGCAGCGTCTTTTCTCTAGGCAGCCACGTGCTGCTGGAGACACTACCTGATTGAAAAAAGACACTGGTGCTCAAAATAAAAAAAAATGTGTACACAGGCCCTTAGAAAGGAAGCAAGGGTAAGCTCAGTGTGAGTGATGAAAGAAAACACAACATACCATGGTGCTGCTACTACACTTGGGTGAGCACTTGGTCTTGACTTGATTTAAACCCCTCAGTGTCTTGGTCTTGTCTTGGTCTTGATACACTCTGGTCTTGGTCATGGCTTTATATTGGTTTAGGTGGTCTTGATTGTTACTGAATTGTTGTGTTACAATAATGCAGCATAGTAATTTTAATTTGGATGAGTTAGATCAGTGGTTCTCATTTAGGGGTCCATGACAGTCTGTCAGGCGATCTGTTTTCAGATTAATTCATTTAAATTAACAAAGAAAAAGAGAAACTCTGCATTAGATGACAGCGCTTTTCCTCATTGTCCTGCCTTACAGTAAACAAATTTCTTCACATTCACATGTAGCAGCTACACAGTAAGTTAACTGTCCTCCTCTGTTGGTTAGAGGGCAGTTACAGTCTACACTGGGGATGGAGGGAGGAGACGAGTGGAGCTGTTGATTCATCCTCTCTGTCGTATTTTCCTCTCTCTTCCCTACTATTCAGGAATCACACTGACCTCCATTCACTGGCTACTAACGAGGGCTCCACCCCTACTCACTGTAACACTACACTCTGGGACACTACACACACACACACACACACACACACACACACACACACACACACACACACACACACACACACACTGTACAACTGCAACACAAAACCATTTCTTACGCACTTCTACTCCCTCATTTCAATTACACACAATGTTTTCATCCACACAGCCTTGACAACAATCTGTCCTTTATCCTGCTCGCTTTACAACACACACACACACACATACACACACACACAGATGCACATATACTGTACTGTATAGTATATACCAGTACTCCAAATTGCAAACTATCTGCATCTGGGTGTACATACGTATGTATAAATGTTTAATATGTATGCACATGTCCTTCTTTTGTCTCAGCAGGAACTGTTTAAATAAGCATGTATGCACCAACTCTCTCTCTCTCTCTCACACACACACACACACACAAACACACACACACACACACACACACAGAGTTGTGTTTCCATCACTTAAGAAAACATTACATTGACTTACATTAGTTTCCTGAGGACTTACCCTAACCCTACCCATATGGACTACTTGGGTAACCCGTACCCTAACCTTAACCCAAACCAAACAATACCCTAACCCTAAACCAAGTCCTAATTTTTTCTCTTTTTTAAAATGTATTTCAAACATTTTATTAATGGTGGAAATAAATAAATAAATAAAGAAAATAGGAAAAAATATATTTAAAAAAAATCCCAACCAATCCACATCCATCTACACCACACAGAGGATTCTACTTTATGGCAGTAACAAGGACCTGTACAATAAGTACAGTTACACTTCAGTCCCTGACATCTCGATGTGAGGTTGTTTAATGTCTTTAAAGTATTGAAAACAATAATTTGTAGCCCAGGCTCAATTCCTGAGTCAAGATTGTCTGAAATTCTATCAAAAAATATTTCTCAAATACATCTTAATCTTAGGACACATTAAATAACAATGTATGAGAGTGGCTTCATTAGTTTGACACTTGAGGAAACAGAGAGGAATGGCTAATTAATATTAGATTTGGAAATGTGTAATCTATGTACTATTTTAAATTGCATTAGACAGTGTCTGACATTGAGCGTTGATAGCATTGATTAATCTGTTGTGAACTGTGATTCCACTGTTCCTCTGTAATCTGGATATTTAAATCTTTTTTTTTAAATTTCTCTTTCTCTAAATTTCTGAAAATTCATTTGGTCCCCACAATGTCAGTGAGTTAACAGACTGATGTCCCCACAAACACTGTCCACATGCACACTCAAGCTGTAGGACGTGCTCTAAGAAAACACACGATGGACACGTGTACACTTAAGACTCCCTTTTCTTTATGTTTCACACACACAAACACTCACACACTTATACACAGATGCCCACAGGCACACATTCATGCAATGTATGCTGCAGAACACATGCCCCCTTTGATTGGCAAACAATATTGTCCCCCGCCTTTTCTGTCTTTATTACACACACACACTTAGACTTGCAAACACTCCTCCCTCCCTTCTTTCCTCCATTAGCACACGCACATACACACACACACAGCTACTATACTTTCTGTACAGTGTATGGGACAGCTGCCAGGGCGCCTACATACATCCCACTGCCCATTATAATGCACACATTGTGGTCAAATCCCCCTGGATCAAGAGTGGGCTGACAAGCGCCTCACTGTGCCTGAGGTCCCTCCAGATAAGCCATTGTAAGCCTTTCAGTATCACAATATAGGCTTCCCGTTCTACAAGACAGGATATGGGTCATTGGGTCAAAGGGACTAAGTGCTGTGTATTACATAGGAATTATGAATGTGCCTCTCTGCTCCTCTTCCCTATCTAACACAGATAATCACCTGCAGATTATCCCTCATCGAATGCTGCCCTTAATCAAACTCCGCTTAGGGAAAGTAGACAGTGTCTGTTGATATGTTTTGGTGCAGCCTAAACATGAGCTGGATGGAATCACTGCTAATCAGACACATCGAAACAGTCTGACCGTATTATCGCAGCTGACCTGGGAGAGATTTCCTGAAATCAGAACAAGATATTTGAAGTTGGTTAGATGAACCAAACAAGGCACCCATGCACTCTGGGTCAAGTTAAGGAGGGATGATTGTGACGTGAACGTGAACACACAAACACAGATACGTGGACAGCACAGATGTCTCTCACCTTCTAGTATATTTTCTCCTCTTCTGTCTCTTCTCTTTTCAACACCTGTCTTTCTTTATGTGATTTTCTTTGTTATAATCATAATTTTCAGGATGTTTCCCCTTGGCATATTGAATTGTTTGGGATTTTTGGAGAGTCAGTGCAACATTTTGGCAAATGATCTTATTTAAACGCCCAGTGTGTCAGATTTGCACGGATTTACTGGCAAAATTAGCAGAAATGGAATACGATATTCACAAGTATGTTTTCATTAGTATATGAAAATAAGAATGGTTGTGTTTTCATTGATTTACAGGGCTCAACAACCTTTGCTATCAGAAGAACCATTTTTGGTCAGAAAAAAAATCTGTCTGGACACACAACTATTAAATACTCCAAAGAGCTAAATATGGCTCCGGAGCCACAGGTGCTGACCCCTACATCGAGCTTTTTAATCCACAGAGTGAACGAGGATGGAGGATGTCATGTTTCACCACCATGTTCCTACAGTAGACAAGAATGGACAAACCAAACACTGCTTTTAGTTATGGCCCAGAGCATTTTGCGCAACCTTTGCATCCACTGTTGGTTTTCCTGCATGGTTGTAAAGAGAGTCAGATGAGGTATTTGCAGTCTTCAAGCTCATCCTACATGCCACTAAATCATACAGACTGGTCCTGGTCTGTATGATAAATATGAAACTATAGCAAACAGGCAGTTATCTTAGCTTAGCATGAAGACAGTAAACAGAGTGAAATAGCTAGTCCGCCTGAAGTTCAGCAAATTAGTTTGTTTTATGCTTAAAACTGAAAAGTAAAAATGTAAATTTGTGGTTTTACAGGGAGTTGCATGCTAAATCTATATCTGAGCCAGGGCAGTTAGCCTAAGTTAAGCTAACCGCCTGCTCGCCCTTTAGCTTCATATTCAGTTTGAACATGAGAGAGTAGTAAGCCTAATCATCTAACTCATGTGATACTGAATAAATGGAAACTGCTCCTCTTTTAAAGCTGGAAAAATTATTAAATCAACAAAATGTGATACATGAGTGAAATGAGTGAATAACTTCCTGTATGGTTGTATATTGCAGTAATAATGTATGGTTGTCACAGAATGCTGTGGTACACCTAAACTTGCCTCACAGCACACCAGCATGTCTCAGCACACCATTTGACTCATTTCGTCAGCCTCTTATCTCTCTTACAGTGCAGGAAAAAGAGATGATTAGTCTGTTAGAGAAGCGCAATCTAACTTAGACAAGTTCTTAAAACGTTCAGTTTTTATAGCCTGACTGTGTCCTCTGTCTGCCTCTGTCTCCTTCCCTCTTCTGCTTTGGCATTCCTCCCACCTTCGTAACTGTGCATGTGACTTGGTGAGGAGCAAGGGTCATGGGCCAGTGGTGAGGGGGCGTCCGGGTGTTGGGGGGGGGGGGTGAATTCAGGGTCTCTAAGCCCTTCTTCTTATAAGCAGGGCCCCCCTGTCTGCCGTCTCTTTCAGTGGGGAACTGAAATGAACTCCATGGGAGGGCACGGCGCTCCGTCGCAGGCGTCTGCTCGCACCACCCCACCCTAAAGCTGAGGAGGGCCAGCCATCTGCGCCCTTTGTCTGAGGAGGGGGGATAGCTTCCCCATTTCTTTTCTACACACTCATGCACCACTAGAAGAGGGACAGCTCGCAAGAGCAGGGCAGAATTAAAGATTTTCTTCAAGGTGGAGGAGATCACACCCATTTATATCTGTTAACCTCAACTTTCTCCAACTTGAAGGAGAAAGAAAGAAAGAAAGAAAGAAAGAAAGAAAGAAAGAAAGAAAGAAAGTATTTATACTAAGGCAGGCATCTCTTTTCCTCTACAGCTGGCTGTGTTCAGCTCTGCCCCTCCTCTCACTCATTCAGTATGAAATATCAACTTTTCCCTCTTTCTTTCTGTCTTTCTTCTCCTCAGTCTCTCCCATCACACTGGCACACAATGAGAGGCTGTGTTTTCCTGGGAGTTGCCGATTGACTTGCCGAAATTGTTCACATAGCTCATTGTCTCTGCCCAGACTTTTGGGGAAAAAAAGGCCAGACACCCCCCCCCCCCCCCCCCCCAAAAGATAACGTTTGAATTATTCAACGGAGCAATAACTTCTCACCAGAGTCATTTTAAAGCAACTGTTGATTAAGATTTGTATATTTGAATATCAAACATGTTGCAAAGGCAAAAAAGAAGAAGAAAGAAATGCCTCCTCAGTGACAGCCATGGCTTAACACTCATAACTCATGTTAAGTTTTGAAAAGTTTACAGTTTTTCAATTTTATATTGACAAAATATCTTAAAAGTACAAAACAGTACAAAGAAATGGAACCAAACAAAGAGGTTGCCAGAACAATAAATACTTTTTCAAAAAGGTAAAGTAACATGAATAAATAAATCAAAATGCCTTCACATGTAGCGAGGCAAGTCATGGTCCCTGTGGATGCTGGGTAATATGACACTGTGACAAGAAAAGACCTCGAATTCTCTCAGGTTTATTCTGTTTATTGGGTTTGGATTACATCTTAATGAACCAATGCTCAAAACAGGGTGGAGTGGCAGACTTCCAGGTCAGGAGACAAGTTTCTTTGCAACCACCATTCCAGAGATATATTCACATCTTAAGTTAGATGATGTTAGCGAAATGTGAGCTAACTAACTAGATAATGTACATTGTCTAAATCATTAGTTATCTAGTTTGCTAGGGTTTTGCTAACATTAGCTAACTAAGATGTGATCCGATATGTATATGAAAAGTAGAAAGTTCACCAATGTACCAAGTTTGCTCAACTATTATAGGAGCACAGAGCAAATAGGGGTGGGACTTAGCAAGGGTGCATTTATTAACCCCAAAACGGGACCCTGATACTTCCCAGTAGTGTCCCGTATGACATTTTTCCCCTAAGGATGGTAAAGTCATGGCATGGCACGGGCCTACCAAAGACGCTGATGGTAAAACTTAACAGAGATTAGGAAAATAAATGACAAAAGTTGTATGAAAGATACTCCTTGGATGTACACGCATTTTTCATTCAAGCAGAAGATACTTGTGTAAAAACAGGAGAAGTAGTGATTCACCTACTCAAGTAAAAGTGAAAAGGCACAGTCTCTGACTGTACTCAAAGTATAAAATTAAAAAGTAACCCTATGGAGGACATTTGTACTGGCTGTTTCTGTGCAAAGATAGACCTCACCTTTTGTCTACAGTCGATTCTCCCTCTCATGTTTGTCTTGTCTTCAAATTTAGGAAGTAAGGAAGACAGAAGTTGTCAGAAAAATAAATACTCTAGTAAAATAGAGATACTTAAAAACCCTACTTCGGTATGGTAACAAACATTAGTAGTCACCTCTGGTGTTAATAAAACAACAATGAACTCAGGACGTATGTCTGAATTCAAGTCACTGGCCCAGACTTCCTTAATAAAATCTTAAGAAACCAAAGTAGTAAAGCAATTCACAAATCTTGATCCTAGCTGCTTTGAATCTGGAGAGAGTTTCATTAAAAGAGTGGGTATAACTCATTTTAATGTCCAGCAAGAAGAATAATGGATGTAATAGTGAACGAAAGTGACATCAGACATGTAATCAGCCATGGAAATGGGATACTAAAGGCCCATTGCTTTTTTTTTTGAAAACCTCCCTGGGAGTAAAATATCACAGAGCAGGGTTCATGACCAGAGGGCCGAACAATACACATCAAATCACCATCCAGGGGCTATAACAGATGAATAGAGGAGAGCCGTTTGCTTCTTATAAAGCACAGATGTTCAGTATGGAGACAAATTTAGACAGCAGAGGAACCATCACTGGGCTTCAAGACTCGTATACTGGGGCTCCTTCTGTCCACGTCTGTGTGCATGAGTCTGTCTTCTATGTGTCTCAAAGAAAGCAGTCACACACGTGCACACACGCCTTAAACATTTATACATGTGCTTGCCTGGCACCGGCAATCCCAGCATGCCCATAAAGTCCTCACCCACTCACTTATTCACTCATTCACTCGCTCACCCCCATCCAGCCCCCATTGTCTGTGGAGAACAGCTCAGTGAATGAAAGACCTAGTTTTGGGTGTAGAGGTTGGAGGACCCTCTCCACCACTCTTTCCCTTTGGCTCCTATTGTTTGGCTGGGCCTCCTCCACGCTGGAGGCCCATCCCGAACCTAGTTACCCAGAAACAGCCAACTGCTGAGGTCACCCAGTTTCCACTGTAGGTCAATAGGAGAACGGAGAGTATCTTAGTCCTAAAGTGCATTTCATAACATTTTGCAAATATGTATTGGTGTCTAGTTGAGTTTAGTTTAGATGATGGAACCTTGTTGTTATTTCAAGAAATTTAGAATTTAGCATTTTTTTTCCTTGTATGTCTTTTACATGGGCGGCACGGTGGTGCAGTGGTTAGCACTGCTGCCTCACAGCAAGAAGGTCCTTGCTGGGAAAGTGGAGCACAGTGACTCAAAATAAAAATAATCACTCATTTCCAACTAAAGTAGAAAGACAGTTACTATGCAACTAAATGTAAGGAGTAAAATATACGGATATTTGTTTCAAAATGTAGGGAATAAAAGTACAAAGCTGTCCAACAAACAAATACTCAAGTGAAGTACAGATAGCTGAAAACTCTACTCAAGCACAATAAGGAAGTATTTGTACTTCTGGTAATGTCAGTATGAATAGGCTGAAAATGTTTCCCATAATCTCAAGGATTAGCTTTATATGTGGCCATTTAGCTAGCCTTTTTGCTCTGTTTTGGTCTCCACCAACTACCAAGGCAATATCTGGCTCTTTAGCAGCTAAATGTTCACCAGCTAGTCCCTAACTGTTTTGAGGATGTAGAGTAGTTTATTGGAGCTTTATTTTCCTGCCAGTGGTAAGACTGAAGCAAAACAGTAATAATGGGGCCTGTAAAATCAAAACAATGAGCAGAAATGTGCTAAAATGCTCAGCAGAGCCAAGGCATTGTTCTGCAAGTCCCAAGTCAAGTCCTAAAGTTTCAAGTTTTAAGTAATTCATAATGTGCTCTTGCGACCAATTACAATACCATTGAAAGCCACATCTTACTGTTCTTTGTACAACTTCAAATGTCAAAGTTGGAAGTCGCTGCCTCACCATCTGTAATTTTCCACCCACACTTTTTATACACTGCAGTTGGTTTTTGTTGGCTCCCGCACAGTTTTTGTACGCAATAAATGATCCTTATCCATAAGCCTGTCAGACTGATTCAATCAAAGTGAATCTTGGGAATTAAATGTCAAATTGCTGAGAATGAATAGTGTTAACATTAGTTAATTCAGGAAATGAAGAAAAATGACTTGATTCGTGGCACACTTTTTAAATGACATACCTTGAGTCTGACTTGAGTCCAAGTCATGTGACCACACCTCTGCATAGAGCTGAGGGGAACTGCACAGTTAGGTGAAAATTATCACTGCAGGGCGCAATCAATCACTTGCGTGTGTGTGTGACCTACAGCTTGTCCGCAGTTAATCTAAAATACTACTGGACCCATCATCCTAATTTTTTGGTGTACATCTATGACCGTATGCTGAAGGACCTCTACATTTCATCCCATCCTTGTGAACATGATCTGTGAAGAACCTCTTGAAAGAATTTCTTAGATTTTGGTCAGTGACCTCACAAAACACATTTTTGGCCATAATTCAAGAATCCATACACTAATTATGACAAAATGTCACATGTTTTAAAGGTTAGTAGTTGTGCCAGATTGTAAATTAAATTCCGAAATAAATGTGGTGGTCTGGTGGAGATCTTTCTGAGACTTTGACCACTCTGGTCATTGGTATGACTCAGTTCTTCAGCACTGTTATGACTTGAGTTTATGATTTAGTTTCAAGTTAGGATTTTAATAAGGGTTCAGGTTTCACATGTGGAGCTGATGGTTGAGGTTTAGCAGATCTGTGGAATGGATGATGTCAGTGAACGCTCCTCAGGATGGACATTCATGGATGTGTGTGTGCACAGTGGTGACACTTGATCTTAATCTCCATGGTTACCAAGAGGATAACAAACAGCATGTTGCAGTCTTGCAAGCCTAATTTCATTATTGAGCTTTTCTCCGCATGCAACTCTGGTCTTTTCTGTCCTGTTTAGATATTTTCTTGGACTCACACATCAGATTGGAGATTGAGCAGCACAGCACAACACTGTACATACATGTCCACTGATCATCACTTGCGTGACCCAGGCACCCTGTAATACTAAATTTTGGCAGGAGTGTCATTTTTTGCTGACAGCAACACTGAATGACTTATAAGGATTTAGCAGCTGCGTGTGTTTAGGGGGCAGGGGTCTGTTTGCGCTCTTATAGAGTGTGTGTGTATGTACCTGAGGCAGTGTGGTTATGCAGTGTGTGAATATGCCTGGCATGTATGAATTTATGTAGTACATGTATGTGTGTCCAGATTCCCTGAAGTTTAAAAGAGGCCCTTCAGCCTTACACCCACCCACTCACACACATACACACACACACATCCTACAAAAAGGGCGCTAAATGGGGCGTTAAAGCTGTCAGGGTGATGAGTGCAGGGCGGGAGTTCGGCTCCAGATGATGATGTTATAAGGAGGCCGCTGAGGTTCACACCCCCTCACTTTCATGATGATTCATTGGCCGTTACGCTCCTCCGCTCCCTCTGAGCCTCATCAGAGAGGTGAGTGAGCTAAGAGACGTGGCCATAAATGATAGCTAAGAGAGGAATTAACATGGTTTGTCAGAAAATGAGAACAAATACTGCTCCCATATTCATTTAGAGTGCTGAGAAATCCGCTGTTTTTCAGTGCAATCAGACAAGGTAATGCCAAATATGAGCCAACATGAAGGTTTATCGAATGAGATATATTTGATAACAGTGGTGGAGTCAGGCTGTCTGAGTGGCAGGGGCAAAAGAATAAAAAGGGCACCTGCTGTATGCGGTGGGACACCAGTGCGCCAAAAGATGTGATGCATTTATGGTGAAATAGACCCTATCTCGTGTATCCTGCATCTATTTGGAGCAATGGTTGTGTGAGTCCTCAGAAATTAATTATTAACTATTAATTACCACTGCTAATTTGCTAACATGTAGGGCAACCTGTAGGGCACTGCATTCTCCACAGGAAGGGCATCCAAGAAGGCACTTTATCATGTTTCATCAATCATAGGGCCATCTAAGGAGGCATTTTGCCTTTTTTTTTTCAAATATGGACGCACCCAGGGGGCAATTGTTGAATTCAACTGTTCAGAAAAATAAAGTACAAGAGCAAACATGTGAGGAATAGATAAAACTCTTTACCTGCTCTAATGTGAGCTGTGAACATTAGCATGTCTGGTTAACTAGCAGTATATATGTATGTTATACAGGAAGTCTGAGGAGGATTTTTGATGTGGCCTGGTGAAGAATCAATGACAACACATCTCTCTCTCTGACCTGGTTTGCTTAGCTCTTATCCCAGCTCTCTTTCTATTCTGTCTGGCTGGTCTGGCTAGGTGACTGTCTCAAGGTCTGTTGTGACAAACTTCAACCCGGAACCTCCTTTTAATGAGTGTATTTCTGTAGTTCACTGTGTCATATTTCACGAGCTAGCTTCAGAGTCAGTATTTTAGCATTAATGTTATATCATGTACAAAGCTGTTAGCTTTACATATTATAGACCCCATTACAGGGTTCTCATTAAAATGGGTCAGACAGAAACATTAAAAAGTCAGCAGGAGACAGACTTCTCAGCTGACTAAAGCAGTTTAAGCATTAGCATTAACTTACATTAGTTAGCACTTATGATTCCTGCAAGTGAAAGTCATTTTAGCTGACCTGACTTAGACCCCATGTTTCAAAAATTACTGCCAAATTTGATGTTAAATCTTCCACCATTATCACTAAAATCTGCATGTGTTCAGTGCAAGAATAGAAATCTCGACAGGCGTAGCAACAGTAACTAAGGAGGGAGGGATGAATTGAATTTGACCTGGAGCCCATAAAATATATAGGAAGTGTTTGTGCCTCCTTTTCTATTCCCTTTTTGCAAACCCCATGGAGAGTCTTTGACAGAGACACATTGGCTTTCATAGAGACTGTACCCGTGTCTGTGCAGTTATCACAGCCTCTATAAACACCAGGCTGTGCTTCAAACACCGAACCAGCCGCCAGTGATTCATGGACAACCACTAAAGGAAAGCGTACTTGATCCACCGGCTCATAAAGGGCTTCATCAGAGGCACAGGGTGGCTGAGAGATGGCAGGAGGAGTGGACTTGCATTCTTTGGCAGTATTTCCTTTAAAGGTCCTGCACACCCACGTAGGTGTTCTCAAATCCTCTGGCTGATTGGAGCTCTAATTAGGCTGACATTGGGTGGAGCCATGCTGGATATGACATCCTGTCAAATAACTGTATCCATGAGGGGTGGAAGTAACCAATTACAACTACACAAATTACTGTAATTAAGATTTTTTAGGGGGTACTTATACCTTCATGAGTATTTTTCAAGTCTATAATTATACTTGTCCTTAAATATTCTTTACATCATATGATCTTCTCAGTTACTTTTAAATTAATTATCTAGTATTTAATGCAATTTGAATTAATATCCAAACTTTTCATCTTAGCATCGTAGCTAATAATGAATAAAAACCAGGACATACAGATAATAAACACTGCAGCAGGCACAGGTCTGTAGATTCAGAGACATATAAAGCCTCTTTTGATTGAATGCTTACTGTTCAAATGTTTTACTTGTAGTAGAGTAATATTTCAATAATGTAATAGTAGTTGTAAATTATGAATCCCTAAGCTCAAATATGTTCCTGTGTTGGATCTAGTGGGGGGGGGGGGGGGGGGGGGGGGGGGTCAAAGGCATATGTGTCATTTCCCAAAAAAAGTGTATAGACTCTTAAATATAATCCCTTTCAATCATCACTTTTGACCCACTAGAAGTGTATGGTGGTGTCTGGTGACCCTGCCCTCTGCCTGTATTTCCTGATTTTCTCATTATTTTGCTGTGCGCAGGAGTCTTTAGCAACCCAAAACTGTGTACATATGCACTAATTGGTGAATGGTCTACTCAGCTTTTTTACAGAGTTGACCACCTAGGGCTGGTTAACAGATTACAGTCCTTCAGAGCTGAGTATTTTATCACCAGACAATCATTATACAGTCACAAAACGTTACATTTGACAGGGGTTTTTGGTTAACTTTTATTTTCAATCATTGTGTTTCCTAACATTAAGATCTGTTCCAGCCTAAACTGATGGGACAGTGACACATAGAAAAGACGATTCTTTGGTGCATCCATCAGTGCACATCACACATGACAGACGTCAAAGACGAAAAACAGGGTTAAAGATGTAGCAAGACGAAACACACAAGACAGGGAGACTTGACTATGGAGAAGAGGTGAATTCATTTATACACAAGTATAATAATATAATGCTTGAGTAGTGAATGTGTGGATTTTTGCCACCAAAAAGAAGTTTGGTTGGAGCTAACGTTACTGCAGGTAGTAAGCCACATGCTAATGTCTGAACATGCTAACATTTGCAGCTCAAAGTTAGAACAGATATTCACATGATAGACATAACAAGACAAAAATGACCCAAAAGACAAAACACAATGAAACAGGCAAGAGAGGGAAACTAGATCATGAAGAGAAGGCAAGGTTCAGTCAGCTTTGCACATAAACACCCGCTAGAAATGTCTCGGAGGGCTAACTTTTATACTTTTAGTACATCTCAGAGCCTGTACTCTTTCAATTTTGTCTGTGTAAAAAAATTGAATGAGTACTTCTAGTTTCTCTCTCTCTTTCTGTCTCTCTCTCTCTCTTTTTTTTATTTACACATTTCTGTTCTTCTACTTGAGAAAGAATGTGTGGAGTTTTGCCATCTAACAAGTTTGGCTGAAAGCTAACGCTGTTGCAGATAGTAAGCTAGTAGTCAAACATGCTAACATCTGCAGCTAAAGGTAAGAACAGATAAAGACAAAGAGCAATTTGTTTCTCATGCGTTTGCTGTTACTCATGTCACACACAACAGATGTAACAAGACAAATAAATAACATAAAAGATTGACTGGAGAAAAGTTGAAGTTAGTTAGCTTTGCACAGAGACGACCTTTGGAAATTTCTGTCAGAGTTACTTTTACTTCTATACTATTATGTACATTTCAGAGCGTGAACTTTTTTTTACTTTTACCAGTCTTATTTACACAAGTATCTGTACTTGTACTTGTGTAAAGAATGTGTGTGCTTTTTTCAGCTCTGGTTGTTTGCTTACAGGCCAATAAAGCACGTCAGGTGCAAACTAATTAACATGAAAAGTTCATACTGTACTGTGATGGCTATATTTAATGCTTGGGTTTCTGCTTATGGGTTATTCTGAAGGTATTTATTGAATTTAGCACATATGCAAAATTAATCACCCTTATGTGTAGTATATGAGTGTTAGTTTCATGTGGGAACTACTTTCTTTGTAGTAGAAACAAAGTAGTACCATTATTCTACCATCGAAAAAAGTAGTTCCTACATGAAACTGACAACAAGGTCTGTGGATTATCTTGAATAAAAAGGCTATGCTGTTCGGAAAGAGACATTTTTGATTTTGGGGTGAACTGTCCCTTTAAATGATCACAGATTGAGGTTGATCACTATGGCGAACAGTTACAGTTGAACAAGCAACTAAGACAACTGAGACATTTACAATTTAGACCCCCTGACAATCTGGGTAAGTGCAGCCGTGCTTAAGTTTAGTCTCTTATCCTGTGGGACCCCCCCACGCCATAAACTCACATACACACACACACACACCCAACACCCCCAGGCAGCGCGCCCTCTCCTGCTGGGCCCCGTCTTATCCTAATGGGATTGCCACGGTGGAAGTCTCCCAATAATGAAAATAATGAAATCAGCAAGGACCCAAAGAAAGGTTACTGCTCCTCTGGCAGGCAGCATCCCCAGCCAGACTGCACGCCCCCCCACCCCTCCCTCCCGCCTCAGAAAACAGACAGAAAACCACAAGAGAAGGAGGGGAAGGAGAGGAGGAGATTCACAGACAGACCCTGGGGGGAGGAAGGTGAGGGACTGCGAAAGGAAGGAGAAGTAAGTGGGAAAACAAAAAAACAGAAAAGGCAGGGAAGAAAGAGGTAAGTGACAGGAAGATAAGATGGGCAGGAGATGTTGTTTAGTGTGTTGACCCAATCAGATCAGTCATTTGTTCCTGCGTGGTCAGACCATTTGATTGGCCAGCATGACAAGGACTTTTAACAAGAGGAAGGTCAGGCTTAAAGGAATAGTTCAAATTAATTGAAGAGAGGTTATGTGAGGTACTTATCTACAGTGAGTGTGTTACCTACAGTAGATGTTGGTCGACACGAACCCAGTTTGGAGAAGGAGAGAGGAGCAACAGCTCGGACGCTATGCAATGTACTGCTGTGGACAAGGTCAGCAATAAAGGTCCCCAGTTTGTCCCTGCAGTGTTGCAATTGTCATGTATCATTTGTGACGTTGTAAGAATGTTACCTCTGCATTACAGTTACACTGTTACCACTAGTTACATTGTTGCTATGTTGTTGAACTGTTACAAAGTCACAGGTTTTTTATGGTATTTTTGCAACATGTTTAACATCCTCTGCATGATATGTCCTATACTTTATGTAATGATGTTGCTAAAATGTTGCTGAAACATCACAACGTGTTGGGACAACATACTGGTGACATTTAATATAACACGCTGTCGACGACGAGCTGGAAGTTCACTTGGCAGGTTTCTACAACCCTGCATGTCGCAAATGTTACACTGCAACTACATTCCTGCAACAACTTTGTGTTAATAGAGTTAGCTACTTAAAGAAGGTCTATTTGAAACAGTCAATATAATTTTAAGTGTACAGCATGTTTAGTTTACTGTTATGTTCATTTTCACGCTTTACTTTGCTGTCAGATAACCTTTTCTGCGTTATATAAGCCAAATATCATTCTCTTGTTCAACCAAACTCCATAGGTGAAATCAGTCATTTTACGTCACAGAATATGTGACTTGCTGGTCTACCACTGCCTTGATCTGTTAGATCGTTTGTGTTATTGTGTGACTTTTGTGTTTTAAATGGATAGTTTGGATTCACTGAAGTCACACAAAAACACAAACAAACTAACAAACTGAGGCAATGGTAGACCAGAAACTGGAGCTAAAATGACTGATTTTGCTCATGGAGTTTGGTTGATTTGGAAAGAGCAATATTTGGCTTATATATAGGCAGTTTCCTGTCAGAAAAGGCTGTCTGACACTAAAGTAAAGCAATGAAAATATTTATAGCGTACACTGACTGACTTTGATTTTTTTTAGGTGGATCTTTTTGAAGTGACTAAAATATGTTTTGTTGCTGACTCTGTCCACTGCAACACACTGCTTAGCTTCCATGCTGGTACTCCTTACTGCTTCTCCCAACTTGGGGCTTGTCGACCACCATCTACCATAGCTAATACACTGACTATCAATAAGTGCCTAATATAACCCCACTTAAATAATCTGAACCTTTCCTTTAACATCTTGTGATCAGTGCAGCTCCTAACACAGTTTCCTTACAAAGAAACTCAGAATTGCCTATTTTTCACTCACAAATTCACACAGAAATACCACAGGTATACGCTTCCCCAAAATAAAAATGTATCTCGCAGACCAGGAGAGGAAATAAACACAAACAAAGGAGAGAATTGTGGGATGTGAGAGCAGAGGAATGATGTGTTCCTCTGGGACAGGAAATGGAGCAGTGACAACAGGAAGCCAGTGTGAAAACAACAGAGGAAGGATTCCCACAGCATCTCCTCTCCTGTCTTGTGTTCTCCTCTGTTTCCCTGTTGCTTTCTTCCTCTCCTCTGGCTCCTCTCCTCTGGCTCCTCTTCTCACCTCCCCTTCAGACTGTCTAAGTGCACACAATCATCGCACCATGTCGTCTCCGGGGATCTGAGGCTGCTCGTCTACAGCTGCAAGACAGATGAGAGCAGGAGTGTAATTGTGCCTGCATTTGTGTGCTTTGGGGACAAAATACATGTTTGTGTTTTGTTTGTTTTGGAGGATAAACTAACGTTGGACAGGTTTAACAGTTTCATCTGAAGACGTAAAATGAAGAAACACCCTTTGCTGGTATTCTTATGTACAAACTAATGATTGTGCAACCACAATCATCAAACTATATTTGACAGATGTTTTACATCCCAGAAAATCCACTTTAGAGCAAAGAAATGGAGCCATTTGTCATGAGGATCACGTCAAACCTGCATGATTATTTATTGGCCAAATGCAACTCCAATGCTATGCATGGAATAATGTATTCATCATCAAGAAAAAAATCTGCTTCAAATCAGGGTTTTGAATTTTCGAAATGCTTAAAGGAGAACTATGTAACATTTTTGCTGTATTAAATCAAGAAATGACCATGATATGTTATCAGAGATTGGGGAAACATGCTAAGGCAACATCAAGCTTCTCTGAAATTGTGCAGAATGTCTCTTTTTGTTTTGGCCTGTGTGATTCTGCACACTGCCTTTTCACATTTGTTCAACTTCACATGGGGCTAAATAATGAAAGTTCACCAAATGATTAGATGTTTTTAACAGTTAAATTGAGCTAGATGTTAACTGAGTCTGGAAAATAGTAAAACAGGCAGTCATTGAACTCCAACTCCAGAGTATGTATTTTCGGAGCTGTGGACTTTTATTTTCAGGATAACAGGTTTAACTTTACATCGACAGACAACTGACAACTGACCAAATATAATGTTGTGCTTTTCTTGCACTTGTGTTTCAGTGTCCCTGCAGCCTGCAGGCAGCCTGCCTGAGCTTCAATCAGGGGAGGAGGGGGTGGAAGGACACAACTCACTCCAATAGTTTAAATTTGGGCTGCAGTACCCATTTTTGACTGCAAGAGTGTTACATATTTCAACGTAAAAAATACCTCAAAAGCCAGCATATGTGATGGTACAGGGGTGTGTTAGTGCCCATGGCATCATGGGTAACTGTCACATCTATGAAGACCCTGTTAATGCTCAAATGTACATTGGAATTGTGGTTGTACATTTCTCTTGTGTTGTCCTTTCACAGGAGAAGAAATGTAACCTTCATAGGGGCATCCAAGAGGGCACTTTTGCAACGTTATTTTGAACCTGGGGGCACCAGCCTATCCAATTGCAAATGAGCTAATGAAAACCATGACATGCGGACGAAAGAACCCGGCAGCAGGCATAGGTTTGGAGAGGTGACTGCGACCATAGAACCGTGCAGGAGTTGGGAGTAATTTAGACTGAACTTTTGCACAAACAGAAACCCTTTTGGCTGAATGCCTGCTGTTGATAATGCATTGTTTTACTGTTTTACTTAAGTATTTTTTAACATCAGTAATTTTCTCTGTAGTTGAGTAATCTTTCAGTAGTACTCCCGCTGGAGTACAGATCGCAATTTTCTGCTATGATCAGGCTGAATAGGCAACAGGGATGAGGTCATGTCTCTTTCTCATCCTATTTCTCCTCCAACTTCCTTTGCACGACTCCCATTAGCTCTCTCCTCCTCTGCAGGTCATTAGCTCTTTGAACCTGCAATCTCTCTTTCTCTCTCTCTGTCCCATGCACGCCCTCTCTCTGCTCTTTCTCGCTCTCGCTCCTCTCTAATTTGCAGAGGAGACACGCTGCCCCAAGGCCCTCCTGGCTAATTTGGCAGCATCCCCACATCAGAGACACCGGGTAGAGCCGGGTGGCTGGTTGTTGTAATGTTTTAGGGGACTGCGGTCGGTGCCACACCTCCGGCGGGGCTGCAGAGGCACAGAGACAGCAGTCTGAGGCTCCCGTGGATAAATGACAGGTTAGCATGGAACCTGAAGAAAACAATATTCACACTGGTGTGTCGTCGCTGGTTTCCACTGAGAGCAGAGAAAGGACATGTTGGACATGTGCGCTTCCCCCGCTCTGTCCTTCTGTCTAACTTTCCCCTTTAATAGGCTGTGTGACTGTGTGTGTGCTGGTTTTACTTGATCCCTTAAAGGGACAGTTCACCCTAAAATCAAAAATACATATTTTTCCCCTGGCCTGTAGTGCTCTTTATCCATCTAGTTTTTTTTTTTGGCGTGAGTTGCAGAGTTTTGGAGAGTTTTGTCTGCCTTCTCTCTAATATGATGGGACTAAATGCCACTTGGTACACAAAGGAATATATTTAAAAAATTCAAAACCAGTGTTTTTTCCAGAAAACATGACCTAGTTACTTAAGATAATCTACAGACCTTGTTGTGAGCAGTTTCATGTAGGAATTACTTTCTACTTTACTTACTTACTTTACTTTACTCTACTTTTTCTAACTGTCAGTTTTATGTCGATTAAAAGCCCACTGCTCTGAAAATACACACTCTGGAGTTTGTGTTTAGTGCCTGCCTGCCTCACTGCCTGTCAGAATATTTCTTATGACTCATAAACGGACACATACAGAATTTGGTGAATATTCGGCAGAAATTTTAACTTGTAAAACAAGCAAAACAAAACCTGTTATTCTGGTCCAGAACAGAAATTTCACAAAAAATTGCACCACATGACTGAGGTTACTTGTCCGTGTATTATTTTCTGTGGCTCTGCATGCACCCCTGTGTGCGTCACCCTCAGCCACTCTGTGTCTCGGCCCTCCCGGCCCTTGGGGACTGTGTGTGTAATCGTCTGCAAATGTGAGTGTGTTTATTTGTGTTATCATTCATGTTTGGTTCAGCTCATTTCTGTGCAGAGATTCAGTCTGCTTTCTTTCCACAACGTGCATTCACAAATTTGCAACCGCACGTGCATGTGTGTGTGCGTTCACTCAGCTTTTCCCTTTGTTTCAGTTCCCTGTATGCACCCAAGTTTGTTTGTTTCTCTGATGTCTGTAAATGTATGTGTGTGTGTACGTATGTATTTTTGCAAGTGCATGCTCGCAGGCTTTCTTTCCTCTTTCCCGCCGTGGCCATTGTCACCAGATGTCAGTGCCTGGGAACAGAGGCGAACAATGGTCACCGAGAGCCAAAGGGCAATCGCCTGGGGAGGGGCAACACCAGTCTGTCGCCTAACAGGTTTATCTTTCACCCACACTGTCATTTCATCAGTGAGTGAGCTGGTGCTGTGAGTGTTTCAGGTGTCTTCTATCACGGTAGGACACTGAAGTGAAATTTAAAAAAAAAAAGTGAAGAAAAGCACCAGGGAGAGCGTTGAGTCAGGAAGTGAGAATTGAGATTGAGAGGTTCAGTAGTAGTAGGCGCATCAACGGTGCTGATTTGAGGAACAGGGTGGGGTGCAGCTGTATAATGTGTTGTTTTGATACTGTATCACAAGGAAGGGCTGAGAATATCCTGGAACGGAGATAATACCCAGGAAGCCTTTCCCCAGCAGCCGCACGGTGCGAGCCAAACAAAAGAAAAGCCTGACTGCAATCTTGATGGAAGACAGATTAGTATCTTGGGCAGAAAGCCCTGACAAAGCAGAGAACCACACAGCTCTGGGGCCCTTGGGAAAATAAGCACACTGACAGTAGCATAGCCCGCGGTGTCAACATGAGGTCAGTTGAATAGGCTCCCACGAAAAAAAAATGCTTTGTCACTCTCACCCAGTCATTTTCTGCTGCCTCTGTCTGATGGACGGTGTTTTGAGCAGGCAGCAATTACGCTCAGGCACCTGTGCTAGCTTGCTGTCGGTTTGCACAGCGAGTTTAGTAAATAAGATGTAACTGAAACACAGTGGTAGCTATTTGTTGTGCAGCTGGGGACAATTCAGCCTGGGATTTGCAGATTTGCGTGTGTGCAAATGCAAAGAGCCACCGTAGCTGGTTCACATGTAAGCCAACAATTACAGTAATTGATCTGTGGAGGGGAAAAAAACAGCAGGCAGGTCATGTATTTGGTGTTTGTGTGATCAGGTTTGACCCCCCATGGAGAACAAATACCTATTGTGGCTGATGAGGAGAGGACATAAAGGTTAAGGATGAGGGTCTCTTTCAGAGGCCTTGTTAACCACATCAGTGGACACAGACCAAAACAAAAGAGCGAGGTTGATTTAAGGTGGTGCTACCCTGCAGTTGATGCTCACTCTCTTCAATCACGGGAAATGACTGTTTATGGTGTGTTTTAATGTGCATCTTCTAATTTGACATGGTGACAGTTTTAAGCATGGCTTAAAATTAAGAAAGATTAAATTTAAACCTCTCTTTAAACCTCACTTTAATTTTTATTCTAAATTTAATAATGTTGCACCAGAATTTTTTTAACATCAATTTAAAATGTGATCTGGTATTAACTTTAGACTTACACTTCAGGAGGTTTAACTTTAAAAACAGCTGCTTTTTGTTTTTTAGATGGATTGAAAAAATAATTAAGTTTAAGTTAAGTTCTATGATGTGTCTCTTCTTTCTTTCAAGTTGATAATTCAGCAATCAAGTTTTCTTAAAGGAG
The DNA here is from genome assembly GCF_056507025.1 of Lutjanus erythropterus. Classification (NCBI taxonomy): domain Eukaryota; kingdom Metazoa; phylum Chordata; class Actinopteri; order Lutjaniformes; family Lutjanidae; genus Lutjanus; species Lutjanus erythropterus. The sequence continues at coordinate 39,620,980 of NC_139319.1, read as the reverse complement.
GAGAAATTTAAGCTCCTCATGAGGTGGCTAAGTAGGCTAAATAACAGTTTAGCTAGCTATGAAAGAATATGGCACTTAACTAACCTTTTAGCAAGCTAACAAACCATGTAACTTTTTGGTTTTTCAGAACTTTTTCTAACTTTTCAGCTAACAATATAATGTTTACTTTTCTTTTTTTTTAGGTAGCTAACAAACAATATAACACTAAGATAACTTTTTTAGCTAGCTAGCAAACCATGTAACTTTTTGTTAACGGTTTAGCTAGGTAGCAAACAATATAATGTTTAGTTAACTTTTTCTGTCATTAACAAATAATGTAATGTTTTGTTAAGCTTTTAGCTAGCTAGCAAGCAATATAATGTTGCTTTTACTTTTTTGCTAGCTAGCAAACAATGTAACATTTTGTTAACTGTTTAGCTAGCTAACAAACAATGGAAAGTTTTGTTAACTTTTCAGATAGGTGGCAAACAATGCAATGTATGTATTTGTATTTTTATGTAAATGTAAATGTATTTTTATGTATATATTTTCATTTGGGTAAGCTAGCATCTGCATATTGAAAATAAAAACTTTTATTTTCTAGAGTGGGATTGTTTTTTAATTGTGCAACAGAGCTCTGCTGGAAGCTAGTTTTAAAATAGCTTAAAGTCTGATTAACACTAACATCAAATTAAATTAATCTTTGCTTGCGCTGCCCAGTCTTATTTGCTGTGTAGAGACAGGGCTGAGGTCAAAAGGCCGACTGGGTAAAAGGGAAGCAGAAGGGTGCTTCTGGTGCTGGAAAGCTAAACAGACAGGAATACAAGGCTGTAAAAAGGTCAGCAGTATGAATGGCCACTCTTCAAATCTCTGCACCCTGCTGCCAGGACAAAGGTTTCACTCTGGAGGGCTGTGCATGTTTATTGTGAAGAGATTCTCTCAACATTCACTCCGTTTCCTTAAACCCTTTTACCCTTCTTTCCTCCTCTTTATGTCACTCAGTCCCACTTTCCTCCCACTCTACCTCCCCGAGTGCGAAGGTGCACGTGGTGGATGTTGCCTAATTACCCATGAACACCACCAGCTGAAGTGTTCCTCCGAGAATGATGTAAATCTGTGACATTTACGAAAATGTCAGTGAGTTTTCAGAGGAAGCAATAACGGCCGAGAGAGACCCATTATAGCCGAGCGTTTTTATTGTGTCAATGTGTCTCCCATCCGTACGTTACCGCCTTCAGAAGATTTGAGAGTTTCATTTTGCCGCGTTCTCTAATATGTCCTCAATCCACAGAGACTAAATAGATGATGTTGAGTCAGGGATGATGCAAAATGGTTCCAGCAAAACCAACTCTAAGATTTCTCCCAGGTGAAATGTGGTTAGATCAGTGTTCATTATGCTTCAAAACGTTTATATGAAAACATATTTGCTTGTGATTAATTATGGGCTTGCACTGATATCAGCATCACATTATGATCATTATCATTGTCAGCTGCAACATCAGCTTTGACATCCTCATATTGTTCTCCATTTAAAGGAATATTCCATTTTTTGAAGTGGAGTAGTACAAAGTACTTATCTATAGTCCATCCATAGCATGATTACCAGTGTACGGAGAAAAACAAATTTTAGCCACCTAAAAAAATAAATATCAGTTTAAGTGTACCCTATAATTCAAGTATTTTAACCACTTTACCTTGCTTTCTCATTGGGCGCCATTATATAGACCAAGCATTGCTCTTTCCAAACCAACCAGACTCGTTAGACAAAAACTTTGAAGTTCATGGGAGTTGCTTATCAGCTGCTGCCTTGATCTATTAGTTCACGCAGTAACAAACTAACAAACAAACTAACCAATCAAGGCAACAGTAGACCAACAACTCCTGCGTGCAGTACCTTAGCTTCAAATAGCGGTACTCCTGCTGCTTCTGCAAACTGGGGCCAACCACCATCTACTGTACAGTGCATAAATGACTAAAACCAACAAGCTATCCCGTTGAACTTCTACAGTGCTGCAACGATCAGGTGCTAATTTGAGAAATTCATTAAAGACTAATTTTTCAAGCAACAAGACAAAGAGTCTACAGCCATGCTAGCAGCTCTATGAGGCTGTATTTAGGTACAGCAGAGCCTTGAATTGATACTAATGTCAGCATGCTACCAATCACAATGCTAACATGGTATAATGGTTACCATATTCACCACTTAAGTTTAGCAGGTTAGCAGACTAACATTTGCTAATTTGCACTTAACTCAATAGCATTAGTTTTGCAGGTGTCATAAACAGTGTTGGGCAGTAATACATTACTCAGTAATAATTTACTGTAATTAATATCATGAAATGTGTGAGGATCATCAAAGTGGTTGTAATTCATCCTCTTGGGTTCTTGAATAATTCCAGCAAATTTCATAGCAATCCATCTGATAATAGTTGAGATATTCCAGTCTGAACCACTGATGTCAACCTTGTGGTGATGCCACAGGAAAAGTGGGGGAATCACCAGAGTCACTAGGACTTTTCTGGTCTGGGGATCATGAACACAATTTCATGGAAAACCATCCAATACTTCAGTAAATATTTCTGTCTAGACTGAACCAAATTGGCGTACCAACCATCCAACATCGCCACCCTAGAAAATGCCAGATATTCCCTGGTTCCAGCTGCTCCATTGTTAGAATTCACAGCTTTTCCCTGTTTTATATCGGCAAAGCACTTGACATCACCTTGGGCTCTAGGAACCTGTTAGAGGTATTTTTCACCATTATTTTACTTTAATGGATTAAACAATAATTACATTTGTTGCAGACTTTTTTTTCCCTGATGATCAAAGGCCATTACAGTTAATGCACAATCCTTGTTGCAGCACATCATTTCATTTGCATTTGGGAGACATTAACATTCCTTTCCCCATTTAAGTGCTCTGCCCTGTGACACAGAGATGAGCTGCTGGTTGTTGTGGTTTGCCTCTGAGCCTCAGAAAAATGAGACTGTCTCATTGAAAATGTTTGACCTCTGTCCCTGCCTCCTCTCTGGAAGTCTAAGTTTGTCCTCCATGGCTTTGTGACTAAGCTTGTCCACTCGTTTTAACATGGGCATTGCCTTTTAATTCCTATAGTTGGAATGATAGCGTGAAGAGGAATGGTTTGACCTGTTTGTGTGGGATGAGGCTGCAACAATGTGTCCGTAGGACATCCATACCCCTGAGCTATAAAGTCTCTCTTAAGTCTTTACCTTCATACTGTGACTAGTGTTGCCTACTGAGATACTGCTTTTCATCCTCTTGTCTCCCTCCCTGCAGCACGTGACCTGACTGGTTCAATAAGGGCTTGTGACCTGTTGGGTTTGTGACCCCTGTGACCCTTACTGAGAATGAGAATGTTATTATCAAGGTTTAATAACTTCTCATGCAACACTTTTCATTTCCCCTGTCACATTTAAAGTCTGTGCCTTAAAGGAAAGTTGGATAATGTTTTATATGAAGGTGCTTCTAATAGGCATTAGTTAATATGTATAGTATAAATATTAATAAGACCATGTAAGTGCTAATAATAGTGTAAGAAACATGTTTATTGTGAGATTATGAGACATTTCTTAGAACTTGTAATAAACTTGTTAGCAGTTTGTGGACTGCTTGATTAAGAGTCGCCTCTATAACTCAGTTCGTAGAGCGTGTTTGTCCTCTGCAGCAGTGACTGGTTGTGGCCCATTTGCTGCGTGTCATCTCCTCTCTCTCTACCCTCTTTCCTGTCATATCCTCAGTTTTCCTATGAATAAAGGCAAAAAGCCCAAAAAATAATATAAAAAAAAGTGAATAAAAAAAACCTTATTAGAATCTTATAACTGTTTATAACCGCATTATAAACACAAACACACATGTTAAGTTTAATTAATTTGCCAATTATGTTGTTGTTAAACATTTTCCTACAGTTTATTGTTGGTTTATTAAGCTTTCTACATACTTAATTATGCATTTATTAGCAGTTAATTATATGCTTATTAACTTTGCATTTTGGGTACAACCAAAACAAAAGTCAAACAAAGGTTTAACAATGACATAATAGTTACGTTAGTTAAAGTCAATAAACGCATTTCTAAGGCTGTTACAAAACAATTCCTCCAAGATTTTGCAGGTGCTTTTATTGCAACTGTTGTGGTCTAAAATGTCTGAATTCATGGCAGCTTTTCTGAAAAAAATAATAAAAAATTGTGATTCTTGGGGTTCTTTTGCAAAGAATTTGTGGGAACAAGTGGAAATTGCAAAAAGAAAATGATTTCTTTTTTCATTATTCATGAGTGTCCTAAGTTACCTTACCAAAACGATCAGGATTACAAAAATTCTAACAAAATATATTCTATTGTAAATTAAGATGTACACCTGGGAGGTATTCCACAAAGAAGCACAATGTTTTTGAAGCTCAAACTCAGTCAAGACAGCAAGTACAAAATTATAAAATATAGAGAGCACAGAGCATTGAGAAATGTCAAACATAAAAATCTTCAACAGCAGTGACAAACCTTTTAAGTACTCATGAAAAAATAAAAAATATATAGAAATAATAAAACAGTGAGTTGGCATTGGGGCTGCTGTGATTGGAGATGCAGAATTTACAGGGATTGGTTGAATTTACTTTAATTGTTGCGATCGCAAAATTCCTGGAGGGAAGAAGAAACTCATAAAGCTTTTATTAACATTCTAAAGCAGTCTATAAATCATTAACAAGTTTCTTATGAGTGCTTATAAATGTCTTGTAATCTCATCATAAACATGTTTATTATGCCATTATTAAAACCCATATACTTATTTATTGATATTAATGTTACTAAGCACCCTAAGGTCCTTATTACCCATCAACTAATGCTTGTTACAAGCAGCTTAACATAAAGCATTGCTGACAGTTGCCCTGAGGCTATGCTCTACTCGAAGCAAATGCAACCTAAAAAGCACAGCCTGCAAAACTGCACTCAGTAACCTAAAATGGGAAGCTGGCCTAAAATCTTAAAGAGGATGTGGCCGAATGCTTTTCAAAATCCACTCATTTTGTCAATGTGCTGGCGGTGGCACCTTCTAAGCTCCAAACAGGTCCGCTTTCATGGGTTTCCTTCCTCTACAGCCACCCCTCAGCGAGGGTGGAGAGGTGGGAGCAGGGGCGGAGGGACCTTCAGAGATTCCCCTGTGCGTTGGACTTGAAAGTTTCTGTCTCTGTGAACTTAACATCAAACGGTCATGGGCTGCTGCTGGCTCTTTGAAGTGGCAGAGGGGGGGTATCAGAGCTGAATGCAGGCCTCTGCCTCGACATGTTACGGTTCAAAACGGACTCTGCCGCAGTGTAAAAACAGCTCCGCTAAAGGTCTTCTGAGAATGGCACAAGATCAAGGCAAAGGCCTTATCTCTCAGTCACCATTCCTATCAAATAATAAAGGATCCATAGACTGACCATGGTGTCATTCTAGACAGTTATTAAAGCTCCTCTTCCTCACCTCTCTTCAATGTTCAGATTAGTGTTTTTATAGAAAAGCCATCTTTGGTTTGATGTCTTACAGGCCTAAAATGTCAAAAAAGAAAACACTCAACAACTGCCTCTTCTACCAGCTACTGCAGCGAGTTGCATCACTGCTGCTGTTATTACTGATACATCAGCTGCTTCCTTTAAGTAAAATGTACTGAAGTGGTAAAGTAAATTTTTAGTGAAGTAGGTACTTCATACGCATCAAAAAGAGGAAATCTGGGGCTGCAAGTGCTCAATCAATAAATGATACTGGTGGCTCCACAATCCACAAAAAAATGAAATCTGGTGTTTTTCCACTTCCAGTATAGTCTAATTTCTGTCCACTCATCCTTCTGACGTCAAACAGATCACTTCCTTTATTTTTAGTTTCATTCACTTTAATTTTCTATTAGTCACTGCATGTGAGGAAAACTCACACCTTGCCTAATGTACCATATTAATAAATGACTAACTAAATAAATATGAATATTTCTACTCATTATTGCATTTTCATTTTTAATGCAACTTTTGAGCAACATTTTTTAATTTTACACCAACTTTTGGGTACAGCAGCGTATTGCTGCCACGCCAGCAAAAGAAAAACAGATCAGTATCATGTAATCTTGTGAAATGTTTATTGTTTATTGTTATTGTTGCATTGTAAAAACTGTTTAGATAATTTCAACATACGGACTCATCACATTATAACAAGAGACTTTTCTTGTCACAATAATTTACTTTTTATCTTGTTTAAACATGAAATGTTTCATGTATTTGTACATATCAAGTACTGATATGAGTACTTAATGTTATTACAATTCTTACAGTCACTTTTAAATGCATGTTTTATTTTCATCAGATGTCCCTCACTTCCTCAATGTTAATGTTTCACACTTCTTGCTTTAGCAAACTCCTTGGACTCTTCATTGTGTTGGTTCTTTACATTTTTTTTTATCAAATTGCTTGTGTCAAAGGAATTAATTTTAGTAAGTAGCATCAGGTGTGATGGTATTGGAGTAGTTTTATGAGTACAAGTACAAATGCATGGCCACAGTATCAGACCAATGACCGATACCTGTATCAGTACATCCCTAATACAGGTATTCACATTATAACTTTAAGCATTTTAAATATACGTAATTAGAAAGACTACACACTCAGAAGTCGCATAAATGTTGTCATGATTTTCTTTCATCATTAGCTGCTAAAGCTACAATGCCTGTGTGTTTTTGTAACGGGACGTAGTCACACAACAACGGGTCTTAACTGTTCTTTTGCTTCCTGGCTGATAAAAGTCCTGGAGTCGCTGGATAAAACACTAAAGGTAAAACAGTTGGTGTTGATGATGTATATTGTACGAGGCGAGTGCTGTATTTCACCAAGCTACGACAAACCTACCACAAATTGCAACTTTCATGACCTGTAAAATCATATTTTAAACTGAGAAACATCATATGTGTAATTCACGACACAGTTCACACAGGAAGGGAAATTATTTGTCTCTCGTCATTGACTGCATTCATGTTTTTTTTTCCAAGTCAGGAAAGTCAGAGTTTGTCCTAAAACAGTTTAAGTATCAGATGGTGAACACACCTAATTAGAAAAAACTACACTGCCAGAGGGCGTGTAATTATCGTCATGACTTTGTCCCAGTAAAAGCTAACGTTAGCCACGGAAACAACAATGCCTGTGTGTTTTTGTACTGGGATGTAGTCACATGAGCCATCGGTCTTTCTTGTTCTTTTGTTTCCTGACTACTAAAAGGACCAGGAGTCCCTGGATAAAACACTTCAAGTAAATCTCTCACCATTGACTACCATTCATATTTTTTCCCAAAGTAAGGTCCAACGGGGCTCACAGGAAGAGGCGTGACTTTGCTTCTCTATACTAATACTAACAGACTATCATAGGTGCCTAGCAATAGTGCAAGAGAGCAGCTGCACCCCCACTATTATACCTAATGGAGCAAATGTGTGCTTTTGCATCCCCACTATTTTTCAAACGTTTTAGTTTCAATCAAAAATTGTTCACAAAATCAAAAATGTTTAACCTTATCAGAAGGTGGGTGCACTCTCTCCAGCACCAAACAGGGATCAGCAAACTAGGTAGTTACTTTGGTATCGGCTGAAAAAACTCACCAAATTCCGTCACACATGCACATGCACACACACACACACGTTAGAATTAACAATATTGAGAGTATGTTTAATTCGGCATGGATCTGATTCACCAACTAGAACCTATTTTAGTGAGAAATTATTTTTTGAAACAGTTTGCCTCTCATTCTCACTGTTTGCTCCCACTAAAATAGGGCAGCTGACCAAAGAGAGGCTGGTAACAAGTTGAGGTGACGAATACAAAATGTAAAGTTTGTATGAAAATAAATTATCTTCATGAGTTATATCAATGCCGAATTGACAAGAAGACTGTAAACATTTGACGCTTTTTATCTTGTGTTTCGAGAGTCTTGTGGTTTTACAGACACATAAGACATTGTTAATACTTCATATTTTTTTAAAGGGAGTTTGGCATAATATTTTCCCCAGCGAGCGTGGAGAGCTTTAGTGGACTCAAACTGCTAATAGGTATATTTCTTTAACATTTTGTCACCATTGCAGAAAGAAAAAACTCTGGCCATAATTCTTCTTGCTCTTGCATCCCCACTTTTAAATATAACTAGGTGCTCATTTACTACTAACACTATAATACTCCTATAACTGCTTGTATATGCTTTTTCCCACTAACATCATCATTACATTGTACTCACTAATAGATAAATATATCAAATGTGTATAAAATAGCATACTAAACTGTGTGCATTTAATACTACACTAACACGTGAATATTTATTTGTTGCAAATAAATCATGTCGGGCACAAGGACCATGCGGACTCCTCACACGAAGGGGGGCCGGGCTCTCGTTTTCCCATGCACCACCATCTACTGACATTGGCCACTGCTCCACATTAAACACCCCGCATTCATAAAAAAGAAAAAAGAAAAGAGGAACCATCTGACAAGAGCAGCATCCACTGGTAGCTGCCTCACTGTTTATTGCGCTCAGCACGTCTCCAGGACAGAAACCGCACAATCTGAAAGGGGGAAAATGGCCAAAAGTGAGAGGCAAAGAAGAAGTTTGAAGAGCGAGGAGTTCTTTTTTGATTCCGAGGCGTCTCTCTTGGATCAGCAAGATTTCGAGATGACTAGTTGCCCTTTCAATGACGTCTTCAACTCCAAAGACTCCCACATGGAGCAGATCAACACTTTTCTGAAAAACGTACAAGTTTTGCTGGAGGCTGCGAGATTTCTGGAGAGCGCCGACAGGAAAGACGGAAGTGAGTTTATTTTTCGTGTGTGCTGCGTTTGATCCCTCTCATTTGCGTCTGAATTTCAGGAAAACAAGACTTCATTGTCAACAGACTCAGACAACAAAGGGCTGAGTTCATTCAACTAAGCACCTCTGCCAGCTATAAGCACTGTCTGCGCCTGCACCAGACTAATATGAGTGATATACTCAGTGCAGCTGTAGGAGAATATAAAAATATGTGCTTTCATTATTTTTCCGGACTGTTTTTACCTGCATTATCTGCATGTCGGGGCGCAGTGCATCGCTTTGCGCCCTGCACAACTCTTAACACAGGAATTTGTGTTTTTTTTTTCACACAGCATAGATAAAGCAATATGACATAATGACTGGGTGTGTGGGTGTGCACGCTGGCCACCACTCCGATATGATAAATCTGACCACATTGCAGCGCCCTCCAACTCAGTTTAGGATGATGTCATTGTGCCCCCGCAGACTCGATCGAAAAAACCTGAAACTTTATAGATAAAAGAGAGAAGAGAACACGCAACTGAATGATGGATCGATCATTTATTAAACACTCTAATATCCGGCCTGGATCTTTAATTTGCTTGTTTTAAATTTATAACCTACTAGAGGAAATAAACTCGATGTAGGGTTGTTTGCAGCTGCTATAGTCTCTCAAATTGCTCATATACCTACGTATTATTTCATGGCAGATCATTTTTGATAAATGCAACATTAAAAATGACTTTTCAAAAACAGTTATCAATGATGTCATCGTTTCCTTTTTTAAGACACCGGGAAATAAGCTGTTTTTTTCCATCGATTTCCGCATGCGTCTCTCCGCGCGAGACAGTTTTGTGCAGAAAAGCAGCACGTATGAGGCTGACGCTGATGCAAAAGTCCTTTGAGTAATATCGCTTATTATAATGTAACGTGGGAATTTTGCAGCGGCTCAGCAGCTCAGCTCTTCTCCTCTCGATTGTTTGCTTCCTGCTATTTGTGGGCGTGCCGCACTGGTTTCCACATGGCGCAAAGCTCCCCCGCGGTTGGTCAGGAGCGAGCTCAACCCTCGACGCCTGTCAAAGCCGTCCGCCAATCGGGCACCCGTTCGATGGTGACGTCATGTGTTGCTGGGCCTGGCTTCAGCCGGCAAGTACAGCCCCACGGTCACTGTGAATCATGGGACTTGTAGGGCTTGTTTGTGTGCGTAGAGAAGGCGAGTGGGTAGAATGACTGAAAGGGATAAATAACACACGAGTATTGGTGTTCAGTAAATAACATATCAATTTATCAATTACCAATCAATTGATCCGTTAATTAGTTAAGATTAACTTTTTTTTTGTTTTTGGCAAAAATGTACCTATGAACAATTCTGACATAGAAGCACATGCCTGTGTATTGAAATAAAGCTGAATATTGCATTATTATTATTATTATTTGTTCCAACATTAATTTTTTGCCATTGTCATCAGTAGTAGCAATAAGTTAAATTAAATTTTGCAAGAATGAAATTCACCACATTATCTTTAAATATTTCCTGCTGACCGGTGAACTGTAGCACTGTTTCCTCATATATGATTAACTGTATTGTAATTGTAATTAAATGTTGTAATAGATGAATGATAATGTAGTAACAGACAATGTTTTACTTAACAATTCAGCGTAACTCTAGGATCATTTGCGAGAATAATGAATATTATCCATGTTTGACAGTATTGTAAGGATACACCGGAAGACTCCGTTTCCCATAATGCACCGCGTTTAGACCGTCCTCTCCGCCGCTCGGTCCCCGCCTCTCAGCTGTGCAGCTAGGTAAACAAACAGGAGAGGAGAGGAAACGAGCAGCAGCAGGCACTTTGCTGGCTCTGGGCTCCCTCGAAATTTTATATTGTTTGTATCATTTTTTTGTAAACGAAATTTAATATCGTGTTTCCTACGAACTTTTAATACTTTGATACACTGCTTTTGACATTTCCTATCAACGAAACTTGGCGAGGATTGGCTGCAGCTTGCCAGCTTGGAAACACTGGATTTTTTTTTCCTCCTCTCATTTCGACAACGGATGCTGGTGAGCCATCGAAGACACCGAACAAGATAACAACACGACGTTTTTTTTTGTTTTTTCTGAAGTTTTATTCGGTATAGTAATAACCGATGCACTGTCTTCCCTGTATTTAAAAGCGACCTGTCGTTGCTGCTGTTTGCGAAGCTAACGTGACGTTAAAGTGAAGGGAGCGTAGACTAACGTCAACGGCTGCCAGGCTCAGGGAAGAATGACGGCGGTTCAGTTAATAAATATCCAACGGTTATTGGAAGCTGCGGAATTTCTAGAAAGGAGAGAAAGAGGTGAATGTTATGTTAAAAATGTGTGTGAAGATGAAAAAAACCCCACTAATATTAATTCCTGTTTTACAGTAAACACCAAAAAGGGAAGTGTTGTTAACACATTCCAGCTGGTATAAACGTATTACGTGCTCGTGCACGTCAGCATTGTGGTTGATGGGTTGAGAAAAAAGTCAAAAAAACTAACTGTTAACCACAAAATTGTCTTTCAACAGAGTGTGAACACGGATACGCTTCGACATTTCCTTCAAATGAGAACACAAACTACCAGAGGCAAAGAAAATTCCGAAATAAGAAGTTCAGCAGTAACCACAACAGGTAAGACACCGCTGTTCTTTTATGGTTTGAGCCCTGCTAAATAATTGTACTTTTAAAGATGGGGTGTGTTGGCTTTTACCGATTGACGATCCCGTTCAAAGGGACAGTTCACCCAAAAGTGAAAATTCAGTCATTATCTACTCACCCTCATAGTCCACAAAACATTGCTGGACAATGGAGCCATTTTATGGACTTCTTTCAGTTGTTTTCTCGTTTGAAAACTGGTCACCATTCACCTCTGGAAAATTCTGCAAAGCTGTTCTCCTGTGAAACTCCAGCAGTATTTTGTGGACTGAAAAACGAAAGCCGAACTTCAGTCGGCATGATGTGGTGTAGATAATGACTGAATTTTCATATTTGGCTGAACTAACCCTTTAAACTGTTTACTTTTTACATCTGGTGTACTGTACCGGGGTGATGAGTGTTGCAGATAACATGTGATCATGCACTCGCTGCCAAGACTTTATTGCAACGTTTGGTAAACAAGCGAGCTGTCACCCAAGGGTGAATACAGTCGCCACCGTCTAGAAAACCTAGCTTTCTTTATGTAAAAATTACTTTGAATGTTTCACAAACTTGTAGAAACGTGTTTCATACAAAGATGCACACATGAGCGTCCACAGCGCTGTTTTGTTGGATCGGGGAAGGGGGGGGGGGGGGTCACCAACAGCTCTGCTTGCTTTTCATCAGCTGATTGTCAAACGGACTGCAGTGGCTGAGGTTAGGGACCGTGGCGAAAGTGACAGCCCGGAAACAGAAAAATAATTTGTAATGTTGTATACTCTCCTCATCCCTGGTTGAATAAATACGTAGGCTTTTATTTAATTCTTAAAATAGTTATTTTTTTGTTGTTTTTGGTGGTAGTCATGTTCATTTTCCCCTCATGCCAAATCCACTCTACACTGTGGGAGCGAAGACGAGTTTTGCCTTTTGCCCTAAGGGTGAAAAGCTGCTATTTATGGCTGGTGTTGTTTGCAGACATCCAAAGGTGAATACGTGGAGCCTTTTTCAGGATGTTTTGGGTAGTCAGTAATTTTCTGTTTCATCTTTTTATATACAACTAAATCCTAGATGGAGAAGCGTGTATGCACTACTCATGTTTTTCCTTCCTTTTTCATCAACACACATCAAGCTGTTGTTATGAACATTATGTTTATCACTCTTCTGTTTTTTAGCTTGATGCAACACTGTCTGATAATCACATCATTAGCTGCCACAAAGATTAAAGCCTCTGTCAAACACAATGCTTTTACTGCTGACAGAAACTTGCATTTAGTAGTAGGAGAAGCAGGCGCCTAAGTTAAGCATTGTGTGTTTTTTTTTTTTTTTTTTTTGCTGCTAGGCTGCTTACATTAATCTGTCCATTGACAGTCATACATCAAATGCAGGCACCACTCTCTCTCTCTCTGAGCCGTTTAATATTAATGTAAGAGCGGGCCACAAACAGGAACTGCGCATTACTCATCATGAGCGCAGAACGCTGCCTGCTCTGCATGGCAACAGTCATGATCATATATAGGTCTGAGGCCATATTCATAAAGCGTTCAAACAGTTGGTCGTAATAGGGAAATTCTTCTTGAGTGCATAGAATAATGTAGGAATGTCAGAAAATGTTGAAAAATGTCCAGCAGTGTTTTCCGAAGCCCAAGGTGATGTCCTCAAATGTCTTGTTTTATCCACAGCCCAAAGATATTTACATTACTGTCACAGAGGAGTAAAGAAACTGGAAAGTATTCGTATTTGAGAAGCTGGGATCTAAGAATTTAGACCTTTTTTCTTAAAAAATTACTCTGACTGACTTGAATGATTATCAAAATAGCTTGTGATTAACTTAATAATTGACAACTAATCAATTAATCCTTATAGCACTTGAATGATGACCTTTTGGAACAATATCACCTCTGATGTATTATGAAATCCTCTCAAAACAAAGAGCTTTTTATGGCACATGGTGGCCCTTAATATGGCTGGAATGAAGGTGCAGTTTTGGAAGAAAATTGTAGAGCTGCAGCAATTAATCGATTATGAATTGATTATAAAATAATCACCAATTATTTTGATTAGATTTTTTTTTAAGAAAAAAGAAGTCAAAATTATACATTTTTAAATGTGAATATTTTCTGGATTTTTTACTCCATTATGACAGTAAACTGAATATCTTTGGTTTGTGGGGAAAAAGACATTTAAGGACATCATCTTGGAACTTATTATTGATCAAGATTTTTTTTTTTTTTACCATTTTCTGCCATTTTATACATCAAACAACTAGGCTAAATGATGAATCAAGAAAATTAATGACAGATTTATCTGCAATGACAACAATCATTAGTTGCTGACCTAGAAAAAGGCACCAATAAGAGTGATGTTTGATCCCGCGCTCTGCAGAGACATGTTCACAACTCATTCAGTGAGGTAACACCATTTAGCATTTAACACTACTTCTCCGCCTCATATTGTTATGCAGTTTTAGTTCCTTCCCGCTGGAATTGCACACCTTGCAAACCAACAAAACAGCATTATTACAGCATTATTTAGATATCCCCACTGCTGTCAGGGTCACTGATGGGGCACAGATCTGCGTCATTTAGTGGTCTAGTTTTTAATTCAACAGCTGTATTTATGGCCTGCTGACTTAGGTGAGAAATTTTGCAAATTAATCAAAGTTGTGAGACATTTTCACCAGCTCGCAATGTCCTTGCAAGATTACAATGTCCACACAAGTAAGAGTACCACGCACCAGACAGAGAGGTTTGAACAAAACATTTACAACGTAAGTCTACATCGTCTGTGTACCGTGTCTGAATGACAAAAATCACACTGAAAAATCACTCTCTGGACATTAAACTGAGCTCTTTGAAATTATAATAATATAATGATTGGAATAACAGTGCATTTTCTTTAAACACAGTTTGCAGCTTGGCACTAGCTCACTCCAGCTGCAGCCACCTTCTCAGTGGCGTGTTGAGGCTTAAAGTGATGGGCTTATCTGACCCTGTCCTCTCTTGCCTACCGTTTATAGCAGGGTTGATTTATCTCCTTGACCCACTCTGCGTGTGCATATACATGCATGTACACACACATATGCATACATACAATTCCTACAGAAGGAATGTTGCTTCAGTTGTGTGTGTGTTGTGTGGCTTTGAGCCAGTTTATAATCTGTATTGGATTGTTGTTGAGCTCCAGACGCACAGATATCTGATTCAGGAGGCAGGGAAAGGGGTTTGTAATGATAAAAGCCAACAGGAAATCAAGTTGACTTAGACTGATCTCTCTGAACAAGAGGCCACACTAAGATGTAGTTTGAGTATGTTGCTTCTTTATGTGGGGCTCGGACAAGGGCTGAACTAAGGCCTGCAACATTTTCAGAGTAGTAATTGGTGTAAGGGTGTAGAGCTGCAACAGTAAATTGAGTTATTAATTGATTACTTGATTAATCGCCAACTATTTGGATTATAGATTAATCGGTTTGAGTTCATAAGAAAAAAAATGTCAAATTCAAATTCTCTGATTCCGGCTTCTTAAATGTGAATATCTGTTTTTTTTAGTCCTGTGTGACAGTAAACTGATAAGGCTGTATTCAGACCAAACTTGGGTGATGGTGATGGTGTGCTGGGGTGTAGGTATGTTTATTTGTGCTTAGAATGTAAACACTGTGAAACGATCAGAATCAGAATTTTATTTCTCGGATTCACAAATGGACACAAACCAAAGGAGGCTTCCTAGTGTTGTAATTTTTGCGGCTTAAACTAAAAGCCAGATGGAGAAGTACAAGCTGGGTACTTAAAATAAACCAAGTGAGGACACAACTGTGAGTGTGTCATCATTTAGTCCACGAACTCCACCTGGATAGCGCCCAGTTTCAATGATATTTCAGTCTGATCACTGCCGTATATGATCGGCCACCACAGCATGACACTGGGTTGCATTTCTCCAAAAGTTGACTCTTTTTAAACTTTTTGCATTTTTTTTTATTTTGCCATTCCATGTGGTGATCCCTAGGGCCGAACAATTTTGAAAAAATATCTAATTGCGATTACTGTGACTAATATTTCCATTGCGATATGAATTGCAATATCAGCAGGATGCTCCCTTAAAGCTACTAAAAAGAGTTTTTAACTGGTTATGAAACAGTCAATTTATTACTGATGCCTCTATATGTCCTACATAAGCAAACAAGTCTATCATGGAGATTGGCTATTTCCATGTAGTTATTCTTAATGCATGCCACCAGGTTGAGTTCTCCTTGAAATCAAGCGAAACAAGCTTTTGTGTACATTATTCAAGTCAAAGTTTGTTGAAATAAAGCAAGAGGAGATTTTGTACTTTTTACTTTTATTTTTGTGGTTATTGGGGTGAAAAAACTACTGTTTTTTTTCCAGTGGGGCCTCCAGAATCAAGAAAATAGTCCTTGTAGTAGCTTTAAAATGGTATTTTTACACAAACTTTGCCTTTAACAAATATTTCACTTCCTGCAATTGAAAAATTGCAGTTGGCCATATTGCAGTTTTTATTCAATTTCAAGTAATTGTTCAGTCTTTATGCCCTCTGCCTCGGCCTAAATATACTACCCTGATGTTTGTGCTACAATGCTTGATTTGGTCTGAATACACCCTTAGCGACATCAGCATTGCCCTAAAATGGAGTTCCATTTCTTTTTATTTCTGTTTGGAAAATATAGGCATTGGAGTTTTCACATACCTTTTTTCACCGCTGTCTGTATTGTTCGCCTACCAGCTTTTCAAACTCGGATGCTTTACCAGCATTTGTATCTCTAATGACACTCTGTCCTTTGATTCCCTTCCCTGCTGTCATTTTCAAGATGAAACACTCATTCTAAAAGAGTGATAATCAGTCCAAAAAACCCTGACATAATTACACACCAACAGAGATTGTGGTGAAATTCTAAGAGTTTGGAAAAGATTACAGATCGGGATGAGGGTTTCCAAGCAACACAGACACGGTGCGAGCACAGTGACAGCTGATGACGCAGGCTATGCACTCCAAAGTATTCATCTTCTGTTAGCAAAACTATTGCTCTGACTCAAACAATTACAGAAATCAGTGGACCCACTGCCATTAGACAGTAATTATATATGTACGTAAAAGCCTTGCATTGAACACAAGACTGTGACTATTCATCTTCCCTACAAAGAAATCCTTTTGGGACTGCGAGCCCATTTTAAAGATGCTATTTATGAGGGCTGTAGTAGCTGAACAGAAGGGCTTGAGCTGGTTTAGATATATCAGTTTTGTGATTTTTACGTGTGCCTGCCTTGCTGATGCAGAGCACAGGCATGCATGACTACTACGGGGTTGTAGAATATGTAAGTTGAAACCTGCAAAGAGCTCGCGTGTGAGCACTTAGGTTCTCATGAGTTTTCAGGAAATGGCCCCAATCGGCTTTCTCACGAGCCCTCTGTGTTGCTGTGATAGCAGCCACTCAACCTGCACATGGGCACACTGTCATGTTAAATCAAACATGCTGCCGCAGTTGACTTAACATCCAGTCTTGCATACTCAACTACATGAACAGTAATGTATTCAAATAGGGACATATGGTGTTTTTATTGGTATAAATAATTAAACTTGAAAAAATAATTTCCTCTGAGGCAGGGCTAAATTTTTACAGACCAAACTGCAGCCTCGGACAGTCGTACGTCCCTCCGTCTTATCCCACTCTACCTCCTTCCTCCTCCAATTCTTATCTTATGTTTTTCATATTTTCTGCACCCATATTGACGCGATAGAAGTTTTGTCAGCTGAGCTCAATGTTAAAAGAAAAAAATAGACGAGGAAAGCATATTGCAGTATTGATAGCCCACAATATAGGGAAGTGCTGTGTACATGACTTGAGAGAGGTTTAGTCCCCACCCTCTACCCACTGCCCTTGAGCTGAGGTGGACTGTAGTTTATGCGGATGGGGAACTTGGCCATTTAAAGGGACAGTTCACTCCAAAATCAAAAATATTTATGTTCTCTTGGCCTGTAGTGTTTATCCATCAATATTGTTTTGGTGTGAGTGTCAGAGTTTTGGAGACATCAGCCATAGAGATGTCTGCCTTCTCTCCAGTATGGTGGGATTAAATGCCATTGTGTTTGTGGTGCTCAAAGCATCAAAAAAAAGTTTATTTGAAAAGTTCAAGACCAGTGTCTGTTTCCAGAAATCATGACCCAGTTACTCAAGATAATCCAGACCACAGACCTTGTTGTGAGCAGTTTCATGTAGGAACTACTTTTTCTCTGCAAAAGCATGTACCGGAACTACTTTAGAATCTACATTTTAGTAGAAAGAAAATATGTATTTTTGATTTGGGGGTGAACTGTCCCTTTAAGCATCAGGAGGAGGACTTGTCTCCCTTCAGTATGTTGCCACACAAAGAGACTCTTAGGAACCAGCTGATTCACTTTACATTATTAACAGAGCACTGAACCCTGACTGCTGCATGCACAGGGAGTGTGTATGTGTGTGTGTGCAAGCCCACGCTTGCCCAGCAGCACACGCATGCACACATACTCATGCACAGTATGAACTTTAGTGAGCATAAGTGGCTGCAGTTTCACACACATACACACACATATGCATCCTTGCAGAGTTATGTTGTGCATTATTGAGGAAGAAAGCTGTGTAATGCCACAGGGAAAGCCCGGCTGTCACAAGGACGGTTGTTAGTGTAAAGGCTCCAGTGCACTGGTCCCACAGTTGGTCTCACTGGGGTTTAATTAATAGATTAATAAAGCTAATTCAACAAGGTAATGCACTATTCCTCTTTCAGACCCTATTTTGCTAGCTCATATTAGAGTTGTCATGATACCAGAATTTTAAACTTTAATACAATAATAGTATAAATTAATAAATGGTTAAATGATAGTGAAATTATCTTAAGTTAATAGTTAATTCACTAATAACAAACAATATTAGGCATTTATTCCTGATTACTAAATGATTTTCAAACATTAGCCTGTGGAGAAATGCACCAGATATTTGTAACTTTTATTAATTGTTAATAACTAGTTTGTAAACATCTATAAAATTATTTGAATGGTTGTTATAAAGTTTCAACTGATGATTATAATGTCTTCCATATTTGTGTATTTAACTTACATACACATGTTCCGTTACATTACATTACTTATGTGAACGGATATTGTATGTATTGAAAAAGTATTGAAGTATGAATACTTATAGCTCATATCGTTATCATGCATCTTATTTTGCCCAAAACGAGTGCATTGGCTTTTTTCTGGGAGAACAGATACTGTCGGTCTGTACTTTTTTCTTGTTGAGCATGCAAAAGTCTGCATTTGCTCTTTATTTGACATCCTGTGTTTTCTGTCTTTACAGGTCCACACATAATGAGCTGGAGAAGAATAGGTGAGTTGGCATTACATTTTCAAATCAAATCACAGAGCACAGATGTCAGGCACATGCACAACCTGCCCTGACATGTGAACAAGTCCACCATGTCCTACTTTTACTTTTACCCCACAACACCTTTGCCCCTCTTCACATAAAAACACTTCCTCTTCAACATTTCATTAGAACCGAAAGTAAGGGGTGACCCGGTTGTTTCAGCTGAGGACATTCTCTGTCTTTTAATCTCCAGGTTTCCCCCTCGCGTGCACACACTCTTCACACCTATTTGCAGTTATGCAACAGTTTGGTTGCTGGACTAAGGGCTTTGTGTTACGCGAGCAGGCAAGAGCACATACAGGTCAAGCTGGACACTGTAAAAAAATAAAAAATACTCATAATGAAAGGCAACTATCTACTACTACTTTTGAATCAAAATCAAAAGTTTGGAAATAAACTAAAAGAAATCCCCAACCTGTAATCTTTAGTTAAGATAATTTACTTTTCTTCTTAAAAAATTAATCTTTGACAAACAAACAAAGTATATCAAATATTGTTGAGTAAATTCATTAAAGTGTATCCTAACAATTACAAATCTGGTTCACAGCTCACCATGCACAATGTTTAAAATGTATATATATATTTTTTTACTTACTAAAACTCAAAACAAGTTTATCAAGATTTCAAGTTTATCTGAAGAAGAAAAATAAATGATATCAACGAAAGATTATAGATACATACACAGCAAAACTTATTTTAGTTTATTTGAAAACATGAGTTGAGTTTGACTTAAAACTTCAAAATTTAGTGAAGCCAGTTGCTTTGAAACAGTTTTTGGTTTCTGGTTTTACAGTGTAAAGTCAAAAGTTCAAAGCTTGTTTTGATGTTTTTTGATTGGTGTAGTAACGACAAGAAAGTCAGCTCTTAATCTGAACAAAATGTCCTTTCAGGAGCTTTCTAGCCTGAACATAGTTCTAAACTGAGTTATATCTCTGCATTCAAGATAGTATCTCCAGTGGAAGAAATGTGGGGTATTCAGGGGGACCTTGGCTTGTGATGGTTTACCACACCAAGACTGGTTTCTTAGAAGCCCTTATCAGATTGAGTTCACCACCCACATAGGGTGCTTGCTGCTGTTTATGCTCTGTGACTTTGCAGACTCCTAGAGTCAAGCTGTAAAGGGTTTTCTTCAACACCATAAATAAGAGTGGCTAGACTTGTGGGATTTATGGTAAATGGGGGAAAAAAACTTGCCTTCCATTTCATTATCTCTGAGGGTGTGGGTACAATGAAAGGATGTGGGAGGCTGGATCCATTCAGTGTAATTACATATCACCTCAGCCTGTTTTTCTCGCCATTCTCCCTGGCAGCCTCTTCGAAAAGGATGGGAACATTGGAAGGAGAGGCGTCCAGTGAGTTAAATATAGACAAGAGTTGATGTGTCATCTTGGTGCTCATATGCGATGCCACACAAGGCCGGACGGTCGGTTGACTGGCCTCGGCAGATTGCGGCACCCATGCGGGGTTGCGTTTTTTTTTTTTGTTTTTTTTTCAGTGTTCCACCCACACAAATACATTTCAAAAAAAGGTGCCGGCTCAGATGTTTGTTCCTACAACACAGTGTGAAAGCTGTTTTCGTCACTCCTCCACTCCACATTCTTGCAGCCAGCCACTTTTGTAGTATGGCCTGTTCCTATGGCCATATATGGCCTATAGTTATCTCTGCCAATCAGAGAAGTCTAGTGTAAAGCCCGTAGATGGCAGAACAGAAGGGATCCTGGTTGTTTCTTGATGGTGGCATAGCACTGAATTATGGTTACGGCAGAATTATGAACCATTAGAGAGATAATTTAATTACGGGAAATGAAACTCCATGCATAATAAAACTAATGTAGCCAAATGTAAAAATAGACTTCCCTTCCCTCTCATTTGTGCACTTGACAGCATTTGATATGTTGTCTTTTCCCACCATGAGTACAACATCCACTGCATCCTTGGCCTTCTCCTCTTCCTGGCTCCACCTTGCTGGTCCGTGCAGACTCAGAGGAAGATAGCTGCAGGAGGGGAGAGCTGTCTGGGAACAGGTCGTCCTGTACCATACCACTGTACCAAATCCAGATACTGACACCCTGTTTTTAACCCCCACTCCTGTGTTTGATTTACAGCAGGAGGTAATATGTAGGGCTGGGCAATACACCTGAAAATTTTATCACAAGAAACTCTGCCATTTCAGTCAATATAGATAATTCTTGATAATTGTAATGACCTATTTTTAATAAAAAAAACAGTAGAAAAAAGCTTGAAATTAACCACTTTTTTTTTTAATTTAACTGGCTTACTTTGAATTTAACTGCTTTATTTGTCAAGGTACACAGCTAATAGCCTTAAAGGATAAATCTGTAGTATATTTACTTAAATAAGTCATAAAATGACCATTATATATCATCAGAAATACTAACTTATCTGACAACAATACTAAAGCAACGCTGTCCTCTTCAGAACTTTTTATTCTGGGCTGGAATAACTGCTTTTGTATTCCTGTTTCACGTTAATTAGAATTCAAATTAATGCCGAATGTTTGATGAATGAGTATGTATCTGTTTATGAATTCTAAGAAATCATTAAAAATGTTTTAGAAGGTGTAGATGTTTATAACGGTTAAATTGAGCAATGTGTTAATGGGGTCTGGCAGGCAGTGAGACAGGCAGTCACTGAACTCACTGAACAGGCTGTGTATTTTTGGAGCAGTGGGCTTTTGTTTTCTGGATAATGGGCTGAACTTTACATTGACAGACAGTTGACAGTTATAAACAGCCGATCAGCTTGCAGTGTAGGACTTGCCATCACTTGTTATTGCTTCAACCATAGATCGTAAATTAAATAGAATTTTAACCTGTTTAATATACATTCTATGGGTCCAACTCACTATTTGGAGCTTATCTGGTCTTTTGTATTTACAGTTTCCTCACCGTCTGCAATCATTTTCTCACTCCCTGCTTCTTCTGTTGTTGTGCCGTGTGTCGATGGTACAACTGAACAACACTCCTGTTAAATGGCTCTTTGTGTGTCACTTGGAGCATGCTCCATTATTAAGGGATAGGCTGTTTATGAGCCAGGCATATTCATTATGTGCATTCATCATGGTTTGCATTTAAGTGCGATAAACATTTTTTGAACAATTTTTCTACTGCAGATACATATCACTTTTATGATATTGCCCACGCCTATGGTGTTGTTGTTTAGTTGTTTACCAGGACGAGGGTAATTCAAATTTCCATTAGCAAAGAAAGAGGGTAAAAATTGAAATGGTAATCCATCTTTTTAGAAACACTCTTAAAGTCAGAATCGTTTATAATCCCCTTCTTTTTTGCCAGCAGTTAATCCAATTCCCTTTAAGCACATGCCTCACTGTAAGCTATATGTATCAGGCATAGTTGTTCACCCAAGTGTGTCAGGCTTATACCATGATTCTACAACAGCAGCAGCAGCAGCAGCTTTCGTTCCGTCTCAGCAGACTTCCAAGTCTTGTAAATTGGAGGCAGCTCCCTTATGGTCCAGCCTGACTGGGGCCCTTTTTCAGGACTTATCAACCCTGTTTATCTGCCGCCGGCGAGACGATTTGCCTTGCATGGCTACCACAGGTCTTGATAACCTCTGTGACAAGTAGACTCATCGTGACAGCGGAGACCACAGGACGCGGATAAAAGGGACCGAAAGACGGGGGGTGAAAAACACATTCCAGATGCTCACACTGTGCAGCGGGAACAGATAACGTGGTGGCTCTGCCGCTTTGATCATGTACCTCCTAACAGCCCTATTTTACTTCCACATGTCACTACTAAATTACACTGCCTTAGCAGGGTTTAACAGTAAAAAAGAACCCCTGTATGCCCACACATTGCCATTCCACTGCTTTGATCTTGCAGCCTCCTGCTTATTAGACCTTCCTCTTTTAAACATGTTGATAACAAATAACCCAGCTCAGGTTAGCTGTTGGGTGATCCTTGTGTGTTATGATGTTTACAGCTAAGGTATTCCATGGCTCAGGGTTTAATCTGTTGTTATTCAACCAGTTGTTTTTCCTCCCTTTTGGATGATGACTCTGTTTATGGATAATCAATACAACAGGCTTTTACTTGCTACAATAAATCCACAAGAACCATCGCTTATCATTTACCCTCCTCCTCCACTGCGCCCTATTCATTTTAACATTGTTTATCAAGGCCAGGCTTATAGTACACACGGCAAATTGTTTTTCCCCTAGTGCCCGGGCAGTGGATATTAGCTTTTCTGTTTGATTCTTTATGAGAGGAGTCGGGCAAACTGTGTGTGTTAAACACCTTTCAGCGTGTGCCTGTGGAATATTAAAAAGGCCCACTCTTGCCCATTAGATTCGGAGGCCTGTTGTCCTTGGGTGGCATGTAAGGAGCATCCGTGAGCTCTGCCCTCTTGGGATTTGTTTTGGCTCGGTGGTTTGTGAAATAGTAAATGAAGATAGTCACGCCTCATTTGAGATGAACGTTTGATTGGTGTGGGTGTTCTCAACTGTCAGGTGTTTTTGTCTGTACACACGTGTATGTGCGTGAGAAGGCTTCTGTCTCTTGCTGCAATGTAGATGATGAGCTTATCAGGATATATGGTCAGATTTTAGTACTTACTCTTCTCACTCAAAGTCTGCTTAAATGGAATTCAGAGTTTTAATTCTAAACACATCGTACATGTTAGGAAATAGTTGCTAAAAACGTAAAAAGACTGAGAGCTATGTAGCCCAGCGGTTCACTTCAGCTCACTTCAGTTCCAACAAACCAGCGCAGAAAAAAAATACCATCCTATCACCGTCCTCTGGCTCTGGTGGCTAAAATATGTCTGGATATGTCCAATAAAGCTGCTAGATGGAGCGTCCATGTTTCAGGTCGTTTTCAGGCCATAGTGGCATTTGTCACTGAGACGGCACAGCTGACACGCCTCCAGTGTTTCAGATATTTTTCATGATTTTGACTGTAAACACACATTTATTGTTGCTTTACACAAACTTTAATTCGAAAAATTCTTATTGAATGTAAATGTTATCACTACAGGCCTTGTGACAGACAGTAGCTTTAGTAACATGTACCACTGAATATCAACAGAATAGGTGTCACAGTTTTCAAATGGTACATATATCTGCTGGGATTGGAGCCCTTCATGTATTTCCATTCTTTCTAACCAGTGGGCTATGAACTCAGCACTGCTGTTCCAGCCCTGGGGTTGGATGAGCAGTCAAACATGAATAAGCCTGGCTACATTTTCTCTGGCTGTGCTGATGCTCGATGAAGAAAACCAAACTGCTTCACCAGTCTTTCTGTTGTCCTCCCAGTGAGCGCAACCTATTCTCAGGCTTTGCTGCAGGGCCTAAAACTGTGACCGTTTGTTCTGACCAACGTGACGACTTGTAAGCTTTTCTTGGCTCAGAAAAGCAGCTTAAGGGACTTGATCTTTGGTCTGGTGAGCCCAGCTAGAGCACGCACACGTGCTGGGGCATGCCCCACCCCACCCCCTTCGCACAGGCCACCCGGTCCTGGTCTTTAATAGCCTAGCTTGACTTTGGCTTAGCTAACAACATCGTCAGAGGACGAGGAAGTAATTGACAGGATAGGTCAAACACACCTGACTAAGGGAAGATTTGAGGAGCGTGCAAGCCTGATCCACACTCCCACTGTGTCAGTGTGTGCACTGTGGGCATTTCCGCCCTGTAATTAACGCAGCGAGACATGAGCCAGTATCGGGGTGGAACCAGCCACCACAAACAGTCAGATGGTGACAAGTTGTGGATGTGCCTAGAGGGCAGCCTCTTCTACCAGCTAGTGTGGCAGGTGCCCAGCTATAATGAGGAGGCCATAGTCGATTTAGTGTTAAATGAATGATATGTAGGTTCTGCCACTAGGTCTCTCTAATAATAAAATAATAACAAAAGATGCAGTTTGATGACACCATGGAAATGCATTGTTACCTTGGATAAATTACAGATTTTTCTGCATTTGAACATTGTTGGAAACATATAGCATAATCTAAACAACTCAGCAAAATATATATCACATGTCTATTGTTTTTAGACATTTTAATGCAGAAATGTTGTATATAATAATAGCTTTAAAGTTATGCAGGCTCATAAGATGTTGAAAGAACCATGTTTAAGCTGTACACTTTGCACAACAGGAAAGCACCTACTCCCCTCAGACAAGACAAGATACTTTTTCGTTTTTACTACTAGTGCCATGTGGGTGTGTAGTTCTGAGTCGAGATTGAGAGGGAGTGAATTACTCTTCATTGACTTATCTTTCATTGACCTACTTGCTCGGTTGCCTGGTTTCTTGACAGTAGAAAGTTTTTGTGGATTGGCACTGTTAGGGGGCCAGTCTCATACTTTTTTAAAGAGAGACACTTGCCTTTAACATCAATAAATTGAAAAATCCATAGGCCAGAAGAGAAACAGTGTAGGTCAAATGGACCAGGTTTTCTAACCTTCTAATAAGCCAAATTTGGGGGAGAAAAGCATAAGCAACAGGGGGGACACAGCACTGCTGAAGGTCGAAAGAAAGAAAGAGTGAGCAGAGCTTTTGCAGTGTTTGCATTTGCTTAATATAAGCTCAAAACTTCCTGTAGCTGCTTCTTGTAGTGAAAACTTATAGTAATGAGGAAGAAAGATCATATTGCAATTATTTTGCATTTGCGATATAAATCACTTTGTTGAAAATATGATTTTTGCAACACAAATTTTATTTTATTTCTCTGCTTGTTGGGATCTATACCACAAATTTTCTTGCATTGTGAGAACAGGATTTGTCAGACATGAAAAAAGTACTACAGTACTTCACTATAAACCATTTTGTTTAGCCAAAAAAATGCAGCCTATGTGATTTGGATATTGCACATTTTGCATTTTTATAATATTTTGATTAATTATGCAGACCTAATTATCACATTATATGGATCAGCTAATCTGTTTAATTTGCTGTCATTTCAGTATCAAATGCTATAATTTGAGACTGATATCAGCTGCCTGAGAGGTTCCTAGTGAGAACTGGTGAGACTGCAGACCCCTACAGTCCTGGCATCCCCACTGGCTTGCTGCCAGATGGTAAAAGCCAGTATAATATTAGAGGTCACCACTGTTTTTCCTCACATCCTCAGAAGCCATCCCCACACAGATGTTCTGTAGACAGGTGAAAACAGGCCCCACACAGGGGATCGGATGTTGGCACTCGAAGGCTCACCCATCACTCCAATCTCGTCTCGCTCTTCTGACCCTTGACTCGTGTTATCTTGGCGCCTTCTTGTTGTGCCCTTATCCTGCAAAAGTGCATCTGCACAGCGTTCCGTGGAGGGACAGAGTAACCAAACGGAACAAGGCCGGACGGCATACGGGCTTACTCAGCAGGTTTAAGTCCTGGGCTTGTTTTTTTTTTTTTTTAATGAGTGAAATGGAAAGTTTTCAGTTAAATTAATTTGTTTGTAGGTGTTCGAATTAATCAACTTGAAGTAGGGACTGCTTGTTCAGGCTGTACTGTACCGCAGTGTTCTGCAAAGTGTTCAGTTCCTCCCACATAGTGTTTTGTTCAACCTGTGCCATTAACAGCATTGTGTCGGGCTTGTTGATAAGACCACTTTGGGCCAAATGGATGAGGCTGCGGTTACATGCTGTTCCAGGAAATAATGCTCCTGTTTTCCTTCCTCCTTCCTGGAGCAGCTTGTCACGTTAGCAGCAGAGCTAACTTAATCTGCACCTTAAGGAGAGAGCGAGAGAGGGACAAAGATAGAAAGAGGGGAAAATAGGATGCTTGTTGAAGACACAAGACAGACTCAATTAGGCTAAATCTGACTGTGGCTTCTATTTTTAGCCATACAGCTGGGGAAAAAGGGGGAAACACCACTGCCTTCTGACCAATCATAGAGGTTAGCTTTTCACCAATGAGAGCAGTGAGATGAAGAGGCAGTGGGAGAAGTCCCCACCCCTCACCCTCACAAGAGCTACCTCATCATCAGTGCATATACTGAATGTCATTATTTGCTATTTCTGTGTTGAGAACTAAAGCCTAACCCCAGCGGAACAATCAATGTGCCAACTGGGTCAAGTGACTGAGCAAGTTAGTGAGTTTAACCTAGGTGAGGGAGAAAGTGAGAGTGTGCCTCTGAATGCACATTGAAGGTTCATGTAGAATATTTGGGTTACACCCCCACCCTGTATTGGACGTATTAAAACGCATCCACAGCTGTAAAGAGGATGTGGTCCGACAGGGCAACCCCCTCCCTGCCCCCAGAGCTAACATCTGGCTGGATCTCTCTGGCTTTACACCAGGACCGTTTTAGGAGCCAGGCCATATTGGAGTTTTAATCCGACGCCTCTGACCTTACCGCTCATGTCACACAGGGCTAAAGGGGAAATTGAGGGTTTGTGGGTGGGTTGGTGACATTAGGTGGCGTTGTGTGGGGGTGGGATGGGGTTGGAGGGTAACCGTTAGTGAATGGAAAGAGAGTTTGACAGGTGTGGCATTGAGTTTAAGACACTGACAGTAAGGGGTGGGAGTTTTTGGGTATGATTTGATTCTGATTCTGATTTTTTTAAGTGAATTAATAATTTTCAGTCTCTAGCTCCTGACCAGTATACTGTGTACCATGCCATTTATTGGTGTCCTTATTCCACTGAATTATAATAAGAAACTACATTGATTGATGAATTAAGTAATTTGAAAGCATTATACAGTCTCCTGTCTGTATGAGAATAACAAAATGAGGGGGAGGCAGAGAGCTCCGCTATGTTGTTATCGACATTATGTCTCCAGTAGTGGAGAGCAGCCTCTTCACTGCAACGTTAGCTCCGGGGAAAGCCATTGCTGTCCAAGACACAGAGCAAACACAGGGTTTTTGAGGTGAAAGAGACCGCTGAGAGGAGAGTTATTATATTCACCACAAAGCTGGTTTAAGATGTTTAATGCTTCAGTGTGTGTTGGTCAGCTGGTCTCGTTTGTTACTGCTGATTAGGCTTGGGTATTGTCTGGGTTTTTTTTCTGATACCGGTGCTAAAACAGGACTTTGAGATTGGTAGCAGTGTTTAAACAGTGCCTGAACTGTCTTTAAAAAGAAAAAAGAAGCATAAAATGATGGTCAGTATTAAAGAACAGTTTTTTTCTTTGCAAATGCAAGTTTCAACTTGAAAAAGTAATTATTAACCGCTGCCTTTTGTAAAGGTGAATTATAAGAGCTAGAGGTGGGTGATATGGCTTATAAACAATATCTCAACATTTTTTGACTTAGTGTCTAAATCAAATAATAAAACTATTAGAACAGTCTTTTAAGTTCAGAAAATTACATCACTTCACTGTAATGCAACTGTTAAAACCAGGAAAAAGACAAAACTTTTGCCATATCACGGTATAACAGTATCCAAAATCTAGGGCAATATCTAGTGTAAAATCATTGATTAAGTATCAATATATTGTCCAGTTCAAACCTCGCAGTTGAGCTCTGATTTTTTTGGTTTCATCAACTTCACACTGATAACCAACATTTTGAAAACAGATCTGTGTGAATTGGTGAATAAAGGCTGGCATTTTGCCATGGCACATGGGATTCCCTTTGGATTCCAGTGGGATCGGAGACAATTTCACTGTTCATCACAGGACTGGGATGGGACAGAAAAAGTTAATGGGAGGAGGCATGAGTCAGAATCATAATAACAGCAGGTCAGTTTTTTATATATAAAGACATATGTAATGTTGTGTGTGGACTGTGCGTTGATGGGAACGGGATGGTACAGGGAGTATTTTTGTGGGACATCTACTGACCATGTAGTTATGCTCACAGTTCAAATCAGGTGTCATCCTGCCACTAATAAAAATAAAGTCAAAAAGGGGTTGGACAGATGGCTGTCACATGATCAGCCTGTGGTGTGTTTTAAAGGGATCTGGGGCATGTGCCAAAGACAGAGTGTATTGATTGCATTACTTGTGTCACTTCTTGGTGGTGTTATTCTTATACAGTGTACTCCATTTCTTTTCCCCTCTGTCCCACTACCTCCACCCCTCCCCCCCTCGCTCCCCCTCTCTGCTCTGTTTCTGTGGCAATCTCTTCGTTAACTCCATCTCTTTATCTCTCGCCTTCTTCCCTTTTCCTCTTTCTCTTCCAACCTTTGTCAGTGGAGCAGATTAAAAGGCAGTGTGCACGTGTGAACTAATCCATGTGTTAGTGATGGGCTTCAGCCCCAGAGTCTCTCGGCCCTGCCGCACAGCTAGCCCCCCCCCCCCAACATACACACACACACACACAAGCTCCCTCTCTACTCCAATGAACTCTGTATGCGTGTGTGTGTGTGTACACGTGTGTGTCAGCACGTGTTTATCTGTCTGCTACTGCACTATTCTTTCATCCCTCTCCTTTCAAACTCACTTGCCTTTTGCATTATCTCTTCCTCCGCTGTTTCCACTTTTTCCCAGTCTGTCCACCGTCCTTCCTCTGCACTGTTGCTATGCATCATGGCGGATGCTGTTCGTGGCTTGGAGTGGCTTCAGCGGATTTAGCGCGACAGCAGCATTGGTCTGCCTAGTAATCAACTGCGTTTCACTTTATTTACCACTTGTGGCCTTGGGATTGGTTGAGCAGGAGTGGGGATGGATTCTTGTGAGTCCAAATTGATTTTTGAGCACACATTTGTGGTTTATAGCCCCCAGTCTCCAGCATGGTTTCAATCCAGCCCCGAATCCATATGTGTTTTTACAGTGAGCTTTACTGCCAGTCGGAACGATACTCTCTCTCCTCCACACACACAAACGCTGAATCTCTTTTTCGGGATTGAGGTCACAACTGCCTGAATGCTCAGAAATATCAAAGTCCTGTTTCCCACCCACCCACATGCAGCCATGCATTTTCACCCCTTCTGCATCCCCCCCCGCCATCTTACCAGAATATGGGTCATCATCCAGCATAGTTCCCATGGAATCCCAAGACTTGTTAATAATGGTTTAATTCCATTTATGAGAAACTGGTTTCTGTGTGTGGGATAGAGATGAGCATTCCCATCATTCCTCAGCCCTGTTTGTCAAACTTAACAATTGGCTGTCAGTTCGGACAGTGTAGTAAAAACCTCAGTGGATGATTGAATGGTTAGGACATGGGCCACAGGCTTTCATAGTAAGAGGATGTTTGTTTTCTGAAAAGCATCCTGAAGAGATGAGCTCCTCATGTTAAAGGACCGTTCACCCCCCAAATTAAGAAATACATATATTTCTCCTGACCTGTAGTGCTATTTATCCATCTAGATTTTTTTTTTTTTTTTTTTGGTGTGAGTTGCAGCTTTTTGGAGATATCGACCGTAGACAAGTCTGTCTTCTCTCAGATGTAACAAGACTAAATGACACTTGTCGTGGGTGTCAAAACACCCAAAAAATACATTTGAATAATTCAAAACCAGTGTCTCCTAAAATACTTGAAAAATTTCTACCGGAAGAAAAGTAGTTCCTACATAAAACTACTCACAACAAGGTCTATGGATTATTTTAAGTAACTGGGTCATGATTTCTGGAAAGAGATACTGGTTTATAATTTTTCAAATGCATTGTTTTTCAGTGCTTTGACCACCATAAGCTGAGTGCCATGTAGTCCCATTATATTTACATCTCTACGCCTGATATCTCCAAAACTCTGAAACTCAACCTGGTGCCACTATTACTGGCTTAGTTCACTCACTGTCATTTGTAGCTCAATGAGTAGAACATAGATCTTAATATTTCAGGGTTAGGGGTTAAATTTCCACTGGTGTCACTCATGCATAACATATATGCTCTTGTGGCACTTTGGATGAACATGCTCAACACAAAGCATGCATATCTTTGACGTGTTTTCTTGTAGTTCATAGTATTTGGCTAAACATGTCACACTGATATACAAATTTGAGTCAGAACTTAAAATGGGCAAGTAGATTTGAGTCTTTTGCCATCGCTAAACCCAGCGGAACTCCTGACAGACTGCCTCTCGTTTGTGCCCGTGGCTAGTTTCTGGGCAGATTACACAGGCAGAACACTCCCCTTCCTCCCCCACTCTCTATATCTCTCACCCTCTCTATCTCGCTCTGACTCTCTGCATCTATCCCATCTGTCTGTTTTTCATAAAGGAGATGAGGGAAGCATCAGTCTGTCAGGAAAAGGGAGCCTACAGTCGCTGCAGGGCAATGATTGCTCTAATCTTGTGTGCATACAGTGTGTATAGAAACGTGACGCATCAGCAGTGGACAACATATCAGCACACTAGCTTAGATGTACAGCTCTCATATTTGCTTATTATCTCCGCAGCAACGATCTCATTTAAAGTCCTTTAGGTCTGAGCAGTTAGTGGCGGTTGTCCAAAGGGTATTAATGGCACTTTAACACAAGTTACACGTCATGCAATCCACGGGGGAATGTTAGAACCATCTGTCAAATCATAAATCATCAACACAAAGTTTTCAACAAGAAGGGGAACCTAGAATAACAGCTTTGCCAACCAGATCCAGACCAATTCAACATATAAGCTTGTCTCCATCTGCATTTGTCATTTCCTGAACCTGCCATTTATAGCTCCAATAATAAAGCTGTAGTTGGCTAAAGCACATATGACGGGCTCCAGTTTTGCAGCCAGGCTGTTGGCTCTTTGATGACTGTTCCAGCAGTCAACCTAGTGAGTGGTAGTTTCCCTCTATTAAAAAAAAACATTCAGTCAGGTGCCGCTGTCTGTATGGGTAAACATGTGACCTCAGCTGTACAACCCGACAGCAGTCATGTGAGAGAGGGAGAATGACACCCCCCACCTCCATAAAAGAGAGAAAGACACAAGGGGCATAAAAAGCAGAGAATCCTAGAAGAGGCATCTTTAGCAGAAACAACAACCATGCTCTTTGTGTTAACTCAGCGAGCCAATAAACAAAGGTAGAGAGCAAACACAGAGAACTGTTGTGTTTCCTGTAGTTTGGTGTTAAATGCTCGCCATGTGTATGGGCTGCAGTGCATAGGGCACAGTCAGATTTATTCTTCTGGTGTTGTGCTATAGAAACTTCCTATCTTAAGTATTAAGTTAAGAATCCCAACTCACTTCATCCTGTCTTATCTCAGGTTAGGAAATCCTTAACACTGAATCCAACACTGTTTATCAACTTTATTGTTTTCTACCTTGTAACTGACACTACTTTTTATAAATGAAACATACAAAAAATGGAGCCAAAACAATGATGGACACTTAATCTCGAGACAGATCATTTAGAGGTGCTGGTAACATCTATAGAGAAATCCAGCATTCCTCTTATTGAGAAATTTACTACAACACTAACTTTTGAGGTAAAAGAAACAGTGGGCTAAGAAAACAGTCTCCACTGTATCCATTCATTGTGTAAAAGCAATAAAAGAGCAACAATACAGATTTAAAAAGTTAGCAAACACTACCAGCTGCTTTTAGAGAATACCAGCATTAGCTAATTTGTAAATTAGCTGGTACAGGTGGAAAAGTGAAAGTGAAAGTTAGGACAGCTTATGTTTCTAAAGATAGACTTTATTTAAGGTTTTGGAAGGTAGGGAAGTTTCTTATCTTAGGTTAGGATAGGAACAGTGTCTGAAGGACTGTGTAAATGAGGTGTTAAATCTAATTGCCATGGTTACCAAAGAGTTAAGATAGTAGGAGTGGGGGAAAAATCTGATTCTTGCGAGTGTCTCTTGGAAGATTCTAAAATAGTGCAGAAAAGTTAATAATCTGGCATTTGAAAACCCAGTTCTCGACATTATGATCACCTTTATTTATTTATTTATTTTGTAAGACCAGGTTGTACTTTCCGTGTGGCTGAACCAATTGGATCATGAAATGTAACAGACGTAAACATGTGTTATGTTTACATTCTTAAGTTTTGGCGAGGATGACTGAACCTGAGAAACTGCAGATCTGCAGTCTGACTGGATCCCCTGGTTTATAAGCTAGCATATGGAAGAATTTTGGTTTCTGTGAAGTTGAAGGGAAAACAGCGTGCAAATTATGGGAAGTAACCACTCAGTGGAAAAAATATAACATCACTTGAGATCAAAAATTTTGATGCATCAATAATTGTTATGCAATCGCATTGTAGCCCATGGAATTGAATCGTGAGGTGCAAAGAAATTCCCACCTCTATAAGATAGTATCTGTAAGTGTCTGTAATATGGCCCCTTATTTAATATTTGCTTACAACCAAATGCAAGTACTCTGTTTCATTGTATTTCACTCCCAGCTGCCAAATTTGTCTGAAAATGCTCCAGGCATTGATCATTAGGGAGAGTGCTCTCTCCTATTTGTGTTCATCTGTCCTCAACAGTTTTGCATGTGCTCAACAGCGATTCCTACAGTCACAGCAAAGCATCATGGTGAATAAATGTATGGGCTGCCGTGTGGGTTGAGCCCTGCCCCACTCCATGTATATTGTATGTCACCATCTGCAGAAAATGGATCAGTGTGCCACATGTTCACATGTTGTTTCACTATGTATGATCTGGGAAAAGGAGCCCCCCACATGTGATTTGCCTTTTGCGATCTGTCTGGACCTTCTAAGCGACCGGCATCTTTCGCTTGCTATTTTTATCCGTGAAATAATGGATTTGGAATGTTTCGGAAAATAACGCTCAAAGCAACAGAAAGGAAAAAAAAAAAACATCTGTGCCCACACTGCCTGTGTTTGATTTAATTGCCCTCCACCACACAGAGAGATAATTTGCCATTGATTTGATGCAGTGCTCAATGGACATGGCTTAGTC
The DNA here is from genome assembly GCF_056507025.1 of Lutjanus erythropterus. NCBI lineage: Eukaryota > Metazoa > Chordata > Actinopteri > Lutjaniformes > Lutjanidae > Lutjanus > Lutjanus erythropterus. Next base: position 39,587,417 of record NC_139319.1, on the reverse strand, counting down.
TACTCTAAATGAGGCCTTGCATTACAAATACTCTAATCACTCCAATAATCTTTGACATCGCTTTGAATCATGATTTGTGGCTGCTTTAAATGAGCCTCGACACTGGAGGACGAGTAAGGCAGAAGAGGAACAATAGAACTGCCTCGCAAAGTCAAGTTTTTAATTTTTTTTCCTCCCTAAGAGGGCCTCTGTAATGATGTCTTAATTTCCTTTCGCATGTCAGTTTAGGAGATTTACCACTGAGATGGTCAATGGTGATGTGTAATTAGTGTAATAACTGGGTGAAGGGTCAGATTTCCTCCCCCTCTGCACGTATTAGAAGTAGGTCAATTCGTGTGTGTGTGTGTGTGTGTGTGTGTGTGTGTGTGTGTGTGTGTGTGTGTGTGTGTGTGTGTGTGTGTGTGTGTGTGTTAAATGGGTTTGAGAGAGTGTGGGATTTGCCAAAGTGAAGTGTATTGACTGGTATCTGGGCTGGAAATCTGACCCTCCCCTTAAAGAGCACGTCCAGTAATTATGTCAGACATCTTGGATGGCCTGAGAAGTTATCCATTATTTATGTATTCACAAGTTTGGAATCTAGGGCAGCCATATTTTTTTTCCTCCATCGCTCGTGCTTCCTCTAACAGCGTTGGTTCCAGAGGACTTTGACTGGAAAATAAGCAGAAACTTAGGTTGCTTTGTCAGTGCTGTTTTCAGCTGCTTTTGTCTCCTCAATAGAAGTAAAAAAAAACATACTATTCTGTCTGTGTCGTTCTTGAGACCCAGGTGTTCTTTTATTGCCATTTATTTTAGTCACATGAATATGCATTTTCCTTTTCTCCTTCTCACTCCCTTCCCCTCTCAATACCCACTGCCCACAGGAAACATTAGGCATCAGATTTTCACAAATTTATGTCTGATAATCAAAGCAAGGATTTGCGTTTGTGTAAGCAACTGAAAAACAGTAATTGTCTGGATGGCTCCCTCATTACATACATAGCCAGTGAGTAATGTCTTCAAAAAATCAGCAGACATCTCAGAAAGTAAAATAATGTCTTGCTCAATTTAGTCAAAAGAATTACCTTTGAAATAAGTTCACCACAAAACAAGAAGAAAATGTATTTAATGTGTGCTCTATTAAGAAAAAGGGAGGATGTTGTTAGCATCAAATAATGGAGGACTTCAAAAAATCTGAACTAATTCAGGGATATTATGTGTATTCTTGTGCCAATAAATATATGTGGCAAATTGCTGATAATGGAATCAAAACATGCGGCTTGTTTTGAGAAATAAGACAAATTTCAGTATTTGTTGTCCTTTGTTGTTCTTACCCTCTCACATTTCTGACACATCAAGAAGCCAGCTAGATTTAGTTTCAAGTAAGGTTGTCAAAACTTTCAAGGTATTGATACTTTTCAACACCATGTGTTTAAAAGGATACAATACTAACAGAGTGCTCAAGACCTCAGTTTAGTTCAGTTGTCATTGTCCTGAATGAAATTTGGCTTGCAGCAACACTAGACAGTCTTCAGTGACTTTTCCTGTATCATTTGTGTTTCTAGGACTTTTTTTTCTGTTTGCTTTGGTGTCAAAGGAGGTATCGACTATCATTTTTTGTTGCATCAAAGTTTAAAATGCTGTTTATTGCAACACTATTGTCAAAACAGCTCAAATAATTCCCATCGCAAGTCCTAATATTGTCATTGGAGACTATCAGTGCTTGCTTACAGACTGAATTAATTCTGTTTGATCAGTAAGCAGTGATCAATACAGTTAGTACAAAGGATCCTTGACCTTAAGAAAATTGTTCAGCCAAGGAGCAGGGATGTTTTTGGGGAAAAATACCAATGGCCCAACTGAAAGTTGAAATGAGGATTCTGCAGTTGAAATGCAGGTGAAGTTCTTGAGTTTCATAAAAAAAAAAACTGTGGTTGAGAAGACCTAACACAGTAAAATACAAGATGCAGTGTTCCTGCTTTTCTCCATTTATTATCATATTAAACTGAATATCTCTGAGTTTTTGACAAAACAAGACATTTGAAGACATCACCTTGGCTTACATTTTATAGATGTTGCAGCCCTATCAAACATGGTATTTAACTTCAGTCTTAGTTCTGATTTAGTAAATAGATTTCTTACCCACTTGCCCAACCACACATGAAAGAAAACATTAACACTAAAACCTATTTTGGTATTTTAACAAGACTGAGGATGTGTTCAAAGGAGAATTGAAAAGCTTTCTGTGCTCATGTCTGTCCTCACATTTCTCTCTTGCATTATTCCTCCAGGGTCATTGAAAGATTTTCAGTTTTCCCCACTGTGCTGATTGCTCCTGTCGTCTTGATAATGTTGAAATTATGGCCTCTTGGTGCCTTTACATTTGTTTTCACATTTAAAGGGGTATTTGTCAGCTCGTGTCTGATGCTAGTTTTTACAGTCCACGGAGATATCAGATATCAGAATGTGTCTGTATGCATGTACACCGAGTCGTGTGTGCCCTTCATACAAAGGCACGTGCGTTCAGCGTATGTGTGTGTGTCTGTGTGTGTGTGTGTGTGTGTGTGTGCATGGATAATACAAGGACGAGAGAGAGGTTGAGTGCAGAGTTGTTGTTGCTCGCTGCGCTGACGAGAGATGTACATATGATGTGCGTAGGTTCTGTAAGAGCTGTGGTGGGCAGCTCTACCATATCAACAGGGAGCGCTTCAAAGTGCTTCTTTAAAAAGGACTCTGCTTCAATCACATCGGAGGCAGTTTGACGCATTTCAATAACAAGTGAAATAGCTTCAGTGAGAGGAGGAGAAGTGCAGACATGACGGCAGACTTGTTTTAATATAAACACTTGTCTAATACTTATCATTATAATAGTTAACCACTTCTCTGTGTTTTTCAGTGGTATTTAACCTTACAAATGAGGCAGAGTTTTGCATTTGATTAGACTGAATTGAAGCAAAGAGAGGAAAAAAAAAAGCTGAAAGTTGTCAGGGCCTGCACGTGATTCATGGGGAGTCTGGATGAGGAGGAAAGGTGTGGTGCAGTGACCCGGGGCCGGCTGGCTGCTCGCTCACATGTCAAAGCCAAAAGGCAGGAGCTGCCTGCCTGCGTACCCATCTGGGGCCCATCAGGAACACACACACACACACACACATACAAGTATGAAAGAGACACACATGCACACACGCTGGTAGAGTGGAAGTTGCCCCATTGTCTCAGGAGGAAAGGGGAAGAACGGCTGTGTCTGTGGTGAGCCCGCAAGTCATGCCTTCAGGATTTTGAACACCTGAATTCTCCTGTTTTTCACAGGTGTGCAGCAGGGCAGTAAATCAGTGGAGAGTGTAACTCATGCAAAGTGACTCCAAACCACTACATTGGAGCTACTTTCTTTCTACTAGAAAGAAAGTAGCTCCAACATGAAACTGCTCTTAACAAGGTCTGTAGATTATCTTGAGTAAACAGGTCATGATTTTTGGAAAGAGACACTGGTTTTGAGTTTTTCAAATGTATTCTTTCAGTACTTGGAGAGAAGGCAGATATCTACAATCAGTAACTCCAAAACTGGACTGATAAATAGCTCTACAAACCAGGGGAAGAAATGTATTTTCATTGTAGTGGTGAACTTTTCCGTCAAAGCAAACGGCTTAAGATGTGTTTCGGCATACAAGCCCTTGTTAGGGAGTCAAACAAGGTTTGGTCTCACCAAACAAGGTCTGGCAAGGCTTGATGAAGGCTTGTGTGCCAAAACGCACCCGTGTTTGTCTGTTTTAAGGTCCAACATGCCATCATAATAAAGGCATTTTTGAGTCCAGGAAACGTTCCCACCTAAACATTTGGGTTGTATTGCAGAAGTATTGCACAATTTGTAATGATAAAACCAAACAACTGCTATACAGTGTAAAAAAATTCTAAATCCTTTATATTTCAGGGTCATTTCTGAATCCAGTAATTTAGGGTTTGTTGTGGAGGACAAGTATATATAACATATATACACATATATACTTTTAGTTTGCAAGCTCCTGTCTACACAACTCTTTTGTAAACACTGTTAAAAGCTGCCCATACTTACGCCGTGAGTTCCATGGGTAACTCCCATGAACTTGTGGGAGATCAGCAGCAGTTTTAGATGTGGGCTCCTTTGAATAGCCACTTCCATTATAAATCGATCTGTATTAAGACTCAAGTCCACAGAAGCTCACTGCCTCACTCCCAGAGAGAGTGTGGGATTTCAAAAGCGGCTGTTTGCTAAGGTAAACTCACAAGGCAGCAAAAAAAAACAAAAAAAAAAAACAAATAAAAACAAAATGAAACACGGTATTGTATTCACTTAGTTTCCCAGGAATCTCCCTGTGCTGAATACAAGGAAAAACAAGGCTTTGCTGCCCATGTTGTCTTATTGTCAGCGAGGGATTTGACATCCCTGCTGTGCGTGACAGTTTGGAGCACAGGTCCTGGTAGCAACTGGCCACGTGTTATGTAATCCGCCACAGATGAAAAGTTCCCCCATTCGGGCAGCCTTCAGCTTGCTGTGCCATTCATTAGACACTGGAAATGCAGTGCAGAGCAACAGCCTTCACTACTGTTAGTCTGCATTAAGGATATTTTAATCTAAGATTGTAACTTTGTTTTTGTTTGTTTTTTTTCAGTCTTTCAGATATTTTCCAACATCTGTCATGTAGATCCTGTCATTCATTGCACTTGATAGAGACAGAAATTATGTTTTGCTTTGGTTGATTGTTTCGAGTACATGAGGACGGGATTTTTTAGAATCTAATCTTGTCAATTTATACACAGTTCTTTAATCCCAGATCGGTCGTCCATGATCATTATCAGACAATATTTGATAAAAATATGCAATCAGGAGATTTGGATGAAGACTTTCTAGTCACTGATTGTAAATCTGATTGATGATGCAATAAAATTTGAGCCAATTCTCAGCTGAGTTGGTATCATTACTACATGCTAACTAACCTCAAGGAGCATTTCACCTCCAGCATGATTTCTACATCAGTTACTCACGTTGTGTTCTTGTGTGTAGCCACTCATTGAACCGGGCTTTTGTTGTGAAATATTTACAGGAACATGTTATGAAAAACTCACTTTTTCAAAATAAAAGTGTATCTCAAAGATTGATCAATCCAGATCACTGTATCGTTAAACCCCTACTAATAGGTCGTGTCTAGATGGTAATACCAGACCCACGAAAGATCTTGTGAGTGATAATTTTAACCCAAACATGATCTTTCCCGAACCCTAACCAAGTGTTTTTTGTTTTGTTTTGTTTTTTCACATTATAAAACATTTGCACAACATTTATTTTTATATTCTGTTTCCACCTACCTAAGATTTGAACACAGTGCGAGCCAGACTACCTCCAGATGTAGTCTGGCTGATCTGATCACATTCTGATCACAGCGTTATTACATCTTGCATAAACATAAGGACTACAACATTTTACATTAAAATTTTCTTATGGAAGAAAAATGTGATGATGTGATTTTTGTTGGGGTCATTGCCAAACAAACACGCTTTCTTTCATCTAGAGACAGGACATATAAGACTACAGTACTTCAACATAATGCTGTTTTCCCACATTTTTTTCCACTTTCAAAAAAATTATGATTTGGTTCATAATTGATTTGGTCATACTGTGAGCTCGATAATGTTGCAATTAATCATGCAGAGCTAATTAACATAATATTTTTCTATCTGGATAATGTAACCAGATACAGATCTAATTTTGATACCAGGTATAAATATCGTCTTAGAACTGACCCAGCTAATATTGCCACTAGTTTTGTCTACAAACAGGAAGCTTTTAGCTCTTTAACATGCTAATGCTTGTGAGCTCTTTTCTCATGAGAACAGTCTAACCCCCAGAGGAGAGTGATGCCAAATTAACCTACTGTTGCTGCCTGTCATCCTGTGAGGTCACATCCTTTAATAGCGTGCACTTAACCAATCCAGAGCCTCAGCAGCAGGGAACATCAAGTTATGGACCTGGTGCATAGTAAATCCATGGCTGTTTATGTAACTAGCACCAGTCTTTTCTAAGAACTCAGGCAAACAGTAGGCTCTGTTGGTTGATGTGTTACGTGGCTACAAGAGGGCGGAGAGGCAGAAAGAGATCCTGGCTGCAGCAGGCAGGTATTTATGGTCACAAGCCGCCACTCATATCGTAAGCTGCAAATGGTTTTAAGCTCTTTGGCTGTGGGTCTAAATGATAAACAAGCCTTTTCAGGGATTAGGGATCCGTCTTGGGGGCATCACCAGTAGCCAGCGGCTTATGACCTTTAACCCCTTTGTGAGACAGTTGGAGATAGTGCTGGTGTACAAACATGATAAACCAGTCTCCATTATCTTAAGTTTCCTGTGAGGACATAGTTGGTCGATTTTTCTCCCAAAATGATTTTTCCTGCTGAGAATAAAAAGCTCCAGTTTGATAATTTTCATGACTAGGCAGGCCAATGTGATGGTCATGAATTACACAATAGTACACACTCGCTCTCACAGTCACACACCGTTTCCTGGACACTCCCTCTTATGCTTTTCTGGTGCTTATTTCTATCCTGTAGCTATCAGAGTGCGTCTTGCACCCAGAGATTAGGACAAATGTCACGCAGACGTTTCACATGTCTGTCTATCAAGAAGAGGCACAGCGAGGGTGTTTGACTGCTGCCAACCAGCAGCATGTGTTGCTTTAAGAGGAGATCACAGTACAGAAGGTATCTGTGAAAAGGACAGAACTGGGACTCAGAGTGCTGAAAGAGGACAGACTCCTCCTCATCTTCCTTATCATCATCATGTGGGTGTGGAGGGGTGTTTGTGGTTTCTCACTGACTCCACAAAAAGTGGTGATTCAGCAGCCCCAGCGAGTGACGTCTCACACCACACTCGCTAATAGAAGTCTTAGCGCTAAGAACCATAATGGGACATTTCAGTTGTAGCCAGGGCCAGAAGTGCGGCGGTACTCTACGGTCAGCGTACCCCCTCACTTCCTCCGCTCATCCATCATGTCAGTTGGGTCGGGGGAAGGGAGGGGGTTGGGAGACAGACAGGAGTGGTTGCAAGTCGGGGTTATCTGAGGCTGTCTGCTGAGATGGTTGTTTTAATCTCGATGGGAGTGGAGGAGTCGATCGTGGTCTCTGGAGTTTGTTAACTCGATGCCTGACAGAGCGGACAGACGGACAGACAGACAGACAGACGGACAGACATGCCCATACATGACCAGTGTGTCCTGCCCAAGTGCATAAAAATGTTTGCCTTGATAAGGAAAAAGTAAGAGCAAACAAGATGCCCATAGATGCATGAGTAGTAGGGCCTGACTGATACACGATTTTCAGGACTGACTGAATATTAGGGAGTGAGTGGCTGTCAGTATATCTTTATACATAATATAATATAATATAATATAATATAATATAGCATATATAATACAGTTACACATTTTTTGTAATGCAAAATGAAAATATTAAATTAAAAATATAAATAAAGAACCACAAATCAAGCAAAATATATGTATCAGAGGTGCACAGAGACATCAATATCTGTAACTGTATCTGCTCAACAAATGAAATGATCTATCTCTGTATCTATATTTGGACAGAAGGCTGGCAGTGGGTGGGGTTTACACCGGCAAATATATTTTATAACCTAATATTCATTGGTAATGTAACTATTTTGCCTTCAATGTTGATTTCATACTGACATATAATTATTGAAAAATATTTCCACATCCTCATATTGTACTTTTTATCTCTCTTTTAATTAAATTTAGACCAATAAAGCTGCCATAGGCCAATATTAGCCTGGTAATATTGGTAATATGCTAGTTAATGTGTTTAAAAAGCGTGTTTCTTCTTTGCATGTAACATGAAATGATATTTGTGCTCTAAAGCTACAGCTGCACAATTAATAATTTATTGGCATATCAGCAATGTTGACACATTCCACGTACATGGCCTACTTAATTTGAAAATGGTTATGTGGCAGATTGTTGTCAAATATACTTAATGATGCCTTGTTTCCTCGTGATCAAGTAATAATCACAATTACAATGTTGAACAAAATGGTCACAAGTGGAATCAGTGAGACAGATACTCTGCCATGTTGTCCTCTCTGTAGCCTGTCCTAGACATCTCCCAGGTGGAGCTGTGTGTATCGCCCCCCCAGGCTGCTGCCAAAAAGTAGAATGTGATTAATTGCCAGCTGATATCTGTGTTTGTGCATGTGTGTGGACTAGCAGGCTGAAGATGGTGGTGGTGAGGTTCAGACGAGACAAACACAGATAGACGTTTCACAGATAAAGAGCAAGGGTGGACCCTGCTGTCTCCTGTCAGTAGACCTGATCGCACAGACAGATGACCTGAGCCACTCTGATAGTCATCACTACAAACTCCTCCACTGAAAACGTGTGTGTACCACGCACTTCGTGACTTCCAAACTTTTCACACTACAGACTGAATCAGGACGTCTCCTCTTTCACTCCCCAGACATGCAGCAGCACTTGTCTTGTTCATGTAGTGTAAGCACACACTCACGCATACTGTACTGGTGTAATGGCTTGCTCTGCTCTTGTGCTCTTATCAGCACCATCCATGCATAGCTGAACCTCCCCTCCTCACACACACACACTGAGAGATACTTTCTAGCCAGTGCTCACGCGCCTCCACCAGTCTTAAAGCAGCAGAGCATGGCAGAAAGGAGTCTGGCCCAGCGCTATCAGTGCAGTGAATTCCTGCTCCCGTCCCCTGGGCTCGTCTCCTTTAGGCTCCCCCAGAGATAGTTTCCTGAGTCTGGGTCGCTCCACTGAGTCCACTGACTCTTAATGTCTCCTCACTGTTCCCTTCAGGCTGGCTGAAAGGGCAGCTCCTGCTAATGGAGCGCTGATTGTGTTATAGCCACAATTATCTCTCTTTACCTCTCAACTCGGGGCCATTAGCAGGATAGATAGTACCCGGGGCCTGTCTGCAGTCACAGAATAAGGGACTGTCAGGATGATGGAGCATGCAAGCCAAGCAGGGTCCAGGAAATGCCATTACACCTTTCCACCCTGCCCCCCCTCAGCTGAAACTTGTTGTTTGTAATGTAGGCGAGAAGGGTAACTAAAGCTGGGTGCAAGAAATACCAGCAGAGGATGATGTATCGTCTCAAGGCTCACAAGAGACCTGAATAATATCTAACCTGCTGTGTTGTTGAACTGTAAGCTGGGGGATTTACAATAAAAAGTAGGAATACAGTGCATAAGAATGAGCCTACATCCTGAAATAACAGAATACTGCCTGCATTTAGATGCTAAATTTCACATTTTTAAAAAAGGAAAAATCCACCCTCATGTTTGTACTGTTTTTGCTTGTGGTGGGTGTAAAGTTGTATAAATAGCTTGACATCTGTGTTTAGCCAGTGATGAGAAAATAAAAAATACCACTGGATAACACCAGGGGCAGAGAAATTAAAGGTTTATTACCAATAACTGGTTTAAGCCATGAATTTTCCCTTTGAATGGATAGCTCAGATTATTTGAAGTGGGTTTGTATGAGGTACTTAGCAAAAGTCAGACTATTAGCTACAGTAGGCACCAGTCAACATGCCCCCGGTTAAGAGAGGCAGAGTACCAGCATGGAAGCTAAGCAGTATACTGCTGTGGACAGGGTCAGTAACAAAAGGTATTTTAGCCACTTGAAAAAGGTCCATCTGAAAAAAATGTGTCATTATAAATGTACACTATATTTAGAATATTTTCACTGCTCTAACTTGCTGTCAGACAGCCTTTTCTGATGGGAAACCACTGTTACACAAGCAAAATATCACCCTTTTCAAACCAACCAAACTGCAATTTTACATAAAGATTTGTGTTATTGTATAACTTCAGTGTTTTAAAAGGATAGGATTCACCAAAGTCACACAGTAACAAACAAACTAACAGTTTAAGACAGCGGTAGGCCAGAAAATCCCATGTTCAGTGAGGTAAAGAAAAGGAAAATATTGTGAATATAGCGCACACTTAAACTGACCATGATTTCTTTTTTTTACTGGTTAAAATCACCAAACAAGCTGGACAAGTCTAGTCAGGAAGGTGCATGTTTAAAGCCACCATCTGTCTAAACACTTTCCCAGGTGCCACTGAATAATCTTTCAACAACCAGCTCTGTACCTCTCATACAGTTCTCATGTTAACGTCCAGGCCTGAGCCCCTTCCTGTTGTACATGTATCTAATCGTTTGTTTGTTTGCCTTTCTTTTTCTCTTTCCTCTGCAGACGAGCTCACCTGCGGCTGTGTCTGGAGCGGTTGAAGGCCCTCATACCGCTGGGACCCGACTGCAACCGCCACACCACCCTGGGTCTACTCAACAAAGCCAAAGCACACATAAAGGTAAGGATGAGACGCCCAACCAAAGCTGAAGATTGACGGATGAACATCCACCACGGGGAAAGAGCAATGTACAATGTGAACAATGTAGGATATGTAAAATCAAGGACAGTATTGAATTTCATCACAATATCAATAATCGATGCATTGCCCAACCTTTTTGAAAAGGAATAGGAATGGTAAAATATGTTGATACAAATGCACTAAGATTCACCTCGCTGCTGCTGGAATCACTACGTAATTTATGATGCTACAGAGGCAGAGACGCCAAGGCACAAATATTTTTCAGATGAAACTGATTACATGTGGTTACTGACTGCATTTCTGTTGCAGTTTTCATTGATTTAGTGTCTTCATCACAAAACCCAGACACTTGTAAGCGTCATTTTAGTTTATGAGCGCATAAAGAGAGTAGATCTAGACGGGAACACCAGAATTGCAGTGCATCTCTAATGGAGGGTTTTGGCAGGAGATAATGTGTTTATTTCAAGTGTATAAAAGGAAAGTTTTTCTGAGGTTACATGATCTGTTGAATTCGCTCCTAATTGTTGTTTTAAATACAAGCACACTGTAAAATAATTGCATCCAAATGATTCTACGCGAGCATGTTGTGGATGTGTAAATAAAAATACATTTCACACATGAATTAAAAAAATTGGCTCATGCACACAAACTTAAGCCAAAATGTAAAGCAACCAGCTGGTCACTGGCAATAATTTCCCCGCCTGATCGTCCAGTTTTAAACAGCATATAACACATTTAGACATCCTGCTACAGACCTCCTGCCTCACGCTTTCCCAGCCACTTTACAAACAGGCATGTGACTGCCTGAGATTGAGCCGTGTGCACGTGAGAAGCCTGGCGTAGCGTGCATTCATGTAACACTGAGAGGGCAGGCATAAAGCTGATATTGTTTTCATGGCCCCTCCTCCCTAGTACTACTACTACTGCTACTACTACTACTACCACCACCACCACCACTCTGCACGTCTGTCAGCTTCAGTCTGTCCATCACTTATTGACAGTCCATTGTTTTGGTCTGTCGCTGGGAGTCACGCTCATCACTGTCAGTGACCGTGACATAAGGCTACAAGGTTAGAGCACAACACAGCTGTATCAGTCCCCGCCAGGGCCCCTCACTTATATTTAAATGGCGCTGAACAGAAGCAGCAAATAAAGAAGGCGATATGGTTTGAACAGGTCAGGTGAGCGAAATCACTGAGGGTTTGATTAGCAGGCAGGAGGAAAAATCTAAAGGACATAACAAGTTTAGTTTGATGTCAAAACAGGTGCTGCTGTTTGTATTCTGACAGGCTTTTGATATGGAAGGAATTTGATTATCTCTTCAGTATCTGTTGTTTAAGTTGTTCATCCAGCTTTCCTTCCCTCGTTCTTATCTGTTCTACGTTTCTTCACTGTCTTGCTCTTGGTTTCTCAATCAATCTCTGTACCTAGCTGCTATTCTTGTTTCTCAACTCTTTTCTAACTTTTTTTCGTTCTCCTCTCCTCCTACACGCAGCTTATTCGTGGTGTCACGCTTTTCCAAATCCATGATTCAATATGACTTTAAGGTCACAGTTTTTTTAGTTTTTTTATTTTGCCATTGTGCGACTATCAACAGATCACTGGTTTTATTCCCTGACAGCTATCATTTACATTTTTAAAATTCTTCTTTAAAATTATGCTTATAGTCTGTACAAGTGATGTCAAATATATCAATATATTAATAAATATTGATACAGAGTTTTTGAAATGCTTTCAATACTCATTTTTCACAGTATTGATACTGTGCTACCAGTTACACTTTGTGGCTCTCTTTTGAGTTGACACACATCGCTGCAGTGCCCTCAGTCCCTCCTCCTCTCACTTACTCACAGTCTTCATCTCGTCACTTGTCACATTCATTATTTGCTATCTGTTGTCATGTTATAGCCTTGTTATATTTATCTTTTAATGAAAACCTAAAATTTTATCCCCTCAATGTTGATATATTATTGATATTTTTTTAAGTTACTTTATCAAAATTAGAACAGCTAAGTTATGCTGTTTTTTCTTTTTTTCCTTTTTTTTTTTTGGACATGTGACAAATGCCGCAAGTAAGTGGGGGTGAAGAAAAACAAATACTGGTAGAAACACTGATTCTGCCTTAAACTATTTTGAGAATCTATGAATCGTCAAAGTAATCGTTCATGCAAAATGACAGAAAAGGCTGATTTTCCACCTTTCTTTGTTTATTATCATATTAAAATCAACATTACACTATTCTATTTTCTGACATGGTATAGGTGTTGCAGCTCTAGATTAAACATGACAATTATTTTTTTTTTTTATTATTTTAATGAAATAATTTGTACATAGGCAAGTAAAAATTTACTTTAAGCAATCCCCCCAACAACATATTATAGTTATTTCAATATGGTTTTCAATTTAAATGAGTATAACGATGTGAACATTTTAATTCCCTCTAATTTTGCAAATTCATATCACAATTGAAATATCAGTCAAAATAATCGCACTAAGATTCTTTTTTTCAAAATCATTCACCTCTAGTCTCTCCCTGGTACCTGTTACACATAATTAACCTTTCCTCTGCCTCCTCCTCTCCTCTGTCTCCTGAGCAGAAACTTGAAGAGGCAGACAGGAAGAGCCAGTACCAGCTGGAGTCTCTGGAGCGCGAGCAGCGGCACCTCCAGCGCCAGCTGGAGCTGCTGAGGGGAGGCAGCGGTGCTGCAGCCCAGAGCAGCCCGGGGGAGGGCGAGAGGATACGCATGGACAGCGTGGGCTCCACCCTCTGCTCCGACCGCTCTGACTCTGACCAAGGTGAGTGAAGCCGCAGTATTCAAACAGGATTTTAATTTGGCCACTACAAGGCCATCAGACCCTCCAGCTGCTCTCGAGCTAATTGTACGACATTGAGGTTGTACCGGTCAGAGTCCCTCTGGGGCCGTGTGTGAAGTGAGGTGTTGCTGAAAATAATCAACACAAATTTCCTGGATAGAGGTTTAAAATGCTCCCCACGGGGATTTAATGTACTCAATTAGTTAGTTGAATTGAACAAAAACCAAATACAAGAGTTTTAGTTTTTCCAACCTGTTTCTAATGAGTCACATTGAACCATAATTATTTACATTTACTTACATTGTAGAGTAGACTATGGAGTTTTGTAGAATCTAACTACTTTCTTTCTACTAGTAAGAAAGTAGTTCCTACATGAAACTGCTCACATATATGTATGTAATATATGAAAAATATACCACAGATATACTTGGTAGTCATATTAAATTGTCTGTTGTCCCTTTCGTCTCTCTCTCTCTCTCTGTCTCCATCTGTCCGTCCCTGGCTGCAGAGGAGATTGAGGTGGACGTGGAAAGCACGGAGTTCTCCCATGGAGAGCTGGACAGTGTGAGCACAGCCAGCACCAGCGACCTGGACGACCACAGCAGCCTGCAGAGCATGGCCAGCGACGAGGGCTACTCCTCCTGCAGTGTCAAACTTGCCTTCTCCTCCTAGAGCCCCACACCGCCACCTCCACCACCGACACCACCTCCCTGCCAAACCCGCCTGCCTGCCCATCCGTTCATCCATCCGGCCACGCCTACATACATACACCCAGTCACCTCCGACGGCGGCCACGCCCCGCGCTCTTGCCTCTCAGCAGCGCTCCCACCTGCTCCTAACCTTTAGTTTCCCTCCTCCCCCCGCCTCCCTCCTCTTCCTCCTCCTGCGCTGCTGAACCCACTGTTGGAGGAGCTCTGAACTTTGAGCCGCCCCGACCGACTCCAGGGACCCAAACACAGTGATGTGAGACTGCCAGTTGGTTTTAACCCTCCTCTAACAGGAGATCAGAGACTTAAAGAAATATACATCATCTTAGATTTGAATGATCTTTTATTTCCTCGAACTATCAGATGTCTGAATTTTTTTTTTTAAGATACACAACCCCTGATTTGATCCAAAATGCACTTAAATTCTTACAATGTTGAAATAATTCAGAGTTTCTGTTCGGGTCTCTCTCCTGTGGGTGTGTGTGCGTGTGTGTAGCCCATCTTGGTGTTGGGCCTGAATAAGTGGGAGCACATTAATCTGGACTATAATGAACACTGTGGGTGAACTTTGCCATATCAACACAGCTTGGCCCTGATAAATGTCCCTTCAGCCCTGAATTTAATCCCTTTGTCTTATTGTTTTCTTTCATTACCTCTGCTCGACACTGCAAAAGCTCAGACACTCTGAAGAACTGGTGCTATCGTGAAACAAACCAACGGGGAAGCAGATCAGATCCACCACCACTGAGCTTTTAAAGCAAACAAAGTGTGTCTGCCGTGATTGTTTCCAACCGAGCACGGAGGAGAACAACCACAAAAAAAAGGAGGAAAAAAAAAACATTCCTGTCGAATGTGGGTGCTTTTCAAAGAGTGGAAATTGTAACGTGTGTGTGTGTGTTTTGTTTTGGTTTCTTTCCCCCTCGACAAGCAGCTACAACAAGCTATCCTGCACTTGCCTACTTTAGAGCTGTCCATAGAAACGGCACAAACCAAGAAAAAAAAACACAAAAAAACAACAGCAGCAACAAGGAAAAAAGTCCGAACGACAACAAACTTTGGAATAGATGTCCATCCTCTTTCCAGCAGTAACAAGCAATAACTCTTGTAGTCATTTTTTGTCTTGTCGGTTTGAACTCCTTCACATTTATTTTTCTTCTTCTCCCCTAAAGACTGTGTGACCGTCCAAAAAGCAAATTTCTTTCTTTTTTTGTATATACAAATAGTTTAATAAATTAAACTTTAAAAATGAGATTTTAAAAAAAGGTAGAGCTCATGGATAGAACTATTGCCTCTGTTGCTGTTTGACCTGTGTTTATTGTGCATTTTAAATTAATTTTTGGGAAGATTTTAACCTCTTCAGAGTGGCGGCGGATGCAGCATGGACAGTATCACTTTGTTCAGTTTTTGCTGGTGGAAAGTTACTCATTCTGTTGCTGCGCCGACAAGTAAACTCTTCAACGCGATAAAAATGATAGAACAACCTCCCATCCAGTTGCAGAAAAGCGACCCTGTAGGACTTCTGTTGGAGAATGCTGAGTCTGTGTGGCACTCTTTATTTATTAGATTTTTTTTTTCTCTTGTTTATAATGTTCATGGTCGGGGGGGGAGGGGCTATATATGGCATTCCACTGGTGGTCAGGTGATCTGTGGGGGGAAAAGTGTGAGAAATGGGTGTTATGATGTCAATGTTTGCCATCCCAACTCCACTGGCATTAAGAATTGCACTTCAACCACAGTTCTCTGTACTTGTTTTGCTTTTCCGCTGTCATTTTCTCTCATGGAGCTCTCATGAATCCTTTTGTATGTGAAAGAAAAAAAAAAACACCGGCCTTTTAAATATTTATTTCTCAATCCCTCAAAGAACACAAGCAATGGGGAAAAAGAAGTTAACTTATTTTGGTTCTGTCTTATATTACTCCTCTTTTTGATGCTTATTCCTCATTCCTTATTTTAAGAATTGTATATTTTATGGGATATTGTTTGTTTTTTGTTTTTTTTTGGTGGGGAGGGTGGGAGGGGATAAGAAATGTAGCCATTTCGTTTTCATTTTTCTGATGTTTTATTCGATGGACACTTGAAATGTAATTGGGCCCCTAAGCTGCTCCTAGTGCTGAGCCTCGCCTGTTTAGAGTCTCCAGCCTTGTCCAGAGCCGACTCCCCAACAACACGCTGTGACGATGAATACACACCTGAAACGACCTGACCCTATCTGGTTGTTTTTGGGTGGGGTGGGGGTGGGGGGGTTCTCTCCGCACAAGGCTTATCGATAGCCAAGACTTAACTGGCAAATATTGAGCCAGCTACTACACAATAAAGGGGGTCTAAAACTCCACTTTCCTCTGTTAGGAGGATTGTAGTCTCTATTAGACTTGTGTTTTAGTTGACAAAATGTGTCTTACATTTACAATACAAGGCCTCTGAGTGAGGATTTAAAGATAACAATAAACAAAACTAGAACAAATCCTTTGGTTTCTCTGAAGGACATCATTAAGGTGTAGAGTTTGTAAGCTCCCTGCGGAGCTATGTTGAGGTTGTTGGACTTGGCACTGAATCAGAAAGTCACCACTTTTGGTGCTCGATTATTTAAAAAGAAAAAAAAAAAAAAGAAAATGCCAAAACCACCTCAGAACACCTCAGTGTCCTCTCTCTTAATCTCTCTTTCTCTCTCTGAGGGACAGTTTACATTTATTCTTCCCCTGTTTAAGTTATTAACCTTCAGCTTCTCTTTGTTTCTGTTCTCGTCCTCATATGTTGGGTTTTATGAACCTGCACTGCTGACAGGAAAAAAAAAAAAAGGTCCCGTGTTTGACGACAAAATGAATTTCACTCCTTGTGCAGACCTGGATCACATCCTAGTGGTGTTTTAACCTGCTTCGGAGTACAATATGTCTTTACTACACTGGGACGATTCTGACAGTGTTAAAAATGTGTGAAAACTGTCTGGCACTCATTGTGTTGTCTCATGTGGCAAACAGCTCTGATCTTGTATTCCAAGAAGGGATAAAACAACCTATAAGAACTGATTTTATCAAAGCCAGGTCTGTCCTCTCTCATGTGAGTGTACCGTGTGTGTGTGTGTGTGTGTGTGTGTGTATGTGCGCGCTTGGATGTGTGTGTGTGTGTGCTCCATGTTCTTACTAAGGCTGAGCTTTAGAGAGGTCCATGGCTGGTCTGCACTAATCTCAGTTGGGCTGTTTCCCACCTGCTAATCCGAGTATTTGTCATAAAGAGACAAGTATGTCCAATGTCAGCTGTTCTGAGTGTTTCAATAAAGACAGACACATTTCCACTTAGTACCCAGAACTTTCAGTCCCAGGAACTTCTTCTCAAGGAACAATTTTTAGCCATATTTCCACTGCAGAAACTCTCCTTTGGGACTGGGAACCTTTTGGGGAACTCCATGTTTCCACAGCAAGGACTAGGGTCTAAATTAAGTAATGGGAACATTATTTTACCCCCAAAAAAGTATCTGCTCTGGGGGTTATACTTTCCAAAACTACAGGAAATTTGGGGATGTGGCTTGCAGCGCTGAACATTCTGATTGGATGGACAGACAGAGGCAGTTTTTATACAGCATCATTGTTGTGTAGTTGTAAAAAATGTCTTAAAAAAGGATACATCAGCAGACAAATGTGCCTAATCTTTGTGTGTCTTTGGACTGTGATGGAAACGTAGATAAAGACTGGCTGAAGGAGCCTTTTTAGTTTACTGAAAGGCAGTTCCTAGTACTAAATGTTCCAGGTACTTTGTGTGGAATCTTGGCATAAAGGTTCCTGTACCCAACTGTTGTCTTTCCACTGCAGTTTAAAGACCCACAAAGATTAGACAAAGTCTGCTGACATGAAAAAGCGACAGCTGTTTTCACGTCACGCAATTATACAACAAAGACTCTTTATTAAGTGACAGACAGGCATCATTTATCACGCTGTCGTCGGTCCATCTGTCTTATGTTTTCCGCTGTAACTCCATGTTGAAGTTTCAAAGCACAATGAACAAAACACAAACTGGTTTGTGGATGCAGATTTTTTTAAGGTGGGGGCTGAAATAAAATGCTGCGAGTACAGGCCCAATCAGAAATGTCGGCTCTGCAAGCGCCACAGACTTCCTTTAAGTTTGGAAAGCACACCCTCAAGCAGGAAATTTCTAGGAGGTAAAGTCATGTCCTTGGATCTTAATTTAGATCCTGGTCACTGAGGTGGAATCATACAGAGTTCCTCCAAAGGTTCCTGGTCAAAGGGAAAGTCCCTGAAGTGGAAACATGGCTTCTGTCACATCTAACTGAGCTTCAGTTCGGTGCAAACTGGTCATGGATCAGCCCAGGTTAGTCTGGAGGGAAGTGTGTCTGGCTATGCTGCAGATTCAAAACAATAGCATATCTTTTTCATAAGCTGGTGATCACAAAGCTCTATTTTTACCTCCGTGTTTAAGTTTTAGGTTTTCGACATGCAGTCCTGACTGGGCTTCAGGTCAGGGTAAACTTTCCAGAAGTGCACCAGCCCGACAAAGTGGAAGTTGCAGTTGTCTTTTGTAAACCACACTCCATCCTGGCGTCGGTCTCACAGGACATTGACTACTTTGAGCAAACGGGTCCATGAGGTCAAGTTAGCCCAACCAATCGAGCAGTCCTCCCGTTGTTCTGAACCTGTGGCCATCCTTTGTAAAACATGCAGTCTGATGATGATTCTAGCTGTGTAAGTTGAAGATGCAATACTTACAATAAAAACACCAAGATTTTCAAACCTGAATGACTCAGTTGACATTTTTATACCGTGCTGTGTTTCATTGTTATTGTTTTTTCTTTTTCTTTTAATTAATTACCAAGGATGCAAGGATCTGTTCAAAAGATCTTAATCTTAATAGAGCAGTGATTTTGGGATTGGGACCCTGTTGAATGGGTTGCATATTTATTCTGGGAAAGACTTCTCTCTACCAGATTTTTACCTTTTTGGGCCTATAAATATTACACAAAACAGGGCTACACAGTATCAAAACTTAGTAAAAGACTGGGGCATGTATGCTGCACTACAGTAATTTATTTTCCCTTTACCAAAAAAATTGCACCGTCTGCATTTGGACATTGCACTTGGACATATTTTGATTTTGATATCATATTTGTTATTATAAACTGTCCTGCTCTAACTCAAATTAAAGAACATAGAAGCTGTAATGTCTTCAGTTGAACTGCCTACAGCTCGTGGACAAATGCAGCCTGTGAGGAGGGGTCACTATAAGATAGTGTGGTTATTTTCAAGTCACAAACCAAAACTAATAAGCATCACAGCCATAGAACCTGTATTATTGACCAGATGTGAACTCTACAAGCATTTATTTAAGTGGAAAATTGTCTCATACAGCATGTGTAAATATATAGTCCACTCCTGACAAAACAGAAGTCTGACAAGAAAATCCTAAATCAAGGTCCACTTATTTTCCAGAGCTTTCAACCACTTCGTAAGCAAATGGAATTGATTGTTAAAAGACCAACAACAACAAAATGACAACAGAAAATTGCATTTATCAATAAAGGCGGTGAGGAGTGGGGAAAAAGCTGATAAGTGGACATTGAGTCCAGAGTTTTTTTAGTCAAAGATGTCCTGAAATCCTGTTTCACAGGATTATCCAGCCTGGACAGTGGGGCAAAGGTAAGCAACTGCCTCAGGCCCCAAGCTGCCCAGGGCCCCATCAAATTTCTCATAAACTCAGGGTTAAGAAAGTTTTGGGTTTTTTTTTCGCACATTAAGTATGTCTTTTTTTAATATATTCATGCAATCAAATTGCATCAGAATAATTAATTGAATGTCTCAGGGCTTCCTCACTAACTTGAATTATTAAATGATCTTACTGTGCATCTGCAGAAATGATTCAGGAACCGACTCGTAAAAAAGTAGTGTAAAGCAGAGTTACCTCAGTGGTGCTGAAAAAACCTGGAAGTGGGAGGATACTAAAAGTCAACACCCACCTCAGCCACAGCCTGTTCACCCTGCTACTGTCTGGAAGGAGATACAGAAGTATCCACTGCTGTAACACCAGACTACAGGGCAGTTTCTCTCCTCTCCTGAACAATCCACTATAGATGAAAGTTTAAAAATAAACTTTCACGATTTATTAAACGGTTAGAACAAGAGATGTGGAGGGCCCCATGCATCTGTTTGCCTTAGGCCCCACAATGACTACATCCTCCACTGGGCCTTAAAGGAATAAAATGCACAAATGAAAAATTTAACATTTTTCAATATAATTTAAGAAAAACATTCAAGGAGGTTCTGGATCCCTTAAATGGTCATAAGAATTTAATAAGTCTATTAAAAACATGACGTCCATATATTAAAAGCTGCTTTTAACAGCAGCAACAACAGACGGATCTTTTAAAAAAGGTTTAAAGAGCCTGATATCAAAATTTACAAGCCTCTACACTGTAAAAACTATACAGGAATTTAGCTGAATCAACTAGTCTTTTCTCATTAATTCAAATAGAAAAGTTTTATTTAGTGAGTTTAATTAAACGTAACATTTCTTTTTATTTTCACAACACCTCAGAAGTTATAAACATGAGTTCTCCTAACTTGAAGGCTTTTGACTTGATTTTGAATGATTGTACTGTACAGAGTTAAATCGACTTGTTTAATAAAGTTTCTAGAGAAACAGGATCATATCAGCTCCTCAGATGATTCTTTTTTTTAGAGTGTAAGCAAAACATGTATGATGAAAACAAAAAAAAGAATTCATCAGGATTTTTTCACAATATTGAAAAAATTCAGAATCTTGTGATGAAGGTTAGTATTGAATTAGTTAAATCAAAGTCAAGTTAAAAATTGAATTCAAATGTCACGTGTTATAAATGTTATTCACTTGTTGGTTCAACTTCATATCTTAAGCTTCTGAATCACAGTCAAATTGATCTGACGAGGAAAATAAACTTTCAAACTCGGTCAACTGAAAATTTTAAGCTAGCCCAGATACTAACTTTTTTAAGTTTAAACAAAGAGTTTATTTTTACAGTGTATTGTCCTCTGTAACAGGATAGCATGTGCAGCTACAGTTTTATAACTTATTAGAAAAAAAAAAGCATCTTACTTTCATGGCTGACAGCCACAGCTCTCTGTCTTCAGGTGTCACATTAGTCAATACACCGCGTGTCAGACTTCCTCCAGCGGTCTGCACGTGCTGTAAATCTGTCAAAGATCACATGATGTCTGTGTGATCAAAGCAGTCTTGTGGGGAGAGTTACAGGGTTGTTTTTTTTTTCTTCTCTAGCAGACCACATGAGCATCCACCACACGAGATATTCTTCTCAAGTGATCACAGCTCATGAAAAATGGTTTAGAGGCTCGACCTCCCAAGTTGTACAAAACCACCACGTTACACCGCGGTGAGATAATGAAGATGTAGCTCCCTCTGACTCATTAAAAAGTCACTGTAACTACAAATAATCTGGTTTAGACTGCAGCTCCTCATCGCTGACACATCAGCAGGGACAAACATTAGCTGTGTCCATGTGTTTTGTCTGGGGGAAAAAAAGACATGTTACATCACAAACTGGAAACAAGGATGTATTGGAATGGACACATTGTTTTAGGGCGTGTGTACAAAACGAAAGAAGAGCATGTTTCATTAGAGAATGTAGTAATGTATTCATGTTGCAGGTTCACACTGTGTTTTCTCTAAGTGTCTCCAAATGCTTTCAACAACACTCAGTAAGTGTTTGGGAATTGAGGACGCTAATTGTTGAGGTTTTGAAACTGAAATTCTTTCCCATTCTTGCTTGATATACGACTTCAAGTGCTGGTGTCTCTGTTGTCCTTCATAATGCACCACACATTTTCAATGGGGGACAGGTCTGGACTGCAGGCAGGTCAGTCTGGTACCTGAACTCTTTCACTATGAAGACACACTGTCAGAACACTTGCAGAATCTGTCTTGTTGAAATAAGCAGGGACGTCTCTGAAAAAGACGTCTGGATGGCAGCAGATGTTGCCCCAAAACAAGTATGTACCTTTCAGCATTAATGGAGAGTTACCCATGATGCCATGGGCACTAACACACCACCATAACATCACAGATGCTGCTTTTGTAGTTAGACAACAATCTGGATGGTCCTTTTTCTCTTTGGCCTCGTCAGACCACAGCACACTTTTCCACTTTACGTCAGTCCATCTCAGATGAGTTCAGGCTCCAGAGAAGTCTGCAGTATTTCTGGATGTTGTATATGATGCATGCATGTGACATTTGTCTTTCTTTTTGCATGATAACTTGCATTTGTAGATGCAGTAACAAACTGTGTTGACAGCCGTTTTCCAAAGTGTTCCTGAGCCCATGAAATATCTTTTATACAATCATGTTGATTTATAATGCAGTAATGATTGAGGGGTCAAAGGTCACAAACAGCCAGTGTTGTTTTTCAGCCTTGCCTCTTACATGCAGAGATTTCTCTGGATTCTCTGAATCTTTTAATGATATTATGGGTTGTTGATATATTTGACATGTATTAGCAAGGCTGTGTGTATTTTTTTCGGACAAATCAACATATCTTTGATGTAAAATTTATGTGTGCTTGGTTTTAACATTATACGGTTCAAATATAAAGGGTAAGTTCATGCATTTAACTCATTCTGATGGACATAATGTCATTTCCGACCTCCGCAAAGCTGTTGAACTTTTATTTTCAGAGGGAACCTGATACTAAAGCCATTTTGTTGATGGTGCAGTGACAGTGACACAGGCTCCATCCTGGCTGGTTTATCACAGTGTCGTACTGAAAGAGATGCTGCCACCTAGAGGACAAAAACTGTTAGTGGCCCTGCTGATCAGCTAAACTCACATTTCTCATCAATTTTTCAGTTTAAGTTATTTTTGACACATCAATCAGTATTATTAATGGTAGTTGAAGGACATTATATACTATCAGAATACACCATGAAACCTGATATCTAATCAAACTATTCAATATGTTCAGAATTTTCTTCTTTCACTTACTAAAGAAAATCTGCTGATTTAAAGGCATGGAGTGCAGGATTTAGGAGCATCCAGCAATGAGCCTGCATGTTGCAAACATCATACTTCACCCTCCCCTTCCAAGTGTGTAGAAAAACCTATGGTGGCAGCAAAACATGGAGGTGCAACAAGGCAGACTCCATGGAAGAGGATCCACACCCTCTGTGATAGAAACATCTCAATCTAAGGTAATGAAAACACAATATTTCATCAACATAAACATGTATTATTATTGTTTTAAGGTAATGTTACACTAGTGAAACCATACTTATGAGTATTATATTCCATTTCTGACATATTCTGCCAATAGATCCTCGTAAATCTTACACACTGGACCTTCAGTGTGTTAAAACCACAGACTTTTATACATGAATAATCTATGTTTAAAACAAATAAAATGAATGAACGAAGCATTTAGCATCCAACTATTCTGCCATTTAATAAATCACTAAAACATATACTTCTCTAGGGTGACATCACTGTTCCAACCCATGTTACAGAGGTACAACACAAGACCACACCAACCACTAGGAGGCACAAGAGGCCTGGAAATGATCCATGAGACAGTGACTCTTTTCTGTCGCCTCTGTGTCACTAATAACTGACTGTTTGTTTTGAACATGAACATGCTGCTCTACACTCTGATGGTGCACCGACTGACAATGATTTTATTTTTCACTGTAATTCTACCAATACTAGCAGCTGGTCACTAAATGAATATTAAATGAATTAAATGAATATTTCCACTGTGTCAACGTGTATGTTGCATTTTACTGCTGTACATTTTTAAGGTTGGCCCATTCCAGCAACTTAATACACTGTTAGGTACTTTAATGCAGCAATACATCAAATATTCTATAAGGCAGTCATTCTCAAAGCCTGGGTCAGGACCTACATGTGGGTCACAGGAGATTTTATTTGGGTCCCCCCCAGAATAAAACACTTTGAAGGGAACTGTGCAAATTTAAGATTTTTTTTCTGCCTAAATGCACTTATTTTGTCTTGATAAGAGGAGAAAAATGTCCTGCAATGTCCTGTTAACTGAGCCTAAATTAATGTATTTCCTTATTTCTAATGTATTACGTCTATATGTGTTTAATACATTGTTAAGATGATATAAGGTTATGCAGAAAAGTTCATTTATGCACGGATGGAACTGAAAGGCTCATTGTAACTTGAGTCACAATGGTTTGTCATTTTTAAAAAGTGGGTCATCAGGAAAAAAGTTTGGGAAACGCTGCTATAATGTCATCATATGGTTGTAGGGTGGCTAGTGGTAAAGAAAACAAAACAAAAACAAAAAACAAGCCTGTTTTCAGACAAAACATTTCCCAGCTAATCTAAGAGGGTTTTAATAGTTAAATTAGCTGAAAAAGTACTTTATTCCAAACATCCAATCATTTAAAATCAGAATCATCAAAATTTAAGATACATAGTTTTCACTGGAAGGGTATGAAAAATTGTATGCATGCATATGTACATACATGCATTTTTTAAAATTCAGCATTCTAGACATTTAAAAACAAATATGTTTATAGCGTAACACAACAAGTGGGAGAGCCAGTATTCAGCTGCAGCCTGAACTAAAGAAAATGAAGACGCAGTCAGACTCTGCAGGACTCTGGCTGTTTTCCTCAGCTATCTTATTGCACCACTAGGCTGCACAAAAGCACTGTGAATCTGACGGCCGAACATCCTGCGTAAACTGTGACTCCCACGTCAGAGAGCCGCAGGGACAGAGATCGCAGCATGAAAAAACAGCAGCTAAACATTTTGATGATAAACAGGAGTTTAAGCGTTGCAGTGAGAATCAGACATGAGAAGATTACTGAATTAATCTTCTTTGTCAGAACAGAAAGTCATCAGTCTGTTAAATTTAAAACAAAAAAAGGAGACATCAATCCAGTCAATTATTCTCAATCTGTTTGTGGGAGTTATATGTGTTACAGAGTTTGAGAGGATATTGCCGGTACCAAAAAACTATAGAATGGTCTGAATGTGAGTTTTCTGTTCATTTACTCCACAGGAAGCTCTGTGTTTTGTGTTATGCAACGGATCAACTGCTCTGAACTTCAGAGGAATCCCAGTGAACGCTGCTCGAATTTCACTATTCATCAGAAGAAGATAACACACACAAACAAAACCTTCCAGAGAAAATACCGATCACTACTGTCATAATGGTGCTTGTTTCCTCAGAAACTAAGAAATAATAATAATATGACGCAGCTACATCATAACTTTGTCACGTTCTCAGTAAATTGGAGAGATGTCAAAAGCTACGCAACTAAGCAACAGCTTCTTTTTTTTTAACCAGCTTTCTAGGGTGATGATCAACACACTGAACTGTAGTAAAGAACCTGGTTAAAGCAGCAGGACACTCAAAATCATGAATGTTTTAATTGATTACGTGTTAATTGTGTCATAGCTCCTAGAAATGTCATTTATAATTGCTACCTCCCTGCTGTCTCTTCACTGAAGTAAGCTGCAGTTAGTTATACTTAATGTGTTACATGTGTTTGTGTGTGGCTTTATCATACAGCAGCACTCACACAGCTCTCTCAACTTTGAGGAAAAGACCATCATGACTCAGATCTACTATTGAGATGTTGCATCAGACTTCACCAACTCTAACTGTTGGATGTTTACTGGAACTTTGTGGGGGAAACTACAAAGCAGTGAACTATTTTGGTGATGGTTCAGAAAGATAAGAAATATAAAAATATAAAAATGTTAAGGAGAGACAGATGTTTACTTTTGCTATATAATAGCTGAATGTTAACACTCTCCAAAGTTTGCACTAGGGCTGTCACAATATCAGATTTTGATCATTAGAAATGATAATTAGAAACATTGAAGAAAAAATACAGCTAATGCTATCAGTGCAATTCATCTTCAGCTTTGTTTATTGTGTTTTTTCTCCATTTTTTGTCCAATAAATTAAACTCAAAAGAAGAGTGTAGGGAAGTTAAGAGACACTGTGCAAAAGTGTACAAAAAGTGTAATTTACACTTCAAGTTAAACTGCACCTACGGCTCTGAGCCTAACTGGAAACATGGAGTCTGTTCGAAGCAAATTTGTGGCTGTTTTTCAAAAAGGTTCTGTGTTGTAGCTAGCTGAGCTAATGCTAGTGGCTCAGAGAGGCTGAGAGGCTCTCTAACGTATGTGTATATGTGCCAAGCCCCCAGGAATGTGCTGGGCTTTGATCCATCTGGTCCAACAACATTTACAAAGTCTAAAAGAGCTGCATGATTAAATCGTTTTATTCCCATTCAAGTTAGCTGTAGACAAACTGAAAGTTAGCTGCTCGACCGAAAGAAGTCTGTGAGGCACTTGCTCTAAGGGCCACACAATGAATAAGCACATGCAGTGGATCATACACAGAATTTGGGCAGCTGTCATCGAAATGAATGGAGGCCATCCTCCTACGCTGTATCCAGTTTTCCTTTCTACATCCATGCCTGCAGGGGAGCGTCAGTATATAGGGGGGACATCATCAAGGGAGAGAATTCAGTCGGGTGGAGCTTCTATAGCCGTCAGAACTGCCACAAGATAAAAATACTAAGTAGACAATTAGAAAAAAAACAATGTAAACCCATGTGAATACTGAGTCATTGGCTTTGAAAGTTTCAGGATGATTTAAAACAGTGGGTGGCTTTTTGAGCCATCTTCAACCCATGAAATGTTGATTTTTCATAAATTTATCAAGAAATATCAACACACCAGCAATTACGTGATTCATCACAGTGCAGTGATATAATTTTGATTGCATCTCAAAAAACTTGTTTAAGTGTGCAGTACCTCTTTAATGGAAAGTGAAAAGAAAGACAGAGACGGAACGGAAATGAACAGAAATGATTTAAGAGCCTACAGTCTGTTTAGAGGAGCAGTATGGAGCAATCGCATGAGGAAAAATGAGTACTGCAGTCCAAATAGCATGTTGGAGCCACAGACGGTATATTAAGTAGGCTGAAATCCCATTTAATATATGATGTATGGCTGAAGGGAGTTGTTTCCCCCCCACCAACTCCTCTGCAGACTCAGGGAAGCGGAAGGGAAAAGAGTTATTCCAGCCTGGAATAGAAATTTCAAAGGGGGACACCACAGCTGTGGCATTCGTGTCAGAGAACCGAGTATTTCAACTTAGCATGTTTCCTTTGTCTCTGATCAGATGACATGGTCAGTTTATGATTTAACACAGGAAATAGAGTACATTTCTCATCAGACACGTTTCATTTTTTAAAACATCCCCCAAGTCTGGCACCATGCATTTGTAAGTAAAAATAGAAGTGTGATTTTCTTTTGGAAAGCACGATTTTATTTTGCACTTCAGTCAAGGTCACCTCTGGCTCCTTCAACACTAACAGTCCTCGCGTCCTCTGGATGGCCTGAAATGTATTTTTTGGCCACTTTTGGACAGACCTCTGAAAATACTGAGGCAGCTATTTGCACAAAGTGCTTTGGATCAGCTCCTCTCGAATTAGAGCAGCCAGCCCCACCAACAACTGAAGGTCCTCAGGGTCACGTGGGTCAGGTGTGTGTGTGTGGGGAAATCTCACACAGTGGCTGCTCTTCGTTGTGTGTGCAAACAGAGAAAGTAGGCTACGCTGCCTAATTAAAATGTGTCTGGCGTGCTTTTTGGATTCCTGGATTGAAATAAGAGCGAGTGACTGTTGGCTTGCTCTGCCGCTCGCCAGGAATGTCACAGGAGGAGCCGCGCTCCACTTTCACTCCCTTCATGACTCATTCTCTGGACCTCATCTCCATATCGTAGTTGTTGTTGTTTTTCGACCCCCCTCCTCTTCCCTTGCAGAGAAAAGAACCCATGCAACCAATTACTGCGCTGATGGTGCCATGGTGGGAGTCCACTGGGGGAATATGAGGAGGTGAAATGAAGCAGGCCAGTGGGGCTACTGAGTGTGTGGGGTGTGGGGTGGGGGGTAGGGGGGGGTTCCTCTAGTGATGCGCATGAGTCATCGTCCCCACGGCGACTGGGCATCTGACATCACGGCGGCCTTATCAGAGGAGGAAAGCAATTCCCCACAAATGTCCTTCACTGCTGATGGACGAGGGAGGCGGGCGGGCTCGCAGCACAACAAATTATGCATCACGTCTCTGAGGTGACTGGCGGCATGTTTTCAAGACCTGAGGTGTGTTGTAATTCTGAAATGAGGAGGCAGGTGTGTGTGCGAGGCGGTGTGTCTGTGTGTATCAGCGTGACGGACAGTGAGAGTAATCGTAGTTGCAGGGAGAGGGACTGGTTCGGAGGCTGGTCGACGTCATGCCCTGACCAGGCTCCAGAGCGCCCAATCAGCCCCCTCCCTCCATCTCCGTCTGCCTCTGCTGTGGGGTTAGTCATGCTGTCAGGATGAGGAGACCCAGCAGGCACTGCAGGCACCTCCCTCACCTCACGTAGTCCAGCCTAATCAGCCCTCAGCGAGCACAGTATCAAAAGCCTGGATGGAAATGTTGTACGGCGTGACCTGTGAGTCACCCAGACAGACCAAGATCGTCGAGAGGCTTCCGGTGAGGTGCTCCTCAGGATCTTGTTTGCCAGTTGTATTAAAGTGGCTTATCCAGCAAGATGTGAAGGAGCGTTGACACACAGAGGAGGTGTTTGAACAGATTTCTTCACAGTGGCTCAGAAGTCAAAAAAGGTCATTTATGCTAAAATGGGTCTCAAAATGACTTGCTGAGCTCCCAAAGCCAACGGCAATTGCAAAATCAAGCAGTTCTAAGCAGGGCTGGATGAGGAAACCTGGTGCAAAATTGGCACTGATTCCTTTATGACCAGTACCTAACGGACCAAATCACAATGCAGGTTACAAAATCAGAATCAGAAATACTTTATTGATCCCCACGTACGTTACAGATGCTCCCATTCAAGAACAGAAAATATATAAGCACAGAGAAATCAAAAAATAGAAAATCAGTATTTGACCATCTGGCAAGCCATTTATAGAAACTATTTGGAAAAGGGCAGGCACTTTGAAAAATCACTTGGCAGGGGATTGGATGAACCATCTGTCTGTTACATCTAATGTAAGCTAACTTCAACCAAAGTTACCGAAGCCGGCCAGAAGAAGAGTGAAAATATCTTTTCCATCAATAAAAGACTTCAGTTCTTTGCTCTTCTTTCAGTTCTGATATAACTGACGCTAACACAGTATCTACGCTATGCTACATTAAACAGGAGCTGTCATTGTTTGTTCAAGGCGAGTCATTTCTATGAATGCTTCTCATTGTCAACATACCCTAAAACCATGCCTGTAGCTGCCAGTAATCCCCCTGAGCATGCTGATTGGCTCACACCACCAATCCGCTCATTAATATTGCAGCAATACTCTC
Source organism: Lutjanus erythropterus (assembly GCF_056507025.1). Taxonomy (NCBI): domain Eukaryota; kingdom Metazoa; phylum Chordata; class Actinopteri; order Lutjaniformes; family Lutjanidae; genus Lutjanus; species Lutjanus erythropterus. The sequence continues at coordinate 39,558,194 of NC_139319.1, read as the reverse complement.
TCTAAATGGCTCTGGCAGCAGTTAATGTTTGTTACTGGTTATAAAATTATCGTTATAAAACCAGTACATATAACCTACCAAACCCAAATAACACAAACCAACAAAAGCAACAAGTGCTAGCTAATCAGGCTCAGAGTAGGGCAGGTCATGACTTTGCCACTCTGGGGAAAAAAATTCCTAAAGGGAGCAGGAAAGGAGGAAGTTGACCAAGGTTCCCAAAGGCACGGGACTTAGGAAGGGTCCGTTTCTATCTGACGCTGTAGAAACTGACTACAGGCCCAGCTCTGATAACACAAATGTGTTGTAGACAATAGACATGTCACTTCTGATACCTTTTTTTATATCATCCCCAGGAATCAATTACTTGTCTTGTGTTTTATCCTCTGTTTTTCTGTTTTCTCTTGCCTAGACAAGCATCTTACACTGAAAGCACTGCATGTATTTCTCAAATAAATGTTATTTCTGTAATCTGAGCATCCATTAATGTGTTGAGGGAGGCGCGAAGCGGCTTAATAACACAACAACTGGTCCCTGTATCCCATTTACACTCCCATAAATACATTTTCTGTTGAGCAGATGGTAAAGTCTGGAGAGACAAGTGGACTGTTTGCACATTCTGAAGGAAGACTCTATATTATGGCTGGAACATATAAATCAAACACATTATTTTTCTTGTCTCCCTCAGGAAACGCACTAACATCTCAATTTGCACCTTTAGTAAAGAAACTCTCTGCAACTGTTTTATTACTTTCATGCCTGTGAAGTAGTGACAAATCTTGATTGATGGAAAAAAAAAGGCCTTTAGCCTCATCTTCTGTTTTGCTTTGTGTCAAACACAAAATGGCAATCATACTGTTTTCTTCAGTGATTCACCAGGTAATTCAAGAACTATCAGGCATCGTAAACATACATGTTTAGCTAGAAGTGACAGCTGCGTCCTTGTTATCAGCAGAAAACCCATCTGAACCTCATTTAACCAGAGATTGCAGCTGATGGAGATAATTAGATGAGTCACCAGTTTAATATCCCAGCAGAAATGATCACTTTCTGTCATAGAGCCTTTCTTTATCAACACCAAGGTTTGTAAATGCATCCATCTTATTCTCTTCTGACACATTCATAGAGAATGGCCTTCCACGGATATGGAGCTCGGAAGAATGAAGATGCCTTGCATGCTTTCAGCTGTGTGATCTCACATTATTAACATGCTTTCACCTACTTCAACCATTGTGAAGATGCTTTAATTACATCAAAGTCCCTGGGGATGTTTTTTGAAGAGCAGTCTCATAAAAGTAAATGGGGAGGAGACTGATGGTAGCGACAGTGATGATCAGTGTATCATTTCAAGTTTTGGCATTTGTGTTTGTATTTGATAGATTACAGTGGAGATGTGCAGGAAATATGGGTAGAGAGCAAGAGGGGTGAGATGCAAAGAAGGTTTCTGGACAATCCAATAATCTAATAGAAAGGGGGTGTTTCTTCCTCTGTTGCTCATTATTATTCTGAATAATAATTTGTGTGGGGGTCGATAAATGCAAAATGGATGTTTGTGGATTTTATGAATTAAGTATGGAAACAGGAATGTAAGAAATGGTGAGATACTGTAATGTTAGTAATTAAAGTGGCTATCAGAAATGGTGCATTAATGTGTGTATGTGTATACTTCAAGCCAGTGACCCCTGCAGTGCCACCACAGTCAAAAAAAGCCCCTGCACGTACTGTAATAAATCCCTGACTTAATGCACCAAGATTATGGGTCATTTATATACTTGCATGTCTTTACCATGAAGTGTTTTGATTTATAAATCATTTAATAGTTTCTATCCAAACACAGATACAGAGAGAGATCATTTTGTCAGTTGAACAGATGCAGATACAGATAACGATGTTTGTTGCTGTAGGTGGAATTGGATTCCCTGCTGGACAAAATAGGCAACCGTCTTGGAGCCTTGGACCCTCAAGAGCCCCCAAGTCTCCATGTTCACCACAGCTTTCATGTACTTGGGAATAGGCAGTGGCGGAGTCAGGCTGTCTGAGGGGCAGAGGGCAGAAAAAAATAACGAGGGCACCAGCTGTATGCAGTGGAGCACCAGTGCGCTGAAAGCTTCTGTACTTTATCATGTTTTGTTCACTGTAAGACCATCCCACATTGACTTGGACACTGGGCAGCTCTAAAGGGCAATTATTTGTTTTATTTTCATGTTTTATCTACCATAAGGCCATCCAAGAGGGTGCTGTTGCCCCCCCCCCCCCCCCCCCCAACACCCCCCTTGAGTCCAGCCCTGGTAACAGACATACAGTATTCACCACTAAATCATAACATTCACTGAAATTAAAGGGTCCTCCAGGTAACAGCTGCATTACTACACAATATTCTGTACTCGTCTTGGCGAGAGTCAACCAGTGAGTAAGTTTGGGGGAAGTTCATGTTTTGGGTTAAAATAAGTACTTTTTAAAGAGATTAATGTAAAACTCTGAAAAACACCAAAGTCTCTCTTTAGAGCCAATGTTTGGTTTGACTGTTTTGGGCTATTGCAGAAAAATAGAGGTGCACAATAATTCTTCTTTTCAGGTGGAATTATTGTTCTACACTAATGGAACATACTTATTAATATTATACCTTATTTCTGGAATATTCTGCCAATAAACCCCCACAAATCCTGCACACTAGGCCTTTAAGATTTGGTTAGGTTTTGGCACAAAAATGACTTGTTTGGAATAGCCACACTTTATTGCAGTGGAAACACGACCTCTTGTTCACAGTGGCCTCCAACAAACACACAGCATGAAAGTTCCTTGAATTAGCTTTAAATATGGTCGATAATGGCTCACCTATTAAGACAGTCTCTGCTGGAAGACATCCATCATGTTACATTCAGTTATTCACATGAAAAATGCCAAAGCAGTTATGTAACAAATTAAAAAGGAGAGTTCAAATGCTTTCTCACCTCCGCACAGCTGGCCAATCATAGCGTGGAGTGGGTGGGAAAGTCGGATTGTGGGTTTGGTGAAGTTACAGAAATGATCGGACACAGCCGACGTCGGCAGAGGTGTGGGAGGAGGGGGTTTCTGGAGCCATTCAGCAATCTGACAATCACTCCTGACAGAGTGCGCTGGCAGCCTGGGTGACACATCGAGCGGGGAGCACTTGTCAGTGTGGGGGAAGGGAGTCAAGGTGAAAAGTTGCTGCTTTGAAAGCATCCAGGTGTGTATTTCTCAGATGCTGTAGTTGCTGTTGTTTTTTTACACGTCAGATTTCGACCAGCTGCTCCTTCTTGTGAGATTTCCGTACATGAACTGCGTGGAGAGAAATGCAAATGAGCGACAAGCGGCGTGTCGAGGTCAGTCAGGTTACAGTCGGAGACAATCAAGAAGTTCAAATGTGACTAACAACCAACGCTCGCTACCTTCCTGCCTGCCTTGCTGCGTGACAGATGGGCAGCCATGACGAATCCCGTCCCTGTCTGTTCTTTGTCTGCCGTCAGCCTCCCCATTTTGCTGAGCATCGTCTTTTTAAATGTGATTGTTGCAAATATGGGAAGTAGCACTTTGCTGATGGAGTGGCATGTCATTTCCACTTTCCTGCTCTACAGACACACACACACACACACACACACACACAGATAACAACCACTGACACATGTAGGTGACACACACTCTTCCATCGCGCTGACTCGGTCACGATGTCGCTCACTACACAGACAGGCCGCCCTTGTTGAACACTCAAGGTTAGCTGCGAGTATTTTTGTCAAGCCATCGTTACAATGATGTTAGGAGTGACTGTTAGCAGATTTATTTATTTCTCTTCTCTTTGCTATGGTTTCCTGCTCTTCTCTTTTTCTCCACAGTCTATTTCTGTTTCTCTCTCAGTGTGTCATACAGTGTGACTTGTCACTGTTTGTAGCTTCTGGAAAGGTGACGACCGACTGCACAGCGTTTGGAAGAAGGCCGCAGGGATCCGTCCTCCTCGCCTCACTTATCCTTGGATGTGTCTCCTCTCCTCTCACTGCTCCATCACTCTTCATCCACGCTGAATGGATCTGTGACAGTGAAGCACAATACAAACCCCAATTCCAGAAAAGTTGGGATGCTAGCACACCAACATCAAGCAAAACAGAAAGCAATGATTTGCAAATCCGCTTCATCCTATATTTAATTGATTATAGTACAAGGACAAGATATCTAATGTTCAAATGAATGTTATTTTATTGTTTTTGGTAACAATACACTCATTCTCAATTGGACACCTGCAACATGTTCCAAAAATGTCACAATAGCGGGATGTGATACATCACTTTTTCATTTAACATCACTCAGCAAGCATCTGGGAGCTGATGACTCAAAACTGTTGAAGTTTTGAAAGTGAAATTCTTTCCCATTCTTGCTTGACTTTTGCGACTTCAGGTGCTCAAGGGTCCGGGGTCTCTGCTGCTGTATTTTGTGCTTCATGATGCGCCACACATTATAGTCTGGTACCCACACGCTTTTCAGTCCTTCCAGAATTTTTGGGGAATGTTGCTGCCTAAAACACCTGATTTCATAGCAGCTTTTCTGAAAAATAATGATGTTGCTGTGAAATTGCAGGAGCCTAGTGAACTGCAAAAAGAAGTTGCAACCTCTTCCAGGGAGAGTGAAATTGCACTGTTCTCATTTCTTATTTCAAAATATGCTTGTGCACCTGCAAGTGGAGCTGAGGGGGGGGGGGGGGTATTCCAAAGAAGCAAAGAAAACCTCAATGATATATACTGTATATATAACAATGACGAATCTTGTGTCCTTTTGACAAAATTAAAAAAAGACACAAAAAGCTCACAAAAACTCACTAAATGCATTTTATTTAGTCGTCTGGTCTTCCAAGGAAAAAATCTGAAAACATAAGTAAACATAACATGAATGAAACTTTAATACATTACCTTGTATATATATGGGATTTCAGCCCTTGTCACGTCAGAGAGAGTTTAATGAGAAATGGTGCTTGTTTAACAATGAAGGCAACAAATCCCATGATACCTTGCTACTTCATGACCTCATCATCAACTACACCTTTTGTTATTATTTTGACGTGAGACAGGCCACTAGTGTGGTGTGAATTACATACTGTGAGTTTAACATTCAGCTTCATTATTGAAGGCTACACATGCACTCATAGAACTGGTGTTACATCCAGGTAACTTCTATTTAGGTGATTTTTCTTATATATTGTCTTTTTATTTGTTTATTTCAATACAGGGTTGGGAGGTTTACTTTAAAAATGTGTTATGATACAGTTACTAATTACCTGTTGAAAAGTGTCATCAGTGATGTAATCCAGGTATCACAGTATTAAAGTAATGTAACTTTGGATAATCTCAATATAAAATATGGTCAACTTGTTTAGGCCAGTATAGGGCCGCTGTTTAGGGCTACAGCTAACTAATTTTTATCATCTGTGAATTGGTCAATTATTTTCTTAGTTAATCAATCAGAAAATTGTGAAAAATGTTGACCAAAGCTCAAGATGACGTCCCCAAATGTATTGTTTTGTCCAAATCTCAAATATATTCAGTTCTGACATTTTTTAATTAAAAAAATATTCATAATAATTAATCAATTATCAAAATATAATGCAGATGCATTTAATAGTCGATTAGCAATCAATTAATTGCTGCAGCTCCAAAAGTTTGTTGGGTGATTTATAAGTTTTGCCCGCCGTTCTTTCCTTTGTTGTGCAGAATTTATTGATTGATTGATTGATTTAAAGACAAAAAAATGTGAAATTTCTACTAGAGGCCATGATAATGAATTGGAAAATATGTGCACATGTGCACTGTGAATGGTAGCAGATTGTTCTTTATTTTAATGTGCATTAAATGTATCTGTTATCTGATTACATCTTTTTTATCTGTATGGATGATGGAATACATTTTATACTATACTTTATTTATTTACATTTATCTAAATTGATATATCTGTTTTACATGAGTGACCTGGCCAAAACATCTGACCTGTGTGTCTCCTTTGCGTGTTACTTTCAATGTAGGGATATCCTCTAACACATGGCTACAATAACAAAAATTTAACTTCCTATCTGTGTGTCTTTTTCTGTATGTGTGTGCGTACTTTCAGTGTATGGGAGCAGGAATGCTGAGGCGGAGGGCAGCGCTGTTGTTGTAAAGGGCACGGCAGGCAGAGGGGACTGAGCCAGTTACAGCAGCTGCCCTGGAGATGTCTCAGATGATAATCATCCACACTCATGATGTTGACTCAGACTTTCGGGGCTTGGCAGGTGATGTGTGCAACCACAAGCCTGTTTGGAGAGTGAACAGCGCTCTGTCAAACACATCATGTCACAGATTTTCTATTCCTTCATGAAAGAACACAGAGATATCTAGCGGCTAGTCATGGTGGCTCATTACTGCTAATGCTAATGACCAAATTCTTCCTGTTTATTCTCAGCAGAAGGGACTTTTTTGAATGAACTTGGGTCATTCAAATCCAAAATAGCTGATATACTGAAGATGCAAATCTTTTTCTGGGGCAGCAGCAGCCCTGCCCCCACACACACCTGGTTATGCTGAGGCTGATTCACCAGTTGTGCACCTGGTTTGTTTTTATGAAAGCAGATTTATGAATGTAGCTCTGTGTCTGTGGTGCAGGGAATGAGTGCACGGCGGTCTGATTACAGCAGCAAATGTGTCAGCGGCGCTGAGACAGGAACACATCATGGAAAGTGTCAGCAGCAGATCATCCGTAAGCATCTGACTCTGTGTGTGTGTGTGTGTGTGTGTGTGTGTGTGTGTGTGTGTGTGTGAGAGAGAGAAGGGGTGAGAGAGGTCGAAGGGCAAAATAAAGAGCCACATGACACAGATAAAGCAGAGAAAAAGTGACAGAAACGCATACAGCTTAGAAAATGTGATAACGTCTGATGAAGTACAAGAGAAAAAGGAGGGCTGATGAGTCACCAGAGTTGTTGGTATGTATGACAAGATGCAGCATTAGCCCAGTCATGTCTCCATCAGCCTGTCTCTCCCTCTCTTTCAGTCTTTCTCTATCTCTCTCTCAGGTGTTGCTCTGCGCTATCAGGACTACCTCATGGCGCAGCAGACTGCCATGAGGTCTGCATCGTGTGCACAGCAGAGCCAAATACTCACGAACATAGTGTCCATAATATATTTATATTCTGCTGGTTTTCAAACTTTTCAGGCTGAAGGCACATCTGTATTCCAACATGTAGTAACCAACCTAAGCAACAGAGAAGGCAACAGGTAGCCTACTGGTGCAGGTGTGTAAAAAAAAAACTGAGCGTCAATCAGTCAGTTAGTGAGCCATAAAATTTTATAGTTGGCTACATATAAAAGAAAACATTGCACATGGCCTCAGCTCTCAGTGGACAGGTAGGCAAGCATATTTGAGGATAATGGGGTGAGACTGTGGGTGGCCAATGAGATTTCAAGGTGGGCATGCCCACCCTCTAGAAACGCCCCAGACAAAATCCCAAGGCACACCTAGACTTAACTCAAGCCACAGCATTTGGGAACCACTGAAGTACTGTTGTTGTTTTGCATTTAGTTGTACTAAAATACACTGACTTCATCTTTTTTAAGTGGTGTTATTTTCTCAACCAAGGTCTGTCCTTTCAGTGGTTATTCATGCCAGAGAATGACTGAATAGATATGTCCATTAATTAATGTGAAACCCACAATTTCAGGTTCATGCCAAATAATTGTCACTGCACTATTGATTTAATTAAAAACAATTCAGGTAAATATGCTGTACATGGTAATAAAAGGACTGATATTTGATGAGGTTTTGGACTGCAACCAACTAAATCCCACTTATCTCACCCTCCCCTTCCAAATGCATAGGAGAAACTACAGTAGCTGCAAAACCCATGAAAATCACAAACAGTCCTCTTTAGAGTGTTTGGTTTGTTGATTCTGGGCTACTGTACAGACATGGCAGTTCACTACAGTGGCCTCTGCGGAAGAGGACCAGCACCTCCCTGAGCTATAAATGGATCATTCTAAGCTAAGAAAAAAAAACAATTCTTCTTTTCAGGGAACTATATACCAATGGAGACATATTTATTCAAGAGGTATACAGAACCTACACAGATTATGTTCAAGGAGGAAGAAAATGAAAATAATCAGCACTGGCGCACTGATCTTCAAGGAACAGCAAAATGAAGCACAAAATTGTTTCTTTTGTGTGATTAGTTATCCATGATGGTGTCTGGTCATCCAGATCATTTCATTTTTATCTATGGAGGTTTTGAGATATCCACCTCTGAAACATCTGAACACTGAAAAATTACATTTAAAAATGCTAAACACCAATGTGCTGGAGAAAATTAGTTAGTTAATTAAAATTAGTTTAGTAATTCAGCAAGGAAAGGGAACCAAATCAACCAATCTGAGCATCTCAAACATGATCAGGCAGCAAAACACTCTGCTTCTGAAACGCTGCTGGTGGGACATGCAGCCATGAGGAGGACTGAGCAAAACTGTGGCACAGACGTGCCGTGCCCAGTGGAGTCAACGCTGAGAAATCAACACAGTGATTTAGTCTGAGAGCTAGCTCACATGATTGCACAAGGATTCATGGGTCTTTTTGTCAAAGTTGTGTAAATCAAATGCTTTTGAATTGTTATTTTATCTTTGTGATATTGGATTCATGTTAATGTGTATTTGTATGAGTATGAAAAGTTTTCAAAAAATTATTAAACAATAATTTGAGGGACCCTTGCAGCAACTCTGAGGACCCACAAGGGGTCCCAGACCCCATGTTGAAGACCCATGCCTGGGGCATACTGGTGCACTTACTACTTCTATTTGCATCTCCATATATCATTAGATGGAGCTGCTGCTGTCTCATTCTGAGCTGAAGTACTTTGTCAGTCTCATCCGGCTTTGCACCATAGGATGAAGGATTTTCCAGGAATCCACCTGCTGCAACAACACTTTGAAAGTTTTCATCCTCTGTGGTCTCCCACAGCTCCTGTCAGCAAAGGTGTCCGCCTTTATCAGCTTTATCTCCGCTCCAACCCCTCAATTAACATATCTGCGCAGCAGATGACTGGTATGATGATAGAGATGACGCTCATACAAGGATAATGACTAACTGTTCTTCTTCTGCGCCCCTAATCCTCTAGGATTGGCTATAATACAACAGAATGATAATTGCTACGTCAACACCACCAGCAGCATGCGCCCCGCTCTTACAGTAGAGGAGCACAAACTGTGTGAGTGGAATTCAAATTCAGTGTGTCGTCTCTGTACGCTACAGCTAAAACTCACAGAGTGTGTGGGTGTGTGCACATGAGTGTGTTGTGTGTGCATGTACGATATTTGTGTGTCTGCATGTGTATATAATAGGTGGTGTGTAGCTGTTTTGAAAAACTGGAGCTCACACTAGTGTGTGCCTACACTTTCTGGTGTGTTAAAAAAAAAAAAAAAAATTAAAAAAAAAAAACAAGCATGTGTAAGTGTGAGAGTGAGCTTGTTTTTATGCGTGTGTCTGTGTGTGTATTACTCATGTTGTAGGGACCTGTTTACACACTCACATAGTGGGGACCAGCCTTCCATATGGGGACCTAATGGATTTGGGTTTAGGGTTTAGGGTACAAGTTAGGGTTAGACAGGTAGTCATTATGGGTAGGGATAGGAATAATCCCCAGAAATGAATGCAAGTCAATGTAATGTCCTCTGAAGTGATGGAAACACGACTTTGCGTGTGTGTACGAGACTGTGGGTTTGCATTTGTGTGAGACACACACAGACAATCCTTTGTTATTTCATGCTTCCTTCTCCCAGAGCCTCCTCTAACCAGCCATGCCTCCTTCAACAACAACAACAATAACATGAGTAAAGCTGCCACCCGTCCAATTAGACGTGAGACTGTGACAGTGTAAGATCTAGTACGCCTGACACCCGGCGTCATTCACACCTTATCATATCGCACTCAGCCACTAATGAGAAGTCCGCCTGGTTGACGGTGTGCACGACGAAGGAGCCACGTTTTTGCCTGCTCTATCTGCTTCTGATCTGCTGCTCTCTGTCCGCCTTGATCCATGTGGCACTTTGTGGCTCCCTGACTGTGGTCAACAGGAAATGAGGAGGGGTGAATCACACTGGGAACAATGCAGCGTCCTCACCACATTTCTTAATAAAGCCTTTGTGATTTGATGTGTTTTCTAAGAAGTCCCCAGTATTCATATTAAACTCTGTGAGTGGAGGAATGACCTTTCATTATCAGTCTTATTTTTGTCTTGCTTTTTTATATTACTGTGCCTGCTGGAGTATTTTTAAATTAAAAAAAGGTTCCTCTCAACAGTTACACTGGTTCACTCTTGGTGGCAGTTAGAAATATTAGGGATTCACCTGTATCCAAATATGCTATTCAGGAATGTATAATGCATAATAAATAGCGGACTCTATGACATCATCCATAGGTTTCTAAAGAGCCATGCTGAAGCTCAGTGTGGTGGTTCTGGCCAACGCCATCTTGGAAGTGCCTGACTTTGCTAACTCCTGGCTAGCCCAAAAATGGGCACGGATGTGGCCTGTGACTTGAGTTGAGGTGGCCAAATAGCCCAAAGCAGCTACGTAGCCATCTGTGGCAGTACTCATCTGTCACTCAAGGCAGTCACGGCTTTAATTATCTATAACTTTAGGCCTTAATATAATTTAAATGCATTTAAACAGTTTCTATACAATATAACACTGCCCCCCACGACCTGCTTTTGGAGCCAGCCTCAAGTGGCCATTCATGGAACTGCAGTTTTTGGCACTTCTGCATTGGCTTCACTTATTGTTGCTGTTTGGTCTGAAAAGTCAGTAAAGATGGAAACATTGAGGTAGATCTGTCCACACACTGGTCTGTTATTTCAGGGGAAGGATTATCACCAAATAGTGGTCACATTTTTTATAAAATGTATGGACATTCATGGCCCCATGTACATACAACAGAATTAGTCTGTACCCATGAACTGTGTCAAACTCACAACATAGAAAGATGTATTACAGTTGAAGGTTCTTCAGACTAAGATCAGCAAAACACAAAGGGTTCTTTCTTCCAGGTTATTTAACTGCTCTGTGTAAACACAACAACCTTTTTTTGATGAAATATACAATTATTTAAATTGATAAAGAAACATTTCAGATGATGCTTGTGGGAAACTTGGCTTTTTCCAAAACATGCCTCTTGTTGCATCTGATTACACACCATTATGTAACTAGTGATACCACAAAGGGTTATAGCAGGACAAAATTTTCCTATCATTCATTCATGCACTTAGTCAAACAAAGCCAAAGATAGAGACACTGAAGTGAATGCATTAGCAGGTGAAGCCTTGAATGCATCATACTGAATGGTGTGCTTTCAGTTGAATGAATTGGCAAATATATTTTGCCACTTTTCATACACGGACAAAGCTTAATTGAAACCAAAACTATATGTTGCTCTGTGCCATATTTTGATTTTTCAGACTGAAACAAAACACAGGGTTTAAATGTACAATATGTAAATTCTGCAGCTAGGTCTCTCTCACATGAAAAACAATTTTTTAAAAACTTTCAACAGAATATGTAGTTTGATGATGGTGTGAAGTGGTGAGGGATAATGGGAGTTGTTATCATCACTTTTAAACAACCACCATAGCTGATAAAAATCTATTTGGCATAATGTAATGTATTATTAAGTAAGTTTTATCATGTTACATTTAAGCACATGCTTCAACTTTCATTCTCACTCTCTGACATATCTGACATATCCCATATTTTTCCAAAAGTAGTAACTAGCAACTAACTAGCAACGACTAGCGGGAAACACCACTTACCTTGAATAAATTATGGATTTCTCTGCATTTGAACCATTGACTGTATATAGAAATGAACAACATGAGAGCTCCTCAAACATGAAGCCAAAGCATCTCGGTCGCCCCCTGGTGTCTGGCTGCAGTACAGGTCATAAACCCTGCATCCCCAGTGTTAATAGGTAGAACACAGGCCAAACTAAAACATCAAAGTACACATCAAACATCTTTTTCCAGAGATGGTTTCTGTCATTTTGGGTAGTTCTTATGTTCTGATGTATGCTCAAGGGTTTATTTTTCTTGTCAGATTGACTTGATGATTCAAAAACGCACATATTATAGCTAACTTAACTTTGGTTTAAACAGGGTTCATAAGAAATTAAGGAAGAAAAAGGACAGGAAAAAGTCAGACTAAACAAGCCAGTTAGGAATCAGTGACTATCTGTTCCTGCCCAAGCAGCCAATCAGATGATGCCCCACCACCACCACCACCACCAAAAAAAAATACACACAAGATCTGGGACACTGAGCAGGAGCAGACAGTTTTTGTAACACACAACATTTTGTGAGGAGAGCGTAAGAAGTGCAAAAGTGAAGTGAGGTTCTTCGCCTGGCGGATGATGCTCTGAGGCAGGTCATGATTTTGGAAGGTCACATCCTGTTACATCAAGCCGATTTGGGGTGGTGGGTCACCCTGCCATCCCCGTCCCCCCAGAGGCCTGCCTCCTTCATCTGCTGGCTGAAAAGAACTGGGGGACAAAGTCAGCCAGTGTGCATGTGTGTGTATGTGTGTGTGTGTGTACATGTGCGTGTGCATGTGAGTGTTTTGACAAAAGAGTATGAGTCACCACTTGATTATATATTAAAGCTTCTTCTTCTTCTTTGTGTGTGCTGCTCCTCTTTATTCCTCTGCTTTCTCTGCCCTGTGTTTGTGCCCGCAGACAAACACACGCACACACACTCTCTTTTAATGTGTGTTAGTGCCTACAGGCTTGTCACAGCCTCTCTTTCTTATTTTCTGCCTCACTCTCTCTTTTGGCTCTGTATGTGTGTGTTTATGCCCATAGGCCTCTGTCTCTGTGTGTGTGTGTCTGTGTGTGTGTGTTTCAGTGTGTCATGACTCAAGTGTGAGACAGCGACGCTGCACCACCCATTATGATATATTTCACGTCACCACACAGACCTTTTAACACAGTGACTTGGTTTGACATTAACCATCAATTTTAAAGTTTTTATTCTCCAAATGACGACGACATGACTGAAACATCTGCATAAACAAACAAAATATTTTTTAAGCAGTAGCTTTCTTTCTGTCCTGAACTCCTGCTGTTCATGTTATGAGGTGTGAAAATAATATTTCATAACCTAGATTAAAATAGTTTCCTCTCGTGTGTTATGCAGCCCACTATTGTTCGGCAAACACACACACTCAATTATAATCATTGTAATTATAATTGTCACGCTGCCTGACGTCGATATTCAGCTGAGGCATGTTTTGAGGCAACCGGTCGCAGACAAAATGCCTCTAAAATGAAATTAAGAGGCGGGGCTTTGACGCCTTTCTGGACTACTGTGACGCCGGCAGGCAGGTGTCCTACGATGATGTCACTGATAACCTTGCATCAGGCAAAGTGAAGCAGACAAAGACGGAGGTTGTGCTGTCTGATGCTGGATGGGGTTGAACGGCTGCGAGGCTGCAGCCGCGGGCAGTTTGAGCCGCAGTTCGAAGTGTTTTCTGTGTTTACTTTAAAGACTGTGGCAGCTGCATCAGCCATCCACCAGGGTTAGTATCTTCTTTTTTTTTAATCATATTTTACACATTTTTTTTCCAAATAAATGGCATAACACAGTCTTTTGTTTTCATATTTCACACCTTTTTTAGGACAATTGGTTTTCTAATTTGAATACACACAATTCAGAAGGCCAGAAGACTGGCAAAGATGGCCTTTTGAAGACGGCACACAGGGAATGGAGGGACCCATCAGAAGATGAAGGGGGCGGCGGGCTTCCTCCTGAATTTGACATCTTAAAAGTCTCCTTTTGTTATCAGTGTCATAATTTGTGAAGTAATTTTTTTTTACATAGTTACTTTTGATCATGTTGTTTCAATACCTTTAACTTTGGTAGATGTTTGATGTCACTGTTAGTTTATGTCCCCCTTTTGTGTCTGCTCATGGACTAGTCCAACCCCTCATGTGTCATTTGTCAGGTTAGATCTGTTTAGTTATGTTGGAGCTTTAGTTTCCTTATTGCTTAGTTGACCTCCTCTTAGTTTGGACTCTAATTTTTGTAGCTACAACTTTTTTTCACTCTTATACCTTTCCCCCAAAATAATTGTAGCACAAAAGTCCTTACTATACTTTTTGTTCTAAAATGTAATCAGAAGTAGAAGCATAGTTTGCGGTTGTGAGTCCTCTTCCGTGGCTGTGGCCATTTGCTTTGACTCTTCCCCTTCAGCTGTCCTGTAAGATTAAATGCATAAAAGCCCCTCCAAAAAAGTAGTTTGCTTCTTCAGGGAAAATCAAAATATGTATCAAAAATATAAGTCCCTCCTCTTCTAGTGGATCACCAAAGGACCTTAATCTTGAAAAATATGTTCACTAGACAATGATTTGTCACAAATTACATATGATGTTGAAACTGATGTCAGTTTAAAAGATAACTTTACGAGTCATTAAAGTCACCGTTTGTCATAAAACTGTTCAAGACTTTGGAGAAACATAATTAAAAAGACTACACACCCAATGGTCACATAGGTAACGTCATGACTTTGACCCTTTACAAGCTAACATTAGCCACTAATGCTACAAAGCCCAGGTCTTGCTTGTTCTTTTGCTTCCTGGCTGATTAAAGGACCAGGAGTCGCTGGATGAAACACTTCAGGTAAGATAACACTACAGCAATGCTGGTGTTGATGATGTATATTGCAACATCTGTTCAATGTCCTCTGCGTGACATTTCCTGCACTTTATGTAATGACATTGCTGCAACATTGCTAAAACATCACAACATCTCCAATAAGAGGTGGAAAAGTTGGGACAACATACCAGCTATTTTTAAAAGATGATAGAATATGATGCTGACAACACTTCTGCTACAAAGTCACATGTCACAACAGTTAACTTGCAACTATGTTCCTGCAATGACCTTGTGTTAGTAGGGGAATATATTGGTTTATCTGTAGCTAACAGTTACAACCTAATACCAGCATGTACCAAGTTACATATAAGCAAAGAACTGATCTGCAAAACATGAATTAACAAAACATTTACTCTGTTGCTCTGTATATGACATCCTGGCAAGTTGTGTCGCAAAATTTTCTCACTTCCAAGTTCCAACTTGAACAGGCATTCACATGAATTTTCCCAGTCAGGAACTAATTATTCCCACATACGAGTGCAGGGGTGACACCATCTCTTTAGTTAACTAGCCAGCTACCTAGCTACATGCATACAAAATATCAATCAAGGGATCAGAATCAGACATGTAATTTAAATGTAATTTGACGATGTGTTTTGAAATATAATTTTGTTGTGAGTCATCTTACAGAGATAACAGCATTTAAATGTACATAATTTGCACTAGCACACAATTACATTAACAAAATTAAACCAAACCTAAGCAAACAGACGTTGGCTCACATGAACACAGTGTAAGGCAATCAAGTGAAATGAAATGGTGATTCAGTCTGATAATTAGAGCAGGAACATTTTCTGTAACCCCTAAATACAATAGAGCATGTTTTGTTCCTTCACACATGTCACTGGTTTCAGGTATCTGAAGTGAGCTGAGATGTTATTAACCTTCGGTGATGTTTTGACACATCTTTTCCGTTTTTGTTTACAGCACATTCCTGTAAAATTAATTTGTCAATCATTTACTACAGTATGAAATTGCACAACCAGTGTGTTATTGTTTGTGTTTGTGTGTGTGAGTGTGTGTGTGTGTGTGTGAGACACATCTTGCGCAATGAATAAATGGCATGCTCTTAACATAACAGGTAATCTAGCAACAAGAAGAATGTTTTGGCTGCAGTCACTGTTAAAACTGCATGAAAAATTTCTTTCAGTTTAGGGTTCTGAACTTCAGCCATAACTTTGGGACAGTGCCACTCCCTTTAGCAGCTTTATTGAACATGTCCAGACATTTTTAAGGCGCCAGAGCCAGAGGACGGTGACAGGATGGTATTATTTTTCTTCTGAGTCGAGTTGTTGGAACTGAAGTGAGCTGAACTAAACTACTGGGCTGATTTGGACTAAGTGGCTTGCACAGTGTTGGAGAACCATGGCTCTGTTACATCACCGGGCCATATTTCAGGCTGCCCAAAAACAAAAAAACAGAACACAGAAATTGTCAACAACAGTTTCCTGGCCTAACTCCACAATTCAGTACTACATAGTTCTCAGTGTTTTTCACATGTTTTCAGGAAATATTTTCTAATATGTGTGATGTGTTTCAAAGAAAAACTCCCTGTACACAGAATTTAAATGTAGACACAGTGAAAGAGGAACTGCAGACAAACTGCAAACCTGCTTAACTTGCTTACACTCTGTGTAAAGAAACCAACTCAAAAAGGTTATTATCATGTTGTTCATTTAAAATTTAAGTTTCAGCATTTCAGATAAACTTCATATTTCTTCCACATGAGCAAAAGAATGTGGTATACTGGTTTCACAGTTTGTAAATTATCATACGTGTAGATGCCACCAAGGCTCCTCCTGACTGAGCGCTGCCTGTTGTGATGTGCGTCATCCAACAACCTTTTGAAGACTCACGCGGTTCATGTATTGACAGAGAGGCAGGAATCACACCCACATGTGCACACACACACACAGAAACACACACCCTCCCGCTCTCTTCCCTCGCTATCTCCTTCACACATATTTTTATGCTTATGCACACACATGCAGGCCCTGCCTCTCGCCCGCTCTCTTACGCACTGAGGACATGCATGCAGAGCAGCCTTAACCATATGTAGAGGTAAGAGTTGGTTTAGTGGGGTATGATTAAGTCATCAATGCTAAAGAGTGAATGCAACCCTGCCTCATGTCTTTTTCCCACTCACACCGCCAACTAAACGCTGCTTTACGTGATGAAACACCTCCGTACGCAAGCAAGGAGCTCAAAATAACACCCTGCCCTTCATCTCCCGCTATATGACCAAACTTTCCTTAAAGGCCCACACCCCCAAGGGCCCATGGGAGGTTGCAAAGCAGTGGCTGTGACGATTGTGGCCTCAACCAGCTTGCTCCCAGGAGGGGCTGAGATAATAAAACTCTCCCCAGCTGGAGACGAGTGTATCTGGGTCTGAGTCATCGAAAAGGCCTGAGGGAGAAGGTTGGTGCTTTGGGGTGTCAGGGCAGGTTATAAGCGTTGTCAAAGACTGTGCTGAACAGGAATCACATCGGAATCTGAGGGTGTGTATCTGACACATGATGACTAGGTGTTTTGGTCAAACGTTATCGTTGAGCAGAGTCACAGTTATGGCTTATTACAGACATCTCAACATGGAAGAGGTGTTTGTTTAACTCCAATGGAGGTCTGGCTTTCTGAGCCTGGAAAGGAGAAGGTGGTTTATCTAAAAGGTTTTGAAAATGTCAGACAGCCGCATCAAAAAGGTCTTTTTTAGATTACTTCTGGGAATTTGGCCTCTAATTGATGGTACAGTCAAGAGGAGGACATATGTGAGGAAAAAGAAAGGAGGATGACACGTAAAGGTCATCAGCTGGATTCAAACAGGGTTACACTGTGGTTACATGGTATAGCGTTCGACCACCCACCGTGTCCTTGCATAGCAAATTACCTTTTTGCATTCACACCAAGCAATTTTTGTATGAAATCCTCTCAAGTCCAAAGATTTGAAATAAGATGATGATTTTACAGTGCAGCGTTTCCCCTACTTTCACGTTGGGGAAGAAGCCCAGTTGGTCGCATTTCTATCCTCTCAT
This sequence comes from Lutjanus erythropterus, assembly GCF_056507025.1. NCBI lineage: Eukaryota > Metazoa > Chordata > Actinopteri > Lutjaniformes > Lutjanidae > Lutjanus > Lutjanus erythropterus. Next base: position 39,540,455 of record NC_139319.1, on the reverse strand, counting down.
CTTTGTTTCACCGAGGGCGGGGCAGAAATGGAGCACAGCAGAGGGAAAGAGAAACTGAAGATGACGCACTGTTGCAGCCGCTACGTGTGACACATGTGGCACAACATGGACATGCCACCCCCCCATCCCACCACAGTTGACGGCCAGGGTAAAGCAGTCTACCAAAGCAGAACAGTAAAAGCGTTTACTGAAAGTTAAAGTGAACTGGCGTTTTCTCCAAGCCAACCAAACTCCATGAGTGAAATCACTCATTTTACCTCACAGAACACAGAAGCTGCTGGTCTACTACTGCCTCTACTGCCTCATTGTGTGGCTTCTGTGTTTTAAAAAGATAGTTAGGATTCACTGAAAACACACAATAACAAAATAACAAAGTGACAGAAAGGGGCAGCAATAGACTGACAACTCCATTGCTATGTGAGGTAAAATGACTGATTTTACCTATGGAGTTTGGTTGGTTTGGATAGGGTGATATTTGATTTCTATAATGGCAGTTTCCCATCAGAAAAGACTGTGTGAGGGTAAATTTAAACTAATGTTGACTTTTTAGGTGGATTTTTTTTAAGTGGCTAAAATACCATTTATCGCTGACAGCATTACATCACTTAGCTTCCTTGCTGGCACTCCTCTCCGCCTCTCCAAATTGGGGGCGTGTCGGCTGACAGCTACTATAGGTAATATACTGACTATGGATATGTACCTCACAAAACACCAAATGAAAACATCCAAACTATCCCTTTAACCTGATAAAGCTACATGAAAATGAATGGTTAATACAAACATATACACACATATATATCAGCAAGAAATGTACGAGATGACTGAAGTAAAATTAAACTAAATTGACTAAATGATATTTTACAATAGTGTTGATAGTTCAAGCAAAGTTGATGAGTGATTGATTGACTAGAGAAAAAAAAAAACTACACCTCTGTTTATAGCAGCTGCAGGCGACAGAGCTACGGGGCTAACAATAGAAAGAAATATTCACGCTCCTGAGAACATCTCATGAGGCTTAAATGTTGACACCGGATCACGCAGTCTCTCTCAAAACAGCTTGTGCAGACTTAGGAGAGTATCATGTGACAAATCAAGTCTACCAAAAAACACAAACACAGGTGACTCACAAAGAAGGCACGGTTTGTGTACAAGCAAGGGCCGTGTTCATCGAGAGTTGCTTAGTGGACACTCCTCTGCCGTCTCCTCTGTATGTCGGCAAACTTGGTTCAGTACACGTGTGTCACATCGTAAATCACTCATTCACTCCACCTGTTAGAGACGTTTACTGATATGGATCTGAGAAACACATCGGGCAGCAGTAACATATTCAGGTATGAATCTGCATTTTAAATGTTCATCTAACGTTAAAGATCATGTAAAGCAACAATAAATGTATGTTCTGAGTTTGTCCCACCACAGGAACATGTTTTTTAACCATCCAGCCAAATTTGAATGATTAAAAAAATAAGTAAATTAGGTCTAAAAACCCCGAAAAATTTTCTTCTGTTATGAAACACTGAAACGATGTGTCCGTTCCACTGTCTCTGTGTCAAACACCACTATGAAACATGGGCACTCTGTCTCACAGCTTTACCACATTTCTAGGAAAGTTGTCATTACTCGCACATCTTTGAAGTCAGCTGTTGCTGTTTTTTCTTTTCTAAAATGCAATTGGCCACACGCTGTGATCCTCACCGAAGGAAACCAAACGCAGTACCCGCTCTTAACTGGGATTGATGTAAAAGCGGAAATATGTCATCCAGGCGTGCTGTGTAGTTTGTGTTGGATCTTGGATTGTTTTTATTGGGGTGAAAAATACTGCATTATTAATTTCTATACTGCCCCTGAAGCCAGAAGGAAATCTCAGTTATTTAACAGACTTGGAGAACTCCTTACAGTTGGCTTCAATCTAATTTTATGCAGTGATTTTAATACAGTTACATCAGAAAATGACAGTAGCTGTCCTTCTTGTTTTTGATTGCGTTTCTATGCTGAAGTTTTTATAGGTGTTTCTATAGACTTTGTGTAGCAGAGTGGTTCTACAAGCATCAGTGCATCATTAGATGGTTTCAGAGAGTTACAAGGTTCTGTAAATGCATTGTGGAAACAATACAGTATGTATTGATATTAGAAAATATACTTTGTAATTTGTACTTCTGAATACTTAAGCATTTTTAAAAGCAAGTACTCTAGTACTTTAACTCAACTAAAATTTTGACAGAGCAACTTTCACTTGTATTTGCGTAATATTTGACCAGGAGTATCTATAGTTTGACTCAAGTTCTGAGGTTGAGAACTTTGTCCCCAACTTTTTTTTTTCTTCTGTGTCAGGTTGTTGGAACTGAAGTGAGCTGAAGTGAACAGCTGATCTGGACTGTAGACTTCCATCCCAAAATATTGATACTTCCAACACTACATTTCATTTTTGAAGACTGATTCTGGTCAACAGGATTGATACCAAGTTTCAGTTTCTCATTTCTTTATCATGCTGTTTTTATTTCTTCTAAGTGCAGAGCTGTCTGTGCAAACAACGTTCAGTTGTGTAGTTCATGTGCTCTTTTGCTCTTGCAGTGCTGTCTTTGTCTGTGTGCACTCAAACACCACACACGTTGTGCATACACGGCGCACCACATGCACACCCTGACTAGTTTAATCTGACAAATAGTAATGAATGAATGAAAGGGGAGCTCCATTTAGATACCCAGAGAATACCCAGGTACTAAATTAATACTTTCAAATTGGATCTTCTGCATTTGTTAATGTTACATTTTCAAATTGTAAATGCTCATCAATATTACTTTAGCAGACCGGTTTAATATATGTTCATTATTCTGACATTCAGATAATACATTAACCCTACTGTTATCTAAATAATTTTTTAATGGAATTGAAAACAAAAACAATATAGCTAGAAGCTGAATTATGAAAATGGCTGAACATAATAACCTTTTAGGGTAATTGTAAATGGATGTTTTTCCTTTACACAGGGTTGAATGAATGCTGTAAAGCATGAAATATCAGTATGTTAACAGTGTTACTGTAAATAGCCAATGACAAAAACCTAAAGACAAGGATGAATTGCAATGAATAGGTGACTGCAGAAGTCATGGGGAAGTATAAGATAATTTGTAGGAGTCCTGTTAATGGCACAGAGCTGTCATGGCTGAGTCACAGATCTCAGCCTCGCCTCTGAGCAGCACTCCCTGTGTTGTTAATGAAGGTGTCATCACTCCTGCCTGCAGGGTATGAAAGTAAATGCCTCATGTGAAACTAAACTAAATAAATACTTCATTCTTTATTTAACTAGGGATGTTTGCCAAGCACACCCTCACTTCTTCCCTCATTATTCTCACCTAACAAAGTACCACAGTGTTTTGTCAAATGAGCAGGAAAATGTGGTGTAACTTCATCATACAAACGCATTTTGTGAAATCATCAAAGGAATATTTACACATTTTGGAAACTATGCGCATTCGTTTTGTTTTGTTTTTTTTGGTTTGTTAATTTGCTTTTTTGAGAACTAGATGAGAGGATAAGTACCAGTCTCACCTTTTCTGTACGCTAAATGTCAAGCAGGGGAAAACAGCTAACCAGGCTCTGTCTTTGGTAATAAAACTGCCTGTCGGCACTCTTCGAAAGAAAACAACAACAACAACAAACCTTAAGGATTAAAAATGATGCCAACGCGGAAGTGTCAAAAACTGCAGTTGCTTTAATGGCCACTAGAGGTTGGCTTGAAAAGCAAGTCAATCCCCACAGCCGCTGGTACAAAAAATCATTGCGATCTCTATAGTACATTTCCCCCGTTCACGACAACTGTATGGGGCTTTACTTTTTATACAACTCTGCCATTAAACTTATATTAACATTTTGGATAATTAAGGGCAAGGGCGCTGTCAGTGATCGGTGGGTGCAGTCATGGATGGATAGCCAAAGTATAGCAAAGTATAGTTTGTAAAAACTACAGTTTGCTGTTTTACAGAGGGTTATGTGCCAGACTGTTACTTTCATGGCAGTGCCAAGATTGCTGTCTGCTGACTGATGGTGAGAATTAGTTTTTCTTCCATTGTTTACTCAGCACGGGAATTATGGTCAGATGAGATAGTGACACTGGGCGAAACAAAGACATCATTGGTTGACGCGTCACAGCGTCATTGGAGCTCTGAAAAAAACTGAGCTCAACTTTGATTTGAAGCACCTCACCCCCGACACGTAGCAACAAGTGTCAGACGTCAGTATCTGGCTTCATGTCACCACTTTCCATTGTAGCCTGATCCTTTGTCACTGGTTGTCTGAACATACCATAACTCTTGGCAAGAAATATTACCAAATATTTCAAATAATCAGGACTTTTATTCTAAAACATTCAAAATTAAACTAAAATTGTCAACCAAATGTGAAGACATAACAGTTTTGATGTCATATCAGTGATGTAGTAGGCTATCTGCTGAAGTTAGAATGCTAACCAGCTAGTTCCCTCACATTAAACTACTACCATGTTTGCTAGCAGCTCCGTCACTCATATAAATAACATCATATTTGTACATAGTGTTTGCTACAGTTTATATTTTTATATATATTGTTTGTATGTTGGCGATATCTTTTTTTCGTCGACTCACAGTGCTTGTCTCAATCTTTAGTCGTAGTTTTAGTACTTAGTTTGTTCTAATGCACCGATGCACCACAGCAAATTATTTGTATGCAAAAACCGACTTGTCAATAAAACTGATTCAGGAAATGATTCAGGAAAAAAAATGTTAGCTGTTGATTGAAAGAAAGAAAGACTTAGAGACTGTGCAGTTCATTCTTAATATGGAGTGGGGACACACCAACTCTCTGCTGATATTATTGTAATTATTAGGATTATTATCATTATTATTATTAGCAGCCCTACTGCTACCATTACTGTAACTATGAATCTCCACGTGAAAGTTGGATTTTGTTACTGCATATTCTCTTTCCTTCTGTCTCCCTTTTTCTCCCTCCCTCCCTCTTTTTCCCTGTTAATAGGAAGTTTTTCCTACACACAGTGGCCTCAGTGCTTGCTCTTGGTGGCAACAATTTAGACAGTCTTGACCTGCTCTATTTGGAAAGCGCCCTAAGATAACTTTGCCATAATTTGGAAGTGTATAACTAAAATTGAACTGAATTAAACATGCTACCCTGAGCTTGTGGTCATGATTGTTTAAGGAAAAACACAGCTCATGAAAGTTGAAAGCTGGGTTGGAAAGTTTCTTCTGTGACAGCAAACCAAACCCGAAAAAGTGGGAGAAAATAGATGTAAGAAAAGGAGTCAAAGGTGCTTTCCACTGGGTGTTTCATTTTCAAACTTGTGTTTCCTGAAACTAAACCTCCATATGTGAGCAGGGATCACACGCTCTACATTTCGAAATGCCAAGCTTATTTCAAGAGGAAATGACACTGAAATCACACCTGTTAGCTGCCACAGTGTCGCCACATCCCCTGTTAATGTTGGGCCCTCTGTTGTTTGATATACATTGATGTTACAACTGCAATCACAAACCCAGAGTAAACAGTTCATGTGACAGGATGAATTACATAAAAACCTGTTCCCTGTAAAACCAGAGCTCCAGCGGAGCGGCAGCCAGTCAGCCAACTCTAACTCCAATCAGCACTTCTCCTTAGATGGGATTCCACTTGCTACTGTATATCAGCCTCGTCATCCTCATCCTCACTGACACTGGTCCCCGTTATCATCATCCTCCCAGATCACACCTAGTTTTAACAGCCATGTCGGCTATGTGCGCACACGGCACACCGTCCTCCTGCCCGGCGGCTCTGCGTGACGCGAGTTGAGCTCTTGGCTCGGGGCTGTGGCCCACTGGGAAGAAGCAGAAGCCAGAGGAGTGGAGGAACAGATTGGACAAGATTACTCACTGTTGTCTGACTCTGAGGCACTCCTGTTTGTGCAGGATGTTGGTGGGTAAACAGGGAGAATTAGGGGCCTAGAGTGTTAAGGCCCAGAAACCCCTCAGCACGTCTGCTTCCTTCCCCCCAGGATCCAGACAATTTGACGGGAAAGTGTTGACCAAGCAACAGGAGATACAAGTCAGTAACAAAGAAACAAGATGACGCAACGGTAGAAAAACTGAAACTGAAAATGACACTTCACCTGTATAAGCTTGATGACAGTTTTTCTTTTATAACATAAAGCTCACTCTGTCATCCTGAGCACTGAATTTAACTTCACTGTAGGAACATTAATATTTCTAGAATTTGCTCTCACTCACTCGTATTCGTCTTTTATCAAATTATCTGTTAAAAGAGGTGGAGCGCAAAATGTCTGTGTGTTTAGCTTAACTGATGCTATTAATGTGAAAAACTACAGATCTTTGTCCATGATGGAAAGCAACCAAAGAACTTAAAGAGAAATGATGTAATGTTCAAAGCAACAATCTTGTTCTTCCTACATGTTGCTTCAATTTTCAACACTGATGTGAACATTGAAATACATTTCTTTAACTTTTCTTTTCTATCTGGGTAAACAGATATTTAGGCACAACAGTAAATACACTTGAAGGGAAAAATTTGTTGTTAACATTTTTTATGAACATGCACTCTGCAAAATGTTCGTACTGAATGTATCAGCAAAACATTCACTTATGATTTTGTACCCAGAATATCCACTCACATCAGCTAATGCAGAGATTCGACCAGGCATGGCTGCGTTGTGTTACGGCTGTGCCACGTCTGCCGGAGCTGATCCCTGCTATTCAACACAATGCTTGAGATTCCAGCAGCACCTCAGCACATCCTAGAAGTGGTTGTGCACTTCAAATACACACCGCATCAATCTGCACAAAGCGGGCAGGAAGTCAGACACAGAAAAAGCAAAGAGAAGCCAGACAATTTTCAAAATAAAAGACCCCTACAGAGTCACAATTATAAAGAAAGACAGAAAAGAAACTATTTAACTACACAACCTGCTTATCCATGGTAGAAGTAAAAAAAAGTAAGAAAAGAGGACCAAAACAGCAAAAGCTGAGCAAGTCAGCATAATCAGACTGGCAAAACACTCTGCTGAAACGCTCCTGGTGGGAGGAAACTGTGGCATAGATATGCTGTGTCCAGTGAAACAACAAAAAGACAATAAGAGAAAACACAAAATATTCAAGCATGATTTTCCCCTAACTTCCCAAAGGAATAGTTCAACATTTTGAGAAATATGCTAACTTTTCAGCAAGAAAGTTAATGAGTGTATTTACCCAAATGTCAAACTATTCATTTAATCAAAGTGGACGATTTTTTAATACATTTTCAAAGTCTCTGAGCTAGTGTACTTAGATGTGTGTACAACAGTATTAAGCACACATCATGTGATGTTTGTTCTAAGCTGCTCGAGTCATTCATAAACTCTCACACAGACACATGTGACTTCTCCTGTGACTTTCTGGTCCGGGCCGTTAGAATTTGCATATTAAAACTATTGTAACACACTACTTTGACTAAGCAAGTGTGCTATAGGAAGTGACACTTCTTCCAAAGAAACAGGATCTGCCTGAGGAAACTTCAGTCCTTCCTGATCGTACATCAACAATTACACATTTGTCTTTCACTGCCAGAGACATAGATGTGGGTTTGATTCCTCCAACACAGACTGACACACAGACTGGGCTCATGAGGCAACAAGCTAACGTATCTAATACATACACATGTAATATATGCTTCCTATGCACAAACACACACACACTGATGTATGTGAAGTCAGGACTGAGTTTTGTTGCCACAGTTTCAGTATAATGAACAAAGCATTCCCCTTTAAAAACACCATTCACACTGTCAGGCCCTGAGAGCTTGACATGATGACTCAAACACACCCTTTGGTGGTGAGATTCAGCTGCTGATCACATCCCTTCGAACACAGCACTGCATCTTCTGTATCTCTTGCCCTCAGACTCTGACTTTAATTCCTGAGAAGGGATATTTAACTTACCTTTGACTTGATCTCCTGTGACTCCTGTGGGATCAAGCCAGAGGTGCAAAAGTACACGTACTCTTTACTCAAGTAGAAGCACAGATACTTGTGTAAAACAGACTAGTAAAGGTACTGAGTCAAAATCTTTACTAAAGTGAAAAAGTTCAGGCCCTGAAATGTAAACAAAGTATAGAAGTAAAACGTAGCCCTCAGACGGACACTTTTACCGGATGTTTTAGTGCAAACCTAGCTGAACCTCAACTTTTCTCATACCCTCTTTGTTTTTCTCTTGCTACATCTTTTATGCCATTTTTTGTCTTCTTACGTCTTGTACGTCTTTTTTGTCTTTCTACACCTTGTTATGTCATTTTGTCATAGAATTGTGCAGGTGCCCCCCTCAGAGAAAAATACAAGTTTCTCTAATTTACCAAACAAAGACAAACTTTACTGCCCTGCAAGTCATCATCAGACACACTTCATTTAAACTCGACAGAACAACAAAATAAAACTCACCAAAACTCATATATACATACATACATATATATATATATATATATATATATATATATATATATATATATATATATATATGTATATATGAGTTTTGGTGAGTATATATATATATATATATATATATATATATATATATATATATAATTATTATTTATTTTTTGCATTAATTCAAAATGCCAGGATGATATATCTATAGTTATTAACAACAATGAGTGACAAGTGAACGCACCATAAGGAGATGAAGAGGGGATGAGATAGACACAACAAGCAGATCTGTCTGTGTGTCTCTCACTGTAACAGTAATTCCAAATACTCAAATTACTGTAATTGAGTAGATTTTTGGGATTCTTGTACTTTCATGAGTAGATTTTCAAGTCTGTACTTTTACTCGTACTTAAATATGCATTACGTGCTGTAATCTACTCAGTTACTTTTAAAATCATAGTTGAGTACAGAGTATGATTTGAATCAATACCCAAACCTTTCATCTGCAGTATAGTAGCCACTACGGTGATCTGATCACAAATGGGCCAATAAGAGCACAGACATAGAAACGAAAAATACAACAAAATTCTGCGGCAGTGCAAATTTGAACCAAGAATGTTAATGATTAATCATTGATCGATTAATGACCGTTAAGAATTTACCCAATTAAAAATGTATTCATGGATATTTAAATCAATAGCTATGGCAGTAATTTGCACCTCTTTTTACGTTGTTTTGTCTGACAGAGCATTTGTAGAATAAGGAAACTTAAATTTCGATTTCAAGTGAGAAAAAAATCCAAAAAAATACCCATGAAAATATTGAAAATTATGAAAAAATATGCTTTGAATTTAATAAATTATTAACGATTAATCAATTGTTAGTGTTTTCAATTATTGGTTAAGCAACAAAAACACAAAATTTGCAGCTCTAGTTTGGAGAGGTGACTGTGACATCAGCAGTTAAAAGTAACTAATACTCTGAGTACTTTTTGAGGTGAACAATTTGTACTTTTACTTAAGTAGATTTCTAACGCCAGTACTTTTACTTGTGATTGAGTAATATTTAAGCAATGTAAGCGTACTTGTACTTGAGTACAGATTTTAAGTACTCTTTCCATCACTGCTCTTTCATGCACCACAGTGTTTTCCAGTGTTCCAGCAACTGGAACTGGTTGAAATTAATCCTGAATTACGGTGGCCGACAAGGGCAAACGTGCAGCATATACAGAAAGACGCTGCAAATAAAAAAACAAATGCAAAAGGAAAACGCTGTATATCCAGTCATACAAAAGAAGTGCTCCAGGCCTCTAGGGGCAGTGCTGAGCTTCCACCCAAGACAGACAAACCCTAGACGCCTGGAGCACTTCACCCAATCCTTGAACAAGTTGTACAAAATGCATCAGACTATAAACGTATAAATGTTTCTATAGCAACATTTGCCACTAAGCCAGACATTTTAGTTACCACAGTATAGTTGATCTGACTGAAAGCAGAAGGATGATATATTTCTGTATACGTATGAACTCAGTGTCTCCAATAAGAATCTTCCGTCAATACGAAGTTAAAATAGCAGCAAATCCTTTCTCTAGATAATTGAATGTTTCATTTGGCTTCAGGTTCACTACCCAGCCTCAGTTCTCCCGACAAAAGCTGGACCGCGTCCTGTTGTAGAGGAAGTACATGGCTGGTTCTGTGTCACTTGCATGAGTGGGGACAGGAAAAGTACGCTGGCCAACAGGAAACTGTTCCCTTCTGAAAACCAAACATGCACAGCAGTGTTTGGATGACCTTTCTAATCAGAGCTGTTGGTGCTGAATCCACAGTTTTGTTTTACACGTGGTAAGACCTGAACTTGTCGGTCCTGTTTTTTCATGTTTTGGTTCTTTTTTTTATAAATCCAAAGTTTATGCAGGACAGCAGACATGCAAATGCTCTGACTTACAGTTTTAAGAGTTTGTATTGTTTTCATCATTATCAGAAGAAAGAACCATAACTTATTTTAACAAAGTCGCTCAACAAGTTTCCATACAGTATTATTTTCTTCAAGATAAAACAGTAGAGCTTCTCTGAGACTTTAACCCCAAATGTATGCTGGGAAATACATTAATGATGTTTATTTTGAACAATATTTTGATCAGGTTTCAGTATTAGCTCGCCTGAAAGTTTAGACACCAAGGTATGCTGGGAAATGTGCTAATCATGTTTATTCAGAACCATATTTTGATCAGGTGAGTGACTTGTTACACCATCCTCTCATGGTGGAGGAATTTTTTTCCTAAATGTGTCCACAAGACCCAGGTCTCCTCCTTCATTAGGGTTAGGCTTATTATTATTATTTTATTAATTTATTTTTTATAATGTTTAAGTTAGCATATGGACCTGAGAAATAAACAAAAATGTAAGTATGAAACCAAAATGCTGATATTTGTTTGAAATTATTTTTGTTTATTTATTATTGTTTTGTTTTTTGTTTTGTGAAAATGACCGGCATGCAAGTGTTAATTAAAAAATAAAAATACTGAAAATAACTAGACTAAAATGTTTTTTGTATATAAAAACTGAAGCACTTTTCTTTCTATGGTAACATAAGCTTTAATTAATAGGTAATAAGGTCCTTATAAGATACTTATTAACATTTATATATGTTAATAAGACTATATAGTATCTAATATACAATACACATTTATTAGTTTATATAGTATTAGCTTTTGTTGTTGCTTAATTAAGATTTCTGCATCCTTCATAATGGGTCTTTAATAAGTACATAATAAAGGATTAATTAGCCGTAATCAGCATTGTTCACACTTTAGATTTACCCCAAAATGCATCAGTAAACTGTTAATAAGTTCCGAGATAAATGCTAATCTTAATAAAACTACAACAAACACTTGATAAAGGTTTAAAAAATAATTATATTATTATTAGCACCTTAATAAAAATTAGCATCTTTTGGTATATTCACTGTCAACATATACAAAATATTCTTTGGGTAAAAGTTGAAAGATTAGTGAATTTGTTGGCGCTGGCTGGCAACTTGAAAATAAAACTCTGGCGGGGAAAGAGTTAATAAAACACACACACTAGTCATGGCCATTTTGTTCCTCTTCGAAAGATGACATAGATGTTGCATCTGTTTTCCCTTCAGGGGAATTCAACTTCAAAACCAAAACTACCACCTCATTTTATAAGGGAAGTACAGTAACCGCAGCATAGTTTAAGCACAGAAACTGAAACGTGTATGGGTTGTTTTTTTCGTTTTTTTTTGTTTTTTTTTTCTGCTGTGGTTCATTCCATTACCACAATAAATATCATGTACCACGTTAAAAATCATAACTAAAAATTTCAATGCAGTGACTCAGTTATAATTAATTTTGGTGAAGAATTTAACTCAAAGACATTTATTTTATAATAATTTAATTTAAATGTTGAAACTGATTTATGTAATTCATTAAGTTTTGAGTTTTAGTTTGCTCCCTCGTCAATTTCAAGTTGTTGTATTTTAGATAGAGAGGACGCTTTTTGATATCTGGAAACTGAAACTTAATAAGCAGCACAAGTAGAAGAGTACATCTAAATTTAGAGTATATTGATTTTTCAGTACATCCTGAACTACATTAAAGTTGATCCTCAGTAACTGTATACACATCAGTTCACCTATCATAATACACAGCCTGTAAAAACCCTGATGATGTCAAAATGATGTTATCAGGGGGTTTCAACATTCAGTTTCAACATTTTAACAAAGGTTATGTGTAATAAATTTGAGGGGGTGGTGGTAAAAAAAAAAAAAAAGACTATACACTGTCAGATTTGACAAACGTATAGTCCAAGCTTGAGCTTCACTCAATTTTATGGAAGTGCAATAGTAGACCTTTAAAAGTAGTTTCAATGACTCAACAGTCATCTGACTTTAGAGCATTTAGCCTAAAGCTTTACATGATCAAAACCAGGTCAAATCGTTTCAGAAAAAACTCCAACGTGAGAACTGGGTGTGTATGTTTAGGGAAATGACACAGAACATTCACTAGAAGCCTCTTATGTCGAGCATAACAAAGTAAAAACAGAACAGAAAACCACAGACAGGCCCAAAAACTCCTTTCACACATTGCAAGGGAAATTTGCACGTGCAAACTGTCCACAGGCAAAACTGTGAGAACATAATTAGATTTGCTGTTTGTCTCAGGGAAATGTTTTGAGCAGGCATACAAAATATCCTGGCGGGGGGCACATGATCAGCGTGACTCTGTGTTGCTCGCTCTTATAAACTGGGCTGTTTAAGTGTGATGGACAAGCGTAAGAGAGGGAGAGATGTCGATGTGATATAAACTTTCTTTGATCACAAAACCTGATGATACTTTACAGTTCTGTGGTTTACACTGCAGACTAGAGTCTCTGTTAACAGTGACAAACAGCTAGATACCCATTATATAACTTATTTTATACTGTACCTCATATAAGTAAATGATGATCCTGTAAGTCATTATAATGAGAAACTTTCTCAAAATAATGACTTAGATATAAGTCAATATTTTGTAAGTCATTTTTTTTTTAGATAACATTTAAAACTAGTATATATAGTACAGTATATAAAAAAATCATCCTTAACCTTCAAGTTAAATTTATTATTTCCAGGCTTAAAATTATTATATCAGTTGGCCTTGCTGTTCTGGCATTTGCTCCTCACACTTTGTGTAGTGTTAAATTGACTTGTTGGCCTTAATAACTCAGTGTATAATGGTGGTAATGCAGGTTAACCAGTGAGCAAATAGCAAGAAATCAAGCTTTTTCTAATGGAAAAACATTTCATCTAAACTTCACCAGCTTGCCAGGTTAAAGAATTATACGATCACTTGAGAATCTCTTCAGACTTGGTGTAAATGACCACTTGGATTCAAAGATCATCTTAGATTTGGGTGGTCAAAGGTCAAAGTTCAAGGTCACAGTGACCTCAGCACACTTTTGGTCATAACCGTGTCAGTATGAAATCTTGTTTCAGCTAGGGACAATATACATGGGGGGTCACGTTCATTTTGGCAGAACTTTATAAATCTCCTCTGGTTGCATCTGGCAGCTGTGGTGGCATTGCAGTAGGTGCTTCACCATCTGTGCATTCTTATAGTTGTGGCTGTGTTCACTTTAATTAAATCAAAATCAAAACACGACTGAAACATTGCAAGAAAACATTGGTAGGTAACATAACTAATAAGCAGTTTGTGTGTGTTCAGTGAGTTATGAACAGTGTGTGCGATTTGCTAGTTGGGAGTATTTTCAGACCACAAAGAAAATATTTGCTTAGAGACACCAAACTCCCTAAGCTGGCCCCCGATGTTGAGTCTTAGTTCACAAAAAAAGTTCTCATCTCAGGTTTAATTTTAGCTCATGGTTGTAACCGTGGTCTCTGATGTTTAAAACAGCCTGCACTACAAGAGCGTCACATTAAAGATTAACAACTTGAACCTCCTCATCTCATATATTTACTCGCTGTCACAGTGTCACCACGTTCTCACACAGCCCCTCCTTGTTGACGCTGAAATCACACTAAAAACACAGCAATCAGCTCAGTGGAGTCTCAACGTGACCTCAGACAGTCATCGCCGCTGAGGTCAGCAACATCATTACCACCCTGACGATGGCAGCTGCTAATAAGAGTGTGAATACAGGCGGGCGGCGGTGTGGCGGTGAGTCATCGGGTGATGCCCGACCCAGACAGCCAAACAAAATGGACGCTATCTAAAGGAAAGAAGGGTGTGTGTGTGTGTGTGTGTGTGTGTGTGTGTGTGTGTGTGTGTGTGTGTGTGTGTGTGTGCTTGCTTACATGGGTGCAATCACAGCCAAGAGAGATAGCCAATTAATTTCATCGTTTTGACGTCAGGTGGAATTGGCAAGCTGAAACGAGGAGGAGCGCACAGCAGGTGAAGCTGACTTTGGAGGATGAGAAGGGGGAAGTGAGAAGGGCCGCAAGTGAAGAGTGAAGGCTATTTGAGTTGACATTTATCAGGTTTGCAGCGGGAGCGATGGGTGAAACAAAGTGCAGGATGGGAGGATGAGTCAAGAGGCAAGGTAATTGCTATCAAATGGGATAAAATAAGCTTTTAAGGCATCAGCTGTCAGTGAGCAAGAGTGTTGGTGGGGTGGGGGTGGTCACTCCTCTGACTCATTCATTTTGTTCATAAAGGTCTTTCATCCATGCTACTGTAGCTTGTGTCTGCGGAGGCTCTGTCTTCCAATCACCTCCTTCACATATTAGTCAACCTCAGTGCCACACTTGTGTGTGTCTTTGACTGCACGTCTCAACCTCGTTTCCTACTGTAGATATTTATATGCAACTACTCTGCACAAGCGGCTTATATCCTGTGACAACATTCGGTGCCAAAACAGGAAGTAGTATGACGTTCATACTGTATGTTGCAGAGGTTGCAGCAAGTCACACATGTGCAATTCACAAGCAATTATCAAGATAATTTGGTGACAATCAAGCAAGGCAAGGAGGCGGTTGTCTCTTCTTGTTCCTTCATGTTTAAAAAAACAACACAAAAGAGTCTCTTGGATGCCACTGTGTCAGATAAAACACAATGAAGTGCCTTCTAAAGAAAAATGAAATATGACTGAGAAAACCACAACCATATAGTACCATCTAGCCTTCCCTACATACTAGAACAGGGGTCTGCAACCTGAGGCTCCAGAGCCACATGTGGCTCTTTAGCTCCTCTCCAGTGGCTCCCTGAGACCGAAATGATATGGATTGAATAACATTATATTTTCATGTTTCATTATTGTAGGTCTATGAAAAAGTTGAGACAGCTCAAAAAATCAAGCCAAAAACGCTACATACATAGTACATCAGTTTTGAGCCCAAGTCAAATTCTTCAGTTTTGAAAAAGTTTTAGCAACTACTGATCTTTTGTTGAGATAATTAACTTTTTTTTCTTTAGATTAACTTAAAACTTTGAGTTTTACAAACCCCAAAATATTATATTTTAAAAAATTATAGCATAAACCATTTAATTTTAAGGCAACAAAATAGTAAATGAATCAGATTCACAGTTAACTGTGACCAAATTTTGAAAAACAATATTTTTGAGTTTCTCTAACTTTAACTTTTGCTATAAGTTTATCTAAAGAAGAATAGTAAATTATCTCAACTAAACTAAAATATGCATCAAAGACTGTGTCTATGTCTCTCCCTCTAAACTGTGATGGTGGCTCGTCTTCTTGAGTCTCCATAAGCTATGGCTGCCAAAAACAAGTCTTCAGGGAAAAGAGAGCATTTAAAAGCTGTGGCTCCAGACAGATTTCTTTTCATCGTAAAGGTTGCAGACCCTTGTACTAGAACAATGACTTGGCCTTAAATAGTTCCCTGTGTGATTTTATTACAGTGCTGTAGTAGTCATTGTACAATAAAATGATTATGATCTAAACCAGGGTAATTTTCGGCACACTGGTAACCCGCCAGGTGGTTAAAAAAAATTGCTAAGTTTATAAAAATTAGGTCTCAAAATCATGAAAAAATTCACAGTTTTGTCTGCTCAAACTTAAAACAACATCTGTCAGTTTACTTGAAGTTTGAATGTGACGCGTGAATATGTGAGCATACTTAACAAAGTACATTTAAAAGTCCAGAATTACCATTATTAATCTAAATGAAAATTTGTGCATAACAAAATAAGGGATATCTGGACAAACAATCGATAAACCCAATAATGATCATTACATTTTATCAGGTTAAACAATTCCAACATATTGGATTGTGTTAATGATCATATTATTAACCCTATAATGGATTTGCATTAAGGCTGAAAAAAACAATTATTTTCATAGTTGATTAATCTGTTGATTATTTTCTCGACTAATCAATTATGTCTTTTTTTAAACATCAGAAAATGGTGAAAAATGTCAATCAGTGTTTCCCAAAGTCAAAGACGACGTCCTCAGGTGTCTTGTTTTACTCACATTTCAGTTTATTGTCATAGAGGAATAAAGGAATTTTGACTTTCTTTCCTAAAAACACTCAAAAAATACAGGAAAAATGATTATCAAAATAGTTTGCGATTAATTTAAGAATTGATTAATTGATTAATTGTTGCAGCTCTAATTTGCATGCTGCAGGCAGCAGCCGGCCTGTGAGCACGAAATCCAACATGGCTGGTTATATTGTTACTAATATTTTAACATCAGTATTTACTAAAGTGAACAATCCATAATTAATTAATATTCAATACCTTATTTTATAGTTAGAACATCATGTTATGTGTATTAAATATGATACATATACATTTATTTGTGAATCCCTCAGTCATTATTCTATTGAATTCTTTTGATGCAACCTGTATTTTTCCACCACAGTCACAGATAAACTCATAAACAAACTAATTTAATTTAATTATATTTAGATATTTGTATTTTTTTTTACATATGCAACCTGCTCTTGTTATAATCACTTGTATGTTGCAAACAGTTATAAGCAAGACTTTTTAATTTATTGTCACTGAAACAATTCCTTGTCTATCATAACTGTATGTTACACTGACCAATTGTTTTTGCTAAACAAAATGCAAAATAAAAATGTTGCTGTTTGAAAAGAAAAGAACTGAACCAATTGAAATATTCCAAAAAGCAATGAAGGATTTTTTTTTTTTTTTAATAAATGCCTGACGCATAAAATATGATGCATGCAAAATATCATATATGTGAATGATAGAGATTGTTTTTCCTTTTTTGATTTTGTCAAAAGGTCCAGTAAAAACACCCCAGTTTCAACAGTTTCTAATTTTCTGGCGGTTGTTTTACGTATCAGGCTTCACAGGGTTAACTGGTAATCAGTGATTGTACCAAAACACGTTTTTAAAGTAACCCTCCCAACCCTGCAAACAGAATTATGGGATACAGTTGACCAGTTCCCTGCTTCCTGCTCCCAGATCCTCTCTAGGAATTCCAGTCGGAGGGGAAATGCCTCACTAGCATCCAGCCCCGCCCGGCTCCTCTCTGCTGGGAGACGTCTGCCCGCCTCGTCCCCCTTTCATCAGTGGCAGCTTCATGATAACAGGCTTTACCTCTCTGATTGAATTCAGGTAGAAGGGCTCATTTCCAGGACATTGATCGCTTCCTTAATGAACAGACACCATGGAGCCTTTCATATCAAGACTCCTGGTTTTACCTTTATGGGGGTAAAACTCAGACAAACAAAGAACAGAGATAAACCTGGCTTAGAGTGCATCTGCCTCCGTTTCTATCAAGGCAGGAATCGTAGCGAAGCGCTCCATCAGTAGCAGCAGCGGTAGATTAAATGGCCATTAGTCTGCGTCAGTGGCTTGACATTCAGGAGACAGGAAATTACTTTTTGATCTTTTCTTTTACCTTTTTACCAGGCAAATTGATTTTTACTACATGGAAACAAACACAACAAAATGATTTTCTCTTTGCCTGAGTGGCTCAGCAAAACAAATTATCTCAAGCAACATTTTACCATCAATTCATAGATGGCAGCTGACCAGTCCATTGATGCTGAAGCTGACAATATATGAGTCAGACTTATTTAGACCTTCATGTGATGTCATTGTAATGTGTCAGAGGGAGATGATGAGGACAAATGAGGTAAACTAACATCACTGGTTACTTAAAAGGAAGCAGCGTTCCTCATAATAATTAAAGGGAAGAGTGTGTCTTTTTGTCGCTCTCACGTATTAGTCATTATTATCTTTGACATGTTCTGTCTGATTAATTTTGCGTTTTGTTTTCTCATCTTTGTCTTCCTCTTTCTACATAATTGAGTTCATACTTTCTCCAGAACGGGAATTGAAAACTCTGAGAGAACATGCCTGGACCTGTTTGGGCTGTGTGGGTGAAGAGGAAATTCATCCTGCAAATAAGGCTTCAAAAAAAGGCTGAGAAAGTTACATTTCTGCCTTTTTTCTCATATTTTTACCCAGTTTTTAAAGCTGGATGATGCTGCAAAACGGAGCCTCTAAGATAATGTTGGGTGTTATTTGGATTTTACCCCGATTTTGTCCCATAAATACGAGCATTTACATTTTCACAGACAAAGTAGCACATTAGCCAGTTAACAAAAGGCACACAGAGATTTTTATTTAGATAATTTTATTTTTGACATTATATTTTGAAATCGATTCTTGTTTGGAATCAGAGCCTGGCATTTTTCCAGTTGGATTCCAAGTAAGTTTCACAATTTTAATCACAAGACTGGGACGGGGCAGGAAAAAAGTCAACAGGAGTAGTGGGAATCATAATAACACTAGGAATCTTTTTTAATATGTAAAATAAAAAAAATATATGTATGTCATACGTGGATTATGCCTTAATGACAACGGGATGGGATGGAAAGGATTGAATTCCAGGATTCAATATAGCAGTATTTTTGTGGGAGTGGGATGGGGGGACTATTTGGAATTGGTTCTCAGTACCCAATCCTACTTAATGTTTACAGTCTGGTACCATGAACAGTGTTGAATCTCTACAGCTAGTTTCCCTGTTCATAAAAAACTGTGGGTTTAATTTTTAGATAAATCACAAGTTTAATATTAAATATAGCAACGGCTGGATGAGCCACCACAGTGAGCTTCTTCAGAAACTGTTGGATGACGTCTAGGACACTCTGTCTATGTTTAACGTACAGTCTGTGCCTCAAACCAGGAATCTGGGAGAGGAACTGAGAGATGCATCACCAGGAGCAGCTTCTTAATGGTGTCATTGTGCATATAGATCCACTTTTACTTCCACGTCTGACCCCTTCTGTCTGCTTCAATACTAAAGGGAGCAGTCTGCCTGCGGTCCTGATGGAGAAACGGAAATGACTGTGCGAGGGTATTCCCTCAAGATATTTCTGCCTGATTCTGTGGTGCTTTGTATATGTTTCTGTGTGACTGTGCGCCTGTGTGTCTGTGTGTCTGTGGGTCCTATCCATAGCCTGTGATGGACTTTTGTTGCTCATCATTTCTGTCTCAGTGACTCAGGAATGAGATTTATTTTTCACCAGGCTGACTCATCCAGGGCGTTTCGATCACCATCTCAAAAGCTGTCATAATCTATTGGTAGAAATAAAAGGTTGTTCGTTCTGACAGTCACATTTGATATGTTTCTGCTGTTTAGCCCGCTCTCTTGTTTCGTATCTGGTTGGTCTTTTTAACAGCCTCCCTTGCAAATTTGGCAATAATCTCATTAACAGTGTGATGTGTGAGTTTGGAGGCAACACTATTCCACGAGAAATCAGTTCAACCTTTGTGTCCATTTTACTTTATTATACCACAAATCACAAATTCCTCTCAAAAGGTTCAACAGTCTGAACAACAAACACCATCTATCCTCAGACCCTTCAACATCATTACATAACACACACTCACATATTGTAATCTGAAGTGATTTGACATCCATTCATCAGTGTAACAGTTAATCCAAGGAAGTAACCTTGCACAGGACACAGAAGATGGGTGTCCCATTGATTAGTGTGGACAGATCAATTGTGGTGGATCGATGGATTGACCAATAGTTTCTTTGGCGTTGACGGAGGACAGCCATGTCCTGTGTACTAAGTCTAACCGTCTTTTGAATATTTGTGTGGTCACCTTGAAAAAGGACAGAAATAAGCATACATGAAACAGCTAGTATGCACTCATATCACTCATTTTTGACATTTAGTTTTAAATTTGTGTTTTTAAAGTCCAATGTGTTTGATTTATGTGGCTCTATTGGCAGAATGTGGCAGAAATAGAATATAATATTCATAAGTATGTTTTCATTGGTGTATAATTGCCAGAAAATATGAATCATTGTGTTTTCATTACCTTAGAATGAGCTGTTTATACGACCATATTACTCATTAATTATTTAGTAACTAAATTATTCATGAATTCATTTGAAACTGAGTAAAAATTTCATCATAGTCGCAACACACCCATGTAAACCCAACAAGTCTCTAAATTAAAAACAAGGTGATGAAACTGAATAGAGGGAGAGAGAGAAACTCTTTATAAGTTCCACCACACAGAAATTGCATGAACATCAAAAACTAGCTTTCACTCTGAAGAAAGCTTTTTAAGGAATTTTTAGGTTTATAGAATTTGCTTCTGTATTGGGAAATGAGTGTGTACAAAGTACTGATATGGTAAATTAAAAATTAATTCATAACTTTTTGTATAGATGTTAGGGATGCAACCAAATTTAATTACATTATTTAGGAAAGCATAACTAATACAATGGAAATAGATTTTTCTTTTATCCAAAGTTACTCATTATTATTACAAAAACATCTGCGCCATGATTACCCAAACAGAGTTAATATATATGTATATATATATATATATATATATATATATATATATATATATATATATACACACATATATATATATATATATATATATAGATAGATATATATATATATTTAATGCACCAAGATTACTTAACAGAGGATATACTTGATTTATAAAAGTTTTTTTCTTCAGTTTCTGATTTTTCAATGTCCCCCAGTTAAAGAGGAAGTGGTGGTGGGCTTCAGACAGTTCATTAAACTTAGTTAAAAATAAAAAGAGACAGAATGATACATGGAAAGTACAGTATGAATATGTGAAAATATATTAATTATATGCCAATATTAATCCATTTTGATGCTTTGTTGCCACAATTGCCATGAATATTACGTTAGAAACTAAAACATTGCCTGATTTTTTTGTGGGGGGGTAGCTTTAATGACAGGATGACAGGAAAGGGGGAGAACGGGGGGTTGATGTGCATTGAAAGGGACATAGGCTGTAGTCATACCCACAGCTGCTGCAGAGGATTCTCAGTACGTGGGGCGAACGCTCTACCGACTGAGCAAGCAGGCCAACAACATTTGCCTGATTTAACGTGACTTCTGGTAAACCACACTCACTTCTGGTCTTCTGTCTTAATACATATACAGAGACACATCATTTTGTTGGTGGAACAGATACAGATACAAATGACAGCTTTGTAGTATTTCAACAATAATGTATAGTTGTCACAAAATCCCAGGGCACACCTGGGCTTGATTTACCTTTACCTTACTATCAGACAGCCTTTTCTCACGGGAAACTGCTGTTTTATAGACTAGATATCACTCTCTCCAAATGAACCAAACTCCAAAGGTGAAATCAATACTTTTACCTCACAGGACACAGAAGTTAATGGACTCCCACTGCTTCATTCAGGTAGTTTGTTTGAATTATTGTGTGGCTTTGGTGAATCTGAGCTAACCCGTTAAATCACCAAAGTCACACAATAACACAACAAACTAACTAGTCAACACAGTGGTAGACCAGCAGCTCTCTTGTTCTGTGAGGTAAAATTACTGATTTTGCCTATGGAGTTTGGTTGGTTTTGAGATAGTGATGTTTGGATTGTAGAACAGTGGTTTCCAATCAGAAAATGCTGTCTGACGGCAAAGTAAAGTAGTGGAAATATTCCAAATATACTGTACACTTGAACTGATACTAATGTTTTTTAGGTGGACATATTTGAAGTGGCATAAATATCTTATGTTGCTGATCCTGTCCACAGCGGTACATTGGTTTGTTTCCTTGATGGTAGGTAATGTACTGACTGTGGATAAGTACCCCATACAACTCTACATCAAATAATCTGAACTATTCCTTTAAATGCTTGATGTTATTGGTCAGCTGGTAGTGAGGCAGCTGATGAATGAATCAGATACTGTCAATTATGAATGAAGCAGTTGATGCCAATAATCTAATTTAAGCCTGACTGCAGTGATGTGCTACTGTACTCCATGACATTATTTTATAGTGTACTAACTTAAAATATAGTCCACTGATGTTACTTGTAGATTTTAAAAAGTAGTGTACATATTGTGTATATAGTCTCTAAAAATAGGTCAGAAACTATTTAAGCTATATGATGAATTGCAGTGCAAGTTTTTTATTACTTGAAACTCACACTGGTGATAGATCTTCTTATACACACAGTACAGTGTACATACACACACACACACACACACACACACACACACACACACACACTGCCCCCGCTCCTTCAGCTCCAGCATCTCTGACCCACATGTCTGCCCTCTTGTGCCACTGCAGGATTCTGGAGGATTAATGTCTTTTTGTCACTGATGACGGCACAGCAGCTTAATGTCAATCTGCCTCTGTACTCACAAACACATCCCCACACACACACCACCTCACAAACAAACACACACCTCCATAGTCCACTGTCTCACAAATCAATGATTCATTATTGAGGGCTGCTTACATGAGTACAGATGGCAGACAGTCAGTCCTTTTGAGGTTTGTTTATATCATTAAGCTTCAAAAAGACAAAATGTACTTGATGGTGTTGCAAAATAACAAAAAATTAATATATTAACTGAAATTATAGGTATGTTGGTCAATCCAAGTGACTCAACATTTTCTTTCACCACAAACCAGGATCTCTCGGTTTCAAAACTCACTTTCAAGAACATCCTGGAACAAAAAAAAACTTTCCTCCCACTGATATTTCAAGACACTCCTGACACTCGCAGGTACAAACCTCTCACCACAGTTTCATAATATCATATGCCGACACTTACAGGATCTGTTGGGACACACACTACTGGCTTAGTATCGAGGTTGCGAGAGATCAGCCCTGATGTGGTGTAGTTTGGACATTGTCCACTGCCCACATGGCCCGCTCAATCAGCTGTGACTCAGCCAGTCATGTGCATTACTGAAGCATGCATCATTTCAGACTAATGGCTCTGATCTTGGAGTAATAAGCAGCAAAGGTTGGTCACACTTTATTTTACAGTACACTAATAAAGCAGTACTTTATATCAAATTAGACAAAAACTTGAAATAAGTAAACAAACCCCAAACCCCCCAAAATTATTCTGTGATAAGAAACCACATATAATGCCATATTAGACCCAAAATATACTCTACACAGACATCATTATATCAAATTAAAGTTGAATTACAAAGTACACAAGACCCATTATACCTGCCCAAAGTGCCTGTATATTTTTTCTTACTTAGACCAACAAATGACCCTGCAAGAAGGTGAAACTATGTTAAATAAAAGTCAAATAAATTTATTCTTATTCTTAGTAGTGAGTGGTGTATATTTGTGACAAACACTTCATCAACATCAGTTGTGCCTGTAGAGCAAAGTGATTCAGAAGAGCGTCTTAGTAATGTTGTGAGAAAAATTGTGGCTGCATTTTTGTTATTAATTTAAATAAATTGAGCTCTACCTTCTAATAATAACCCTTGTAAACAGCAAAGCGTAACATACGAAGTGAAGCTACTTTTAAAGGTCACGTAGTAAAGCTCAAACTGCAATCAAAATAGAGACATTAGTTTGCTTCAATCCGCTCCGCAACAACAACATACATGGTTAAATGTGGGCAAAGATCATGGTTTGTCTCGGGTGAAAACAGCATCATTAGCTACTGACTCCTGGATGCTTGTTTCTGTCATGCTGGGCCATATACATCTGGGTGTAAATAGCCACATTTGCGAGTCTATCCTGAGTGCAAATAGCATCATTAGCTATGGACACCTGGGTGCTTGTTTCTTTCATGAAAAGTGGGTGTCATGAAAATAGTCAAATGACACACCAATAGCCTGTTTTATGTCAGTATGCTATACGCATAAAGATGAAAGCCTGAGTTAACAAAGAAAGCTGGCAACCACCATCGTGACGCCTGTTATCTCTGAGTTGGATTTCGGGTTTTGTCAAGTCAGATCATGTGAAAAAAGCCTCACTATTTTAAGCTTTCTTCATAGTACAGCCGACTAATATAACCTATCCTCACCCCTTACTTTTGGTTTGTCAGTGAAATAAATAAAGAAAAAAGCTGTGTTTCTCACCCTGATATCTGACCTGTCCTGAACTGAAAATTTTGTGTTGTTTATTGCCTTTCCTCTTCTGTCTCCTCCCTGACAATCCCCTGATCCCCACCCACAGACCAACCTTATCAAGAAGCAGCGGTTCCTCGTAATCAAGGCAGTGCGTTATCCAGACCAAATTAGCCCGTCATTCATTCTATCTGATAGCTCTGAGGAAGGAGCGAGGGGGAGAAGGGGGAGGAATTCCTCAAGAAGTGAGGGATGTGTAACCTTCATTTCCTCTGAAACGACCACTCTTCCCCGAGTCAGTTGGTTGATGTGGCAGCCTCGGGAGTAACAGCCAATATGAGGAGAGGAAAAAAAACAAGAAATTGAGAGTCAATGCTCCCACATCCTTCCCTCTCTCTGTCACTGATTGGGGGAGTTAGATGGAGACAGACAACCTATGAGTCACCAAGCTCAGCCCCTACCTCAGCTCCTCTGAGAGACTCTTTAAGAAGGGTTTAGAAAGAGGAAATGTCAAAAAACCCAGCCAATTGTCTGTGTGCATGATAAACCCACCGCTATACAGTGTATTGCATCATGTCAGCTTTAACACAACCACCATGATTACAATATTACATCGACTGGAACAACGGACAACAAGATTTTACTTGTTGTCATGGTGTCACTTTGGTCATGTACATGCATGTGTGTTTGTGTGAAATGTCAAAAACTCAGCTGATTGTCTGTGTGTCTGATAAACTCACCACAACTGAGCGTCCCGCCCCTTTTGTAACCTCGGTCAAATGTCCTTTCCTGTTTCACAGGCTTTCTCTGCTATGTGCTAAACTTGTCTATGTTGAAAAACCAATTTGAAGATAGTTAAGAAATCATACTGGGGCAAGTTAGCTAATGTTAAAAAAAAAAAAAAAAAGCTAACTAGCTAGTTAACTACATACATCGTTAGCTTGCTAGTGTTTGGCTCTGTAGCAAAAATCTTGATTTGTTTTTTTTTTCAAAATTGCAGAAAGTGGTGAAAAATGTCAATCAGTGTTTCCTGAAACCCAAGATGACATCCTCATATGTCTCATTTTGTCCACAACCCAAAGTGTACTGTCATAGAGGAATAAAGAGACCAGAAAATATTCACATTTTAGAAGCTGGAACCAATTCAGTATTCAGTATTTCTAAATTCTTGGCTGCTGCTGCAGGTATAACAACTGGGATATCCTTTGAATAAAAATCTCAACCCATGCCTCCGATCAATGCACAGCTTGTCACATTTGCGTCATGTTGCACAATACTGATTTATTTAATGCTATCACATGAACCAGTGTTAGCTAGCTAGCTAGCTAGCTGATTATCACATGTAGCAAGGTTGGGGTCATTTTCTTCAAAATGTCTGTGTAAGTCCCTGTCCTTCTTTATTCAGTTTTACACAGTCCAAATTCAAAATTATTTAGCATGCGATCACCGGAAATTCCATGTTGTATTTCACAGTGATTGAGCTCAGTTGACTAAGCAAGTGCAGTACAGCAAATGTCATGTCAGAACCATGAGCTCCTGAGGGTTTACAGTAAACAAGACTGATGTGTTTGTATATCAGACATTAATTTGGCTCGAGGCCTTAAAAGTCCAACACAGAAATCTGAACACAATGAGTTAATAACCAAGGGGCAGCAAAACAACACTTTGAATATAAACCAGCAAATAGTGTCTGCAGACATGTAGTTTAAGTTTGTGTAAAGGGAATTCATAGTTCTTCTAAACACATCACATGTGTGATGAAAACATGTCAAAAGACTGAGAACTAGGTAGTGCTGAATTGTGGAGGTGGACTGTTAAACTGTTTTTCATTGTTCTAAGACTTTAAGGGTGGAGCCAAAGTACCCTAACTTTTAATTTTTTTATTTTATTTTACCTTTATTTAACTAGGCAAGTCATTAAGAACAAATTCTTATTTATGACGGCCTGGCAAAAGCAAGAGTCTCTTGAGGAAAAGGGGCCAGGGACTAAAAGGGTGTCAAAAGTAAGAGCAACTAAATAAGCTCCACCAGCCGACATACGAATACACCCCCCAGCCCCACCAACACACACATACACACACAGTTACAAACATACCTCATCGACTCTCTCAGTCCAAATCAGCCCAGCGGTTCACTTCAGTTCCAACAACCTGACACAGAAGGAAAAAAAAAAACATCCTGTCAGCGTCCTCTGGCTCTGGTGGCTCAAACATGTCTAGCTGCTGGACAGAGCGTCCATGTTTCAGGTCATAGTGGTGTTTGACACTGAGACAGCGGAGCGGGCACACCCCCAGTGTTTCAGAGCAGGGAAAACTGCTATTTTTTTCATAATTTTGAGACCTAATTTTGTATACTTGATTATTTTAATCATTCAAATTTGGTTGGGTGATTAATATCACATTTCTGTGGCTTCAAACGAACTTTAATTGTTGCCTTAACTCCTTTGGGGAAATACAAGTGCAAAGCAGCTGTTGTTTTACCATACAATAGGGCTTTACTTCACAATCCAAACACAATAGAGTTGGCAATAGGGCTGTGGCTCATCATGGAAACAAATATGTGGCCTTCATAGGAAGCCGTGGCAGAAATCCTCCCCCACACAGATGCACTGAGATAAGGGATTTTTATTAAAGACCGGAAGTTAAGAGTCACTCCTGCACCCAATCCCCCCCTGTCTGTCTGCCTGTCTGTCTGTCTGTCTCCCACTCACCATCTCTTTTCCTTCCCCCCTCTTCTCTCATCCCGTTTTTGTCCAGCCTGCCCCCACCTCTCCCCATCATCCTCATCCTCCCCTCTCATCACCTGTGTGGGAGGCACAAAGCCAAATCCACTCAGCTGGAATTAAACTCACTGGGACCTTACAGATTGCACTGCTCTGCTTTAATCACAAACACAACACACGCACACACACCTGCACATAAACACATGCGATCACACACTGACACAGACGCTCTCCCACTCAGCGGATGGAAAGACCGAGGCAGGGATGGAAAGATGTAATAGATAGGAGCCCTGGGAGTGGGTCGTGTCTGGGGAGTGCCCACGTCACAGGAAGTAGGTATAGATATTACTGATACACACACATTATAGAGTATAATACACAGGCACACGCATATGAACTGTTATCACTGGGAGCAGGTGCAGGTGAGTCAGGGACTTAGAGGAAAAACATTTGCAGCGGAGGTTGTAATGATTGTGGATATGAAGAGATGATAAACACAACATCACTGCCCTGTTGGCAGCTGTTAAAAGGAAAATTACACTGTTACGTTTTTAGGTTTAGCAACTAATATCAATTTGTGATCAAATAATTTTTGTCGACAACCTACCTACCAACCAACTCGAAGATGAATCATGAACAAAAAACATTTGATTCTGAGTGAAATTTGCAGTAATGCACCATTAAGTCACCATATAACAAAAAGAAGAAAAAGGAAGTAAAATTTTTATTGTTATATTTAGGGGTTTAACGATTCACTCATGCATTCGATGCATCAGACTTTAATGTGTAAGATATGAGTGCATCGGTTCAGACAGCCTGTATTGGTAAAAAGCTGAACATGAATCAGAAACAAATCGATACAGCACTAGCGTATCAATAAATCTCATTAGGACGCACATATGTTTCATTTTTGGCATCAGGGAAGAAGTTTTCTGTTTTCCCTCTCGTCCTGCCTCTGCCTGCGACGCTCTCACCGGACGCCTGCAGCCACGATCACGCAAAACACACTCCATCCTCCCTCTCCTGTGTCACCTCTTCCTTTACTCAAAACAGAGAGCGCTGAAAACAGCAACAGAGGTGACATTGTAACACGTTGCATCACCAAACTTTCAAAATGCGCAAGTGTAGAATAAGTTTGGGTTTTATAAGAAAGATGAGAAACACTGATGCAAATCACTTATGCAAAACGTGTCTGACAGCAGAGAACAGAGACACGAGTCTGACCCACAGAGACGTCATGTCACTGTGAGAGCAGGTAACATGGAGCATCACTGTTCCCCCACACTAACCAAAACCACAGCACGCTTCATATGAAACAAAGCAGCACATCATCTTACTGCAGAAATACTAATATTTTAAACAGTTTTTAAGTTTGTTTATAGATGTTAACACCACTGTAATGTCTCATTCTCTCTGTCTCTACTATTACTTTATTTAGTTAAACTATCAGGATGTGTTTTTGCAACTAACAGCATTTTACAAATGTAGCATTAGTTGAATCAAAATGTAAAGATTCACACATTGCATTGTTTTGTACTGTATTGTATTGTATCGCATTATGACAGAGCTGAATCGTATTGAAACAAATTGTTGGCCATTTACAAATTTTAAGATATATCTTATCGTTGAACATGTATCGAGATACATATCGAATCATCTCAGTCACTGAGATACACACTCCTAGTTATATTATTGCCATTGGCTGCAGGGCAGTTGGACTTGTGAGATCACAAGATCACGTGAGAACCCATCTTGCCAGGTTCCAAGCTATCCATTTGTGTCCGCACCACAGGTGGTGCAGCCGAACAACATCCTCAGCCAGTAGGGACTACTGGCGGCTACAACCATGGTTTTAGTGGCACTGACAGCAACTTGTATCGGAACTGGAGAGTATTTCTTCATTAATAGAAGAGCAAAGAACGGCACTGAAGGCTTTCATCGTTCTTCTTCTGGCTGGCTTCAGTGAGATGATCTGACCTGCAAAGTGTTGAAAGTGCTGACCCTTTTCCAAACAATTCCTATGGATGGTTTCCTAGATGGGTCTCAGTATTCACTTTCAACATCTAGCAAACATCAGTTTTAAACTAGTTATCGCTGTTTATAGCAACAGTTATTTGTCAATGGCAGGACCAATATGAAACTGGATTTATTGTGTTATTCCAGGTGCAGTCATCATTGCCACCGTAACAAGAGAGTGCGATCCACTCACGACTCTGTCCACTCAGGAGAACCCAGAACTTGTTTTTAAAACAGCTGGCACTTCTTATCAACTTCCAACACCTACGGGTGGGTCAGAAGCACGGATAACATGTATCAGTCAGCTCATAGGCATTGGAAAATGAAGATGTGGGGTTTGGATTAAAGGGGCAGTGGAACCTGAGACGATCAACAAATGCAGTCAGCATCTTTAGAATCTGTAGTCAGATCAGCTGGATGCACCGCAACGGGTGACCAAACCCAGGAGGAGAGGAGGTGAGTGGATAGGATCCATGCTACAGCTGGGACTTAAGCTGCTCGTGGATAATGTACGGCCTGCAAAAAAGTAATATATTGTGTAAATGCAGATCACACTCCATGTTGACAGGACGCAGCACACAAGTCTCCTGTAGGTGAAAGGTGGAAGACTTTGTGTTTTTATGTGTATAATGCTCACCGTCTTGTTTTGGCTGTTGACATTCAACCTGATGCAAATTCAAAAAATACACTACAGAATTATTTCTTTGGTGTATACATGTACATATTTATGTATTTAATTAGTTTCATATTTTCAACTGTGAATTTAACTAATCAGCTGTGTTGTGCTTTGTGTGTATATGAAGGAACTACAGCTAACTTCGTGGTACAACTCTGTTGTATAATGACAATAAATGTCCTTGAATCCTTGAATTGTCAGAGTGAAGGAACTACTCTTCCAATAAACCATTGTGAAAGACAGTGCTTCTTCTTAAGTGTATCTTTTGTCATTATTACAGTGTTCATGTTGTAGTTCATGTTGTGTGTGTATATAAATTATATTCACTGCGGCATAATGACATGATTGGTACGACTTATGTTAAACCTTCCAGAGGAAACAGCTCCACCAGTCAGAGACATCGCTGTTATACTTTAGGATAGTGGGTTTCCATGACACTGAAAATAAAGCATATTTTTCTTAAAACAGGGTTAATATCATATGTTCTTATGGTGCCTACTCGAGCATATACCATCCTCTCATAATCTCATAGCTTGTGGCAGATAGTTACAACATTATGGCTAACAATCTAAATTTGTAGTCCATACAGGATTTTAACTTCCAGAACCTCACTGTTGGGCCCTATTGCTTAATTATTGAGGCTAAGTCAAATAAATTGGTTTCATTGACCTCTTCATGATGGTTTTCTCTCTGTTTGGTAATCAGCGTAAAATGCAACCCTGTCTCCTTGAAATTACATTCATTGAGAATTAATTTGTTTTCCAAATTAAAACGTAATTGCTGCCTGGTTTATGTTCATAGAAATTTTCCTCACTCAGTAGTTTTAATTGTCATCTAAAGGCTACACTCGCAGGCCTCACTGCCTGCACACTTTCACCTTTGAAAAACACACACAGCTGCAGTTGCAAACATTCAATTGTCTACAGGAATGTTTTTGAGCTTGCGAGAGAACGTACTTCCTTGAACAACAAAGGACAGTTTGCCAGCCATCGGGAAATGCTCAGTAGAAGCTGTCGTCTGTTTGGCCTGTAAATCAGTTAGATTCTTCCTGAGGGTTTTGGCAGGTGACATTCTTGAGAATTGCAAGGAAACCTTTTTTTTTTGTTTGTTTGTTTTTCTCCCCAGTTATACTGGGAAAATATAATTTAAAAGATCAAACTCTTGACTATTACACTTTGTTTACCAGCCAACCTCTTTGTGATTTATTTATTCTTTGTTAAACCACATTTTCTGCTGCTGAGGATTTGAATTTTCATCAGATACACAAAACGTCATAGTTCTATAATGTAAAACATGAAGGAAACGTTTAATGTTTTTTGTTGCATGAAATGAATATCATTTATAGCACAAAAGAACACACATTAGGTGTATCATGATTTTTTAAAAAATTCATTTAACTCACTTTAAAAACTTTATGAAGTGTATTTAATGATTGTTCCGCAGAAAAACTGACTTATTGTTATTTATTTATTTATTTTATTAGCCTGAATTGGAAGTCCTAATTTCAAACATCTTATTCATGTATATTTATATTATTGTATAGCTAACCCTTTTTATGCCTGATTAAGTCATGCTTTTGTAAAAATCCAATAGAGTTGATGGGAAGTTTGGGATACATTTAAACATTTCAAGGGCCAGTGTTTTCATAAAAAATATCTGTGTGACTATCTATGTTATCAGTAGGTTTCAGTAGTTTTAGGTATTGTTATTGTTAGGTATTATTAGTTTTAAAATGAAAAAATAGATAAATAAATAAATAAACAAAGCAGACCAAAACAAATTATAAATTACATATATTTCGTGTATAAAAATTCTTGAAATGATAAATATTCACCAGCAAATTGGAATTAATGTGAGTGTTAGTAGTAATAATTTTGGTAGAACAGGAGTTGTCTCAGGTCTAAAGAATGGGTGATATTCAGTAACTGTGTAACTCATTTTATGCTCAAGCAAAGGTGAACTGAGACACACAGCCAAACCACTGTGACTGGAATGACTTCTCCACAGTGACCAAGATATTAAAAGCTTTTCCACATTCATACAAGCTGGATCATTTTCTTTTTTTATGCAAAAAAAAGCTTGACGTACACAACCACACTGAGTGCATGTCGGGATTTATTCTCCAAGGCTCTCATGCTGATGATCCATTGGCTGAGTCACCACCGAAGGCTTAAAGTGATATTTATTGCCTCCACAAAGTAACATTAACACCCTCAAAGAGGCAAACACCAGCTACGTTTCCAGTGCTGCTCCTTTGTTTATTTATCTTCTGGCTTCCTTCCTCATTCTCCTCTGTGACCCACTGTACTCAGTGGAAGTGAAGACAGATAACAATATAGTGACATACATGCATATTTATAGACACTAAAATGAGTTAGAGAGCAAAGCCCTGGAGGAAGGCGCAGCTTTGCAGAGGCATTGTTGTGTATAATGCTGAGGATGTGTTAGAATAATGCAGAGCAGGCAGACATAAGGGTGACAAAACGCTATGTGAGCCTGTTCATACTCTCAGCTTGATTAATTACCAAAGCCATGAGGCTGTTGTCAAGTTGCATTTCTGGCCAGATTTTACACGTCCTACTGAAAGAGGAAGAGGCCATGTGAACCAGTTTAACACAAAAAGACTACACCTGGAGTTTACCTACAAAACAAAATGCCCAAAACTGTAGTATCTGAGGGGGTCTAATTGCACTGTTGATTGTCTGGCTGGTGTTGTTCTGTATTTTACTTTCTGTCAACAAAGCCACGAACAAAACAAAGATCAACAGTGCTTAAGATGTCCAGTAAGCGTTCATAGTAATGGATGTAATCTTTTTGGTGGCCTCAGGGCGTGGGCCATACTCTGTGAGCAGTCGTATGTTTCCTGTTTAGTGTCTTAATCTTTGCACAGTACTTGTTTTGTGCATCCTTGTTATGTAATGTTTGTTTGATGAATTTGTCTTGTTTTAAGAAGCTGTGTCCTCTGCATATGATGGTGTGTATTTATATTGACATCCAAGGCCAATGGTGTATGTGGTGATGATGAGTTGTGGGGTTTAGGGTGGGGGGTTTGTATATTTTGTGATGCATTTTATTTTTCTTATTTTATTTTGTCACATGCCTATCCATTCCAACTTATTACATCAAATACATACCGTTGATTAAATTTTTAAAGGGCTGATTAGATTCCTAAAATAGCTGGGTTCTGTAGTTTTTAGTAAATGTTACCCAAATAGGAATAACCATGGTAATTAGAGTAAGGAACTAATTTAGAAAAAAGTAATTACATGTTCATATCCTAACTAGGGGTAGTGTTTGCTAACAGTAGCTAGGGGTAGTGTTTGCTAACAGTAGCTAAGAACAGTAGTTAATGGTAGTGTTTGCTAACAGTAGCTAAGAGTAGTGTTCACTAACAGTAGCTTATGGTAGTGTTTGTTAACAGAAGCTAATGGTAGTGTTCACTAATAGTAGCTAAGGGTAATTTTCGCTAACAGTAGGTAAAAGGTAGTGTTCATTAACAGTAGCTAGGGGTAGTGTTTGCTAACAGGAGCTAAGGGTAGTGTTCGCTAACAGTAGCTAATGGTAGTGTTCATTAACAGTAGCTAATGGTAGTGTTCACTAACAGTAGCTAGTGGTCGTGTTTGCTAACAGGAGCTAAGGGTAGTGTTCGCTAACAGTAGCTAATGGTAGTGTTCATTAACAGTAGCTAATGGTAGTGTTCACTAACAGTAACTAAGGGCAGTGTTCGCTTACAGTAGCTAAGAGTAGTGTTCACTAACAGTAGCTAATGGTAGTGTTTGTTAACAGTATGGTAGTGTTCACTAATAGTAGCTAAGGGTAATTTTCGCTAACAGTAGGTAAAGGTAGTGTTCATTAACAGTAGCTAGGGGTAGTGTTTGCTAACAGGAGCTAAGGGTAGTGTTCGCTAACAGTAGCTAATAGTAGTGTTCATTAATAGTAGCTAATGGTAGTGTTCACTAACAGTAGCTAGTGGTAATGTTTGCTAACAGTAGCTAATGGTAATGTTTGCTAACAGTAGCTAAGGCTAGTGTTCAGTAACAATAGTGTTAGATAACTTGTTTAATCCTTTTGGCTGCTTTTTAAATTGGTTTTACACAATGGAAGCCAGATATATATGAACACTGTGTCTGCTGTCTCTTTATTATATCTCCTGAGTTGCTGTTTTGTACATTTCCCTGAAAGAAAATCTTTGGATTTCTTTTGTTACCAAAATCTCTAACTCATCTGTCATGGAGTTTAGTGCCTATCATTTTTTGCATGCTTTAACATATGTGTCAATATATTTCAATAATTAAAAAAAAAAAAAAAACAGCCACAAAGTTCTCCTTTTAATTCAGCAAGATGAAAAAATAGTGTCACTTGCAAACCTGAGATAAGATAGGATGAAGTAAGGTAAGATTTGTTAAATTAGTTAGGAATTGTTTCAAAATACCAAAGATCTAACTTAAGACTTTAGATAGAAAGTGTCTGTAATATGGCCCCTGTTGAATATTTATAGCATCAAGAAAAGAACTAAGCTGCAATAAACTGTTGACAATAAAAAAAAATACAAAATATTACCAGCTGTATCCTTTAAATCTTCACACTGCTTGTATTGTTTTGGAACAAAAACTACCCATCAGTTGGCAGTTTGAGACACTTTCCTTTTCCGTAACCCTTCTCTCAACGGGAATAGAGCTCCGTGCTGCCAACAATGTATCAGTATTGCAACATATTTCAGGTGCAAAAGGCCAAATAAACTCCTTGACAAGCCAAACGGGAAATGACTACGCTACTTCACGTGGTGATGTATTACTTCTTAAGCACATTCCTCTCACTCCTTCCTGGGTAAGGGTCAGGAATAAAGAACACAGAGTGCTCAAAGTAGTGATGCACTGTGTTAATGAGCAGTTTTGATAGGAGACAGTACACTGAGCAGCTTCCACATATGAGTGTGTGTAAGTGTGAAAGTGAAGCAGGTGAAGAGCATGCAGTCAGCTTTCCTCAGTTGTCATCTGTCATGGTAGCTTTCACAGATCTGCGCCTTTCGTGTTATTTTAAGAGATGTGATAAACGTGGGCTCTTCTGTAAAACTCTATTTTGATTGCCAGTTCGTGCTGTGATTCAGAGTACAGTAAAGTACAGAGTGTAATTCAGCTTTCCTCAGAGTCACAGCATCCTGCTAACTGGAAATGCTGTCTGCTTTGTGGAACATATGGACATAAATGACAACATGGGTGAAACATAATAATAATAACAATAATAATAAGACATGTTTGTTGTTGTGCCTCCACACTGGCATCAGTCTGCCTGTCCCTACATCTGTCCCATTCTCATTAATACGATATCTCAGGAACACCTGGAGGAAATTTCGTTACGTCTGGCACAAACGTTCACTGATACTCAAAGATTCAGTGATTATTTTTTGGGGTCAGAGTTCACTGTGACCTCACAAAACATGTTTTTGGGCTAACTTAAGAATTCATACCCTAATTATGACAAAAGTACACACAACTATCAAATAGGATAACATGATTCATATTAAAGGTCAAAGGTCAACTTTGTTCCACACCACACGAACTATGGATGATCATAATTCTGAAAACATAGTTTTCAGGGACTTTTTTAGCTCCTATTACAGATGAGGTACTCTCCCAGCACAAGAAGTACTTTGAATGACATAAATGCACACTGATTGGTCCAGATCTCAGTGAACATTACAAAACAGGTTTGAGGTTCCCGTTGGCGGCCCGAATGTAAACAGGAAAAAGTCACCAAAGGTGTGAAGTTCTCAGGGAACTCCCTAGCAGGTAGTTCCTCCTCAAAGAGCCCACAGATCTGTTTGGTACGAAAAACAAATATAGCCTCTGAGTAAAGAACGCATGTTTCCTGGTGGAACTGGAATCACACAGTTAATTATAGTGATAAAAAATACACATAAAACCTTTATTTAATTCCCTCCTCTCTTCACTACATGCATTATATAGACGTGGATGTAAACTGGAACTTGTCTGGTTTGCTGAGGCATACAACCTCGGTTCTTTATAGTTTACACGTCACAGAGCATCTCCAGCTCCACAGTGAATTCCCAGAGCACTCTCAGCTCCGCAGCATAAACAGGACAAGCCAAATTTATCACCACCTGAGGCCTCAACTATTTTTACACAATGGAGATTTCACCCGTAGACCCAGAGTGACTTTTGTTTGGAACATGAACCGAAGCTGAGAAAGGGAGAATTAACTTCTGTTTCATCTGTCGCCGCCTCGTTCCCTCTGTCCCTCCTGACTGTCTTGCCAAAGACTTTGGCTTTCCTCAAAGAGTCATGACATGACGGCAAGAGGTGGGTGGAAATGGGGGGATGAGTCAAGCCTTTGAAGCATTCATGTGTGTGTGTGTGTGTGTGTGTGTGTGTGTGTTCAGCATGTGTCATCTGGGCCATCATATCATGACTTGAACTCAGGAATACCAAACATTCCTGTTTCATATTGAACTTGGCAGCGGCTGGTTGACTGGTGCCTTGGATGTGATGTGATTTGAGTGTGTGGTTACTCATAACGTTGCTGACGTTTGTTGTTGCTGTGTCTGATCACACACGGCATAAACAAGAACTGGCATGTGACTACATGCCATTGGCAATCCCTGAAATACTTTTTGATTGACTTTATTGAGAAACCCATAAGGGCTGATAATGTTTCTCTAGTTTTACACTCTTTAAAGTGTGACTCTTAATATTTGCTTCACTTACTTAATATTCTGCTTGTTTTTCTCTATACTGTAATTCTGTTACTGCTGCTTTTGTCTCTAGTTGTTGACAGATTTGTGTTTTTGTTTTCCAGTTGAGGAAATTTTTATTTAAGTGGGTATTTAACATTTGTTAGGTAGTTTCCACCAATAAAAAGGCTGTATTCCAATAAACCTCATCATCGTCATCATCTGTCATCTGCACAATATGATTAAAGGAGAAATTTCTAATATATTTACTGTAATAAGCCATAAAATGACCATGATATGTCATCAAAATTAAAGGAAACATGTTTGAAATTTCCCTTCTGAGCTGTAATGACTGTTTACTTTGCCCGTTTCACTTTTATTACAGTTCAAATTAATGCTGAATGTTTTGCTGAATGAGTTAGAGTCTGTTTATGAGTTGTTTGAAATTCTTACTCTTGTAGAAGGACTAGATGTTTATAACGGTAAAATGAACTCAAACTACAGATGTATTTTCAGAGCAGTGTTTTCTTTTGTATATATTAAAGTTCCTTGTATTAGCTTTAAAATACACAAAATACCATAAGTATAAAATATAAGACATAATATATTAAATAAATATTGCTAAAGATTTCAATTATAGAGCAGAGTAACCCAAACATATTGAAATATGTAAAATACTACAAATAATTACAAAGAAAACCAAAACTTAAAAACACTTTAATGTACTAATGCAGTACTTTAAAGTTGTGTTTTACCATTTAAAAAATATAGGCTCAATGTGCTTCTTTTGAACCAGTCAGATTTAAAAGAGAGTTGTCTGTATGTCACCTACCAGTGGGCATTTCCTCTGCCAGGGGAGATACAGGTGATAGTCATCTCTAACAGTATTCGGAGCCTTTTGGTAAAACCAAACAGAAAATGGGAGGGAGGAAGTTTTGGTGAGCTCATAGTGGTGTTTACTGTTGTCTGTCAGCAACAGCACACATCATAATTTCCCTTTCTTATCAGTGATGGTCACACTTTGCTTTGATGTCATGGGATGGTATTTCAATTCAGTGAGGGACATTACCAGAAATGACTGCCGCTGTTACAAAAAACCAACTAATAATTGTCATTCCACACTGAAACTCCTTCTTTGAGTCATCTGAGGTAGCCGAGTGGAACTCCAACCTGCTGCACTTGGTGGTCAGCTGAGGTGAGATGAGTAATGTGGGCTTACTTAGGAAACAGCATCATCATCATCTGGAGGCTCTGTCAGCAAACCAGGAAGCACCTGTGCAGCCGACGCGGTTGAAGGAGGGGGAGGTGGGGAGGGAGGGTGCATGTTCCAGCGCGGGCAACCTATTGTGTTTTGGTGCTTTTTATAAGTTACATGGAAAAGGGGACATTCTGAACAGGAAGTGACTTGACGCACTTGCATACCGTGCTAATGCAGCCCAGCCAGCAGTTATTGTCTGGTGTACATACAGAGTCTTGCGACTGGAGTTGCATGCAGCACAAAAACAGACACATAAAGATGGCTCCATATAAACTATTCTGTTAACAAATAATGTGAACAAGAAAACTTGCAGAAACTAGAATTACAGCCTTGTGGTTGCCTCAGCAAACCAGTCAGGATGCAGTTTACATCCACGTTTGTCCGGACTTGTATAATACATCAAATCATGTCAAGGTATTTATGATAATAAAAATGAGTTTACCTGTACAATGTAATACTTCCTTTTTTAAACAATAAAACACAGTGAAGACAAATAGAAAATAGAAAAAATAGAAAATAAAAATAAAAGCGACAGAGAAGATATAAGGAGAGATAAAGAGAAAAGAGGATAATCAATATCAAATATACATGTTATATCTATAACAGTAACAATAACTAGTATCAAAAAGACTGTGGTGAATACTTTGGAGGAATTTAATCAAAGGTAAAAAAAAAACAGACAAACAAACAAAAAACAAAACAATAAATGAAAAATCAACCAACAAGTAGCATGACGTAAAGAACATACACACTTGGAGATGTTACATATATTAACCAAACTAAACAAGGGTAAAATAGTAATAATGATAATAATAATAATAATAATAATAATAATAATAATAATAATAATAATAATAATAATAATAATAATAATGATAATAATCACTGTGATCTTGATTTTTGACCTGTAAATTATAATCAGTTCATCCTTGAATCCAACCACATTTTGCTCCAAATTTGAGGAAATTCTGCCCAAAGATATCGCATTCACGAAAATGGGACAGGAGTGAGGTCACAGTGACTTTGGTTTTTGTCCTTCAAAACCTCATCAGTTCCTTGTTGAATTCAAGTTGACGTTTGTGCCAAATTTGAAGAAAAAAAAGTTAAAGTATTCTTGAAATATTGCGTTGTACGAGAATGGTATGAACATGAGGTCACAATGACCTTGACCTTTGACCTTTAAAAACCAAAATCCAATCAGTTCATCCTTGAGTCCAAGTGACCATTCGTACCGAGTTTGAAGGAATTTCCTCCAGGCATTCTTGAAATGTCATGTTCCCAAGAATGTGACAAATTTTCTTCAACAAGACAAATGATTGTTTATATCTTGGCATTTTGGTTTTTAATAGTGCATTTGTTTCATATTTTTTGCAAACAACAAGAGAAATGTAGACATTGTAACTTGATATAAAAATACAAGACAGTTATGGTGAAGTTCAATAGGAAGGAAACATTCAGACTCAGTAGCACACAACAGTAAACCTACTGGTTGGATGTATCCCTCAGTATAAAAGACAGAGTGGGTCTTTCTAGATCCACCATTTTGGATCAATGCTCAACAATGACAAAGCAAGAAATCAATCAGAGACGAGGCAGGAAAATTGATTTTTCCACTGGCAGGAGCCTGAATAAACCAGAAAACAGTCCAACTGTAAGACTTGAGGTTCTCTCCTTCACAAAGTTTTTCGAAGTATTTCTTGGAAACATGAAATTTCTCAACGTTTTACTTGGAAATGGGCAAAAAAAAAGATACTAAACCGAACAAAGTGCAAAATTTCACCAAAATAAACCCCTTGGAAAGCATTGCATATCACATACTGTACTGCTGACATCTAAAACTGTAAAATTTTCTTGTGGTTCCTTCCGGAAAACTCGGTTGCGACCCATAATCCACCCTGAGGGGCAGACATGCACAGAGAGAATATATTTATTCCACCCAGAGGGAAACTGTTGGATTGGATTGGTTTACAAGGTTATTTTCCTTTTGATCATGAAACAATTTTACTCTCTGACTGGACTGTTGATCTGATTATTTAGGGTCCATGTAAATGAGGCTCATATGACACATTATTTGAAACCACATCATTACTAGATAAATGGTTTATTGTTCAGTGGTCGTACTGAAATACTGAGGGACTTTTTGTCTTCTGTGTGTATGACAGAGGATAGAAGCTGGCTGGACTTCCACTGGATTCAGCTTTTCTGTTGGATTATGGAGGACTGTGATCTTCCTGTACACCTGCACAAAATTATGGACCACTTAGTCTAAGCCACACCTCTGAACAGCAACTGTCCAATCATAGATTAGCAACTGTAACTAGGTGCCGCAGGCCTGTCAAGCTTTGTATTTCTTTATGTGTTAAAGCAGTGTGCAGTGGCATCTTTTTTTAGACCACATCTATGAGGAATGTATTAAACTTTGTCTTTAGCTGCTCTAATGTTGGCAAAAACAAAACGTTGGCATGTCCGTCTAACTAGCTTACTACCTGCATTAACATTACCTCCAGCCAAACTTGTATTAGATACCACTGCATTTGGCAAACTCATGGTTTATTTGGGGTTGCTTTGGGATTAGTTATGTGCAGGCTTTGAGGAGAAGGATGGGGTCTGATGAAAACACATCTCTTTCTCTGGCTCTCTGAGGTCTAGCTCTTCTCCCAGCTGGTCTGGCTGGGTGAACATCTCTGAATCCACTGCACTTAACCTAATTCCTCTGCTTCTTTTTCCAAGTATTTCAGTCGTGTACATATATGTGCCCTATTTCACTGTCCCACCAGGGTTTGCTGGAATGTAAGCTAGCGTTAGCCTCTTCTAGCATTAATATTATATTATGTATGCAGCTGTTAGTAACTTTACATATTTCAGATGGTTATACAGGGTTCTTGTTTCAAAATGTGACACTAACACATGCAGACTGACAAAAATTGTTGTTTGGATTTAAATACATAAGGGACAGTGGGAAGTTGCGGAATGATATAAAAACCTCAAAAAATGTCTTTAAATGTCTTTCAAATTATCTTGTTTTTCCTGACCAATAGTCCAAAGCTCAAAGATATTTAGTTTATTTATTAGCACAAAATATCCACATTTGAGCGGCTAGAAGTATTTGGCTTTTTTTGGCTAAAATAAAATGCTATCAAAATAGTTATTATCTCTTGATCAACTAATTGTTTCAGCTCTAGCTCAGCTTCATCCCACAGATGTATTCTTCTAAGCTGTTGCAGTTATTTTATTGTTTTGTGTAGTTTTCATCTTTTATCGAGTGTTATTTCATATTTAATGTCTTTTAATCGTCACCGTAACGCAATAGGCACGTGGCACTGCTTTTAGTCAGTTGAACTTCAGAAATTCAATCTGACCTGTTGCACTTGTGACCCGATGAAATCACCACACAGATGACACACTTTGTGAAAATACTGTGTTGGACACAGTCACAGTCAATACAACAGAGCCCTAATAGCCGACCGGCTGACTACAGGAGTCTGTGCAAGTTGGATTGTGTCTGGCTTAAAAATTGCCTGCCTGCTTCCTAAATATATTAGCTATACTACAGAGCCGCTGATGGACTGAAGCAATCCTGTTAAGAGAGACGTGTATGAACTCTACCCATTGATACAAGATCGAAGGAGGGAGGGAGGAGAGAGACCAGAGGAGAGACAAAGAGAGACAGAAAAAACAGGAACAGAGGGGACACGAAATAAAAAGCTGCAGTGAAGGGCCAGTTGAGCACACATCTTGTTTATCTGGCTCGTCTGGGTCTACTGTTGTTATTTACAGCTGACACTAACAAACCCCATAATGAAATGAGAGCTCGGAAACGGATGGTGGGCCTCCCCGCTCATCAGCCATGATGTCACAAACCCAGATTAGACTGGACCATATGGCACGCTGCCTGCTGTCCCTCTAATCCTCCATCCAGGCACGTCTCCACCCACACCAACCAATTCATCTTGCAGTACATCCATCCATATATCCATGCATCCATCCATACTTACATCTATCTCTTTTCTCTATGTTCATGGGCTGTATTATCTTCATTATAATGTGCAGTATTATTTTTCTATTACATTTCATGTCATCTAATTGCTATAAATGTCATTTTAATACCATGTGCAATGTTAATTTCACTATCATGTGCAACATTAATAAATAACATTATTATCATGTACAATTACATTTAATATCATGTGCTATTTTTATTATTCCTATCTATCTATCTATCTGTCTGTCTGTCTGTCTGTCTATTTATCTACATACTATTCTACAGCTCATTCATTCATCTATTCAACTGCTTCTTATTTTCAGCCAATCACAGACAGGCAGTGAACCAGGCACAACACCCCAGTTCTTTCTCCACTATTGAATGAGCGTGTTATGGCCTGAGAGGGCAATCTATTGTTTTGTTTGTTTGTTTTTTTAGTTTTGTCTGGTGTCTGTCCATCTCTGTCTGTCACTGGAGCTGTCACTACGTCTGTCTCTGTGTCTGTCCATTTATCACATTTCTCTTCCTCTCCGTGTTTTGATCCTGTTATCATTCCCACGCATTCATGTGGCAGACACAACATGATGTAACACACATTTGTTGCATTCATTTGGTCAAAGAGGCTTTCAGTGCCTCTTGTTTACATTATGTATAGGCTGCATTTTATATAAGTGGGTCTTTGCCCTTGAACTTTGAACTTTCCAAACAAAGGCTTTTAAATATTAATATTTAGTTCTAGATTATTTAAACACACACCGTATGCAACTGATAAAAGATTCAGATGAAATGTCAAAGTATCAAATTAGCAAGTAGTTACAGGAGTAGCTCTAGTAATGGGAAGTTCACTAAGAAGCCATTATCATTTACTGTAAATATATCTAAG
Source organism: Lutjanus erythropterus (assembly GCF_056507025.1). Lineage (NCBI taxonomy): Eukaryota > Metazoa > Chordata > Actinopteri > Lutjaniformes > Lutjanidae > Lutjanus > Lutjanus erythropterus. Next base: position 39,497,959 of record NC_139319.1, on the reverse strand, counting down.
AAGTCGTTCAATATTTATGTGAACTTTTATGTGTTGTGTACTGTTCAATATTTCACTATAACACCAAATTGATTAGATGAGTTAGATGAGTTAGATGAGAAGATTGATAACACTTTTGTGTACGGTGAATATGTAGCTGGAGCCAGCAGCTGGTTAGCTTAGCTTAGCATAAAAACTGGAAACAGGAAACAGCTAGCCTGGTTCTGTCCAATGGTCACAAAAAAGCTAACAGCACCTGTAAAGCTAATTGTATCTTGTTTCTTTACAATGATTCCTATAAAAACAACAATTCCCGTTCATTTTGTGGGCACTACCAGAATCTGCCTGGTTAACTGCTCCAAGCCAGAAATAGGACAATGTGACCAACAACCCACCAACACACCCAAAATTAACAAATTGTTGTTTTTTGCACTCTGTATTTACTGATTACAGTAAACAAACTGCATGAACTGTTACAGTTTGCATTTTTGAGTTGCTGGTATTCATGTTTTGTAACTGACCTGAACCAAGTTAGCTGTCCCCCCCCTGTTTCCAGTCTTTATGCTAAGCTAAGCTAAATAGCTGCTGGCTGTGGTGTCATATTTGCCTTAATTTACATCAAAGCAGTAGTTCAACATTTTGGGCAAATATGATCATTGGCTTTTTTGCTAAGAATGAGATGAGAAGAAACTACTTGTTGTGTTTGTACAGTAAATATGTAGCTGGAACCAGCAGCTGGTTAGCTTAGTTTAGGGGTAAACAGCAAGCATATTTTTGTCCAAAGGCAGCAAAATTAGTCTACCAGCAGGTATAAAGCTCACTGATTACTATATCTTGTTTGTTTAATTCATACAAAATGACAGTTCTGCATACATTTTGTGGGCAGGACCAGTGTATCCACTGGCTGCCTCACAACTGCTCCAGACCAAGAAACACTGTGACACGAAACATCAAATAAAAAGGCAAATTGTTGTTATCATGCTTTGGTTTTTACTGATTAAATAAAATACAGTTCATTTGAGGGCTTTTGGGGAGCTGGTCGGAGGATTTTATCAACTAGGCCAGAGCCAAGCTAGCTGTCTCCCCCTGTGTTCAGTCTTTATGCTAAGCTAAGCTAACTAGGTGCTGGCTGTAGCATCATTTTACTATTGATTAGTATTAATTTAATATGTCAAAGCATCAGTTCAGCATTTTTGGAACTATGCTTACTGACTTTCTTGCTGAGAATTAGATGAGAAGATTGATACCATTCTTGAGTTGTCTTTGTACAGTAAATATTCAGCTGGAGTCAGCAGCTAGTTGGCTTAGCTTAGCATAAAAACTGAAAACAGGGAAACAGCTGGCCTGGTTTTGTCCAAAGGTCAACTCTGCCTACCAGCATTTACAAAACTCATTAATTACTGTATATCTTCTTTGTTTAATCTGTAAAAGGTTATGTTTATGTCATGGGCAGGACCTGTGTCTCCACTAGATGCCAGACATCTGCTCCCAGCCAGGAAACAGTGTGACACCAAACACCCCATAAAATGGCAAACTGACACTTTCACATTTTTGTTTTTACTGATTAAACAATTGACATTTAAAATGTTAATTTGTGAGCTTTTGAGGTTCTTGTAGGTAGATTTTGTTGCATTAGGCCAGTGCCGAGCTAGCCATCTCCCTCTGTTTCCAGCCTTTCTGCTAAGCTAAGCTAACCAGCTTCTGGCTGCAGCATCATTTATCATACGACCAGGTATTGAGCTTCTCATCTAAAACTCAAAAAGTGAATGAGAGTATTTTCCAAAAATATCAAACTATTGCTTTAAGATTGATAAGACCAGTTAAATGTCCTTTTGGGTTGAGAATCAAGGAAATTACTTCAATAAACACACTTACTCTTGTTCTTTTGAGTCTTCTCCAAGTGTGACATACATACAATATCAGTGGGATATCTGTGGGCTACACCTACATGTTTAAAAACGAACACACAAATGCAAAACAATACCTAAAAACAGTCCTGAGCTCCATGTCAGGATTGATTGCATGTCATGTGAGTGCATGCAGTATGACGTTTAAACCTGTTAATTCATTTGAGGGATTAGGCTTACATGCTGAGGGATACAAGGCAGGTTCACTGGGCTATACATGGGACCAAGCGGAAGCTAGAGGTTGCCTTTGTCAGCTTCTTGTCATCTGGCTACTGAACTCTCCTTGAAATTCTTCACATTACTGAGTACTGCATAGGAGACTATTCTCACGTAGCATTAACAACAAGAAAAAAATCTAGGATTTGATTATTATGGTTAACTAAATCTAAACTAAAGTAGGTGTGAAAAAACATCTTAGGTGAATTTTAAAAATAGATTTAAAAAAACATACACTAACTGAAAAAAATACTGTGTTCTTAGGAAACTAACCAAAATAAAATAAAATTCTACAATGAATGCGTCAGTTTTGGTCTGCTTGGTCAATTTTTTTCAACACAACAAGCATGAGAAAGCACTGGTGTAAATATTTATCGAGGCTGGGATATGATATCTATGTGTGCTGTGCTGTGTTTGTATTGGTAATACCTATTCTAAACCTCTTAAGCTCCTGACAAATATCCCCTATGTATTATAATAAAATAAATAAATAAAATTAACACTGAAACTAATAAAAACTAAACTGAAACTTTAAAACTATAATTTTTAAGCATAAAAAACTAAACTGAAATGAGCAAACCTGAGTTGAAAATGCAAATTAATTAATCTGGTAAAGAAAGCTCAGAAGCAAAAGGCTGTATTTCTTAAGGAAACTTAAGAAGGCAAAATCCCCAGACATGTTCAACAGAAAATATCCTGACTGGAAACATCACAAATTGTAATGGAATATGCATGGGCCAGAACAGGAAAACTCTGTAGCAGATAATCAAAACCATCCAGGACATGCCCATTTTACTGAGCATCAGTGACATCAGGGAGGTGACGCCCACTCTAGCTGTAGCCTGTTCACCCTGCTTCTGTGTGGCAAGAGACACAGAAGTAACCACTGCTGCACCACCAGACTGAAGAGCAGCTTCTTCCCTCAGGCTGTAAGACCTTCTCAGCACTCCACCATGCACAAAACTATGATATATTTGTATATATTTTTTGGTGTGAAGCATAATGGTGACTATAAACAGCATCTCATTATACAACCCTGTGTCGTAAAATGATCAATAAATGGAACCTTATACCTAAATATCTTCCTGAAACGTTCCCCCATAATGTGTGTATTGTACGTGTTTGTTTACGTGCAGTACACAGGCACACATGATAATAATGTAGAAACGTGTTGGTGCAACATGGCAGCGTCCATGGAAGAGGCTCATTAATGTAAAGAAAACACAGTTATTATTATTTAGTGAATATAAACTAAATCAAAATATATTTATGAATATTATATTTCATTTTTTAAACATTCTGCCAATAAATCCTTGTACGGCTTACACACTGGATGTTTAATACTTTTTATTAAAGACGCAATATGTAAGAATTGGCCACCTGTTGAATTCAAACTCCATACAAATAGGGGGCAGCATATTACTTCTACCTCTAACTGTAGCTGTTATTAGCTAGCTAGCCATGCAACTAGTAGTTCAGAGCACCATGTGATTTATACCGTTTGGACAGGAGCTTTGGACTGCCAAGATGAGGAGGTTTTCAGGCCCAGGACTATGACTGTCTGGACAGTCACATATGCAAACTGCAACCTGACTGATAGGCAGAGACATGCAGTAATTATTAAAGTAATCAGTAACTCTCATTCCCTATAGCAAAGATTCACAGTTTTTTCTGAGCCAAAGAGCTTCAAGATAGAAAATAAACCAGGGACTCCTCATATATGTCCTTTGAAAAAAACTGACCTAGCATATTTTTTTTACTCTCCTTAGTTATGTGACAGAACAACACAATGGAAATGTAATAGAAAGCTTAGACAAAAATTAAGAAATATTTGCACCATGTAAACACAGAATACCCATAAGACACGCACAGAGTGCAATTCACTCTGTGCATACACAAAATAAAATACAGATTCAGATTATTTTAAATAATATACAATAAAGATATAAAATATATTAAAAATCATTACATTAGCCAAATTAAAAAAAACATTAAAAGAACAATAGATTTAATATTATTTGTTGATCAACAAAGCGTTTGTTAAAAGAATATATTGATAAATAAATAAATAAATAAATAAATGATGAACGATCATAAAATTAATTGATCTGAAAATTTAATTTTTCCCCAGACCCTTATTTGAGAATCATTGTCCTACAGAAATCTGTAGCCTAATTCTGCCTGAAGCATGTTTGATAACGTACTTCCAAAACATGTCATCCTTTTTTCATTCACGTAGATTTCCGTCCTTAATCATCAGTCATTCTTCTCAAAAAGACTCTCGGATTTTATGTCCTCGAAGTGGGACATGGAAATGAGAGGACGGGACAGCGCTGCTTCAGAACACACAGTGAGTAATAGTTGAATCAAGCGCACACACACTTTGCAGTAGTGGGGTTTTTATTTACCAGCACCGGGGGCGGAGTCACAGTCCAGTCATAGATGCGGGCGGGCTTTTTGCTGCGATCGCACCTCGTCGGTGTCCATATATGGTTCCTGACGTCACTCGCCGGAGGTTCCATTCACATAAAACTGATCGGCCGGAATCCCCTTGGAGGACATGTAGGCACAGACTCAGGACGGGACTCCTCGCTTGCCCGTATCCGCCGATCAGGAGTTAATCCAGTTCATTCTTTAGGCAATAATAACAACAAACTCCTCCAGTCGTCAAGATGAAAGTGTCCAGCATAGACTGCCGGCGTCTGAGGAAAATCATCAGGAAGGAGTGCGGGAGCTGCCTTATTGTGGATTGCCGACCTTATTTCTCATTCACGAACTCTAACATCAGAGGCTCCGTCAATGTCAATCTCAACTCTGTGGTGGTCCGGAGGTCTAGAGGAGGGCCGGTGCCTTTGCAGTTTGTCATACCGGACGAGAGAGCCCTGTTTCGGCTCCGGGAGGGGAGCATATCGGCCATCATCGCTTTGGATGACCGGACGTCCCACTGGCAGAAACTGAAAAAGGACAGTGTAGCACAAATAGTAATAAACACCCTGTCACATCTAACGAGCGGGGCAAACATCTGTTTCCTGAAAGGTGAGAGCTTTGGAAAATCTAAATGTTTTAATCCAGAAATTAGACAAAAGTTCATCACTTTGAGTGGTTGTTGTTTCTTAAAACGGACTAAGCCCACTTTAGAAACAAATTGCGAAAAAGACAACATTTTAAAACTTTTAAAATATACATATGAGTGCCTTTTAATCAAACATTCCTATTGTTGAATTCAACTTAAATTAGTGTGTAGTTTCTGTCCTAAAAATTTAAAATACGGGCTACTCCTGTAGTTGTCCACTATATTAATGTTAATTTATAGGGTGTAAATAAAATTCTCCTGGTCTGTCTCTACTTTAAGGACTGATTCATATGTTTTTATACACCTACCCTACTTTTACTAATAATCCAGACACCGTTAAGGCCAAGTAATCTTTCTCTTATTATACTTCTCGCCTGTGCTGAGAACATTTTTCTCTCACTTCTTCTTGGAGAGATAAATGTCCTGCGTGCGTCAACGGAGCGGATGAGTCAGTGCGCGAGAAACGCAGGCAAATTGGTGGTGCAGTGTCTTTCATTTAAGAAAAAGAAAATCAAATGTCCCCCGAGACATTTCTTTTAGCTAAATAAATCCGCTTCTTGTGTATTGAAACATTTCCGTCTGTCTGTCACGTCTGCGTCCTCAGGATGTTGCCCCCTAAAAGGATTACCGGTCCTTCAACTGCGGGCTCCTGTAATTAATTACGCGCTTATAATCAGGTTATAAACGTTATAATCCGGCGTTAAGACTGTTTCATAAACGCTGCTATTTCACAATATGTGTATTTGTGTGCGTAGAGTTATTCTAAGCGTATTTATCGCAGTGTGTGTTCATTGTAAGGTTTTTCCTCCTACTCTCTCAGGAGGATACGAGAACTTCCACTCTCAATACCCTGAACTTTGCACTGAGGTGAAAACCATCGACCAGAGCGGAACTGAAACCGAGAAAAGAGTCAGCAGCCACAGTGAGAAGCTCTCTCACCACAAACCAGATTACGATCAGGTATGGAAACACCCTTTACCCTCCCACACACACACTGCCACCTTTGTTGTTTTATTTTTAACCTCATCCAAAAACAGTGCCAAAAAGAAAAACACAAATCCACACCCTGCTGACATGAGAGAGATTTATATTTGGCATCAAAACATTTTCTCAACATACACATGATGTTTTGTGACCTTCACTGCTCCCCGGACATCTCATGTGTGGCTCACAAAAGACACCTCACAGAGAAAATCGCTCTTTCATCTCTGACCTTTCTTCTGTCTCCCCCATTGCCCAGATAAAAAAATATGTGGCAGCTTCATATCTGAAAAAAAGTAACGCTCTAATGTGTCTGTAGTTGACATAATGTGAGTTTATTGTACTTAAAGGGACAGTTCACCCAAAAATCAAAAAGGCATATATCGGCATAGAGATGTCTGTATTCTCCCCAGTATAATGGGACTGAATAGCACATGTCATGTATTGCTCCAACCCCCAAAAATTGAACAATTCAAAACCAGTGTCTCCTCCTAAAAATCATGACCTGGTTACTCAAGATAAATTTACAGACATCGTGTATGAGCAGTTTCTTTCTATTAGAAAAGAAGTAGTACTGGTAGATTCTACTGCAGAAAGAAAATAATTCCTACAAAAATCTGCTCACAACAAAGTCTGTGGATTATCTTGAGTAACTGGGTCATGATTTTGGGAAAGAGACTGGTTCATATTTTTTTTAATGTATTTTTTTGTGCTTGGAGCAACACAGGACTTGTGCTGTTTTGTCCCACGATATTGGAGAGAAGGCAAACATGTCGATGACCGATATCTCTTAAAATAGGCTACTAGGAAAATGTGTATTTTTGATTTTAGGGTGAACTGTCCCTTTAAAGGTTTATGTAACAGGGAAAATCCATTCCTCCAGCTGCATGCGTGCATCCGTGTGCATTTTGTCTGCAGATGAACGTAATGTTCTGCTCTGCAGTGTACCCGGCTGGCAGGTGCTTGGATGTTGTGACTTGGATTATGGGTGTGTTAAAACAGATGCATCAATGTCTGGTGGGGGGTTCAGTGTTTTGTCTTGTCAGGCTGCCGTGAAAACACACACTGTACTGTTGTGTATTCCAGTCCTGATCGACATGAGCTCAACCTCTCTTTTGTTTCTCCCCCTCCTCCCCTCTCGCTCTCAGGGTAAACCTGTAGAGATCCTGCCTTTCCTCTACCTCGGTAGTGCCTACCACGCCTCCAGACAGGACTATCTCAGCGACCTTCACATCACGGCCTTGCTCAACGTGTCGCGCAGGGACCTGCAGCCGGCCAAGGGCCACTACGACTACAAGTGGATCCCAGTGGAGGACAGCCACATGGCCGACATCAGCTCCCACTTCCAGGAGGCCATAGAGTTTATTGGTGAGTTGAAGTGGCCCTTTATTCACTATATTCTGTTTGGCAGAGAGTTGACATCATTATCTCTATCTGTATCAACAAAATTATCTGTCTCTGTATCTGTATTTGGATAAAAGGCCGGAAGTTCATGGCTTATACAAGAATGTTAAACTGGGCAAATATTGTATTTTCTCAACAAATATTCATTGACAATACAATTTTTGTGCCTTCAAAACATCAACTTCATTTAACATTGGAACATAATGAAGGCCGAAGCTATTTGCACCCGGGGTGTAAATAGCCAATGTCACTATTTACACCTGTGTGGCAGAGACAAACCACAATATTTTCCGAAGCCTAATGAAGTAGTATTATTTCCTAACCCTAATCTGGTAGTTTTATTTTTTAAACCTTACCAAGTCAAAAACTTAAGCAAGTACTTTTGTTGCCTAAACTGAAAACTGAAATTGATAATAAAAATAATAAAATTTACAAGTCAACCAAGTGTTAAAAAGATCAGTCAACAAAGTAAACTAACATCCAGGTCACCAGGGTGCAAATAGCCACTCTGTATAATTAAATAATTGTGAAATATATTTCCACATCCTCAATCTGTACTTTTCACCTCTCTCACCAAATAATAACAAGCAACTTTGGATAGAAGAAATATCTTTCCACTGCATTATTTGTGGTTTCCCGAATAACATATTTGGATGCATCCCTACTGGAAAGTGGAGGGTTCTGATTAGGGTTAGTTGATAGAGATCAGTCACCCGGGAGGTAAATAAATACACCACCACCAAGATAGGGAGCCTTTTCCTGGAAAACAGCCTCAGCTTCTGTGTATTTATAGTGCAACACCACCCTGAGGAGTCTTAAAAAACTACCCAAGCTGAGTTAGAGCCACCTATACAAAGGAGTGTTTATTTTTGCGTCTTCAAATAAGCCCCCCCCCCCTCCGCCTTTGTCGCTGCCTCTCACCTGCTACCATTCACAAATATAGAGTGCTATAAGAAACCGGGCTGTAATCAGTTTAACTTGATCGCCTGCCTCCAATCCCCTACCAACATATCCAGCCAGGCCGCTTTCATTCAGGATTTGCTCACTTCCCCCTGTCCCCTTCCGACCTCCCTCCCTCCCTCCCGTCTTAGCTTGAAAAAAGACGCTCCCATGCCGTCATTGCCTCCCAGGCCTAATCTCAGTGGCTTACTCTGCCCGGGTGTGGCCAGTCAGTGTGACAACTGGGTGAGCTGTTCGTGTTCAGTAATGGCCGGGTGGAGGAGGATAGGGGGGGGCTGACTGACACACACACACACACACACCCACTCAAACGCAGTTGTTTTAAACTGGTTGGGTGGAAGATAAAAGCAGGCTGACTGACACACAGTTGCTGGCTGCTCACAGGTGGGAATCATTGATGGACCTGAGGGCAGCAGGTAGGCTAATGTGTTACAGAGGAAGAGAGAGTGTGTGGGAGAGGAGAGACATGCCGGATAATAGCAGCAGCAGCAAAAGATGTACACAATGTGCTGGTGGCTATTTATAGCGAGGCAAAACCAAGGACAAAGCTCACCCACAAGCAGCTTGGCTGACCGGTATTGGGTGGCTGCTATTGTTGGTATTGTGCATTGTTTGGGGATGCAGCCTACATTTAGGGTCTCTTTGTGTAAGCCCATCTATTATTACATAAAGCTGAAAATTGTTCCAGGGGAGAAGGTTTAGCCTACATCCAAAAAGGGGCCTCCAAAATTAATCAGCCACGCCAAGTGATTAGAAATGTGGTGTACTTAAATCCTCGCCGGACTGCAGCCAGAACGAAAATCAAACACCAATCAGAAACCCGTCTGACCCGATGGCTGGTGCACGGTCAGTGAAGAGATAATAAACATTATTGACCTCCTGGATGAAAGCAGCTGCCGAAGCGAGTCATGACATCTCCAGCCAATGAGGGTCATTAAAACACCCACTCCTTTTTTTCGCCCCTCTTCCCTCTTTTGTTGCGCCCTCCACTCCAGATGGGAAGTTTATGATTCATTCATGCGGTTTATCGAGTATCAGAGCTGTCAGAAATCGTTGCCGTTCTCCCTGCAGTGGCTCCCTGGGGCAGACAGAAGTGGCCCTCGATGTTCCTGTTTAATAGGAGGGAGGCACACGTGTAGGTGGAACTAAGCGTCTGGAGGCAGATCAAACTTTAACGACACAGACAGAAATGGAGACATGTAGGTGTTCGCAGTAGTTCTAAGAATTAGCAGAAATCTTGAAATGTGTCACGAGCGACACTTATACAGATGACAGACAGTAGGCTTTTTTATGTGGGCATTAGAACATACAGAACAGATTGGTGTGTAGGAGTGCTGTAACTCTAAATTAGAACACACATCTCCATGCCACACTGAACTCTGCAGCAGCGCCTCCACAGCAGTGTAGGAGAAAGAAAGTCTCATGTACAGCTGTGACTCAGACAAGCCTCACAAGTGTGTCTGTGCACACAAGTGAAACTGGTATAGGATGTGTGTACATTTCTCCCTGAAAATGAGACGAGGAGACAAGCCTGTTTGTAATATACTGCTGCTGTGTGTGTTAGAGTGAAACTAGATGTGCAGAAAAGTGTGTGCATTAATAAATGAGTGGGAGTAGGAGTAGGCAATCATTACACAGTTAAAATGTGATTTTTCGTGTTATTATTCACTTTTTAAAACTCCCTGTTGATTCACTGTAACCTCCCTACCCTGTAACTTGACTTTAAAAAAATATCAATTACAGCCACCCACAAACAAATACAAAACTCAGCCTAAATTATTTTTGGTAATTAAAGGCACTACAAAGAACTTTAATATTTTATTGATTTTGGAGCCCCCTGTGGAGAAAAGTGGTAGTGTTTCCATTGTAATAACCACAAAATATAATAGCAAAAATAAAAATGACCATATTAAAAAATCTACTTCTTCTTTTTATAAGTGGCTAATGTGCTACACACTGTAACTTTGCCAGGGTAAATGTAAACACAGACTTGTTTCATCTGATTTCAAGGAGAATCAGACCCGGTGGCAGGCATAAAGAATAACCATACAGAAATAGCCAGTCTTCTCACTGACGGTTTGGTGGTACGGGTATTTGTTTATGTAGGTCATATAGAGAAATCAGAATTAAATAGAGACTGTTTCATAACCAATTAACCAATTAACCGATTAAAAAGTCCTTGTAGTAGCTTTAATGTTTGATTTTGTGCAACAGTTTTACCGAATAAAAATTCTGCACCTATCTCAGCACAGATCATTAATGTTGCTTGTCCTCTTATTCTTCTTCTCCTTCCAGATCACGTGAAGCAATCAGGGGGAAAGGTCCTGGTCCACTGCGAAGCGGGCATCTCACGCTCACCCACCATCTGCATGGCCTACATCATGAGGACGCAGCAGCTGCGGCTGGACGCAGCCTTTGACATCATCAAGCAGCGCCGGGCAGTCATTTCCCCCAATTTCAGTTTCATGGGTCAGCTGCTGCAGTTTGAGTCAGAGGTCCTCTCCACGGCCCCGGCTCACGCCGCCACACCCGAACCAGCCACACCCTGCGCCCCAGAGTCCGCCTCCTTTTTTGCCAACGACTTTGCCACCACCTTCAACACCAAAAACTTTGAGCCATCTGTGTTCACCCTCCCTACCTCTTGCCTGCAGGCCCCGGTCCACCACCAGTTCAAACTGAGCCCAATAACTGCACTGCCTTAAAATGAACTGTGACTGCTTGTAGTCTTACTTGAAAAAATAAAAATAAAAAACTGTTGTCTGTGTGCCTGGTGTTGAAACCAGCAGCGCAGAGAGACTGGGGATCAGCAATGGAAACAGAGAAGAGATTTCAGTTCATTGGCCTATGAAATCCATGGGTTACAGATATCTACGCCGTTTTCCTGTCCTCTGAATTGCAGCGATGAAACATCACAGCACAGTAATAAACTGCAATATAATGCCTTAGGTTGATATTGTGATTTATTTGCCTATTCACAAATACAGTCAGGCATTTGAACCTAATTTATTTGAAAATTACAGTCTGTCTGATTTTTTTCAATAATGTGGATGTTAATGTGTGTTTAATAAATGTTTTCACCACAAAAATAAAAGCTGTTGTCATGCAATCATTGTGTTTGTAGTGGTAGTTGATGGGTGTGCAACTGGGATGAGTCAATTGCAAAGTGGACTTTAACCTGTGACTAAAAACTGTGACACACTCATGTGAAAGGCTGTCAGACTAAAGTCATTTAGGGGACTTTTCAGTCTTCTAGTGAATGATAAGCACATGTTACTGCAGGTCTGTGCAGCAAACAGCAAGATAGAAGAAAAATGAATACTTTTAAGACCTTGCGTTTAAAGTATATATTCTGACAGGACACACATTAATACAACAGGAGGGGCAACAGTGACACCTGCAGTGACTTAGTTGGCCTCTACCAGTAGATTTAGACTAGCAGCACTCCTTTCATTTATAGTACATTATAGTATATAGTACTATGAAATATGAATGTACATTACTACTACATTATGCATAGTTTTTCATTCTTGGTCAAAATATTTGCGAAACCCAGTGCTATCTAAACTATAAATGCAAACTGTTGCATTCATAGATTAGAAATTCCCATTAGAAAACAGAGTGACGTCATGCTAACTAAATATATAGATATAGTAAAGTTGCTGTTTTTTTTTAAATCAAAGAATATAAACCATTGTCGACTGACAAGTCAGGCTTTCACATAAATTCAGTTGGCACAGTGCTCTTTTCTGTCTTTGGCGCCTAGAAGGCAGACAGTCAGACTGTACCAACTGTTCCATAGGGGGATAAATAATTGGAAAACGTGTCACAATTGTTGTTTACGTACAAACACCTAGTGGCGAAAGATTAACCTTACTGTAATAATCTATGCGATATTTATCCATGTCAAGTTATATCTATTTAATTTCACTAGTGCACATGATTTAGTATTTGTTTAATGTTACTACCCTGTTTTCACATAATGGTATGCTCCATTTTATCCCGCCCCCGCCGCCATTTTCCATGTTATTCTCTTTTGGCACACAGTGTTTCACCGATTTTTGGATGCATTAATTTGTAATATTTAGTAAAGTTTGGGTTACTGAATTCCCGGCTTCTCCCTTTTAGTGGAGGAGGAGAGCTCATCTCCAAATTCAGCCAAGGAAACGCCCTGCTTAGGCAGCCATGTACATCAAACAGGTAAGCTAACGACACAAGACTAGTGCATGTTGCCGACTATCAGCGGCATTAATAAGGCTACCTGAATGCTGTTCGGCTGAATGGTTGTGCCCGGAATACCGAGGTTATAGATACTGTGTACCGTTAATTTGATTGCAGGGCTAAGCAAATTCGCACCAAATACAGTTAAAAGTAAATAACTATCTTGCTAATGCTAGCTAGGGCTACCTAGATTTATCTTGAATCGGATTGCCCGCCCCCCTTTCATGATGCTAAGCTAACGCTACAAGGCTAACGTTAGGTTAGCGGGGTTGTTGCCTTTATATTAATGTTCCACTGTAGCCCGTCGCAGTCTGCCTAATCTCATGTAAACAATCGTCCTAATACTATTGTGGTTGACTTATTTGTGGTTTATGTTGTTGGCAAGCATGCAAACCCTTAAACGTCCTGAATGAAAACTAGACCATACAGTAGCCGACAGTCAAGGCCCTGATGGAAATCGTGCATCGCTTGTAATATATTTGATGCAGCACACAAGTTGAACAGCTTGTCCATTAGATGAGAGGACAGAAGCAGTAATGTAACAGTATTAAGGAAAAGTTCTTGGCTTGCTACCTGCGTTCCTTCACATAACCTTGTCCAGCTACACTGTGTGTGTATTTTGTTAAATAGGATGATGTTTAATGCGTGCTTACGGTGGTCTCTGTGCTCTTGTATAGGTCATCATCCAGGGGTTCCGAAGTTACAGGGACCAAACTGTGGTGGACCCCTTTAGTCCGAAGCACAATGTCATCGGTGAGTTTTGTGCACACCTCAGCTTTGATGATGATGATGGTGATGATACAGATTTAATTTATTTGTTCACATACATACTAAATATACAAGTTGATATATACATAAACAGATAATATGTGATGGAGAGGTGCTAAAACCCCTCAGACCTGGTGGCCCACCAGATTTTTCTAGTGGAAAAAATAATACATACATTATTATTTTACATAACCTGAGCATGGTCAACAGAGTGACAAGTGACAGTTTGTGGAGAAAGCGAACTTGGGATCCTAGTTCTATTTTGCATGTAGAACGAAACTTTTGAAAAGGTGTCTGCTTTTAGCCATTTATACAGTATAAACCTAATTCCATTACCTAAATCAATTAGAAAGAAGAAAATGTATCAAAGGAATGGGCGAATAAGGGAAAAGAAAACTAAAAAGAAAAGATCAAGGATAAGATTGCACACAATAGCAGACATCCATATATACAAATACACAAGGTTAATTTTATATAATTAGGATGACTGGAAGTCAGTGTACAAAGATAATTCATTGTGCTTTCTAAAATTGTACTTGTGCTAGGTGTAAAAATTATATTACAACTTTTAACTCATGCATTGTATTAACTGTATGTTTCAATAATATGTGGATATAAGTGGATGGAATTTGAATTGTCACCTTGCATTTAAGTTGCCTGTACAATATTAGTTTGCCAAATAATTATCTCATGTGGGTGTCTTTGAACACATGTCCTCATTCTGTCTTTTTTCTGTTACAGTCGGAAGAAATGGGTCAGGAAAAAGTAACTTTTTCTATGGTATGTGCGTCTCAGATAATTTTAACATACAGCAGTCAAACAGATTTCCCTTGTGTGTTTTTTATTTTCTTCTCTAAAACTGTGGCTCCTCTCTGTTTTCTTAGCCATCCAGTTTGTGCTCAGTGATGAGTTCAGTCACTTGCGACCTGAACAGCGCCTGGCCCTGCTCCATGTAAGTACAGGCAAATGTCAGAAAATGCAGGTCCCATCTAGTGTTTTGAAAATGAAATACCACTCTGACACAGTGGTTGTGTAAAAATGTCTTATGAGACATGCTTACGCTGTCAGAAGCTTGTGTAACTTTCTAATAATGAGTGGATTACAAAATTCTTTATAGGATTAGTTGCATTTCTCGTAAAATACCACGTAGGTGTTTATATGAGATTGAAGCACACTGTGAAACATTAATAATACATGTAAACATTTAGTTATTATATAAAATGTGTATTTCTTCTCTTGTCACTGTAGGAGGGAACTGGTCCTCGTGTCATTTCGGCTTTTGTGGAGATTATATTTGACAACTCTGACAACCGACTGCCGGTAGGAATGGCAAACACTTCATATTGATCCTGTTACTGTAGCTGCAGACACATTTATTGATTCTTTTCAACTTTCAGTAAGCCCCTCAAATAATTAATTTTCTTCACCATGTGTATGTGATAAATACTTGTGGTTGTTTTGATTGTTGAGGCTACTTTAAACTAAAGTTAGAGGTGTACTGGTATATTGGTGTGCCATCTGGATGAGCCAGTGTAAGCCTCAATGTGCATGTTGTTGTATGTGCCATTTAACTTTATCCCTCTGTGCTGCCAGCAGCAATGGTTGGAGGCATTGTGTTTTCAGGTTGTCCATCTGTACTTCCATACGTTCCATTCTTGTGAACACTTTCATGAACGCCTTGGGGGAATTTCTTCAAATTTGGTACAAATATCCAGTAAGACCCAAGGATGAACTGATTAGATTTTGGTGGTCAAAGGTCACTGTGTCCTCAAGTTTGTCCCATTCTCATGCACATGATGTCTCAGTAACACCTGGAGCAAATTTCCTCATGTTTGGCACGAATATCCAGTTGGACTCAAAGATGATCTAATTATATTTTGGTGGTCAAGGTTACTTTGACCTTACAAAATGTATTTTTGGCCATAACGTAAGAATTTGTGCCCTAATAATGACAAAGTTTCATGAAACAGGATAAAATGATGAGGAGATGACATTTTATATCATAATGTTCAGCTCTCTGTCAGCCTTCTGTATTCCTGCATGTTTCTCACTTGAACATTCTCTAGAGTCACATGTTAATATATGTGTGATAACTTCCATTTCACACAAAAAAAAATACACTTAGTAACCTTTGTTGAATTCCTTCATTGTCTTCATTACATACGTTATGAGTCTGGACAGAATGAATGTAAACAGCAACTTGACTATCTGGTGGAGGCATACAACTGTGAGGCGGTAATTCTAGGTTACTGCTGAGATTTAACTGATAGAGGAATTGGCACTGTTTTTAAATTGGCATAAAAATATATAACACTTCCAAATTAGTCACAGAAGAAACTTTTAATATAGGCAACTTAAAAAATTTTTCACCTGCATTTGTACCTAGACTCTTAAAAATGTACACAGCCTTTTTAAACATTCACTGTGGTACATTATCATTATGTTATGTTGTTCAGTTCATATCGAACTGTCTCCCTAAATTAACAATGACTGCTTTGACTACTGAATATAGTCACACTGCCTCCAGTACACACGGTGCTTATTATTTTGATGATCACAGCCCAATGTTCGCAGCACCCTAGCAATCCAAAGATTGACGATTGCTTTTAACTGGATGTGAAACGGTAATCATGCAGCCTGGTAATACTGTGACATAACCAGCCAATTCTGCTGCTGTTTGTGATTCTCTTCTTGACCAGTGATGAATTTCTCTCCCTCCAGATCGACAAAGAAGAAGTCTCCCTTCGCCGTGTCATTGGCGCAAAGAAGGACCAGTACTTCCTAGACAAGAAGATGGTGACGTAAGTATTGCTGTGCTGTGTCGACTGCCCATGTAATCACAGGAAATAACAACTCTGAATCCATGTAATCACTTCTTTGATGGTGTCTGTGATTGTTGCAGTAAGAATGATGTCATGAATCTTCTCGAGAGTGCCGGCTTCTCCCGCAGTAACCCCTACTACATTGTCAAGCAGGGAAAGGTGAGAAAGGAGTGGATGTCATGCTTATTTAACACATAATAGCTTGTTTTTAAGTGTTGTGTAAAGCATTGTATGTATTTTTAGCAAGACTGTAAAAATAATGTCTGGGCTATATCAATAAAATTTCACTTGACACTAATCCTTAAATCAGCTCGTGCTTTAATATGACAGGCCAAAACATCCATAGTCACAATTTGCTTTGGGGGTGTTACAATCAGGTAATTAATTTGTAAAATCAGAACCAGGGCTGCCATTAGCAATTATTTTCAGCTATGCTTAATCTGTCGATTATTATCATTATTATTATTTTTGATTAGTTGTTTGGTCCATAAAACAGAACATGGTGAAAAGTGTTGATCAGTGTTGTCCAAAGCCCATGATGATATCTTGTTTTGCCCACAACCCAAAAGATTTTCAGTTTACAGCCATGAAGTGATAAAGAAACCAGAAAATATCCACATTTAAGAAGCTGGAATCCGAGAGATTTGACTTTTTTCCTGAAAAATTACTGAAATAGATTAATCGATTTTCAAAATAGTTTTGTGATTAATTTAATGATCTATTAACTGTTGCAGCTCTGATCAGAACTTGATATCTGTATCTGAAATATGATGTTCAGGCAGGGAGAACCTAACATCACATTCCACAGCACGGTATCCAATCTCACACGGTATTTCTATGTTTGGTGCAGATCAACCAAATGGCCACAGCACCCGACTCCCAACGTCTGAAGCTGCTGAGAGAGGTGGCAGGCACCCGAGTGTATGATGAGCGCAAAGAGGAGAGTATTTCTCTCATGAAGGAGACAGGTAAAAACTTCTTAACATCATTGTTTAACAGACTGCAATCATTTTTTTTCTGTTATTGTTATGCTTTTTTAAAGTTTAAGTGATCCTTTCACAAAATGATGTTTTGTCTGCTCAGGTTTGGATTAAAGTAGAATGTTTTTGAAAAGGTTTCTCAATGTTCATCAGTTTGTATGCAGAAAGTTTCATAAGCCCAAAGTATCATGTGCAGGGTGAACAGTGCACACTGCACACAGACAAAAAGCCTGTAGCTGTTCATTTAAAAAATAAAATTGTAAATTTGTTTTTATCTCGTAGCAGCAATAAGCATTAATTGTAACATATTAATTTAAATTATTATGCAATGTAACATAACCAATAATCCCCCTCCTACACACAGCATTCACAATTAAATTGTCACTTGTTAAACATGCCAGTGCCAGAAAACAAAGTATCCAATTAGTAATGATTTACATTTATTAAATACAAAACAACCTGATGTGTTTTCAGAGGGGAAGCGAGAGAAGATTAATGAGCTGTTGAAATACATCGAGGAGCGTCTGCACACCCTGGAGGACGAGAAGGAGGAGCTGGCTCAGTACCAGAAGTGGGACAAGATGAGGAGAGCCCTGGAGTACACCATCTACAACCAGGAGCTGAATGAAACCCGTGCCAAACTGGATGAGGTACCAAACTCGAGAAAGAAAAATGATGGACTAAATTGATACAAACATGCTGAGAATTTGTGATTAGTGTTTTGGTGCCATGGTAGGAAATTGTCACTGCCTATCATTCAGAATATTAAATATAAACAATATGATACAGAATATTAATCTTAGAAAAATGATGTATCTTATTTTAAATACAAATGACAGCAAGAATTGACATCCAGCTTCAATGCCAGTCTTCTGTTGTTGTTGTTTTTTCTAGCTGTCCTCAAAGAGAGAGACCTGTGGAGACAAATCCAGACAGCTGCGTGATGCTCAGCAAGATGCCCGAGACAAAGTAGAGGTAAAGAGTTCTGCCTTACAGGAGAAATACAAATAACTGGGCCTGGTAATGAGTGAAAATAAACATTGTAATGATCATCACAGCATAAACTCAAAGAGGATGTTTAGTGCATTTTTCAAAGTCATATGGTAAAGTTTCAGATGTTCACTCTTTGAGTTCATCAAATCAGATGTAGAATAGTTGTGTATTTCCTCCAAGTGCAGAATTATCTAATGAAAAAAGATTTCTCTGACTACCTCACACTGTGACAGAGTTTTGATAAGTAGATTAAATTTACTTATCAGGAATGAGCACGATTTTGTATGATGTGTCACGATGGGAATTAAAGGAACACAGAAATAGAATACAGAAAGTACTTTGGAATAAAATAATCTTTTCATCATATGTCATCTTGGTTTTTGTTCATATTAGTTATTGTAAGAAGGCTATAAACGAGAAGAATTAATTGGCATACATAATTCACTGGGGGCTTTGGATAGAAAACTCCGTATTGTTCCTGATAAGCAGGCTCAAATAAAATCTGTGGGGTTTCTTTTTCAGTTTTCAGTTGTGATCCAGAATGAAAATCTGCAGAATTCTACCTTTCTTTTTTTTAAATAATCAGACACAATGCATTAAAACAACCTAAAATTACCTCAAGCAGGACTGAAGGAAAGATGATGGAGATGTAGGAAACCTACTAAAATGATAAATAAACGTGGGGCAGAGAGCAAAAATAATCAGCCATTAATCATTCATCTCTCAACAGTGAACACTTCAACATGTATACAAACAAATACATTAGTAAGACATTGGTAAGATGGACAGTAGAGTAATCACTGAAGGGGAAGTAAGCTGACGTATTTACACCCCTCTGAATTAAATCTCACAGTGTGTTTCTTTATTTTGGCTCCCTTTCTGTAGGAGACGGAGCGTGTTGTGCGAGAGCTGAAGTCCAAGATCTCCGCCATGAAGGAGGAGAGAGAGCAGCTATCGGCCGAGCGCCAGGAGCAGATCAAGCAGAGGACCAAGCTGGAGTTGAAGGCCAAAGACCTGCAGGATGAGCTGGCAGGCAACAGCGAACAGAGGGTACGGAAGCCTCCCATCTGCGTCACTCTGCACACGTGATGCTGCACTAGCAACACATCCCCCTTCCCCTTCCCCTGCACCATCAGTGTGGAGATGGATGGCGTTCTTTTCCTCATTTCACCGACTCCACTCACCCCTTTTAATAGTTGGAAAGAGGGGCACTTGAGTACAGTTGTGCTCCTTTTTAAGAATAGCAAACGCCTGTTGACCTCACAATTCTGTTGATTTGAGGATTTATTTTTTAAAATTAATTAATTGAGCTATTACGCTTTCTATAAAAGTGGGATTATCAGAGCCCAGAGGGGTGTTTTAAAATTGTTTTACTCTGACCAACAATAAATAAAAATCCTAATATTTTTGGTTGTACAATAATAAGAATCAAAAAATTTCAACAAAAGTACCAGCGCTTTTGAAAACTTAACACCAAATCTTTATTTTTTGTTGTTTGTTAATTGACTTCATGATTTAAACAGCTCGTCAAAAAGCGCTGAAGTGTGTGTAAGTCTCATTTCCCACTAAAACAAAAAGTTCAGATGTTTTTAGTGCCGAATCTTTCAGCAGAGCGTTTGCTAGGATGAACTGAGAAATGGAGGAAGCTCCAGCCTGTGTTTCAGACTCTTTGCCATCAGCTCCACTATACATCATAGCTGGCATGAGGCTGTGTGTACTGAGCTGGCGCGGATCACTGTCCGTATGGCCTTGTGTTCATTGTGTGTTCGCGTGCACGTGTGAGTACGAAGACGACAGTCATACATGGCGGCTTTATTGGCTCAATCTGTGTGAACTGTGATGGGTCCCAGGCTGCATGCTGGCTGTTGGTTGGATTAAGCCCACCTGGCGACGGCTGGCACCGCATTCGCCAAAAGTTATTGGAGCAAAATGAAAAGCAAGAGAAGCAGAACTGCGTCACTAGTAGCTGCTGATGGTTCTGATTCGAGGTGGCTTTGACACGAGGGGCGAAATGGAGGCGTTCATACCTGTGGGATGGCCCTACCCACAGTCACCACCCACACAGACAAATCTGTCAAAATCAGTAGTCACTGCTCAGGTCTGCTCTTGGGGACATCCAAGTGAAAGCTACAATGAAGAGAGTTAAAAATGATTTAAATTTTTTTCAGTGTTGCTTGTGTCAAAACAAGGTTTGTCATGATACTTGAATCTTACAATTAGGTACAATGCTAGCATAAAGGTAAATACACAATACAATAACATGACAAAAAGAAAAAAATAGGATTCCTTTTTTTAGTGTAACACCCTGTACACAGTCCCGGTGCAGAAAACGAGCACTTGGATTTCCTTATAGCTTTGGTACTTTTGATACTGTTAAATGTTAGTATTTTACTGATACTGTTTGAAAACCTTAGTAGGTTGAAGCTTTCCTGCAGCATCCCAGTTTTTTCATCTGTGACAGTGGATTAGAAGTAGCACCAGTTGTAGTAGTAATAACATTGCAGTTTTAGCTTTTTTTGTTTTTGCAAGTGTATTCACTGTTAAGTAAATAAATGCATGCTAATTATACTTAACAAACCAAATTTAGCACATTGGGTGCTCACATATAGATTCTGCCCTCATTATTTTTGGAATTTTTATGTATTCTACTTAGTAAAAAGGACTGAGATTGTGTGGGATCTATTCCCAGCTTCTGTTGGCTAAGGAAGGAGTACTACATTTGAATAGTAATTAAGGTTCAAACCGAATATAAATATGGCTTCTGAGCAGCATAGGAAATTATTTGCTGAACTGTTTCCAATAAATTTGTTTTAGCTTAATTTGTATCACACAAATTCTGGCAACAAACTCGTCTTAATATTTACATTTCACTGTTGTGCTAATGTAATGTATAGATGTGGGTGTATAATATGACAGTAGTGTAGGTACCTCGTTTAAGTTATCCTCCATTGTCTTTCATTCACATTGGCTTATGTATGTACCCACATTCAAGTGTATCGTCTTTCCTTACCCTCCTCTCATCTCACAAGTTCTACACTTTAAAGATTTATTGTAAAATGGCTCTCTCACTTCCAGAAACGTCTGCTGAAGGAGCGCCAGAAGCTGCTGGAGAAAATCGAGGAGAAGCAAAAAGAGCTGCAGGAGACTGAACCCAAATTCAACATGGTGAAGGAAAAAGAGGAGCGGGGTATATCCAGGTAGGAATCTCAGCTACAGTCCCTCGAGCAGCTGGGCACCAGGTTTAACTTGATGAGTCAGGCAGCACATTTTGAATACATTTTGATAGCAAGGGATCAGGATGTGGAAGCACATGAGATATTTGTGTATTCTCCTACAGTGTAGTTTGATGTAAATGAACAAAGCAAGAAGAACATCTGTAGAGAAATGAGGCATTATAAATGTATTACTCTGGTTTACTGTGCGCATGTCTACTGGTTTGCTGGGAAATTAAATAGAATAAAGATTGCTCATTTGGGTGACTTCCTGTGTGAACTTGTGTAACCCCCTCCATGGTTACGCCTCTGTCCAGATTGGCCCAGGCCACACAGGAGAGGACAGACCTGTACGCAAAGCAGGGCCGTGGCAGCCAGTTCACCTCCAAGGAGGAGAGAGACAAGTGGATCAAGAAGGAGCTGAAGTCTCTGGATCAGGCCATTAATGATAAAAAGAGGCAGATCGCAGCCATCCACAAAGACCTGGAAGACACAGAGACCAATAAGGAGAAGAACCTGGAGCAGTACAACGTAAGGCAACTCAAAAACACTCTAGTTCTCTTGTGACGATGTGTAGGTGTAGCGGTGTAATACAGAATAAGTTGCCTCTCTGTCATGAACTTGCATAAGCATCAGGTTGCTGTTGTGATTTTTAATCTTGATAGTTAATGTTGCCTTCAAATGGGGTCGTGTTTACCCCCCACCCATGTCATATTCAACATCGTAAACATTTCTGAAAGCTTAGAGTTAACACCATTGTCTACACAGTTTCTCCTGTCGAGTTCCATCTGAAGGCAGCACACACACAAGTTGTCTGTAACTTACAATGTTTGTCATGTCTTTCCTGTAAAAGCTTTCTGCAGTTTTAATGTAACATCTTGATAGTTGAGTGTTTTTGACCCACTTTCAACTTGTCTCTTTAGAAACTCGATCAAGACCTGAATGAGGTCAAGACCCGCGTTGAGGAACTGGACAAAAAGTATTATGAAGTGAAGAACAGAAAAGATGAGCTGCAGAGTGAAAGAAAGTAAGAACCTCATCTCTCCCACTAACCCTCTCTTTGACCTCACATCTTGGACTTAATTTAAAGTTCAGCCTTGGCTCGTGCTTGTGCTTTTTATTTATTTATTTTAGATATATATATATAGCACTACTTAATTTGGATTCATCGTTGCATGAAACATGCCTTCCTCTTGGATTAAGATGGAAGGTTGAATTGTTTACCCTTTCTTGTAGCCAATGTGCTGTTTCCGCTTTGCAACCTTTAGTCACATGCCAGAGTACTGTCTGCTGTGAATGTCACCAGGTCTTAGTCCACTTAAACAATGAGGTTTATTTATACAACACAGAAGATGATGCCTCAAGCCTCTTCTGCCAGACACGTTTTAATGTTTAAAAAGTGCTCCAGGGCAGATGAATTATATTTAGGGTTAGTAGTTAATATCTATTCAAGACAGCTGCTTCCTGGCCTCTTGAAACACAACAAACAGCATTTCCATTCAAGTCTCTCCAATTGTTAATTGAGATGACACACTCAAGGCAAAATGTGTTGTTTTTAGTTTTTCATTCAAGTTAACAGGCATTCATTTTCATCACTAAATGAAATTGATTTCATGAATATGTTCACGTTTTGTCTGATATCAACTCCACCATGAACCCTCCAGTTCACTCTCCATTGTTCAGGTGTAGTGGGTGAAAAGACAGCATAATGACAGCTTTGATAGAGGGAACACGACATGCACACCCCACAGCTGCAAGCTGTCGTTACAACCTAAAAATATGAATAAATGATGAACATTACTTTAATGGAAACAAGAGGAACACTGTTTTAGCTGTATTATTGTTGTATTTATTTAAATGTGATTAATTGTCTAGAATTAAACAAATATTTGTAATTATGTGAAAATCAAGTGGGTGACTTCTTCTGTTATTCACTTAATATTGCATGTATGAATGTAGTGAATCTAGTTAAGGATGTGGAGTAAAAATTGCTTTGCTTCTCACTTTTATGAAAGGAATTTCCTCAAATATAAAGTAAAGCTTAACTATTGTGATCATGTAATTATAAAGAGTACAGCTGATCGTTGACTAAGCTCCACCTCCAAACAGCAACTGTCCAGTCATAGCTTAGTAACCATAACTAGAGCTGTCAAGCTTTCCATTTCTCTACATGTTACAGTGGTGTGCTGGAGGCTCTGAGAAGAGCAATACTCAGCGTTTCACGAGTCTGGAAGGTGGCGTCTTTTTAGTAGTCTCTCAAAAACATGAAAGACAAGAGCACACGTGGTGAATGGATTAAACTCTGGCCTCATCTGCGTAAACTGCATATGTTGGCATGTCCAGCTAACTAATACTAGCTTACTAGCTGCAGTAACTTTACCTCCAGCCAAACATGTTAGATACCACTGCATCTATATTTGTTCTGTGGGGGTTTGAGGAGGAGGATGTGGGCTGATACAGAATCAAAGTGGGTCAATGACAATGCATCTCACTCTGGCTCACTATCTCAGGTCTAAGCCGAGTTAGCTTAGCTGTTTTCCTGGCTGTCTTCACCAATCACGGTCTGGTTGGTCTTGGTGTGTGACCGTCTCAAACTCTGCTGCATTAATTGAGTCCCTGTGCTTCCTTTTTCCGTGTTAATTAGTGTATTTCTTTCATCTATCATGTAGGTATGCCTGCCGTAATTCACCATCCAACCAGTGTTTGCTGAGGTGTAAACTAGCTTTAGCCTTAGTATTTTAGCATTAATGTTATACCATGTGTGCAGCTGAGTACAGAGTTCTTGTTTTAAAACATATCAAATGGAAACATTAAAATGTCAGCTGGAGACCGACTTCTCGGCCGACTCAAGGAGTTAGCAGAACGCCAGCTACACTTATAAAATCTGCTTGTGAGGAATTATTTTGGCTGACAAAATCCACTGTCAGCCAGAAATGAGAAGCTGCTTTTGTTTTTGTCTCTGAGGGTTCAGAGACCTCATGGTTTAACAATTGGTCCCAATTTCATTGTTAAATCTGCCACTGTTACCACTGTCAACTGCATAATTGCAGTGCAAGAATGGAAAGTTTGGCAGGCTTAGCAAGAGTAAGTAAGGAGGGTGGTGCTTGTACAGTCAAATTCAAATGTGTTTAGCCTATTAGGAGTCATGGGCAGCCACTGTGCAGGGCCCTTGGACCAACTCCAGTTGTAAGCCAGAACCTTGGTCACGGGTACTGGCAGGAGAATTGACCTAGCATACATGTTTGGGGGAAAGCAGAGCACAGGGAGAACATGCAAATTCCCCACAGAAAGGTGGCATCTGCAGGGGGATGGTAGTGCTCACTACTGCGCCACTGTTCTGCTGGTTTCATAAAAAAATAGAACATAAAATCAACATGAGTTTGTCTCTCTTCCAAGATGTTGGTTTTTATTTATAAATTATTTACATAAAAAAAAGACATAAACAATTTAGTACAGTGTCCTAGTTTTGGGGTGTTTTTATCAGTGACTGGCTTGTTTTTCTGAGAGTATCATGACTGCAGTTTGGTCTCAGTCTTTCTGGTGACATAAGTGTAACAGTGTGTGATTGTCTGTGTCTGTCCAGCTACCTGTGGCGTGAGGAGAACGCAGAACAGCAGGCTCTGGCAGCCAAACGAGAGGACCTGGAGAAGAAACAGCAGCTCCTTCGAGCCGCCACCGGCAAGGTTCGTGTCACCGTACATGACTGCGTAATTATTGACTTGCATAACACAGCTACAGGATACCTAATGCTCACTTGCAAGCTAGAGGTTGCCCTGCCACGCCACACATATTAAACCTTCTCACCTGCACCTGCTTCCTGAACTGTACTGTGAGAGAGGAAATGGGCAAGTAAAGATAAATCAACCCCAAAGTGAAAAAGTGCCTCTCTGTCTCTGAATGAGCCCACCTGGATACTGCGAAGAACTCACTTTGTGACTCAGCCAGTTGTCAGGATTGGTATATCAAATGGAGTCATTCATCTGCATCGCTGCTGGGACCTTATCATAGCTAGCTAAATTTACATATGACTCACTTCTGTCTGCCCCATCCTGTAACTGCCAGTCGTTTCTTCTGGGCAGATACATCAATCAAACATCACTTCTGAATAATGTCTGCTGAGATGAAAGGAGCCTGTTTGTGGCTTCATGGACAAATATCCTGCATGTATTTTTCTTTCATTGGTCTCTGCTGACTCATCCTGTCTTCAGCCTTTTGATGGACTCTATCTATCCTCTCTCACATTTCATATTTATGGTGTACAGGTCCCAGTGTTGCTACAAAATACAACTTTCACGACTTTACCTCGCAATATTGACTACAGTGTATTTGGTTTCATGAGTTCTTCACAGTGCAGGATTTGATCTGTTAAGAAATCCTTCCTAACACTGACCACATTTCCCACAATTGTTCAGAATATGGTAATATTAGGATTTTGATGTGGCTCATGTAAACTGCATAGTCTGGATTAAGCTAAATGACTCTAAATGGATCATTTTCCAATTATGCAACTCATTCCTGCACCTACTTTTAAACATTATGAAAGACTTTGATATGAACAGTTTTTTGGATAAGCGCAAATATTGAAACATCGTCTCAGATGCCAAGAGAATTGCTGAAGAAATGAAAGACGGTGGTTGCGTTGGTTGAGTGAGTCCACTACTGGGTGAAATTTTTGAAAAAACATTGCAAAGAAGCAAGATGCCCCCAGTAATTCCAGCTGTTCTTCATTTCTATAATCAGCATGTGCAGTAATGCATGTGAACAGGAATATTAGTAGAATATTCATGTTGACTTGCCAGGTAAACATCTTACTAGGAATATGATCTTTTTTGGAAACGAAAAAAATCAGTTTTGGAAAACTGTTTATGTAGTCACTGTTCTTCTTCAGAAGAGATCATGGCTGCATTAGATTATAAAAAATCAATAGATGAAAACATAACAAAGATTTGTTTAAATACACATACATACATATATATATATATATATATTGTTAAGTATTATTGATTACCTTTAGAGATTGAATTGAAGTGGGACCCATTCCTCTTCTCTCTCTTGTGACCCTACAGGCCATTCTGAACGGCATTGACAGCATCAACAAAGTCCTTGAGCATTTCCGTCGGAAGGGCATTAACCAGCACGTCATCAATGGTTACCACGGCATCGTCATGAATAACTTTGAGTGTGAACCTGCCTTTTACACTTGTGTTGAGGTGACTGCTGGTACCAGGTGAGGGCTGCTTTTCTTTTTGCATTTTCCCTGCTCCTTGTGTTGTTTTCAATGAAAATGTCATCACCAAACATTTGTGATGTGTATGAAATCTTTGCAACAAAACATTTTAAAAAATGACAATGGTTCCACTGTTTACATGCTGATTAGGGATGTAAATGATTAATCATTAGTTGGTTAATAACCATTAAGAATTTAACTGATTAAAAATATGTCAATTGATAATTAAACAACCATCTAGGAATGGCAGTAATTTCACCTTATTTGAATTGTTTGGTCTGGCAGAGCCATTTGTTGAATACTGGAGATTTAAAATTAAACTTTAAAACAAAGAGAAATAAGTGTGTTTTTTGTTTATTATTAAGTACCAATGATTAATGGATTCATTGATTGTTGGTGTTTTCAACTATTGGTTGGAAAATGCATAATTTGCAAATGTGTCCTGTAGGTTTAAGGAGCAAGGTGTTGCTCTGTGCTACATTGGAAGAACCAGCACAGTTCAAGTAGTCAGAGTGCTTCAAATATTGCGTTGACAGTATTGTGTTCTACTGTATCTTCATCACTGATTTGAATTTTAACAGCAGAAAATCAAAAAGGTGTCTACTCATTATCAGAACAGATGATTTATATATTTCGTACATTGAATGTTTTTGCAGATAATACAGACACTTCTGTTGTTTACAACAATAAAGCCTTGATTTGTTGTTTAAGCTTTAATATAAACCCATCCATTCATATTTCTTGAATTTTCCTCTTTCTCCTTGTTGTTTGTGTATGTTTTGCTACCTCCTGCTCTCTTGTTCTACAGACTGTTTTACCACATTGTGGAGACTGACGAAGTCAGCACCAAAATACTAATGGAGTTCAACAAAATGAATCTGCCTGGAGAAGTCACATTCCTGCCTCTGAGCAAGCTTGACGTCAGGGACACCGCCTACCCAGAGACCAACGTAAGAAATAGACATAAATTGTAGATGGTAAATTTAGACCCTGACAGCAAATGGCCTTAACTAACTAAAAAATAACTTAAAAGAAGCTGTGTTCATGTATTAATAACATACTTTATTTTTTTACCTAGAGGTGTAATAACCATGTGCTTAATCTTTATCGCCTCCTGTTACCCATCTTACGAAAGGCAGTTTTTGTATTGTTGATGAGGTATATAGCATTTGCCACTGTGTTTATACCAATGTTTGTTTGTTCCATAAGGATGCTATCCCCATGATTAGCAAACTGCGCTACAGCTCCAACTTTGACAAGGCCTTCAAGCACGTGTTTGGAAAGACCCTGATTTGTCGCAGCATGGAAGTTTCCACCCAGCTGGCCAGAGCTTTCACCATGGACTGTATAACTCTAGAAGGTAAGCTGTCCTGTCCTACACAGCACAGTTTATACTCTATCACAAGAATGTAAAAGAATGGTGGCTCTTCTCATGCACAAAACGGGTGATGAGTTACAAGGATTTTCATTTACAGAGTGTTTAGTTGGTAGGTTTATCAGTATACAACTTGGTACGAGTCGACCTGATGCTTTTCTACATTTTGTATTCACAGCATCTGCAATATTTGTGCTGTCTTGCTGACACATCCCTCATCAGAAAAAGTAGTTAATGCTTCAGTTTGTTCTCTGTAATGGACAGTTTTATTGTGAAAAACCTTTTCTCCAGACAGCTGGAGTGCAAATACAGACTGTGGAACAAATATGGGCTGTGTAATTATTTGAACTATCCACTCTGTCTGAATCATGTTCCCAGTTAAACTGTATGCTGTTTAGTAGATGTTAAGAGGTTTGGCAGTGTCTTCAGACAGCACACTAAATCGGGATCTTTGACTTGGCTTTGTGACACTGAACTTTGTGCACCTTTGGTCAGTTTTTATGTAGCATGAATCACTTTTTAGAGTTATGTGTTATTGGTCTTCTAGTACTGGAGAAGCCCTTTATCTCTTATATGCAGTACATTGTGTTATGAACTCCTAGGCGACCAGGTGAGCCACCGTGGAGCTCTGACCGGAGGCTACTACGACACCAGAAAGTCACGTCTGGAGCTGCAGAAAGACATGAGGAAGGCTGAGGAGGAGCTAGGCGAGCTGGAGGCCAAGCTCAACGAGAATCTGCGTAGGAATATTGAACATATCCTTTCAATTACAACATGTAATGGCTTAGTTACTAATAATGATGCATCATTGATGAAATGTCAGCCCTTTGCGCCTGTATGGCCAACTGTGCTGCAGAGAACACTTGGCAGTATTACTGACAATGAAAATTTGTGAATGTAGAGAACTCTTTCTTTTAGTTGGCTGAGGTTGGGACCAGTATACACAAAAGTGACTCATGCAGTTTCTTTAAAAGCTTCACTCAATGACTACTTAATCAGAGAGACAATTTTTTTCCCCATTTTGAGAGATTGACGTGAGAAATGTGTTGAGTCACTTATGAATACCAAACAGTTATTATATCAGTGTTGATCCCAGTGGGGTCCACAAGAAGAACATTTGAACATGAGTAATTCACCTTTTCAGTCACTTTGAAATATAGTCATGATCTTTATAAATATTATATAAAGCTAGTCAGAGATCAGTCTCTCATCTTCTCATAACTATTAGTGTTTCAGTTATAGGATAGAATCAATGATTTTTCTTAAATAATGAGTTTGAGTTCAAGCTAGTTTTCCCAGCTGACATATCTTTCAGTTTTAATAAAATGGCGTATTTACATATATTTTAAGGACAGGAGTAAGTACAGGCTTGAGCGTATACAGAAATAAAGCAGCAGGTGTGATTAACTGTAGGCACTTGTGATATTGACATTCTGTACCAGGCCTTTGAGAAATGGAGGACACTTCATTGTCTTGCGCAGCCAATATTTTGTTACCAAGTGTGTTGGAAATTTAAAACATCAGTCTAAAAGGCAAACTTCATACAGTCATTTCTTGTTCATAAAGAAATATAATTCAGATGCCACCGTGCATTATAGAGAAGCCTTTGCTCTTTGTAGGAACTCGTAGGAAAGAGGTTATAACACCTCTGTGCAGCCCTCACTCAATTGCAATGTGTGTTACATGGCTGAGCCTGTATTTTAAATGGGGATTAAAACCATCTGGGTTATGCAGCCACCTCAGCCAGCAGAAGGCTGGTTCGGAGACAACAAGAGGGTCTAAGCAGGTCAAGAAGGATTAGTGTACGTTAGGTCATATGGGCCAGAGCCGTGACTCACCGCTGGACAGCCCATGAAAGCAAAACAGGCGGATCAGAGAGGATTTGTGTTTGCAGTATGGTGGTGGATATAGTCACTTCCGCCCAGGTATGATTATCTGTGTGTTTGCACACCTGTTTGATTGTCCGTTGCTTCTCACTCAGCCAGTGCTGCGTATGCAGGTTCATGTGTGCACCTGGTGATTACGTATATGTGTGAGTAGGCAGGGGGAGTGGATGACTGAGCTGATGACATGGCGCTCGTCCTTCACTCCTGCAGCGATGAGTCAGAGAACAGATCAATTATTTAAAAGCCTCTTGTTGTTCACTCCCCACCTATGCCCTGTCGATAAGCATGAGATTACGCTGATGCTCCTCACCCATCCCTCCTGTTCAAGTTGTCGCCTTCATTTGGCCACTAACACCACATCACAGTGGAAGTTTTCAGGTCATGCAGAATGTGCACTTGCGTTGTGACCGCTCATATCTGCTACTGCTCTCAGCAGCTTGGTCATGAGAAATGGCCGATTTATATTTTATTAAGAAGAGTTGAAGTAGTCATCACAAAATATAATGCAGAATCATTTATTTCAGGGCAGTCATTGGCCTGATGTCAGCTGTACCATTCAAGAAAATTACCAGATGATCTTAAATCTTTTTTTTTTCCTTGATCTGCAACGGGCAGGGCAGGCCTCTGACTTTCAGTAGTCCTTTTTAAATCAGCAGATTGATTGACTTCAGTGTTTATTGAGTCCTGTTAAACCTCAGAGGCCCATAGCAGTGTTGTAGTCCTGGAAGATCAATAAGCCTCTCTGTTAAATTAGCCTAATGATGAGCATGCACAGCCCTTCTTAATCCTCTGCCTTGATATCAATGATGACACAGTCTTCCCTTCAAGGCTCAGTCACTCTGACTTACACTAAAAAGCCCACAAGCTTTCCTGTGACCTCTTTATTTGCTAAGGAGAGCATAAAACAGTCTGGCTTTTTTGTTAATTTGCATATAATGCTTTTTTGTCTGACTTTATACTGAGGGGAACGGCAGTATCCGGATTCAGAAGTGCAGGTCTTGCATATGTTAAAGATGCAAAGTGCACTTTGGCTACAAAGTAGCACAACAGAGGTAATGTAGACTGATATAGCCTGTAGACAGTGCTCACTGAAGTTGAGAAAACTGTGAGAAGAAGTCTTGACAAGTTAACTCAACATGAAAGTTCTTCTCTAAATGAAAATTTCCATCTGTAATAAACATCGGCTTGTACTTCCTTAATCGCTGCCTCCACGCATCAACAATGAGATCGACCAGCTGATGAACCAGATGCAGCAGATTGAGACACAACAGAGGAAGTTTAAGGCCTCCAGAGACAGTATTCTGTCAGAGATGAAGATGCTGAAGGAGAAGAGGCAGCAGTCAGAGAAGACATTCATGCCCAAGGTGATCATATACTAATCCTGTCACAATATCATGAGACCTGAATGAACTGAAAATTCTTCAGCTTTTTTTGCAGGACTAAAGCCAGCTTACAGCCAGCCTGTTCCATCCACTCATGTCTGACTCTCTGTCCTTCTTCTTTCTCTCCAGCAACGCAGTCTCCAAAGTCTGGAGGCCAGCCTTCACGCTATGGAGTCCACCAGGGAGTCGCTGAAGGCCGAGCTGGGTACAGATCTGCTCTCCCAGCTTAGCCTGGAGGACCAGAGGCGCGTCGATGACCTCAACGATGAGATCCGTCAACTCCAGCAGGTCAGCAGGGAGATTGGACAGACGTATGATCTGTGTCTGTTTTTATTCACAGGGTGTGACACGGTTTGTTACATCTTGAAATAACGGACATTCGGTGGCCTCCCTTCTGCAGTCCTCACATACGTATAGTCCCCCCACTTTCTCCCCCTTTCCTGTCCTCACCTTCCAAGACAAAATATTTTTAAAAGTAAATATATTTGCATAGATTTCTTTCCCCGGTGTAGATGTCTGAGGAGAAAAAATAAAAAAAAATAATGATTTGTTTACTGTGTACTGAAATCTCAAGAACATTAATCTAAAACTAACCTCAAAAAAGCTACCTGTGAGTATTATTAGTATTGAAGACTGTCATATCCATGTCCTCGCCTGCTGCTGGTGCAGTTTATGTATTATGAGCAATATTTTTGAGAGTAATTATCCACCATGTTAAAACATTGTAGTTTTCTTTGTTTTTAAATATAGGCTCCGTGTTTGGATTTTTGCTTAATGAAATTGTCCACACCTTTGTTATTAAAGAGCAGTGCTAATTTATAGCTGGATTCAAAATTGATAATCCACATTTGTTGTTAACTCTAGAGTTGGCCACAGTTTATCTTGATTTACCTCATTGATTTATGTAAGATTTTGGTCAAATTTGATTGTTCATCTAGATTTGAAAACTACAGTGTTTTAATTCAGCCATATTATGGGACATGACTTTAAATAGTGGACGAGTCTTGTAATGTTTGCTCCCCCACAGATTGGATCAGAAAACTTGTAGAATAACACCATTTGAGCTGAAGTAGCGGATGCTTACATGTTCCTCCACCTGCTTATATGTAGTCCGCCTATGACCTACACGTTGTTGGTTTTTTATTTCCCTCTATCGTCGCCTCCTGCTAGTGTATTCAGATGACCTGACGTGAGGTGAGAGGAGCAGGCAGCAGCTGTGAGTGGGATGTTGCTGTGATCCAGTGTTGCCTCTTCTTTCCCTTTCACTGCTCTGTCCCAGCTGCTCTCAGCTCTCACCTTAATGAACCCTCAGCCATTCCTTGTTGTGCAACCACTCCACCCCCGCAACATGGAGCCTTTCATGTATGCTTCTGCAGTGTTGGCGGTTGTCAAATTATATTGCTTGCGTCGTAACACTTGTTTAGGAGTTATTGTTTATACGGCATTGGCCAAGGCCTGGACTTAAGTGAATGCAAGCATGGGGGTGTTTATACCATTTTTGGCAAAGCCTGAGTACATCCAACAGATGTAGCAGATATTAATCAGAGACTGCTAATACACATTTTTAGCAACGGTTTTATTTAGTGGAAGGTGAGACATGCATGTTGTTGTCACATTAGAGCAGTCTGGGTAAGATGCCAAAGGCAGATAGTTGTTGTTATTTGTGATAAGATTGTCCTTTTGCTATATTATTGTTACCATTTGTCACATTTCTAGAACTCTGGTGGCATCATTCTAGAGCTGCAACGATTAGACTTCAACTATTAAATACAACAACTACTCTTTTAAGGGAAAAAGCAAAAGTTCTTAACTCCTGCTTTTTAATGTAAATACTTTCTAGTTTATTTACTCCTGTGACAATAAACTGAATATTTTTCGCTTGTGAACAAATCAAGGTATTTGAGGACGTCTCCTCGGGCTTTGGAAAACAATGAATGACATTGTTCACCTTGATCTGACATTTTAGAAACCAAACCACTAATTTATTAATCGAGAAAATAATCAACAATTAAAATAGTTTGTAGCTGCCCTACATCAGATTTCTTTGATCTGATACACAGAGCAAGAGAAAACTCCTAGGAGTGTTAGATATGGAGTTGCTGGGAATGTACCAATGGCTTGTTTGTCTGTTATCTATGAAGACCTGACAGGAGTAACTGTTTATATATTGACTCAACTATCCACCCACAGGACAACAGACAGTTGTTGAATGAGAGGATCAAGCTGGAGGGCATCATGACCAGAGTGGAAACATATCTCAATGAGAACTTACGGAAGCGTCTTGACCAAGTGGAGCAGGTACACTGTGTCTTTAAATGCCCAAGAAGTCTCATAGTCCAGCACACAGAATATGTTTTTCAAAAGCGTAATGTCAGATTGATGTGTAATTGATGCTTCGTTCTTTCATGTTGCTCTTGAAGTAAATTATATATCATTACTTGCAGAACTCACGAGTTCAAGGTTTTTGTTTGCAGCTGTTATATGATCCAATTATTGAATTGTCGAAATGGAGCGTTGGATTCAGTGCTTTCATTTATATAAGCCAGAAGAGGTGTTTGACTATGCACAACCTTTTTTATTCTAATGTGGTCTAATTTTCATTGACACAGGAGCTAAATGAGCTGCGAGAGACTGAGGGAGGCACAGTGCTCACAGCCACAACATCTGAGCTGGACGGCATCAACAAACGTGTGAAAGAAACTTTGGCTCGATCAGAAGGTAGGCATTGTACTGCACTAAAGACACAATACTGGGATGTTGTTAATAGCCTTAATGACTTGTTCACTCTACACACTGGAGCAGTGCATGACAGCACTGTCACCGATCTACTGCAGCTTGCACACACTGGTGTCCACACAGGCTGCGTTTCTGCTGCGAACGGCTGCTGAAAGTCCTGTCCTTCTACATAGAGTCTGCTGAAGAGTTTTAAGAGAAGAAAAAAGCTGTTTTCTTAATGCAATCAGTCCTTTCCCCCTTGTTCAGACAGACAGGGAGGGAGGGACGAATGCATAGAGGGAGAAGAGAAAATGGAAAGAAAAAAAACAGTACTCTGCACTCGATTTTTTTCATGTCTGTGACATATTGTTCAGATAATGAAAATGAAACTAGTGAGAGGTTTAGAGAGGTGTCAGCTGTTGTTGATATGTCAAAATGACTTTCAACAGATCATTTTTAATTTGTATTTTTGCTGAGAACTGTGTGCATCGTGTGGAAAAAGTAGGCAAGCCTTCGAATCACTAGATCAAACTTGGCGAGAGCAGCGCCTGACACGAGCGTGAGTTGTGTGCAATGAAAACCAGCAGGTAACACCACACACACACGTGCTGCTCCAGCATATAGTGTGAACCAGCCTTAGGTTTGGAGAAGCCGTCTCATAAGCAGAAGGTACACTGTTTAAATCCACACAAGCTGGGAAGCAGTTAAAAAAATTTCACTTTCCCCAGACAGGGACGTCATGGTACATTTTGGGTGCATCTTGTTAACTCTGAAATCCACACGGCTTTGTACAGCAAAGCATAAAGGTGCCAACGGAGTATTTATGGTGCATACAAGTGCACCTTGTAAACCCTGAAACCCACACTCAAATGGCCAAGACGGTTGTTTAAAATGGGAAAGTTTCTATATTTTTCCTTAGTTGAAATACATAGGCCTGCTTCTCTCATTACTTTCTTGTTCTTTTGCTACAGCATTTTTAAAATCATTAATAATAAATTAATTATTCATTAATAAAATCATTACAATATCCCATTCATTTATACTTAGGCATATTTTAAAAAATCTATTTCCAAGACCATATTCTTATTAATCAAGTCCCCAAGTACCTCTGTGACAATTTTAAAGTTGTTTTATATTTTATCTTAATATACAGTGTTGTTAAGAGTAGTGAAATAAATAATGCTACTCAATAAACTGAAGGCTTCAAACAGACCATGTGATTGGTATTGACCATCATTCCAGCAATTGTTTTCGGCTCCAAAAATCTGGATCTTAGCATCCTTAGTTAATGTATTCTTGAACAGCGCAGCTTTGCATGAACCAAATGTATGTAACAAGAATTAAATCCAACAGTTCTCGCATGAAGATTGACACACACACACACACACACACACACACATATCTGTATGTTGTCATTGTGTACCAGTTTTGTAGTTCCTTTTTAGCTTTCACTGCTCAATCTGCACTGGCTTTCACCAGCATAATGAACAATCATCTGTGACAAATTTGGTTCAAGGCCAGCACCATCATTTCTGATTGTTCATCACACATTAAGACTAATACTTGAATCAAGGCCAGAGAAAAAGCATTAACGAACTACTTCAAAATAGAGAGCTTGTGAGTTTTTTATTTTTATTTTTTATTTTTTGATTGTATAATTCATTTTAGAGCATATTACTACTTGAGAGCCAAATAGTCTGGTATCTTTTCAAGCGGCTAACAGACCAAAGCTTGGCATTACTGTCTGGAATCAGTCATTTTAAGTAATGTATTATCTATTGAGCCCATTTGAGCACATTTGCTGTCTAAATTGAGAAACTGTAGACTCTCCTCAGCGGGTTGGTACCACCAGCAGATGGTGAGAACTGCTGTGGTGTTTGACTCACAGTTTGGATAATATGTTGTTCCAGAGTCAACCTTGCCACACAGTTGTATAAATGTTCTAGTGGTACTGTGACTCAGAGGAGGTTGATTGAATGCAGTTGTCAGAAAGCACTTGTTCCTGAATAGAACTCATTTGCATGGATTCATATTTAATCATCGCCACTAACTTCTTAAAGACATACTCACAGCATGAGCCTGTTCTTAAGTCGGCATTATATTCAGTCCTTTGTTCTGAACTCTGCGTTCTGCGTGTCAGTTTCCAGTTTATGATTCAGTGAACAATCTGATCAATTTTTTTGTCTCCTCTTTTTTCCACATTTATAGATTGTTGATGGTGGCCCTAAATCGTAATGGAGTAATAGTGGTTGCTAATGAGGATGAAACTCATTTGTTTATAAAGGATTGCTGGAGGCTTTTTTGCAATCTGCCTTTTAAGCACATTTCAGTAACTTTTAAAACCAGAGAAAACCGCCAGAGTATTTATTTTCTGAGCCAGGGATGTTGCCCCTGTGTGCATGCACTTATGTCTCATCTAGACTCGGTGCCATCACTTCTACTGCACCACCCTCACCGCCTCCTCCATTGTATTCCCCAGATCTGGATTCTCTGATTGACAAGACAGAGGGGGAGATCAAGGACCACATAAAGAGTATGGAGCGCTGGAAGAACATCGAGAAGGAGCAGAATGACGCTATCAACCACGACACCAAGGAGCTGGAAAAGATGACCAACAGACAGGGCATGCTGCTCAAGAAGAAAGAGGAGTGCATGAAGAAGATCAGAGAGCTCGGCTCGCTGCCTCAGGAGGCCTTTGAGAAGTACCAGACCCTCACACTCAAACAGGTACGCACACTCACAGACACACACTGCTTAATGATGTGGCTGTTGAGTTTCATTTGTCTACCAGGCAACAACATCATGCAGACGTGCAGTGTTACACTGCTGTTGTCTAAGGTGTATTTATATATTACTGTAACACAGAGGTGCCAAATTCTATTCATTAATTAAAATATATTTTACTGAAAATTTACATTCACAATCTAAAATAAAGTTTCGAAATAATTAAAAACACTACTCTGTAATCTAAAATATATAAAAACAGTAATTGTATTCATTTGCAGAGATAATTGTCAAAAACAAATCCATATGCTTTGTTTTTTGGGCATAAATATTAAAAGGAAAAACATCTGACAGAGTGGATTTCAATAGCTGTATTACAGTAAATATGACTTCACCTTGACAAAAATATGAAATTAAGCATTATAGTGATAACACTTAAAACAAATCAGTCTTGGATATTGTTTACACAGAGTGACGTTTAAGTTACTCATCACAAAATGTCCTCATCTTACAGGCCTTGTATTATTACATTACAGTCATTTATCACATGCCTGTCAGTGGGCAATAAGTTAGAAAAGTCTTTTAATAGAATTTAATAGTGAAGGTTACCAGCACTGTGCTGTACATTCCTGGAAAACTCAGATTATGTACTTTACAGCCGCACAAAATGTACATTTTCATTGTCATTATAGTAAGGATTTTACAGCACTCTCAAAAAGAGAATAATGGCATGAGCTTGTCAAATCACTTACCTCAGAGAATACAAATTAAAGGTTCAGTTTTTGACGTCAGGTGCTTATATGAACATCGCAACAAGATTTACTGTAATCACTTCTCCTGCTTATACTGACAACAGTCCTCTTGTGCTTTCAGTAGAAGTAATGAGGGACAAAATGTGCAGTCCTCCATCTGTACATGTGAGGCGTCAGCAGTCTAAGGCCTTTTATAACAGTAAATTATTGGAATAATCTTGCAGGAATTGCTAGTAATTTTCACTATTCATATATGCAGCTTCATTCAGGAATATTTCCGTTCCGTGCTTTTTCACACATGCTGGAATAGATGAAACATGGGACGGTCCATTAGGTGGCAGTAGTCATAGTCAAAGTGGGAGAGCAATATTAGTGACAGGCAAGGGGAAGAATGGCAGGAAGATTGGGGAAACTGTCATAGTATAGAGAGCACACCACCATATGTATACATTTTTTTTTACACTTACAATCATAAAATAGAATAACATTCAGTCAGAACAGGAGAAATAGATAACACCGCTATGTTGTGTGTGTGGGTTTAAAGGTGACACAATGAGCCACTGCCATGAGTCTTTGCATGTATCACGATACAACAGTAGTGTTTTTGAGAATCAATACAGTATCACAAAAGACAGTATCATACCCCTACAGTATAGAACCTTCAATCATGACCAGTGAAGCTACAATGAAGCTCAGTTTACAGTGCGCTGTTGTATATAAAAGTAATTGTTTTTAAATTGTGTTCTGTACTTTGAGCAGTGAGTCACAGATAAAATGTGAGTGCACATAATAATTATCCCTGTAATGTTACTGCTGTCATTCAAAAGACAGCCACACAGGCATTTTCCCTGAAATGTTTCTAGGTGTTGAGCTGGGAGATTGGAGATGACAGATTTCCTTGAATATTGATTCCTGCTGCCATTCACAAATGATCCCATACAGGAAATGTTCCTGAACATTTAAGGGATACACTGCATATGTGAAAGTGGTTTAAGCTAGACAAGTTGATATACGTTACAGCCTTTTAAGCTCAAATTTCCATTGAAACTGGTTTTGGAGCAGGTCTCTTCAGGGTCAATATGAACAGTACGAGTAATGATTACAGCAAGCTGCCACTTGAGGGCATCACAACAAGCTGCAGCTGCAACAACATTATTGTCACACTCTGTCTTATAAAGTCATTAGGTTGAATGTATAAACTAATAATAGCTTAACTAAACCCAATCAGTGCAGAGTAATATTAGCGTCCGTTTGGAGTCTAGCTTCTGTATTTCTGATGAATTTAGTTACAGCACTCCCTCTCCCCTTTGCTCTGGGCTGCTCTTCACCAAACTTCTGAGGGAATTAACTGCAAAATGCTGCAGTGTTCACCTACTAGTCACAATCTTTGTCCGTCTGCTGTAGAGCCACAATGATTAGTCAATCAGAACATACTGTTTTGATAATCAGTTAGTCATCATTTTTCCAAACCAAAATTTCAACCAATTGCTCTAGTTCTCTAGTCTCTTAAATGTGAGGATATGCAGGTTTCTTTGTCATTTGTGATAGGAAATGAGAAGTCTTTGGTTTTTGGAATGTTAGTTGGGCAAAAGAAATCTGAGAATTGTGACGAGCATTTTTCACGATTTTTTTTGACACTTTATAGATGAAACAATTAATAGATTAATTGTGAAAATATACCCTTTTTTGTTTGTTTGTTTGTTTGTTTTTTGTTTGTTTTTTCAAACACAACTGCCTGCTGCAGCTGAAGATGTGGTTGAAAAGAGTGGTGTGACTCAACCAAAACGGTACATTTTCTTGCCATAAAACTAAAACAATGAGATGAAAAGATGTGCAACCCCTCTTTATAATGCAGGGCAACTGCAGATGAGTGATAATTCTTTGTGAGATTGTCACTATAAGCTTTTAAATTGCACATAGATATTTGAGCAATTGTTGATATAAAAAACATTAGTGCAGCTTTGAGCCTCTTAATTTGTTTGGTGCTGTGAAGAAAAGGCAGTCCTGGCTTCCACTTCTCTGTTGTCCCCTTAACCCTCTTGTTACCCCAGCAACATTGACACAAAAGACATAACAACAGCAGGATTAGCAGTAACTAAGAAGGTCTGCCAAAGGTCAGTTTTTCTGTGCATCCTGCCTTACTACCAGAGTCAAACGTGTGAGTGTGTGCACATACACACACAGATAGACCTAAGTCTCCTAAGGAATAAGGCCTGAGGCCATCACATCACATCCCACCCACTCACCAGTGACTCAGACTCTAGTTAGTGCTCTGTCTCTGATTTTTTTTTTTTTTCCCCCACCAACTGCTTCTGGGAGTTGAGTGGACTTGGTTGCATCGTTCATAAGTGTCTGAGTGTGTGTGTGTGTGTGTGTGTGTGTCTCATCTCCCCTCCTCGACGGTTCTGAAAATAGCCTCACACTTTCTCATAAACACTCCACATAGTTAATCTTTCTCCACGGGACTCTGCTCGGGGTAAGATGGTGCCATTGATTGCAGAAGTGGATGAGAGGGCCAAGTAATAATGGCACTTGCTCATGTTTCCTCAGTCATTAGTGATGCAGTTGGATGAATTTCTAGTTTGAGAGTTTGGAGAGTGCGTGTCACTTTTGAGCCAGGCTAAGCTGGTTCTTAATTAATCAGATCATGTCCTCTTCAGATATGAATAGAAGCTGGCAAAGCACTTACACTTGTTCTGAAATGCATAATAGATCTGAATTTATGTCCCCATTTAAGTCAACAAGTGGTTTCATTACACTCAAACACTTGCAGGACACAGTTAACTTTCTGTCAAGACGAGGACACACAGGTTCTCGGTAGCATTTTATTTTATTATTAGCAATTTTGCAAAAGGTGCTGTGGGAACAGTAGGTTTTTTTCGAAATTTAGATTAAGATTGTCAAACGGATCAACAATTTTTTGGAACCAAATGTTTAAAATGATACGGTTATGCAGCCAAATTCACTGCAGTGATGGAAAAAATATTTAAATGCTTGTTCAAAAACTAGATTCAGTTCATTCTTTGTTGTCCTGTCTGAAGTTGCTGGCAGCATCAGTGACTTTTTCTGCACTGTGTGCGCAGGTTGTTGATTTTTATTTATTTATTTAAATAGAAAGAAAATCTCTGTTTGTGTTCCTAAGACTTTTCATTTTTGCTGTGATATTGAATAGATGTGGGGGAATGATTGATTTTCTATTTTTTTTTTTTTTTCATCCAATCAAGAATTGTCAGCCAAATCAGACAAAAAGAATCCCACCCCTAAATGTGACACGTACATCATATTTACGTTCTAAACTAGGCTACTTCTTAGATACAATCCAACCAGCACCTCTGGCTTAAACGCTTCAAATTTTTTTGCATCAAGATCCGTTGATCACAATCACATCGTAGCCCTCTGAATCAAAATTGAATCGTGAGGTGCCAAGAGCCCCCCTCAGTATTGAAAGAGGCATCAAGTATCACTTTTTATACTTGTATTGATTCAGTTTTAAACTGTCAACATCATGACAACTCTTCTTTAGATGGGAATCTTAAAATCAAGCATACATGTATGTATCCTACGCTAATGCATCTCCTTGACTTTAGCTTACCATATTATATACTTAATGATAAAAATTATGATCTGGGTTTTTATAGTTTTTTTTTAAACAGGGAAAATGGAAAAGAACAAATGTTGTAGAGCACTAAAAATGCAATATATGAATCTTTAATATACTTAAAAGCCGCGTTATAGACAAGGCAAGTAGCAGAGCTAATGATGTCTCAATCTCTCTTTTAACAGTTGTTCCGAAAACTGGAGCAGTGCAACACAGAGCTGAAGAAGTACAGTCATGTCAACAAGAAAGCTCTGGACCAGTTTGTCAACTTCTCTGAGCAGAAGGAAAAGCTCATCAAGCGTCAGGATGAGTTGGACCGCGGCTACAAGTCCATCATGGAGCTCATGAATGTCCTGGAGCTGCGCAAATACGAGGCTATCCAGCTCACCTTCAAACAGGTATGATAGCAGGCAAAGAGGATAATTAATCATAAACAATTTTCTTACTGATGGTCTTTTTTGCTTATGAAGGTTACATAGAAATATCAGTAATAAATTTAGACTAATACTTCTTGTAGTAGCTTTAACCAATTACATTTTTACCAATACAGTTGAAATCAACAGTATTTTGCTTCAGCTTGTCACAAAACTCACATATTCATGTCACCTTCTTGCCATATTTTGCCCCTCTCAGGTGTCGAAGAACTTCAGTGAGGTTTTCCAGAAGCTGGTGCCCGGTGGCAAAGCTACACTGGTGATGAAGAAGGGCGACGCTGAAGGCAGCCAATCTCAGGATGAGGGTGAAAGCGGTGCAGACAGCGAGCGGGGCTCCGGTTCACAGAGCAGCGTTCCTTCAGTGGACCAGTTCACTGGAGTCGGCATCAGGGTAAGTCTCTTTCAGTCATTTATTTTATTCCTTTTGACTAAGAACTTTCCCTTTTATTATTTGTCAATGAATAGAATTTCTAACACAAAATAACACATTTCTGTGTGTTTCTAATGTGTCTAAAAACAC
Source organism: Lutjanus erythropterus (assembly GCF_056507025.1). Taxonomy (NCBI): domain Eukaryota; kingdom Metazoa; phylum Chordata; class Actinopteri; order Lutjaniformes; family Lutjanidae; genus Lutjanus; species Lutjanus erythropterus. Next base: position 39,455,833 of record NC_139319.1, on the reverse strand, counting down.
AACCTCCTCTGTCCTGTGCAGGTGTCGTTCACAGGGAAGCAGGGTGAGATGAGAGAGATGCAGCAGCTGTCTGGAGGTCAGAAGTCTCTGGTGGCTCTGGCCCTGATATTTGCCATCCAAAAGTGCGACCCCGCCCCTTTCTACCTGTTTGATGAGATCGACCAGGCCCTTGATGCCCAGCACAGGAAGGCTGTCTCAGGTAAATTTCTAGACTAAACTATAATCATAACTCAGTGAATATTATACGTTGATTTATTTCCCTGAATAGCAACAAAAATGGAATCATCAGTACAGTTTTTTTACAGTTTATGCCGCAGGTCTACAGTGAATACTGTCCTCATGAATCTTACAATGATCAGTTTTGTTGTTGTTGTGTCAGATTGATTTGAAAATAGTTCGTGGTGGAGTTGTATCATGGTTTCTATTTCTGTGAGAAAATAATGACCTGTCTTTAAATCTTTCAGCCTTAACAAATGTCAGAAAGTCAACATCACTGTCATTGTGCTTTTCAGACATGATCGTGGAGCTGGCAGGCCACGCCCAGTTCATCACCACCACCTTCAGGCCTGAGCTGCTCGAGTCCGCTGACAAGTTTTATGGCGTTAAATTCAGAAACAAGGTGAGTCTCATGCTGAAGGGCCGGCTTTGTCCACAAGGATTCATTCAAGTTGAAGCTTATCTGAAAAGGCTTTCTGAGAGACAGGCTGAGGGGGTTCTTAAAAACACTGCTGGCAACAAACAATATAAGTTTAGGAGTACAAGCTCAACAGTGCATGTGCAGCAAAAACTGGGAACTGGGATTTGCAGAAGCAAAACGTAAGGGTAGTGAAAAACATCAGTATCCATTTATCCTGTATAAAGGTGCGACTTCACCTCTCTGGAGTTGAACTTTGAATTTTGACCAGTGAGGTCTCAGCCTCAACCAGGAAGTGTTTGAAGATGACTGTGTGTGTTCATAGTGAGGAAGGACTCTGGGTTCAGACTTCCAACTTGCTGAAGTGTCCTTAAATAGGCAATAAATAAATCTCCATTAGTGCTGTTCTCTGTCTACTGTGAATTGGCACATGCAAAGAACGAAAGATAACTGAAGTTATGTCAAAGTTAAAATATCTAATGTTGGGTGTGTATGGGATCAAATAACATATTCAACATCTCATAGACTGTCAAGAATTGAGCAAAACTAAGCAAGTAAACTGGGGAAGATGCCTTTTGCCCACAGATGCCCACAATCTCAGACTTTGAAAATCCCTTTCAATCTTGTGGGTCAGGGTGAAAATTTCCTCTTCTTAATAAACTAATAGGGAGTATTTAGGTGATATATTGTAATGTGTAGTTTAAGAGGTCAGTCTCTACTGAGGGACAAGGCAGCAAAACTGAGCCATGAAGCATGTCCTCTGGGAGCATAGTACCAGGAATAACTCACAGAAAAGAAAAATGTCTCTGCCTTGGGAGTATGTTGGATTTAGTGTTGCTGATAAAGGTGAGCCAGCAAACACTGCAGACTACTGATTGGTCAGAGTAGCATAGCGTAGCGAGTATGTAGCTTCAGCGAGAGGGCAAGTGGCTGACTGATTACTGTCGATGGTGACAGAGAAGAAGGGAAAAGGTGAGCAGTGAAGTTGTTGGTCTGGCTGTGTAGGTTTGAGTTGGTTGGTGAATAAAAGCCGCAGCTTCTCAAGACCAAAGCAAAACTCCTGTGTGTGTGTGTGTGTTGTTTGCTAGTTCTGGGAATAGTGTCGCTATGACAGTCACCTCCTCCTATGTTAAGAGAGTGCTACAGTACAGTGGAGTACAGTCAAGTTGATCCATTTTACACAAATACCCCCATAATACCATATACCCCTGTGAAACATCAGCAAGGTATGAAAATATAGACACCGCTCAAGCCTTATGCTTCTGTGCCATGTGACCTTCTCTTGTGTCCAAAAAACATATTGTTGCATTAGCTCTCACAATCCGTACAACGTTCCTCAGACTTGAGCTCAGAGATGCCGTTGCAGAATATTTGAGATTATGCATAATTCAGCATTAAAAGAATCATGAGGTGTTTGAAAATGGTGTCTGTCTGGTGTAGTGTCTGGGTGAGTAGTTGCATAGTTTGACAAACAAAAACAATTTATGAACAGTTTTAGTCATACTAAGATTCACTTGACATAAATTTAAAATCCAAAACATCCAGATGTTGGATTAAAATAATTCTACTCCAATCTCTGCCTGTGTATCATTACTATTGTCCATCTAGAGCTTTGATGTCGATACGGAAATGTGAAAAATCATGTTGTGCTACAGAAAACGATTTCCCATCCCTTTCTGCAATTTTTCCCTCTCTGCAGTTCTGTTGTCATTGATGAGTTATCACAGAAACAAGCATCCTCACAGGGTGGTTGTTATTTCCTGTAAATTAAGCTTGGCAGTGAACAGACACACACAATGTTCCCGGCTGACGGGTGGCTGGTGTTGATTTCCCCTGTTGCTGTTACTGATTCTGCTTTCAGGCCACTGTTCTTCTGAGCCTGGCCTTGCCAGATTAATTCACAGATGTGCACTAGTCTGGATCTCCCAGTTCATTTTTCGATCTGCTAGGGGTATTAGCCACAGGTGCAAACCAAAATGCCTCCGACAATTGGATAGACTTCCAACCAATCAGAGCAGTGAAATATATGAAGTAGTGCTAAGTGACGCATGCAAGTTAGGGCGGTGCTTGGTTCATTTTCAATTAGGAAAAGCCTGAGATTACAGCTCACATTACAACAATAGGGGTGCATGATATGGAATTTTTTTAAGCTGATAACCAATAATTACCTGCTTCTGATGGCCGATACAGTTAAGATAACTGCTAATTTCACATTTTTATATTTTATAAAGAGGTTAGTATAACCTGTAGTTTACACACACACACCTGAGGATAAGAAAGGCTCAGATGTATGGATCAAAGATAGTAGATGATATAATACTCCACATCTCTGACCAAACCAAATCTAACCAAAACAAACAGGTCTGACTCTTCAAATGTTCAGGGTTTTTTTTTTGTTGTTGTTGTTGTTGTAAAGAAATGTCATCAAAAAACTTTACAAATATACTTTAACTTTTATTATTATTTTCATTTGCTGAGAATTCAAATTAAATGCTTTGACCATCTGTCAGATCAGATAATCTTAAGGCCTTTATTCATCAGCTAATGTACACCAATCCTGATACAGCTGTAGGGGCCAATATTGACTGATAATTTATCGGCCTAGATATTTATTGTGCATCCCTTGCCTCTGTTTGATCAGCACTGCCTAGTCTGACAGTTTGATCTGAGTTCGTGAGCCTGGTGGGGGTTTTTTTTTTTTTCATCATCTCACACCTGCCCTATACTGAATACACGGTTGTGATTGGCCCAGAGAAATCCACTCTGAACAGCAGGGTGGTCAGATGTATCTTGTAAATAAACAATGTGCTCCCAGATTCGTCTGTTTCCCAGGCTGTTGTTTTCTGTTGACTCCTTCAGTTTCTCCTTGTAAACCAGTTTTGTCTTCTGCTGAGCTCCCTTCATGAAAAGAAAATATTTCTTTGAATTTTGTTGTTTCATAACGCAAATGATGACTGATTAGTCAGAGCTGCTGAAATGGAGACTTTGATTGGTCATTAACTGTGTGTATGTGTTCGTAGGTGAGTCACATCGATGTGATCACAGCGGAGCAGGCCAAAGACTTTGTGGAGGACGACACCACCCATGGTTAATAGTCTTCGGCTCTTCATCATCCTCGACACCCCCTCCTCCTCCTCCTCTTCCTCCTCCGCCTCTACAGTGCACTGCGTAGCTCCAAGCCTCCACATCAGGGCCCAAAGACAGAAATATCTCCCTCAATCCACCAGCTTTTTTTTTTTTTTAGTCCTTCTGGTAAAAATAAACAATGCAACACGTCAGACCATCTCTGGAGATGGAAATTTAATTGGATATGTTGTTTTGATAACACTCAAACAAAAAACCCAGCTCAAAATTACTGTTTGTGGTTTTGTTGAAGATTTGCGAGCAGGTTTGGTCACTTTTTCCTGCTTTGCCCGACAGCTAACAAGCGTTGTTCTTTTACACTGAAAATAACATTGTGTTGTGAAGAGGTCCTGAAGAGAGCGCTTGTTGCCTTTTTGTGTTACTGTGTTGAAGTTTTCTAACAAACGATACTTTGAAGCTTTGAAGTTTTTGGTAGTCTGTCATTTGAAAGTACCAGAGACGCTCTGATATGTAACGGCTCTTCAGGACCTTTTCAGAAAGCAAATCATTTTGTGTACAGTCGAGATTGTTTTGATATGAGTTGGATGAAGCTTGTTGATCTGAAACCTTAAAGCTCAGTGGAGGTGGGAGGGTCTGAAGCTGATCTGGATTTTTGGTTTTGTTGCCACCCTTAGAAAAAGAGTTTTGCTCACTCTTGTTTCTGTAATGTATAATCTTTGTACTCATGAAATGATGCTTAACTTGTATCAGTCATAACCAGCCACATCAGGCTTAAAGTGTTTAAAGATTGTGGTTCCTTTTTATGGTCGTTACTGTTTTCCGTAATTTCCTGTTTTTAGGTCATTTAAATATATGAGATGTTTAATTCCAAAACAGCATATATCCATTTTGGAAATAAAACGGCTCCCTAAATTTGATCAATCGAAATAAAAAAAAAACAGAAGTGATTCAGGGGTGAGTAAACCATATCTATTTGGGTCCTGAAATGACTCATAACTCCAGTAGGAAGCCAAGTTGAGCTTTTCTGGAATAAGTTGTAATTTAACTTTTGTTCATTTCCATACTGGATGTATTATTTGGGATCAGACTTCTCATGTGTTATACCTAGTTTCAAATCTGCTTTTTAAATGTTTTGGTTCCTTTTTATGTAATTAGAAAACTTATAAAAATAATAAAAGATTTAAAAATAAACTGTATGACACTGTCAGTGTGGCATCTCTCTTAGTCAGACCACTAGGTGGTGCTGTGCCACTGAATCCTGACAGTCAGGATTTATGCAGAGAGAGGGTCTGTCTTAAAGTAAAGTGGAAGTGTGTGATGCATTATTTAGAAAGGTTTTAGTGGTACGTGATTCAGTTCTTTTACATCAAGTTCCATCAACATTTTCTCTAAAGTACAGCAAGAAAAACAAGCCATATTTAGAGCATAATTATGGTGAGTGTTTATATAAAATTGTGTGACAATTACATGTATTTACCAAAAACTTTGAAATGTCAACATGTACGTTCTCACATTTCATGTTTATTATTATACATGTCTTTTTGTTTCCTAGTTTTTTGTATCAAGTAGGGCTGCAACTAGCCGTTATTTTAATTATCAATTAATCTGCTGATAGTTAGTTAGTCCAGTCACAGCCCAGTTTGAAATCTGAAAATCTTCTGCAGCCCACCCAAACCTTTTATTACAACTGTGATTAACTTGTGTGTTAAGCAGAGAGATTAATTATATCAATGACAAGATATCAAGTAAATTCAGGTGTTAATGTGACTTGTCAGAATACAGTGTAACGGCTGTCAAACTAGGTCAGAAAGATGAAGACTAACATGTTATTAAGATTTATTTACTATCATAAATGATGAATAAAAACAGCAAATCCTCATATTCAAGAAGCTGCAACCAGCTAATATTTAACATTTTTTCTTGAAAATGGAAAAAAAAATGCTTGCAATTGCTTTCCTTATGATCAACTAATTGATTAATTGACTAGTCAAAGACAGACTTTGACTGTGGCTCAGATGTAACAGACTTCAGATAGACGTCTAAATTAATCCGTTGCACAAAGCAGTTTACTTCTTAACTCTCTTCGGTAGGACTATGGCAAAGTGAATTCTGGGTAAGACCTTTTTCAGAATAAAAAAATAAAAATAAAAAAAAAAGGCCTACGGAGTGACTGCATCCAACCGCTTAGCTCCGTTTACCCCAGCAGAAAATATGTCTTTTGGAGAAACTCAACTTTTACAAGGACAATTTACATGGAAAGTTAAGCGAAAGACAAAAAAAAAAACTGATATGGGGAAAAATCGCAGCAACAGTAAACAGTTATTTCCCCTGCTGAGAGAAGAATCAAGATGTTCAAAAAAGATATAAAAGTAAAATATGCTACAAGACACAAACAAACAGTGTTAAAAAACAAATTATGAGCCGTGTCTTTGTCTTTTTTGTTGTTGGGTGCTACTCATCAGTTGGTGGCACTGATTGTTACCATGGTAACCTGGTTCTTGAGCCTGAGTCAGCCTGGAGGTGAGGTGTTGAATTTTTTTTGGCTTACAGTTAGTCAGTCTTTATTTTTGTGAAATGATCTAACTTGCCACGACTAATCTGTGAGCAAAATTAAGACTAGTCTAACACTAGACTAGTCTAAAATATGTTTGTGGAAACCGGCCCCTTGTGTACAACTGTATTTAGTCCTTCACTTTCACCACCAAGGGAACCTTGTTGGAACGGTTATGATTCATCTTGTAATATGTAGGGAAGGAAACCACCCCCCAGTTTTCAGTGTCGGGACACAGTAGACCCAGACAAGGTCAGCGACTGTCTGGCATCAAGGTCACAATCTGGCACCCATGGCTCAGCCCTTACACCTGTGTTATATTTTGTTTTTCATATCAATGATCCCGTTGAATCGCAGTGTGCCAGGGGAGATCCCGCACGTCACACATGCGTGCCGGTCGTTCTAGTGTAACATCACCTTGTGCTGGCGGCGGATCTGAAAGGTCGCGACCTCCTGAGATGGATTGGTAGACCCCTGTTGTAATACCGCAGACCTCCAGAGCATCCCGGTCCGGTGTGTCCGCCAGGACTCACATTACGTCAGAGGTGTTTTAACCTTTGAAAGTAGAGTACTCACAACTGGATTTTCATTGTACTACACTTTATTACACTGGTTTTATTGCTTTCTAAACCAGAGATGCATGTCTGGCCTGCTGTTGGAAGTAAGACGAGACAAAACAATCAGATATTTACTTGAATGTTTACTGGGATATCTTGGTAACCACTGTTTGAGATCACACAGATCACAGGCTGCTCTCCTGCAGCTTCCTGAACAACTTATTCACACTTCTGAAGTGAAAATAGAAATAACAACCTCCCACTTCACTCCTCATCTGGTAGTCCTCCTCTTATTTTCTCCACCGCACATATTATTCTGATATGGGAGGAATATTTATTTATTTATTTACTACATTTTTTACCCCAGCGTTTGAGGAACACTAATTCATGTATTTATTCCAGTCCTGATTGATTGTCAGACATTTGAGTTCTGGATATTAGCTTCAGTTGCCTGAAATGGAATAATTCAAACCGTCCATTACTATTCATTAGTCTTTATTTATCTAGCCTGTTCTTTAATTGAGAGTGAAGGCGGACAGGAAGGACTGAGACCTTTCGACAACCAGATCATTTAGATTGTATAGAGTGCGCATAAGATATCAAACAAACACTAAAAAGACATAAACAGTAAAAGAATAATTGGAAAGAGAGGACATCAGGATGCCCAGATTTTTATTGATGCTCCCATATAAAGTTTTTTTTTCAAGTGAAAGATTTCAGATATAAAACATAGTAATAAACTGATGTAATGATGTATTTTTCCCCCAAGTCTGAATCCCCCCTTAAATAACTTTAGATAATATTAGGCCTAACCTTAAAACTTAAAATTGAGAAAGATTTAAGATTTAAGAATAAATTTAAACCACTCTCTTTAAACCTCAGTTTTCGCTCTAAACTTATGTTAAATTTATTTCCATTGCACCAAAACTTTTGACTCCAAATTAAAATGTGATCCAGTATTAATTTTAAACTTAGACTTTAATATTTGACTTTTTAGATGGATTGAGCAAAACAATAAAGTTCCTTGAATAATGCCAGTAGCTGCCAGGCAGTCTCTTTTTTTCTTTCCTGTGCTCCAATTTTAATCTTCTATTATTTGGCCATATTTCTCCAATAATTTGGCCAAAAACCTTTTCTTTAAGGAGGAGAAATTAGAGCATCTCTGCCAAGCCACAAGGCTAAATAACGGTTTGGCTAACTTGCAAACAATGTCACATTTTATTAACTTTTTAGCTAATTGGTTATCAATGTAACTTTTTTTTTTTTTTTACTTTTTTGCTTGCTAGAAAATTATGTAACATTTTAAATTTTTAGCTTGTAAGTCGGCAATGTAGTGTTTTGTTAACCATTTTAGAGAAAACAGAAAACAGTGTAGCACTTTGTTAAATAATTCAGCTAGTTAGCCATGTATGTGGCTTTTTTTAAACTTTATAGCTAGCTAGAAAACAGTGTATGGTGTTGTTTACATTTTAACACTTAAATTTTTGAGCTAGTTTGCCATAAATGTGACATTTTGTTCATGTTTTAGCCAGCTAGAAACCCCCCTCTTTCATACTTAGTAGGTGCAGACAGCACATAAATTTAGCTTTTATTTAGTGATTTATTTATTTTAATTTCGGTAAGTATCTCCATATTAATTAAACTTTATTTAATTTTGGTTTCCATCAGTAAACTTGGACTTGGCTTTTTTGTTCAACAGAGCTCTGCTTAATTTGGTTTGCTTGGATTTACTAATTTTAAACCTAGTTTTGCTAAACTCTGATTGTTTAAGTTAAGTTATTCTGTTTGTGCTACCCAGCCTTTTTACACTGTTCTGTTGGTCTTGTACTCTGCAGATCAGCCGTATTATGTGAACTGGACGCACTGACCTAACAGCAAGTTGGTTAAAAAACATAGCAGTGCACCTGGTGTGACACTGACAGCACACCTCATCCATCTGTGCCGGGTCCTGCCAGCAGAGAACAGATCTGTTTCTCATGGCCTGCAGAAATTCACAACTCTGCACGCAAGCTTTCGCCAAGTCAGCGGACAGATGATGAGGATCAGGATGACCAGTGCTTGATATTTGTTATCTGCCCTGCTCCAAAAACTCAACTCCTACAGATTTCAATTTCTGTCCATCTATCTATATCAAATTTTCATGTGAAATTCGTCCCAATCAAGAGCAGCCCAGACACTACAGCCCTAAATGTTCTGTATTCAGATGTCATGGTCATTTAGAGTTTTAACTTCACAGCTTTAACCTCGTTCACAGCATTTTGACTTGTCATTTTATATTAACACACACATTAACAATGACTCTGTTATATTCAAATGTCCCAGTGAGACATGACTGTGTGACAATGAACCAGTGTGCACAATACCAGGCCCCCGAAACTGAAACAGCTAAATGGAATTGAGCCATAATTTATGTGATTATTTACACCTGCACGTTTTCTACTGTAGCATGTCAAAGTGACTTTTGGCTTATTGAAGATCATTTACAGATACTGTAGAGTTTGAAAGCTGAGTTGAGAACTGTTTGACCATAAAACTGTGAATTGAAGTTGGTGTAATACTAATGAAGTAGATATTGTCAAAACTCTGGTTGTAAGTTGTATTTTTTAAAGAGTAAACACAGAAAGGACTGCATTCCCTCTACATCTTTAGCTTGTTTATAAATTATGATTTGTCCCTTTTGCAATATATCCTGTCATTCATAATCAATCACTGCCTGAAATCTTTTAATGTCAGTGGAATTGTAAGTTTTGTTTTTTAAAGATGACACCTTCTCTTGTGTAACTCCAGTTCCAAAATAGTTGGGACATTGTGTAAAACATAAAAAAACAAAATGCAATGATTTGCAATTTTTAAAAAAATTACATTTAACTAAATGCAGAGACAAGATATTTATTGTTCAAATTGCTTACCTTTTTTTGGCTTTGTTTTTATAAATATACTGAATTCGATTCCTGCAGCATGTTCCAAAAAAGTTGGGACAGGAGCAGGTTGTATACCTTTATAGATGTAATGGTTACTCATGATGCCATGGGCACTAACACAGCCCCCATAACCTCACATATGCTGATTTCTAAAGTTAGCGCTGGTAACAATCTGGATGGTCTGTTTCCTCTTTAACCCCTGATTTCTGAAAACAATGTGACACATGGATTCATCAGACCACAGCACACTTTTCCACTTTGTGTCAGTCCATCTCTGATGAGCTCAGGTCCCAGACAAGTCTGCAGTGTTTATGGATGATGTTGATATATGACTTTCTCTTTGCATGCAGTATCATCTAAACAATCATTTTGGGGTCAGAGGTCACAGTCATTCAATGTTAGTTTTCAGTCTTGCCTCTTGAGTGTGAGAGTTTCTCTCTTTTCTCTTAATCTTTTAATGATATTGTGGACTGTTGATAGTGAAATCCCTGTTTTTTGCTTATGTGGTTTTTCACAAAATGTTGAACCTCACCTCATCCATGCCTGTGAACGACTGAGCCTTTCGAGGATGCCCCTTTAATACCCAGTCATGATACTGTCACCTGTTACCAGTTAACCTGTTAACCCTTTTAATGTTCTGAACAGGTGTTTTTGAGCTTTCCACAACACTGCCAGTCTTTTGTTGCCGCTGTCCTAACATTTTTGGAACGTGTTGCAGGCATCAAAGTCAGAACAAGTGTATATTCACAAAAAAACTAGCAAAATATATCAGTTTGAACGTTAAAGATCTTGTCTTTGTGCTGTGTTCAACTGAATGCAAGTCCAAAAGTATTTGCAGATCATTGCATTCTGTTTTTATCTACGTTTCACGCAACGTCTCAACTTTTTGGGAATCAAGGTTATATATTCTCAGCCGTATAGTATTTCCTCGTCTACCTGATCCACCCCTCCCTTGTTGGCATCCCCTCTTCCCTCCATTCTCAGACAATAAACACCATATCTTTTTAACCATCAGCCTGCCTCTCTGCCCTCTGGTATCAGAATGTGGACTATAGTAATGAACAGATAATACCAGCTCTCATAATCAAGCTCCTTATCATAAAAAAGGCATAAAGCTGTCCTGGTTTTTACAGTCAACAAGTTAATTTGTTGTCTAACAGGTGCTTATTAACTGCAGTGCAGAGTGGGAGGAGGAGGAGGAGGAGGAGGAGGAGGGTGCCCTATGAACAGACCCTGACTCTGTCCTTGCACTTCATGGTGGTCCATTTGCCCTGCAGGCCTAACAGGCTGACTCTCTGTCTCTGCTGCTCCTAAGTCATCTCCATACCCGTCTGTTTTAGCCACTTGTCAGACGATCAGTCTCCCTGTCATCTGTCTGCCTGTCTCACAGACATGTGATTCTGCTCTGTGTTAAAGTTTCTGTATAAACATGTATGTTACTGTCCAACAGTCTGGACTGGAGCGTGAAAGTGGTGGTGAGGGATGAGTTGCAGGCTGCCAAGCAAAGGATCACTAATGAGAGTTGTGGTTTAATGTTTTCTTCACTCTGGGGAAAATAATCTCATTCATTAAATTAAATCTCAGTAAACGCAGCCAAGAAAAAAAAGATGAATGATAGAGTTAAACTCTGCACCTGCATTATAATCCAGCCAGTTAATCAAAAAGTATGGGTCAACCTCATACAAATTGAAAAATAAACAACCTTGATGGATTTTGTGACCTCAATATGTTCTGAATAAGAAAAAAAAAAATGTGATAAGGAATGATATGAAGGGAAAGTTTTGAAAATACCCTAAAAATGACCTCAACAAAATTGCTTTTCATTAAAGGCATTTTGTGAGAAAAAAAGGGGTGAAAATTATAAATTACACCAGAAAATCTGTTAAAAGTTCATTACTCATAAAAGTCTCTCTATAACATACAAATAGTCTGAGACATTCAAGAGGTGGGACCACTTTTTTCCTTCCTAAAATAATAATTTAAATTGACATCACTCTATTAGTATAGGCTGCTTCTATACAAGACAACATGGATAGGCAGTAATCCATATAAATGTTGGCATGGATTAACATTAAGTTAAAATAAAATGATTTAAATATCACTTGAACTATCACATTCATATTACTTTCAAAATATTTTGGATTGCCAAACTGACACTTTAATGTTTTTTGAGGAATGTATGAAATATGGGATGATAAAAAAAATTGTAAAACACGGTTTCTGGTTGACTGTGGACAGAAGTGAATGCTTTGGACATCAGACAGGCAATTTTTAACAGAGGCGCAATGGGAAATTGTGGTATCACCGATTTCAGTATTTTTCAATATTTTCCCACACCTGGTTTTCTTTGGAAAAGACTAGAAGACTTTTGATGTTATAAATTTGAACATATATTTAGAAATACATTTATGAGACTAGAACAGTTTCAGTTCTGTTAGTATTTGCCTTTTCTAGTTGTGGTATGTGTATGTGTAGGATTAATGTGTATGAATGCCCAGGGCAAACATGGGTAAAGATGATTTTTTTCTCTCACACATTATTAGATTACAGTGGAACCATGGGTTTAGACACATTAATTGAATAAAATAGAACTTTTTGAAACCTGGAGAAAAAATGATGTGATGGTGATGATGTGAACAGTAATGGTAATGGTTTAATTAATATTATTAATAGTAGTAATAGTGATAATAATAACAACAACAATAATAATTACATCACTTAACATTAGGTAACACAATTAACAAACAACATTTTTTTTAATTTTTTTTAATTTTAGTTATTGGTGGTGAGCTGGCATATTATTTACCACTTAAGATATGTTTAAAGTTCAGAGAAAACAAAATATGAAAACTAAGATAATGTCCTCTCCTCTATGCCAATATGTTGTATAATGTAACGTGATAAAACGTGTACTAAGAATGAAGAGCTAACAATATGCTAAGCTACACCCAAATTTCCAAGCTCCAGTGAACGCAGCATCAGACTTTGGTCACGTGAACAGCTAAAAATAAATAATAAATTTAACGTTACGTTCTAACGCACGCCTGATTCCTGTCGTGTTTAGAAGGGAATTCTAGATTTGCGAAAGTCTCGCATGAATTGTACTCGTCGTTTCTTCATTGTGCACATTATACAAAGTAATTTTGTTTTATATTGTAAAAGCGCCGTGATTAAGTTCTTCTTCGGTTTGGGTACAACAAAAACACTTGGTTAAGGTTGGGGAAAGATCTTATACATGTGAAATTAATCACTCTCGCGAGATGTTTCGCGGGTCTGTCATTCCCATCCAGACTAGACCTTTGACTGCTTTTCTACTCTAGGTAACAAACACAAATATTCATATTTCATATTTAAATCACCTTAGTGACAACTTGCAAAATGCCCCGACCTGTTGACATTTACATTAAATTATATTTGCTCACAGCACCTCTACTAGTTATTAGTTAGCTAGGTAAGCTAGTTAGCTAGTTAACTCCAGTTACCTGTAGTACCGTTAACTGCATGATACGCAACTGCTGTCATGCCAAAGAAATGACTTTCGTGTCCTGGGTAAGTTGTCATTAATAACACAAAAAGTCCTTTCTAAGACATACACATTTAAAATGCCTGTTAGCTTACTTAAACCTCATGGCATTGATAGATAATCAAATTTATATCAGGCTGCTAGGAAAACCATGAGTAAAGAGCTGGAAGCGCGCCATTAAACTCAGCTCTGAGCCGATTTAGCGTTAGCATTATATCTTCTTGGTATATACAGTATATTTAAACATTTTCTTCAAGTGAGAGAGCAAGCAACGCATTTTATTTATTCATAACCACATTGCTTGTCCTGCTGTGCCGAAGACTTGATTTCTAATAGTTTTTAAGGCTTTAATAGGTTTTTAGCAGCCACTTTCACTCATCTCCACCTGTTAAGCTCACAGGTGTGACAATTAGTCTCCTCTACTCAACTGTCTCAGTTACTCATCACAGAGTGACAGAGAGGTGGTATGTGCAATCCCTGGACCCTGAAACCAAAGCAGCAAAATGGAATTCAGCCATTAATAATTGAACTATTTGCACTGTCTTTAGTGAAAAAGGTCCTACTACCATCGCTACTAGCTTGCTATCATGAGTAAAAAGCAATGCCTAAAGTATGTAATAATGTAGTTGACCTTTATTTCAGACATGTTGTGTTAGCCCAAATACAGGTAGCTGTGGTGACAGGTATGTATGAGGGATTCAGGTATTTAACACAACAAGCTACAGCTCACTGTGTGAAGGTAGAACACGTCTTTGTTATTTGTATTTAATGCGTCTTTTATTTGTATGGTTTGTTAGCAAAGCTAGTTAGCCTAGTTAGGTATGGGTAGTGAATTAGCAATTAGCCAGATTAGCCTATAAATGTCTTGGTAAACTACTTAGCTTGCAGACAACCTTCCAAGATTGTGATAGGGTTGATAGTTAGCCACACAAGCCTGTCATTGTGTAATAAAGTATTAGCCAAAAACATAGACATACATAAGTACTAGCTCCTACATTAGCTAATTCACCAGATTAGCCAGATAAACTGTTCCCACCTGTAACTGTGTAGGTGAGTATTTAGCTAGCTGCCCTATTTGAATCATCAGTCATCAGTTCAAGTCAAGCTGTTAGTTTTTTTGTTTTTAGTTTCATGTCACACAGTGTTCAGGCGACATTTCGGTCCCCAGAAGTAGCTGCAGAGTGAGTGCTCCTTGCTTTCATCTTACTCTCCATGGTAAAATCATTATTCTCTGTCAGGTCATCTTGTTCGCTTGGTGAAGATGTCTGCAACGGGTACAGTCAGCTGCGGACCTGTGGTGAGTCGAAGTGAAGCCTGGATTATACTCCCAAATGGACATGCCCATGGTGTTACAGCTGCTGTCACCCTGAATGTCCTGCTCAACCTGCTGAAAAGCTTTACAGTTCAGTGATGTCTTGCTTGCTTGTCTGTATTTTTAAAAAAGGAATAAGTAGTCTAATATTTGTATTGAATTGCCAAATCCAATTCAGCTGACAAAATCCTGAATTGGTTACAGCCTTTCATCTGACCGTTCCAAGATTATACTTACGTAAGATAGCCAGTTAGCCAAACCAGGGACACCAGCTCATATCATCTCTGTGTCTTGTGCTGGAAAGAGGTGTTGTTTATTTATTTTATTTTCTGTGCTCAGGTCTCAGTACTTCTGAGTTTTAGAACTGAATCACTGTGGTGTTCGAGTTAAGTGTGACTTACTAGGTAAAGTATGTAGCCAGCCTTTTGACTCTCTATGACCAGATTCTGTTGGCTAGAAAGTTAACTAGCTAGCTACAATAGCCTGATTTAGCCATGTAACTGTTTAGAATAAGTACTTAGCTGGATTGTTGACCTTACAAATTAATTAAATTCCTCAGCATTTTGTCAAACTTGGCATGAATAATTATCTTAAATTACATCTGAGTATACCTGTAATTAAAATGAATAAAATACAGAGTACGTTTTTAATTGAAAAATAATATTAGTTTTCACTACAAGGGTCCTCTCAGAGTAATGTTTTTTTAGCTGACACCAATCTGCCTGACAGGCAGACAGACATTAACCCCTGTTGAGCTGCTGGAGCCCCGCAGGAGGCCCTGGCTTAGACTCCATGGAACCAAAGGTCATCAGCCGATCTGGCCTATGATTTCACTACATGACCCTAGCTAGTGGAGTGAGATAAAGTGTGATATGCGTGAGATAGATCAGTGTTATCTTAATAGCTGTGATTTAAGTGATTATTTAAGCAGTTATTGTCATGGTGTTTTTACACTTCCCAGAGACCATGTGTAAGTCAAATTACTTGGGCGGCATTCAATGAATTTTCTTTTGTTAATGTTTGAGATTTGACATGTGATGCTTTAGTCTGTGCCTATTCAGTCATGGTGTTACAGCTGCTCATGGTAACTACAAGGTTCTTAATGCATTTGATGATGCAGTTTGAAGTGAAAAAAGGCCTCAATGTGTCCTCAATGTTGCAGGACTTTTCCAGGGAAAGATCTACCCACTACCAATAATGTATAATAGTTCTATTAAATCCATTGAGAAAATGGGAATGTGCTGATTTTTTGAAGATAATGCAAGGACTATATGAGCTAAGCAAACGTGACCATCAGCCAGCAGATTGGCTGTTTCTGTTTCTGTATAGTTCTTTTTAATGCCTTCCACCAAATCACTTGAAATCAAATGAAAGAAGTATTTATATTTTTCCAGGCAAAGTTACAGTGAATAGCACATTAGCTAGTTAAAAAGAAGCAGAAGGAAATTTTTAGTAAAATAATTTTATTTTTGATGTTATATTTTGTGGTTATTACAGTGGTAAAGCTACTGCTTTGGCCACAGAAGCACAGAGTTATTTAACACAATGTTTTTTTTACACAAGTTATTTCAATTCTGCTTGAGCAACATTTAAGTTAAGTAACAATACTTTTATTTCAGAGTAATGTTCTGATATGCTTTTCATCCCTTGACAGGAACCTCGGCTGTGAAAGCTGTCTTTACTCACTTTTGCCCATCAAAGAATTAAGGTGGGAATTTTAGGGTAAGTGTGAAGTTGTAAATTCACAGTTCAATTTGTATTAGGTGAGGTAACATACTTAATTGTCCCACAGGACAATTTGTCCTGTGCTGTATTACACAATATACTACTGCTATTACTGCTACATATTTAATGTCAAGAATCTGTACAATCTTTTTACAAGACTTACAAGACCACTTAGTTATTTGCTAGTTTGTGTAGAGACTGTTTAAGTCTATAAAAAGTGAACGTGTTAACAAACTCTCTCCTAATCTGAGCTGTTTAAAGCTTCTCAGGTTTGAGACTAAATACATTCACACAGGATCTGATGCAGGTTCCACTGCGGGTGTTAGTGTCGTTCAGGTCCATAAAACTAACTGTTTATAAACCCTAGTTAAAACAGGCCTATCCTGTTTGTCCTCCATAAAGGCAGCGACATGATTGGACATTAGTGATTCCGTACATTGTGACATGGCTGTGTCGCTGTGTAATTTTAGTTCAACAGTAAAAAAATGCAACTGCTGTCATGAACAATGGAATTTACAAGCTGTTGTTGTCAGTGATTGCGGGTGCCTCATTCCTTTTTTAAGCTCGTTTTATGAGGTCATGTGTTCTCTGGATCCTTGGCCAAATGTTGATAGCTGGTCATAACTTCTCTGAAGTCCGGGTTAGCCACAAGGGCACCGATGTCTTTACTGTGAACAACATTTGGCCTTTTTGTAGTGAGACTGAAATTTTGAATGTAGGTTTGTGTCTATGTCTTCGTGGTTGTGTGTGTGTGTGTGTGTGTTTGTGCTTGGGTTGGGCAGATTTGTAAGTTGATCAGTTTGCTCATTTATGATATAAGAGATGTGAAGCTTTGTTTTAACTAGCTCAACTAGCTTAAGGATTTGCAATGTAATTTGCACGCATTTACTTTAACGAGATAGTAAGAAACCCAAGGATTTTCTTGTCATCGTGATTGGTGATTTCAACTTTTTATTTTATGTTATTGTGTGAATGCTCTCATAGAGGCTTTTCCATCCAGCAAAGATAACACTTTGGTAGAAAATTTAAATTAAAGCTACTACAAAGAACTTCCAAATTTAGTTAATTCTGGGGGCTCCTGTGGACAAAAGTGGTTGTGTTTCAATCGCAGTAACCACAAATTGTAACATAAAAACCAAAATTATCTAAATGAAAATCTCCTCGTGCTTTGTACTACTCACTGTAATTTTTTCCTGGGAAAATGAAAACACAGGCTCTCAGAATTTCACATTGGGAGACATTCAGAATAACTTTATAGAACTATAGAGCCAATCGTCTTGTAGTCTCAGTAACTTATGTAGGTCATATAGAGGCATCAGTATTACACTGAGTTTCATAAATAGTTAAAACTCAGTGTAGCAGCTTTAAATAAATGAAAATTTGTTATTGTTGATGTAAAAAGGAACAATTCAAAAAGATAAAATTATCTTAAACAGCTTCTAACCAAACTCAGATACACAATATTGTATGTTTGTGTACGTCAGTAGTGCTCTGTGGTGTGCCTGTTCAAGTGTGCACACAATAAAAGGGGCCTGCTGAAATGGATACCCTCCTCTCATGCAATAGGCATAGCCACATTTGACCTTCAATGTGTATGTGTGTAGGCATGTTTGTCACATGTGTTCATGAATGAATTTGTGATCTTTGGCTTGTCACATACTGTAGCCCGCTCAGTTCTCAACATAGAGGTCTCACTCTAATGAGGCTAAAGGTAGAATATTAGAATGGCTTTAATTAACAAACTAAGCCCGCTTAATAGCTTCACACATGTCAGCTTAAATCCTCTGCAAAATAAACATTCCCCTCTTCATGGGAATGCTCATCTCCAGACGGCATTCTCAGCTGCACTGGGAGCAATTCTGGAAAACTGATCGCATGGAAAGGGAGTCGCTTCTTACTTAGCACAGTCTTACTTCGGCATTTGGCAAATTGTGTGGATTGTAATGGTTGTCTTTGTTTCACTGAATTATTGCGTCACAAAATATAATGGTGATACTGATACAGACAAGTTCTGGTGCCATTACATTTTTCATCCAACAAGATTAGCACGAGGGACAAACCATCTCCCTGTTCACTTTATCCCTGTAAGACTAGAGACACTCTCAATAACTCCTAATTTCCTAATAATGATTGCATGCATGTTAACAAATACTGTATAGCTTTCAAAACGTCACATACCAAGTTGGACACACATACTGTAATGTTTAGCACAGACACTCACACACACAATATCTGGCTTCATATCTTTAAAGTCTGTCATGATTATTTGCAAATATAATTTTTTTTATATAGTTTCTTTCACACAGACATTTACCACATTTCAGGCAGTTAAATCTAATCATATATTTTTTCCTATCATATAAAAGCTCCAGGGCTAGATGCCAAGGCTGTAGGTTCCTATTTTTAGTGTTTACCAGTAGTGCTAGACAGGTTGGATGTTTTATAGCATATGCAATTATTCTGTATGAAGTTTTCTTCAAAACAGTAATTCTCATAGCATATAGAGTAACTTATGTCAACTGTTAAAAGCACAATGCAAGATAAGTAAAAAGTTTAAACTTCTTTTTAATTAAAGCTACTACAAGGAGATTTTAACTGGTAATGAAACGGTCTCAATTTGTTGCTGATGCCTTTGTATGACCCACATAAGTTAACAAGACCATCTATGAGATGATCAAATATTTCTCTATAGTTATTCTTAATGCCTGGCACCAGGTCGGGGTTTCCCTGAAATCAGATGAAACAAGCCTGTTTTTACATTTTCCCAGGCAAATTACAGTGAGTTGTATGTTAGCTAGTTAAAAAGAAGCAAGATAAACACTATTTAGATCATTTGATTTTTGATGCTATATTTTGTGGAAATTATGATGGAAAAACTTTTTTCCACAGGGGCCTCCAAAATCAACACAATATGAAAGTTCATTGTAGTAGCTGTAATATAAGCAAAAGACAGAAACAATTTAAGGAACATCTACAAACTAATATTGTGGCGTAATTGATATTTTCAGTGATGAATAAAGTACAAGAGGAGTAAAGGACAGCCACTTGTTTGCTTCAGGTAAATCCCTTTGCAACTAAGAGCTGCATCTGCAAACCTGGCGCTCTCTTAGTGCTGAGGAGTTATGACTTCGACTTGCACACTCTTGTCATTGGTTAGTTCTTTGCAAAGCTTCTTGCCACCACTCTCAGTCATCAAGAATGACTTTTCATCACTCTGTTTTTCAACCACAGCTGGCTACAGTGACTGTGACAGATCACTTCTCAGCTTGTTCTCAGGTCACACAACTGTGCTAATGTTTGCTGGCAGAGCCACGTTGGTGAATTATGGGAAATGTTCTTTGATGGCACACTTTTACAGTAGTGGGAAGACTTAAGTGATACGATTAAGTGATTGACTATAAATAACATAATGATTTGAACCAGACTTTTTTACATAGAGAACACAGATGGAAACACTCACAGACTTGGTCAGACACATTGTTGTGGAGTTCTTTGACATGGGTGTCACTGTGGTAATTTTTTAAGATAGGATTAGCAGCAATAATGTCTGATGTGTGCAATGCAGGTGGCTCATAGTGGCTCAAATCCTTTTCATTGCAATGAAGAGTACAGACAGTGACATCATATGGCTGCGTGAAGGACTTTTTCTATTAACTTGAATTTTTAAATTAAGGCTTATCCATTGTTAAGTTCTGCCACAGTATCTTTTTAGCATACAAACATCTCAGGAAATTACAATCTGCTCTTACCTTTTTTTGTTTGCTCCTATTTATGTGTAGATTTGTGCTCTGTTCTGTGGCCCTTAAAAAGCCCTTAAAAAAATCAGAAAAAATAAAATCAGTTTGACAAAGCATTTTCAGAATACATTAAAGAGAAGGGGATTGTTATACTTTCTGTCTGAGAAACATCCTTTCCAAACAGTGTGGAGGTAACTATTGTATTGTGGATGTGGAGTTTGATGGTTTTTAAAAGATTGCAGGAGATTCTCTGGACAAACAGTTTAATTGTAATCTGCCTCTGTTACAGCCAAGCACTGAGTCATCCAGGCACGCACCATTATAGAAACCACTTCATGCTACAGTGGTATCTGCTTTCTCGCAGGGCCAAAAATAAGTGGGGGGGGATTGTTATGTAGAGTTGTCACATGAATATATGCACATGCTCACACACACACAACACGTAGGAAGCTTCCTGGTGGTTGTCAACAAGGAATCTGATATATTTTTTACATTTTTTCATTCATCATTGAAGCCGATAATGTGAAAATGGAGAGAATAGCTACTCTCTTGGTTGATAGTTTACCAAGATTTATAATTCAGGTCCTTAAATGCCTTTGTCAGAGATTTGAGCTGAATAACAACGTCCCTCTATAGAACACAGTCTCTGAAAAACACAGCGCACTTATAATGTAGAGAGACCATAAACGTGTACAGACAGAATGCAAAGCACATTTTTGCCTTGCCTTATTTTCTTGAATTTGACCGCTGGATTGGTTGAGCAGTTTGTGTTAATTTGCCCCAAACAGCTAGTGTGTCAAGAAATGTTAGCTGTAAGCTAGTTAGAAATCCAGCCGTGTGTGTGGAGTGAGTCTGTGTTTTTCTGACAGCTCAGACTCTCAGGCTGATATCAGAGCTTGCGCAGAACTCAAATACTCTTCAGAGAGTGCTGCAGGAATGAGCCCTAAAATCTGGAAATGAGTTAGCATATTAACACTTTCGGTTCCTTTGTCTTGAAGTCAATGAGTTTTCTGAATGGGCTTTTGGTCAGCGGCCTAAAATAAAGTCTGTGGTTAACACAAGCTTAAGAGATTTTCAAGTTTTGTTCTGTGACATAAAATATGTCATTAAACCTCACTCATGATTTTTGTGGCTTTAACGTGACTTAAAAAAACTTGGTTGCTAACAAATGATTAAATGAGATGACAGAAGTTGACGGGGTCATTGAACATCATCGTGATGAAGTTTGTTTATGGCCGTAACTTTAGCTTTTTAATTCTGCTGTTGCCATTTATTATTAAAAAGAAATAACAGAAGTGGTGTTTATTTGTCAACATTGTCTTGAACAAGCAAGTATCATTTGTTGTTTGCCAGAGTTTATATTTCCAAAATCCAGTGGAAAAATCCCTTTGGCTTATTGTGAAGGGAGCCAGAGAGATCCCTCTGGGTTGACCAAGAAAATCATCCATGTAGAACTTGATTCATCATCTCTGTACATTTATGAAGTAGATAAATAAAGAGCCACCTACCAGGATTCATAAAGACTCCCAAAGGAAAGTTTGAGCAATGTGAACTAAGGCCAGTTGTCTGTGTTTTGTTCACAATTTAACATAGTGATCTATTTTAAATCTAAATCTATTCCTTGGTTTTACACTACTTTAATGCATTAACATTATTACATTATCCAGATGTTTTTTTTGAACAACTGTATGTACAACCCCAATTCTCAAAAACGTTGCTACATTGTGTAAAATGTAAATAAAAAACAGATTGCAATGATTTTCAAAACATTTTCTACCTATATTCAGTTGAATACATTTCAAAGACAAGATATTTAACGTTCAAACAGATAATTGTCTTTTGTAAATATACACTCTGAATTTGATGCAGCACGTTTCAAAAAAAGTTGGGACGGGAGCATGTTTACCATTGTGTTACATTTAACAACACTGAGTAGGTGTTTGGAAACTGCGGACACTAGCTGTTGAAGTTTTGAAAGTGAAATTCTTCCTCATTCTTGTTTGATTTACGACTTCAGCTGCTCAACAGTTTAAAGTCTCTGTTGTTGTATTTTGCGCTTTATAATGTGCCACACATTGTCAGTGTGAGACAGGTCTGAGCTGCAGGCAGGTCAGTCTAGTGCCTGAACTCTTTTTCTACAAAAGTCATGCTGTTGTAACACGTACAGAATGCGTCTTGGTTTTGTCTTGCTTATATAAGCAGGGACGTCTCTGAAAAATCAGACATTGAATGCAGAATGAGTCTATATTTAAAAAAAAAAAACAATTAGGTTCATCAGTTTGAACATGAAATATCGTACCTTTGTACTGTATTCAATTGAATATAGGTTGAAAAAGTTTTTGCAAATCATTGCACTCTGTTGTTATTTAAGTTTTATGTTTACGTTTTACAGCGTCCCTTTTTTGAAATTGGGGTTGTACATAATGTATCTTTCCTTGCTATGTCTCATCTACTCATGTAACTGTTAAACCATGTCACAATTTGTTAAAAATATTAATATCTAGTTTCAAATCATGTCTTTTACGTGGAGACAGAGTTAAGATTTAGGAAATTCAAACTCATACTGTTCCTTTGGAAATAATATAGGTTCCCAGTCAGCTCCCTTGTTAAATGACAGTTCCCCATACAACCAAAATAAATAACTAACTAAAAGTTAACCAACCAGGCAACACTCTGTATCATCCGTTTGAGTCGCAGTGTAGTCTTCAAGGATTGCTGATGTGCTCTCACTCAGTGCTATTCTTCCCCTAATCATGATTTATTACTAAACACGCCCCACCTTTTGGCTCACAGATGTGAAACCCCAGACTGCCAGACCATTACAAAATGTGAATAATCTGACACTGTGATCCAGGGCTGGAGACTAGACCCCTCCAATGATTCAGCAGCTAAATTGATCCCGACACCTACTGAGTGACTGATGGCATTCCCAGAACCGCAGTGCATCCCTTCATTGGCCAGACTATGTGAGGGTGCGTGTGTCTGTGGGTGTGTGTTTGTGTGGGGCTGTAGAGGTGATAATCAGCAGTGGCAGGAGGGACTTTCTTGTCCCTGTTGTTGTGCCGCGTGGAGCTGTCCCGGGCAGGGACTCCCAGTTGGTCCCTTTCAACTAACCCCCCTTCTGCTGTCCCATGAGCCCACCTCGTCTGTTATTCCCTCTTAAACCTCACTCACTCAACGTCCTGTTTCCCTTTGAAGAAGCTCTGCTCTTATTTTCCCATCTTTTGACACTGAGGAGAAGAGGGGAAGTGAAGGAAAATCTTGGAAGGGTGTATAACGTAGTTTGTAGGGAAAGAGAGTTGGAGAGAGGAGGCTAAAGGGGGCTTTGTTGCCTTTGCTGCCGTCGATCAGGAGTAGCTGAGTGGAACAGCCCCTGCTGAAGTGTGTAGTAGCCGGTCTTTTCCTGCTTGCTGGCCTTTCTGTAATCTGTCCATGCAGTGAGGGGAGAGAAGAACAGAGCAGGCTAGAGAAAGTTGACTCATCACGATTTGCTGTCTTTGGACTGTGATAGTTATTTTTGAGGGGGGTATTTGGGGAGGTTAGGGGTGTTAAGGCTGCAGGTGGTGCTAGGGAGTTTGTTTTGCCATGCAGCAAGCTTGGGATCGGACAAGTAGTGCTGAGAGTGTCAAGAAGGGCCAAACAAAAATGCTTGGAAAAGGACAAAGTGGCGGATACCCCCCTGAGACAACGAGTGAACTCTTGCAGAGGTAAGAGGAAATTAATGTCCACTACAAAATCAGAGGGTACATACAGTACAGACCAATGCCTGGTGCTCACGTGGCTGTATGAAAAATTCATTTGTCCCATGTGGATTTGGGGAATGGCTTGCATGAGTAGCGTAATTACCAAAAGGAGCTGTGTTGGCGGGAAGTATGTCCGGAAGATGAATTTTATCAGTGCTGGAATGTCCACCCGCGTGAAATTTCCTGCAGTGTGTTTGGTGTGTATTTGATGTTAAGAAAACTATTCCATGCAAAAGGTGTCTAAAACTTTTTGTAAAAGTATTTGAATATTTCCTATGAAGTAGTATAGTGCACTGGACTGTTGTCTTAGTCTTGAAGTGAAAATGTTAAAATAAAGACAAGTGGAAAACAATCAAAACTTAAATCCTAGAAAATAAAATCACTCTATTAATCTGCCATTTCTGTTATCTAATATTTAGTAGTGTTGTCTTTATGATGTAGTGTTTTTATTTTTAAGAGGGAAATGAAACTTATATAAATGTCAAATTATACAAAACACACAGATGTTTGTGTATAAGTAAAGACTGGCCTGAGTACTCCTCTATAGAGGTGTGATTAGATCAGTCTCATTTGATTTGAATGTTTGTTGTACAATTAATTATTAAATTTGTTCCTTGTTTTAAGTATCTAAAATTGTATCTAAAATTAGGCTTTAAGAAAAGAAAATGTTAACTGTGCAAATTCTTATTGAAAACAACTCATGTGCTTAATATTATCTGCCTCTAAATCAAATGTTTGGTAGTCATTTTTACAAAAACAAATTTGGGACAGATTACAGAGATTACAGTGTTTGCATCAAGGATAATAAAATAAAATTACTGTGACTATTTTTAAAAAAATACACAAATACAAAAATATTACACTGCACATTTTGAGCACTTATTAAAAGGTTTTAAAAATGTTGTAAAAAACGTTTCAATGTTACCTATTTTAAATTGCATTCCCCACAAGGGATAAATAATAGTATCTCAAAATTCAGCAATGTACATAGTTGAATTGTAAACAGTTGAATTTGTATAGCACAGGCAGCCTTAAAATCTTAAAGGCATCCTTTAAAGTGAATATTGTATTTTTAAAAAATATCTACTGTATAAATAAAACCACCATGTTGAACATACTATACCTTATCTGTGTGATTTTAGAAGGTGTTTATTTGGAACTGGGAAATTACGACATAATGTCTAAAACAAAAATGCATCTGGTAAAGTAATTTAAGTCAGGCGCCTTACTGTGAGAACGCGGCAAGAGGCCTGCATTCAGTCCGTCAGCTTTGCTATAGAGCTGTATGTCAGCACTCGCTAAGGTTACAGGACACTTCTCTTGCAGCAAAATTACAAATTAATATTAAGTGAGGACTAAATTTGTTTTTTGATTTATTAATTAGTATTGTTGTCCACATTAACAATGACGAGATCAACCATGTCATTTGTCTGTGAGACTGGATATCAGGTTGTCACAATTTAAGGCTGTTGTTACTGTCTGCTGTCCTGGATGCTACTGGAAGCTGACTTTATTTATCAAAGATTTGTCCCGGGCCCAGGAGTGATAATGAATACGAGAAAATTGTGAGTGCATATTTTGTGTAAGTGTGTTTTATTTGATTTGATTTTTTGCTAAACAACAAAGTAAAAGAGTCCAACAGGCCATACATGGATTTTCAGTCTGCTGCTTATTTTAGATCAACGAATTATGGATGAGCTGCTCCACCTGATATCCTGCAGGGTCGTCTTAAATTTGTGGTAGCCAATAAGATACTTCTGAGAAATATTTTACCATGAAGGTCTGATAACAGACAACTACTTTAATCCATATACACTAGGTTACATATCTATGCCATTATAATTACAAATACTATGTTACCATTTCATTCTAGTTGCTGCACTGATACAATATAGATTGCAGATTTACTCTAAAATTAATTGAGTGACTTTACACTGAAAATACTTAAGCCTTACAATGTAGATAAATAAGTCAGATCAATTCGATTTCATTTTATTATTTATTTATTTTATTTAACCCAACATCACAACACTCTCTATCCTTTCCAGGACTTGTTTGTAATTAAACAATAAATTATTGGAAAATCTCAGATTCTACAATTAACAGATTAAAAATGCAACTGTATTTCATGCACAGTAAATTAATTTACTGTGTAATAATAGATTAGAATATTTGTTTTGTTTTTTACTTTCTGATTAAGTTTATTTGTATAGCTCAGTATTATTAGGTCCCTTGTTAACTCGTTGGTTCCTGGCCTTGGAACAGTGGTTCCAAGCAAAACTCTTTTAAAAGTTCTAATGGGGAAAAAACAATGGGAGAAACTTTTTAGACTAATCAAAGAGAGATCCCCATCAAGGCTGGAATATGTGTTGTAGGCAGGCAAAAAACAACAACAAAAACAAACAAACAAACAAACAAAAAACCGCATTTACAAAATAACAAACAAAAAGTAACAACAGCACAATGAGCAGAAATACAGAGTCAACCAGCAGGATTATATCAACTCAATTAGGTATAATAAACCAACGTAAGTCAAATGGAATATGCAAAAAGGACTACTTTGCACATTAAGTCCAATGTCAGTTCTTTATATGGGCCGGGGTTCAGGAGGGATGAAATGTAAAATGGGGTTGGGCAAAAGAGTATAGATGGATGGCACAGCTTGGGAGGACCAGCTGTCTAAATATTTCTTTTTTTGTAACACTCTAACTTTTTTTCAACCACCTCTTACAGTTTTCTTGAATCCTCTCTATATGTCATCTTTAAAGAAAATTTGATAAAACTCATAAACTGATAAAATATTTCATACAAGTGTTTGTTCAGTTTGAGCTCTGATCATAATGCAATCATAGCGATCTCAACACCTGTCAGGGTCTTTTCCACTCTACAGTTACAGGGTAAAGATTGTGATTTTAAGTTCTTCTGTTCTGCTCTTATGTGATATAAAAACCAGGTCTGTGTTTGTCATTCTCTGAACAGACTATTAAATATTGAATTTCATTCATTCATTTCTGTACATATAAAACTCCAGAAAGGAACTAATTTGAAGTGAAGTAGAAATCCATAATAGAATACAGAGTTGTATGTAAAATAAATGTATTGCATTAGGACCACAACCATATTATCAAATGCCTCCTGCACAACCGCATATGCTTAATGGGTTGCGGGGAGATTGCAGCCTATCCCAGCTGACATTGGGCGAGAGGCGGGGTACATCCAGGACAAGTTGCCAGTTCATTGCAGGGCTGACACATAAAGACGAACAACCTCAAACGCTCACATTCACACCTATGGGTAAATTAGAGTCATCAATTAACCTATTAATCCTAACAGATAAACTAAAATGATCCTTAAAAAAGTGTGACTGTTAACAGTCTTAACTATTGTGTAAAGTTAAAAAAAAACTGTAAAGGTTGCATAGTTATCAATAGACAAAAAAACAAAATCATAGCCTTGTTTCATTACATCTCAATCCACTGTAATGATGTGCTTTATTACTGTGGACCCGAGAAAAGCAAGATCTGAAAACCCGTCAGAGACAAATGGCATGTTGAAAAATGGTAGGACTGACGGATCCACGTGGCTTAAGTTATGGTTGAGGTTACTGTAATCTTGTTTTTCTTGTGATTTGATGATGAGTTCTCCGTGATGGATTGTGCCTCAGGAGATTTGTAGTCAAAAGAGATTAGTTAAACATGGTTAACATGTTTTGTCTTGTCATTTTCACATTAACATTCATCCCTTTGTCCTTTTCATATTTCACTTTACTCTTACTTACTGCTCTTTCCCACCTGCTGGCTGTATATCACTCTGACAGCAGGTCACAGAAGGGAAAGTTGTCTAAGCAAATTTTACCTTGTACCGCAGTCCCTGCTGCTCCTCATCAGTACACTGACGCGTGAAAATGCCACGGGAAAGGTAAATCCCACGGAGTTGTGTTTTTCCGTTGTTTATTCTGCTTTACTGGGGTCAAACCTTGTGAATCGGTTTGATTTTTTCCTTCCTCTGGTGACAGCAAAACCACAGCTACATTTCACGGCATAACCTGAAGGCGCCAAATGTTTTTATATTGCTTTTCTGACACTCAACGTTGTAAAGCGTGTGTTTTGTTGTTAAGCTTTATAGAATGAATCCTTTAGATGTCATGTTGCCATGTTGTTGTCGTTGTTGTCATGTTTTCTTTTTGAGGCTAGTTGTAAAAACTGCTTGTTATTTCATATCACTCCTGTGTCTTATGTCAGTTTAATCCACATTAGGACAAGTGTTTGGAGGGTTGCTTTAAAAATGTTTTCTGTTACAATTACTAATTACCTGTTAAAAATGTAGTCAGTATCCTAATCCAAGTATCACAATATTAAAGTACTGTGACCTGATTAGTTTCCTTGACTAAAATAGTTCAGCCTAATTTAATGTTTTATGTTTGTTGTTAGGTTTAACTGTTTTTCCAGCTGTTCCTTCCTTTGTTATGTGTAAATTCAGGTTTAGATTACTAGTGGAAATTAATGCATATTTAAATGTGCTTTGTTCATCACAGTCAGACTTGGATTAAACTGCCATTAACTCATTCCAGTCTGGGGCTTTTGTTTTTACAATGATTTGGTAACTGTAAAATTGGTTTCCCTGGAGACTGGAAAGTGGTGTGAGATTGATGGTATATCATTCTTTATTTTAAAATGTATTTAAAATTGCAATCCTGTTAATAATCCTCATTTTTACTATCTAATCTAATTCTGTTTTTATTGCACCTGTGATGTTATTGCACCTTTATTTTTGTTACTTATTAAGCAATCCCATTATATGTAGTCTGTTACTCCTCTAAGCTGATTAGGACGGACAAGTAATTATTGGTTAATAAATCCCCCCATATTTATGTATTTATTTTTTTCTTTACCTAATTTAATATATTTAATCATAGCTAAATACTGTGATGGAATTGTCACTGATTTGATGGAAACATGCATTTAATTTTGTGCAGTTAGTCTATTCTACATCCTTAGCCATTAATATTTGTTGAATCTTGCACCTATTTTTTTTTTTTTATCATGAAAGATGATTTTTGGTGTGATTTTATGTAGGTTTTTTTTTAGTTCATCTGTGATCTGCACATCTATCTCTGTCTATCTAATTGGATATGTGGCTAAATCTTCAAAACATTGCAACACACATTGTCTTAGGTAACTTAACCTGACTTGTGAAGCAGGAGTTTCAGTCCTATCCCACTGAAGGTCATTAACAAGAGTTAATCTGGCGGGCTTTACCAGACCTCCTGTGGCTCTTCCCAAACGCTTGTCTGGACTTAGATGTGACGATTGATTAGCGAGCTGGCTTTACAGCTCTGTGACATTGGGGAAATTTGTGGCATTTGTTTGAGCAAGGATGAGCAAAATCAATACTGGGAGTATTTTATTTTAAGAGCACAGGTGTTTTTTCTTTGGATCCTGCAACTCAGCAGTGGTTCATAGTTTACTCATACAGGTTGGTGGCAAGAAAGAAAAGCAGCATATAAACTATGATCAGTATGTCTTTTTACTTTGTCTTTTTGAAGTACTGTTAGGAGGTTGTTTGTGACGTTAACATCAAGTCCTCACTACCCACATCTTTTCTGCAGCAACAGCTCCTGTCAGTATATCTAAGTACAGAGGCAGTAGATTAATTATGACCTGGCCATACTTGTTGGTGATAATATTTTTCTCTCCCTTTTGCGTAGAGGAATTTTACATTTATTGTGTCACCTTCTGTAGTCTTACTACCATCTCCCTCCCCCACCACCACCTTAAGCATGTGTTCATTGCTGTGTTGACACGAGGCAGCAACTGTGGCTAATCTTGATGTTAAATGGCTGACAGTTGCATGGCAGCAGGCAGGGACCTCTGCAGCATCATAGATACCATGGCCATTTTGGCGTCCTCTTTCGTGGTGACATAATTCAAGTTTAGGTGCACCTTGTAATTAAATCATTAAATCAGCCTAAGGTTGTAATGTAGCCTAAATCACAACATGTGCCTTGAGAAGAAGAATTTCCTGTTCCTTCCAAATTGGACAGAGTAAACTTGCCTTACTTGTCCAAATGAAATTCTAATGGGAGTTACATAAACCTCTCTGTGTATAATGTATATATATATATATATATATATATATATATATATATATATATATATATATATATATATATATAATATATATATATATATATATATATATATATATATATATATATATATATATATATATACATATATATATATATATATATATATATATATATATATATATATATATATATATGTAACAAAGTGCAACAACAAAACATGAACTTGCAATGTAGCTCTCTATCTAACATGCTTTAAAGTGTTTATCTGGGGCTCCTAATTCTGGTGACATATAGCACTTGTTCCTTTTGACTTTGTCTTTGTCTGCACTTGTAGAGAGCTGAAGTCCTTCCCCTTCCTGTGGTCAACCAAGGGGCCTTAATTAGTAAAAAAAAAAAAAAAAAGTTAGAGAGAGAATTTTTTTTTATCTAATTTGAATTGTGCCATGATGTTCAGTCAATTTAAAAGATAATTTTACATGATAAAAGGTCACAGTTTGTCATAAAAGTGTAGTAGTCAAGTAATTGAAATAGTTTGTGTTGATGTTGTATATTGTGCCAGATGAACTTTGTAGTTCACTGAGCAGTTTCACATAAAACTAACCTGCAGCAAACCTACCACAACTTGCAACATTCATCCCTTGTAAAATTATATTTTAAATTGAAACATCATGTGTGAATTTCTAACACAATTCAAACAATCAAATTATTCATCTCTCTCCGTGTTCATACTTTTTCCAAGCTACACTGTCTCTGGAAGAGTATTGTCATTTGGCTATCATTTTACTGTTATACCAGAGATTGTGCAGGTTGCACAATGTGATTCTGCTTTCATCTGTAAACTTGTCACCAAATATCCACTAGTACTAAAGATTTGATATAGTGTGCGGTTCTCATCCTGCAGCATACAGTATTAAGTCCTTGTGGGAAAGGGTTTACTGGTGTTGAGTTGGTAGACTTAGCAGGGCTAACTATCTGGAACAATGGGAGTGGACAGAGTTAAAGAGGCTTAAATGTCTTTATACACTGTATCAACATTAAAAGATAGCAATGTGAAGAGAGTGTTGTCAAATATTTCCATCTGTATATATTTACCAATGAGATTTGCACATAACTTGGCCAGGCTTGAGAGGGATACACCAGTTAATCCTGAAATCATCACAGTTTCAGAGTTTTGGTCTGGGGCTGCTATAAATGAAGCTGTTATGTGACTCAAGTGGTGTGATGGCCTTTTGATGTCATACAGATAAAATATCAGCTTGTACAATATTAATGAAATGAGATGCTGTGATATGTATGGCTTGAGTTGGCCAGAGTCATTGGTAACAGTAGAAAACTCACTTACAGATGACTGGTCAGCTATCTATTAATGCTGGTGTATAAGATTATCATATTCTGTCAACTACACATTTCTGTGTTTGCTCCACGTTTTTGTTCTCGTGATTGTATTGACTCTGATTCTGTAGTGGTGTCTTTTGTCCTTTGACTGGCTACCACAAAACCAATAAAAACAGAGCTGTAATTGGCAGGCTAGCGGTTTCGAACCCTTTTGAGCTCAAACAGCCAAATCGATGCAAACTAAAGTTGCAGTCAGAAACGAGTGGTTTTCAGGCTTCACAAAGCCAAGCAAAGTCACACCAGCTAGTTTAACTGTGTTGTGTTATAGGATTTAAAGGAGTGAGACCAATCACTTGTTTTATCAAAACAAAGCCTTCAGCATTTAAATTATTCCACACTTAAACTTCTGCCATGTGCCCCCCTTTCATTGAAATTAAACAAAACTCGGCGTATATGTTCAGGACATGGAGCTGGATGTCTACAGTGAGTTTTATCAGGATTTCGCCAAGACATCTGGAATTATGAGCAAATATAGGTTGGCCATGCCCACTCCCACCAATCAGTATGGCACTTCAGATTAATATTCCCCAAGGGCATACTCACCAAAATTGGTGAAATTCTGTTCTGTTTAGATGCACATTAGTGGCATCTGTCCTGCCCCCTATGGGCAGGGCTGACAAGTTTTGGTAGGTCTACTCCCAATCGTGGCCTGAAGGTGTCTACCAAGTTTTATGATGTTCAGACAAATGGTTAATGAGTTATGGCAAATTGATTGCAAAGCTCCGTCTTTTGGAAAGATGTTTTGACTCACAGTGGCCATAATTTTTGACCAGTCTTTTTTATTTCTTATAGAAATGTGTATCTCAGGCCCATAATGCTGTACACTCAGTTTGGTGTTGAGTGTCAAAATCAAAAAAGTAGATGTCAGTTTTACTGTTTTTCAGTTTATGCTAATTATTATTAGCAAAAAATCAATGGTCCAACCGGCTTTTTTGTAGAGCACATTGACTTGGCTTTGTGTAAATTTCAATCGGACATATGGTGCGAGGGGGTGGCCTTTCCAAAACTGAATTTTATTATAACGTCACCATGTAGCTGATTGGGCTTCTTAGAGAGCACATGCACATCATCCCAGTTATTAGGACCAGTTTCATGTTTATAGCTCATGCCAGCTCACAATAATACAGACTTAAATGCAAATTAGTGCATTATCAAGCAATATGTTATGCTATTCATAATGTTACAGTTTTGCTAGTACAGAGCTCCCAATAGCCAATAGCTTCAATATCTTTTCATTGTTTCATTTGTCAGTTAGGCACAACATTTTCAGGTGGTGAATAAATGAATGACTGTAAACACATTTTCTTTATATCAACTTTTCAACCAAAAACAATAGTTACAGTTATGAGGATAAAGGGTTAAATTAAGGACATTTTGGCTCCCTGAAACACTAAACAGCAGTTGACCTTAGCTCAAACCACAGAAGACAATCAATCAAGTCTTTTGGGATCAGCCCTTCATCACAGTCCTTAATGCTTTATGAGCTGGCAGAGTTTAAAGGTCTTGGTGTGAACACAATCTAAATTTAAAGGGTTGTTCATATGAAACTAATGAAGTGCTCTGCCGCTTGGGAAATATAACTACAGGCTGCCAGACAGTATGAAGACAAATATGCAAGTGTTAATTTTTAGATGAAATATCTTCAATTCATTAGTGTTTGTTGCTATGTTTGTGCATTATTCTTTGTGTGCTTTTTTTTTTCCATGTGTTTGGTGGGTGTTGTGTGTGTGTTTTATCAATGTATGAATTTTTTGCAGTCCAAATTTACATCACAACAGCACTGATTATTTTCAAAAGGTGTAAAAAAACAAAACAAAAAAAAAAAACTTGGTCTACTCATACATAATTTTATAATGGCTGACTTTTGAGAGATAGTGGTGGTACTGACCCACTATAATTCTTCACCCATGATTTCTCAGATTCATTAGATAGACTGTATTTTATTTCATATTTGAAGACCTTGTGAAATTAAACCATATATGTCTAGAAATAAGAGAGTCAAGACATTTTTTGCACAAGTCATTGCAAAGCCATCCCCTAGGACTGTATTAATACAAGGGTCAGAAGCATAAGACACATTCTTAAAAATGGCAGACAGAACTGACAACAATTTTGCACATATCCAAACCATATGGCATAGATATTCCTCACGCCACATGCACAACTTCACGCATAGTTGGATTAATGGAAACCAGAAGTCATTCATTCCAATTGAAGATGAATGACAGACCGTTCCAGACTAGTGCCCCCTTGTGGTCATCGTAACTTTGATACGTTGGATTCTTTTTCAATCTCATCGCAATGCATGGTTTCAAGTGGAAGGAAAACAGAAAGTGGACATCAACATATTTTGACTTGATTTAGTCAAAAGGTCTAACTTTTGATGAATAAAAGCTTTTATGATGGTTTACACTTGCAATGTTAATGATTACTACATTATAATATGCCATCTTTTTCCAAATCTGTTCCCTCCCATGGTCACATAAACACTTTTTACATCATTTGCAACTGATGGACCATGTCACTAATCATTGGAAACAAGCTAAACTTGGTCAAGTGCTGTCAAGCCAGAAGGCAGGTATACCAGGTTAGTTCAAAGACTAGATGTTCTGACATGTTGTATTAGCCTTCCCATCCAGTTGCAGTGTTTCCCACACATAGACTTTGGTGGGCCACCCAGGTATATGACTGCCAAAGTAAACCATTTTAGTATTTTTATTTTTTTAGGTTTTGTTTGCATTCTGTTCATTTTCATTCATTACATTCTTTACCACTTTGGTTTTAATCATTTCGATAAGCTATCAGTAACAACAGGCCTCCTCCACAAATGACTCACCTGCTGTCGTGAAAAGAGACTCATGGGTGAAGAAAATCCAAAGCAGGAGGGGTAAGCCAGTGTGTGCACAGTAAGAGACAAGAGGTGTAGGTGTCTGTCTATCGAAAATGTGAAAGAATACATTACCCTATTGTTATTCCTTTCAGTTCTCAAATATACTATACTTGTTGGGACTGTAGGTACTAGGTAGGCTGGAGTATGTGGGCACTTTGCTTGAATACAGCATTATTAATTCCCACATTTGCTTCCATGAGTCATAAGTGAGTCAGATACTGTTTTGAGATATTGTCAATAATGCCACTGCACTGCTATTTTTTTCTGACAAGGTTAACATGAGTAAGGGGCCTCTGCACCCTGATGTCGATCAAATGGTTATTGATATTTGTTCAAGAGATAGTGCAGGGAGGGAAAGGGGAGGATTAAACGCTGCTGTTGCTTTGCATTGACTCTTCAGGCAGTGTGCAGAAGCCCACACTGAGATTTTTGTCACTTTCCAAACCCACCACAGTCAATAAAGTCATAATGGTCACTGCTGGAGCTGCTTCACAGTACAAATTGTTTCACCTCTTTATGTAGTGTTCAGGAATTTTGGTTTGTAGCCCAAATCTTTTTTAGTTGCTTCATTGCTGTGCACAATATTGACGTTTTCTTTTTTCACATTTTCTGTGTGGGGCTTTGCAACGCTGAGGGGACATTGTTGAGATACCCACTATTTCTGCCTGGACTCTGCCTCACAGTGCAAAGCCAGGTATTTTTCCCAGGCAGAGAGAAGTTTTCTGTGTATGTGGACATGTTCCTCACATGTACAGTTGGTGGGCTTGTAGGTGTGTATAGTTATTGTGGTCACAAATTTGGTGCATTGCACATGAAGATTTAGGTCAAAATTTAGGTCAACTGGCCCCTTGCAAACCTCCCGAACCTACGCAGCTGCAGGAATTTAGACCTTAACAAATCATTTACAAGTCAAAATCATTTGCAGCAATGTGTAACTATATAGAGTGACCACGGAAACTGGAATCTAGATGTTTCAGATGTCTGTCAACCTGGATCCGTATTTGCAGTTGATGATTTGATTAGCTTTGGCCTGATGTAAGTAAGATGCTGTTTGAAACAAGACAATTTGAGTAAGATTGTAATACTATAAATAATACTGTTTAGTTTAGTGTATTATAACTATTGTGTCTTCCAGTTGTCCTACTTGATAGAAATAAATGTCTTCATTCTGATATCACCCTGCAGTGCAGCTATGTCAACCATCAGCACAAGGTCACACATCACACACAGAGTTCACCGAACCAGCTCAGCTACAAATTTGGAGAATGTACTGAAAGCATGTTGACCTCCAGATTTAACAGTAGGAGAGTAGGGGTGTCTAAGTGACACATAAACCGGCCTCCTGTTGTAAGTCCCACGCAGCCACCCTGTTCTGTTCTGTTAGGCCGGCACCAACAGCTGAAGCCAGGGGAGATTGTAGCACGTGTGCTCACCCCAAAGGCATTTTGCTTTCGTCTACACGGTGAGCGGGCCAGAGTACAGGAAATCAAATTTGCCGTACCTCCGCTACACACAGGTGCAGCACAAACACAAGCACACACATAAGGGTCGAAAATTATATAGTAGTGTAGCTATATTGACAGAATAAAGGACCATATTGGCAGATAAGACATTCATTTATCTACAAGGGAGAGATTTGCTTCCATCCATTTCAGCTCTATATGAACATCAACAGACAGTCTGCCTTAGTAAGTCATCATGGCCCTTTAGGCCCCAGTTTAAGCACACATCCCAATTAGAGGAACACAGAGACATCATTATTTGTATCTGTGTCTGTTCAACCCACCAAATTATTACTATCTATATCTGTATTTAGGTAGAAAACCAATAGTAGACATGGTTTATACTGGAAGTCACATAAAATTAGTTTTATTTCCCTAACCTAATATTCATTAGCAATGCAATCATAGTGCCTTCAAAGCTTTAAATTGATTTAAAAATGGCACTTGATTGATTAGGATTTTTTTTCCACATTTCCACATCATCTTAGTGCACTTTTTATCTCCCTCCCTGTTTTATTATATATATATTTTTTTTTATCTAAATTAAGTTTTATGAACTAAACCCCACCACCATTCCTCTAACCGAACTGAACAAGAAACTATATATATATATATATATATATATATATATATATATATATATATATATATATATATATATATGTATATATATATATATATAAATATATATATATATATATATATTTTATGAAATTGAAAGATTCTGTTCCGCATCTTCTTTAGTTGAAGGAAACAATTGTAGTAGTAATAGTAGAATATTGTATTGTATATATTAATATTATAATGAGATTAATATTTAAATAAAGTATTTGTGTATAAATGTACTTGGATTAAAGTAAAAAGTACCCTGAACCTTACTGCATTACATTTTGGAAATTATATTTGTCTCAAATAATAACAAGTATAGGATTGAAGAAATATGTTTCCATCACATTATTTGTACATTCCTGAAAAATGTATTTGTATTTGGGTGCATTCTGAATACAAGCTGTGGGCAGGCCTTACAGAAAAGAAATGTGCACTTTTCTGCGTGGGTTTCCTCCAGGTGCTCCCGTTACCCCCACCATCAAAAATATGTATGGTAGGTCAACTCTGTAGTCAGTATCCCTGACCAAAGTGCTGCCGCAGAACTGGCCTTGCTGCCCACTGCTCCTAATGTGAAGGCGGGTGAAATGCAGTGACCAAATCTCACTGTAATTGTATATGTGACGCAGTGGCTGAATCAGGCTGTCTGATGGGCAGGGGTGAAAAAATAAAAAGGGCACCAGCTATATGCTGCAGGGCTCCAGCTCAGCAAAACTACCTCTGTCATAAAGCACAATATTTAAAGGCCAACTAATTTTCTAGCATGTAAGGCAGCCTGTGTGGCATTGCATTGCATTTTCTCCACTGTAAGGACAAACCAGAGGGCACTTTATCATGTTTTGACCACTGGAAGGGCATGATAGAGATCATGTTTTATCTACCATAGGTGCATCCAAGAGGGCACTGTTGCATTATTTTTATGAACTCCCCGAGGCCATCAGTGATGTAACAGTGAAGTTGACCTTTACCTTCAAGGCTTATTTTCAAAGGGTTTTGGACGTTGTCTATATCTATGCATTTTGTTTGTTGGTGTATGAATTTTTGTTTATAATCTTGTTGGTGTTATGTATTTTTGTGTTTGCTGTGTGTGTGTGTACTACGGTACTGTGTCTCTGGGTGCTTGTGGCAGCACACTGTAAACTAATCCACCAACTATTACTTAGAATGAATTTATATCACTGCATGGTGGTAATCCATGTAAATACAATCTTAGCTTGGAAAAAGCAGGGCCTGCTCAAGAATTTATGGCAGTTATTGAGGCAGGCTGAAACAGATACAAGACACATGACATTAGTGAATGCAGTTGGTTATAAATTTAGGATTTATTCTAACTTACTGTTAAGATTTGAAATTACTCATAGGCTGTATTTAATTAGTTATATTGTCATATAAAAACACAAAATCTTTACTGCTGCATCAGTATTCCATGAAATTGATTTTTCCTTTGATTCAAAAGTTCTCTGTATTACATGAAAAAACTATGCCACTCATGATTCCAGACTTTTTTTTGTGTTTATGCAGTTTAATTATTTTACATGTTTGTTTGTGTGTGCACTTAAGCAATACCAGACTGACTTGTTTGTTGCTTGGGGTAGTAAAACAACATGTGAAGGATTTAACACAAATGTTACGGATCCAGATTTATGGATGTGGGGTGAACCCTGTCCCACAAGTACATAGATGTTCATTTCTATCAAACGAACGTCATTACTATTGTTAGTCTTACTCAGTCCATTTAACTGCCCCTGTGTTTTTACTAAATTATTACACTATATTTATGAGTCTCTCATGAACATGTAGCTGAGGTTCATACTTCAATACACTTTTGACTATATGTGGTAATGAGTGGCAGCTTCAAGAAGCTTGATGATTTGTGGTGGTATTAGGATACCGTTGGACATGTAATAGGGTTGACTCATGTTGCTTTTTGACGCGTTCCAATTTGTTTTCCCTCGTCTGAGTCGAAATGGAAGGCTGGGTAGACGCTCTTAACAGTGTGGCACATTCAAAACATATGCTGTCTGGAATGCACCAGGTGGGCAGTGTATAAATTATCAGACCTGCCATATCTCCACCCCACCCCCCAGCCCTCTCCACCATCATCTACCAGCAGGTGTATCTGGAATGCTGAGGGGACTTGTGGTCAGAGTTAGGGGTTAATATATAACTGTGCAGCATTTGAAAATACAATCTAAAGCAATGTTAATGGACAGAAATGTCTGATATCCACTTGTGAGTATTGAGTTTTGATTGTCTGACCAACCTTGTGTGATACTCTGCCAACAGAGGAAGCAGGTGAACAGGACTGCTGACATTATGTAGAGTTGTTGACAGTTGAGAACGCCTTGCGTCCTGTGCCAAAATAAATGACAGTTGTTGATACTGTGAGTTGTATTTTTTAATAAACTTAGTAATAAATAAACTGTCAACTGTTTACAGTTTTCATGACATACAGACAGTTTTTTACATGGCTGTTCAGACAGTTCAGCTATTATGCTGTGACCTGTAGTTCCTTATAGTAGCTTTAATATACATTAGTTTGGCATTGGCATTTTCCTTTGTGTAGTTAACGCTGTTTCTGTAGGTAAAATGTTGATAATGCTGGCTGTAGTGTCTGTCAGTTGCTGTAGTGAGAGGAGAGTTTTATGTTACAATTTGTCTCCTGGGCACTTTTAAGAGTGCAACTTTCGCAATAAATTACTATTTTGCAGAAACACTGCAGCTACAATTACACATCAACTTAACCACTGTTTCCTTTACCTATTTCGCACTTTAGCCACAGCTTTTACGCCAGTGGGACCCCACAGAATTTTGGAATAGATTTACATTTAGGGATTAGATTTAAATGGGCTGAGCAGGATGGCAATAGGAAGAGCGACTCTCATGAGACCACATTGCCACCAGTGAGAACCACTTAATCTGTCACCAAGCCCACTTTGTATTATCTTTCCTGTAATCAAAAACCGTGGCACTTTGCCAGACTCTCTGCACCATAATAGTAAATGAGTTAAGGACAGTCATTTATGAATATGTTTTCAAAACTTTAGTAATTTCACAATGCATCCCTGCAACAGTAGCTTAGCATCATTGAGTGCCGAATGTTTCATCAACTGCTTTTACATTTTTAAAAAAAGGGGTTTTGGGGAGATTTTTGGTAGAACTTGAGATACAGGAAAAGGAAATTAGAGAATGTGTTTATGTGCTGTCCAATAACATCGTTAATAACATGCTTTTACATGCAGTTGGTCAGTAATCAGAGATGCCCCCTAAACCTAACAGACTGGTATATTTAACGTGCATTAAGAGTAATGTTCTATAAATTACCTTTAGCGATATATGACTCTGCAACTTGAAGAGTTTTATTTTTCTCTTTTTGGTTGGACCTTTTAGACTGATGGCTCTCGGGTGGGAGAGTATTTTTATACAAATAGCTTCCTGTTCTCTCTTGGCTGTTTACTTATTTGGATGTACACATGTCCAAGAAATCAGGTTATCCGTTAACGTTATCCGTCTTAGTGTAATACCAGTCATTTAAGTTAGACTTCCACACAAACTGACTGGTCTGTCTCACCGACAATGAACGTATCAGTAGCCCTGGTTTTTATAAGCAAAATGTGCTATCACACGGAAGGAGTTATGGTAGTGCAGAAAGTTACGGTACCATTAAGCAGTTGTACAGCTGCTCCTCTGGAGCTGTTAGAGGTGGAAGTGGCTTGCATCTAAGTGGTAGTACTCAGGAAGTTATTTAGTGCCTAAAGTCAAATATTTCAGGTGAGAGAAAACCCAAATCTTCCTGAGTTAAGCAGTGCCAGTCAACACACGGTTCCCACAGAATCCATGTTGCCTCAGCATATAGATTTCTAAGGAGATGAGTGGCTGTACATGCCTTAGCATCCTGATGTAGGAGCATTAATTGACCTTTTGTCTATAGTCCTCCGTCAGTTGCAAGAGTCTGACCTGTGATGAAGCTCAACCTCCTCTTAAATTTAAGTGCCACTGAGTGTCTCAAAGTGTAGAGCAGCAGGGGTTCAAAATGTGGTATATTTTGGGTGTAGTGGTGAGTCATGTAAAGGTTTGTGGGTCTGGAGTGAGTCACTGCACTGTCTGTCAGCACAAACCTTACATAACACTAAAACAGTTACTTTGTGAACTAGGTCAGGCCATGCATCATCATGGTGTTGATGTAACAACAAGTTTGAAACTTTCTTTTATTACCAGGGGTAGGGATTATTACTGTAACTGCTTTGAGCTCTTTAGCTTTAATAGCAATGTTATGGTTTTCAGTGTGAAGTGAATGAAATATAATGAATCCTCTTCACTTTATCTTTACACTTGACCCATTGCTGTTATCTAACACACTGATTGATTGATTGATTGATTGATTGATTGATTGATTGATTGATTGATTGATTGATTGATTGATTTGATAGGTCTTTGGTCCAACCCAGGACAGAAAAGTTTAGTTTGTGTAGCTTTGATGATGGACTTGTCTGTCTGAACACAGGAGAATATGAACTTGACTGTTATGTGATCACCTGGTGATGTGGCAGGAGGCGGAGTTACAGCTGAGACTGTCAAGGTAAACAAACAAGTACACTAGGGTTACATCCACACTACATTTTCATTTTAAAACAGCTTTTTAAAATAAAAACAATCTCCAACCTTATTAATATGCCTGAAAACACAGATCACATGTCGGTGTAAACAGGAAGCAGTCAGATTTCACTTCAACAGAAGAGTAATCATGAGGCACAGAAGCGTGACTGCTCTTCACATAATCCTCCTAGATACTGCTACTTTATTAAAACATTGTCATTGGCACTGGGTTTTTGTCTTTGTTCTTTTCTATTGTTGTATTTTCAATGTACATTTGTGTCTAAAGACAGTGGCTGAACTCATTAACAGCAGGCTAACCAAAGCTAGCAGCTAATATGTAGTAGAAACTTTACACACACACACACACACACACACTCACACACACACACACACACACACACACACACACACACACACACACACACACACACACACACACACTTATGACTGAAACAACTTGTTGGGATAGTTCAAATGCATTAGAGGTTTTCCAGAGTCTTTCCTTGTCACTCAGGTAATACAACATGCATGTTAACTTTGTAAATAGTCGTTAGTCCTGTTAGGTCCATTAGCCATGTTATGGAGTTTACATGGTGGCCATCAGTGGTTCAAAACTGCTGTAGTCAGACAGGAGTCCAAGAGTAATGCAAAACAATTAACAATATCTATATTTTCAGGTATTAGTAACTGATAAGTGACTCCATCTGGAATAACAGTTAAATGAGATAACTCTTCATAAAGACAACTTTGCCTTCTTAAACTCCCCATTTCCAATATTAGTTCATTGTGCTGGCTCCAAGGTAGAAACAATGTTATGTCAGTCTCTATTCCTGTCTTCTGCTATCAACCTCACAACTGCCACTATCAGGGATCGTCAGGGACGGATGAAGAGATGTCTGAGTATGTGTCTGGGGAGGTATTGCTAAAGAAAGGAAAGTGGGAAGGCAGAGAGGGTGAACCGGAAACAACTTTAAACACGGTAAGTGACTGTGAGAGAAGGGTGTAGATGGATGGACAGACAGAAAGAAAATAATAGAGTGCTGCTGTAATGCCTGGCAGTTTGAGGCACAGATTAGAAATCAGGCATGCTAATTGGACACCTAAAATACCCAGTGTGATGAGGGAGGGGGCCTAAAGGGTCTCTGTTTGTCAGCACAAGGTCAAAACCCACACCAAATAGCTTCCAGTCGATTAACCTCCTAGGTAATCAATTGCCCCTCAGGGAGTTGGGAAGGCACGGATGGCAGCTTCTGGCTTCCCCTCGAAATAGCTGTTATTAAGTTATTGGCTATAATTGCGCCGCTGAGATGAATCAGATCTTCTATGTTTATCTGAGTAACATAAATTGTCACAGATAAAACCTTTGGCGTGAGAGCATACATTGCACATGAAATAAATAAAATGGCATTCATGTTTTTGAGTGTGGGTCTGGAACAGCTCAGATACAGCTGTCAATGACTCATCAATGTGAAGATAGCTGGGCATTAAATGCCTCCCTGCAGTGTAGTGCAGACAATAAACTGAAAATAAAACTTCTCCCTCTTAGATTTGTTTTGTAAGAGTGTATTGTCTTGCACAGGCATTAAAATGCCTCCCCATGTAATGCATGAGCACTTTCTGAACAAATACGTAAAATCCTACCATGCCATTTTTCTTCAGATCTGACACATTTGACCATCCCCGTGGCGGCTCTTGTTTCCCCAGTCTCTGATGCTATGTGGAAAAAAGTAAATTAATTTTCAGTTCAGTTTAGAATTATATGAGCATGAAACTAAAGCTAGATATTAATACTGTATATTTGTAGCCATAAAAAGATAAAACACAAAATTAATAATCTTATTGTTTCTGTTTTATGAGTGTGTATTATTTCAATAACCAGGCTCCACAGAGAAATCCCTCGATGGTCATTACTCCACAGCATAGCCAACCCATTCTGTCCACCGGCTTTGAGGGGGATTTCTCACTTACTGGGGTTTTGCTGGGCAACTTTCTCTTTTTCCTTTTCCCCCTTTTGTTCATTTGTCACTTTGGGGGGGTTCTGCAGAGCAGCTGTTGGAAAAGTTGCTGAGTCCACTCGCTTTCATTGTTTGTGTAATTTGTACTAATGGCTATTTGAGCAGCCTGTGATGCCAGCAGCTTCTTGGGATGAGACATGCTGAGCCATATGGCCACAGTGCCCTCCCTGTCACTGTCAGACCTGTTGTGTCCACCATGTGTGTGCGTGTGCATGTGATTGGCTGTTTTCCCCTTAATGTTTTACCCATCTGTTGTCTTCAGTTTGAACAAGACTGTCATCTTCATTTCCTTGCTCTGTGGTGTGCTTATTGATTTATCATGCTACCGTGATAGGATGATACTGTATTTCAGTATTTCAAGACAACCATATTAATCCATTTTCATTGTTAATCAGATACAACTGAACTATACTCAACACATTTTGGAGGAATCCATCTTAGTCAGGAGTTGTCAGTATAAAGACCTAAATATGCCAAATATTTATCTTATTTATGGGACTTCACGATAGACCATACTATCATTCATCATATGTCTTTATCTTTCTTTGTCTTCCTTTAGCCTATTTGTATCAGACTAATATTACCAAGGAACATGCATTAAAATAGTACAGTGTACTACAGGGCCAGAATTTTTCTAAGCAGACACTGTGGAGGCCAGAGGGAGGGGCGTCTGCAGATTAATTTCATACCCAGTACGTTGTGATCCACAAAAGTTAAGCATGATACCAGATGAATAAACCCCTCTTTCGTTAGCTTCGGCGCTGTCTCCACTATGCCTCTGTGTGGTCGCCATATTGAAGCACTCAAGGTCCAATTGTAAACACGTGCATGATGCAGACTTCAACTGTAATCGACTGTAACTCACTTAATTCTGAACCGATTTTAATGAAATTGTTTACTTGTTTGAGTTAAATTTGGTTACTTTGGGTGATTTAATCAGCTTTATGCCAAAACAGTAACACTAACCTAATATCCACCACTCCCACTGGGACATGCAGGCTCTGACCAACATCAAGTGTAAATTATTTAGAAAGTCAGTTTTTGTAAGTTTCTCCATAATTGTAGATTTCCCTGTGTATTATATTTGTGTAAGCTGTCTGGTTGGTTGTAATGTTCTCAATAAATAAAAAGTTTTAATGAACAATTTAAATTGATCCCAGTGTGACCAGACTCCCAAAAACATGGGAAATCCATATAGATAACTAGATACTTATAAATAAAGTAAGAGATGCTCTTAGAGCTCCACCAAGAGTTCACTGAGGAGTGATGGTTCAGAGCTGAAATTATGTTAAAGTAATCGCAGAATGCAGTCCTGATTAGCAGGAAATATCAATCAACTTTGAATGATTTTGATATTATGCAGTTGTACAGTTCTTGTGAATTTGACACCTGTAGTTACTGGTAGCAGATGTGGTTTAATACTAACACACGTTACAGGATTCAGGGGGCAGCAAAACAAATTATTGTCATTTT
Organism: Lutjanus erythropterus; assembly: GCF_056507025.1. NCBI lineage: Eukaryota > Metazoa > Chordata > Actinopteri > Lutjaniformes > Lutjanidae > Lutjanus > Lutjanus erythropterus. The sequence continues at coordinate 39,411,478 of NC_139319.1, read as the reverse complement.
AATAAAGAAGTCAGGCAGTGGTTGTCCTTTTCCCTACATTCTGTGAGCAGCCATGACTTGATTTTATACCACAAGTCTGCCAAGTTTGTTACCTGGCTGAGAAGCTACAGGTTTGCAGCCTGTAGCCTGCAACTCTTCATCTAACAACTCCCTGTGGCTGTCAAAAATAACTAAAATGAAAGTCTGTCTTGATAAACTATGACAAACAGATCGTAACTACCTCATAGTAAAAGTCAGCTTGAGTCTCTCCAGTAAAATGCTTTTAATCTGAAGTGTAGTCAGAAGTGTTGGCGATTGTTTAGCAGTAACTTAATACAGCATTTTTCTTGGAATTTCACAATATAAATCTACTTTGTAATACTGCTAATATAAATATTGCAGTACATCATTTGCCATTCTGCAGGATGGGAAACTTAATATGTACGTTTGTGTGTGTGTGTGTGCGTGTGTGTGTGTGTGTGTGTGTGTGTGTGTGTGTGTGTGTGTGTGTGTGTGTGTGTTTGTGTGTGTGTGTGTGTGTGTGTGTGTGTGTGTGTGCATGTATAAGTATGGTAGCTTCACAAAATTAAACTGTTTCAAATTCTAAAATAATTACTCTCTTATTCTCTTCTGCTTCTTCTCTGTCTGATTTTGTACAGGCACAGGTCCTACACTGCCATATGAACCATGCTTACTGTGGTTCACATGGCAGTTGGGGATCAGTTTTTGAAATTCTTTGAACAAGGTTTATTGTATGTTTTTATTAGACCTTAAGAACACTCAATAAGTAAACAGGGAAGCGTGCAGTGATTGCTGTGTTTGTTTCCTGAACAGTTTCTTGAACCACAGGGCTTCACTTGGCAGTCATGTTCAAATGACCTGTCGCAGTGATGCTGGACTGTTTATTCTCAATATCTAATTTTTTTGGATCGCCAAAGCTTCATTTTCTTCTGCTTTGAAAATGTATAGTTTTATTAAACATAGTATTATAAAAATATGCAAGGAAACCCTAAGGCTAGCTTAAGTGCTCAAGGGCACTGAAATAATTTTAGATTATGGGAGGTGAGAGGGAGCTGTACTGCCATTGGCCAAGAAGTGAGTTAGTGGGACGACGTAACTGCGTTTGATTGGTATTTGTAAGCATGACAGCAGTGACAGATGGTAAAATGCAATACTTGCTTTGGACAGAGCTGGAGGAGAGTGGGAGTGAGGTAAGCACAGAGAGAGTGGTTGATATGAAAGGAAGGAGAGGATTGAGGGAGGGGTTGTGGGAATCATTGCTACGTCACCTTGTACACCAATATAGCTCCCATGTTGCTGACCGCTGTCGGGGAAGACTCTAGTTGGGTGTTCATTACTATACCCTGAATAAAAGAATTAATGTGGGAAATTTAATTGTCCATTTTTAGGTGTTTATAGTCAGGACTGGACATTTTAAAAATGTTTATTAGTTTTAATGTGTCATTGGACAGCACAGCAGCAGCCACTGAAAAAGAAATTTACTGTCTACACCCGGGCAGCAGCTATAAATAACTATTTCACAGCACCAGGAAAAATGGCTGGTCAGGCTCAGTTGTCAAAGCCAACACAATCTTCTCCCTCACCTCATATTACTTCACCTCTGAGTCTTGTGACGATCCCTGTGCTTGAATTCCCTACCTGACAAATATTTCTCTCGTACAAGATACATGAACTTGCTTCTGAAATTCTTTCCTCTTTCTTTCTTACCTGATTTGTTTCTCCCCCTTGTGTAGTTCCCTCTCCTTCAGATTTTTGACTTATTTGAGGATTAAAGAACAAGGATTTTTTTGTCAAACTTTTGGCTACTGTTACAGTAGCTATAGCTGCTTTAAGTTTAGACCTTCTCTTCAGCCCGTGCGGTCTCCATCCCTCTTTTTGCTGGCAGCAGTTTTGACAAGCCCGATAGATCTCTGATGTCACTTTGTCCAAAGTCCAAGCAAGCTGTTCTGAGACTTAGTCACCTGGCCCTCAGCTCTCAGCACCCAGTTTGACACTCAATGTCAGCGGATCCCAGGTAACTGAAGGGCTTTTCTTAGCTCTTGTCAGCACTCTCACATCAAAACTGACCACAGAACATTCGATAGTCCAGAAAAGAGCGGCAAGTGTTGATAATCTGTCAGAAAAACAGTGGTGTTGGAATTTGGGGTTTACTTTTGAAAGCTTTGCTGATTTGCTTTAGAAAACTGCAAGGTGAGCACATTTTTAGTGCAGGAAAGAAACCTATAAATTGTGTTTTACATTATTGCATAGCATTCCTCTTGAGTTTTGTTTATTTTATCTTTTAAAGGTTTGTCATCAAGCCTCCAGTGATATTTTATTTTTTACCAAATGCCCCAAACAGACATCACTTGAAAGTCTTTAAGTGGACATTGTGTCAGCAGGGCTCTGAAGACTAATTGCAGTTTTCCTGCAAGTGGACATATTTGTTGGAATGCTCTTAAAGTTCCACAGTTGGGAGGCAGCTGTCAAGTCAAAAGGTTCCCAATGACCCGCATGTACGTCTCTTTGACCTCAATATCCCGTGTTACACTGCCTTAATGGTTGAAACATGATCACCTACAGCTACCATGTGCATGTGACAGAGAAGTGGAGAAAAATGTTTCTTCAGCGTAAGCCTCTCAGGGTTTAGTTGCATGTCTCCGGGTCTAACGTGTGTTTGTGTGTGACTCAGTCAGTGACTTAATGTCAGGCCTTTGAACTTATGGGTTTCTTTGACATGATAGGCCACGGCCAGGTACATGCGATTCCTGTTACCTCACAAACTTCAGTTTACCTTTTGATATCGCTTCATAAAACCCAGTGATTGATCTCCAGCATAAATCTGACCATTTTACAAGCATCATCAGAGAAACATGGTATGAATCAAAGTGACGCCTCACGGTGGACACGCAGGCCTTATGGTGGTCGTGAGGGACCAGACCTTACGGCTCTGTGGCCAAGATATTTCACCCATTGCTAGGGCGCCGTAAATCAGGAACCACCCCCGTTTGCAAGTGTGCCAAATGTGGAGTAAGGCAAGATGACCCTGCTTCCTCACCCATACCTCGCCCCATGAAACTGTCTCTCATGGCATGATGGTGGCTATGTGTTGACTATGCAGGCCACAGATACGTGTCCAATTTGTTGAAAAGTTAAATTAAGGCTCTGGAATGTCAGTAAATGTTTATGCCATATTGGGAAGAGCAAAGTCTGAAGTTCATGTATCTGTGTGCATTTGTTGTCTGCAGTGAGCATGTCTATGTGGCTGTAAAGCAATGTTTGAGTCAACTTTTCATAAGGGATTACAAAATATATCTAAGAACTTTCATCCTATTCCAGTGGTGACTAACCAAAGTGACATTAAGTCACAGTGTATAAATCACTGACTGCGAATGTAAACATCACATCGTGACTCCCATTATAGCAGGCTGAATAGAAACTGCTGATCAAAATGAGTGCAGTGCCCTCATATGGCAGGCTGATAAATCCCTGTCAGACCTCATGGGGCCAGTTATGGCAAAATATGTGGCACCACCTAGTGGGCCACGGAAAAAGTGTTTTATAAGACACTGTGTGTATGTTGCTTTTTCCCACTGATAAACTCTGTCCTGTCCTACCACACAGCACACAGTGTCAGGAAACAGCCAACTTGCTAAACAACAAATACAGCTAAGCAAAAAAAACTGAAATGTACTGAAATAAAATTATATATATACATATATATGTATGTGTATATGTGTGTACACACACACACACACACACACACATAAAATATCAAATTTTCTAAAATCAGTATGCAGTTACTACCAGTGACTTCTCTGTGTATAAAATTTCTTGTTGTCAAAGTTCTGTTTCCCGCTGTAGTTTTGGATAAAAAACTTCTACCCTATTTGTATGTAGCTGCTCACCAAATGGTTCTGCAATGGAGCAATGATACCCAGTATCACAAGACATTCTGTTGTCAAGTGAAACTTGAAAAAAAAAAGAAAAACTTAAAACTTAAACACATATGACAAAACAATGTTATCACTTCTTTGCATTGTACGTTAACAAAGAGTATTATTCATTGAATTTGTCCAGTGATCTCAAATAGAAATGCATCCAAATCTGAGTATGGTATTTGGGGAAGCACAAATAATGCAGTGGAAACAGATATTTCTTCCATCTGAAGTTGCTAATTATTATTTGGCAAAAAATAATTTCCAAAATGTAACATAGGAACATTGAGAGTATGTTTTCATATAAGTACTTAATTTTAATGTTATAATATTATAATACATTCTAATATTAATATAGTTATAATATTATAGTACTGTGAACTCCAGTATGATTAACACATCAGAAAACATGTTTGCAGCATCATTGATGTAGAAGATTATTCCCTTCAACTGAAATGTTTTTTATATCTTTATTGTAAATAGTTCCTATGTCCAATGCAAAACAGGATCTCTAAGTTTATAAAACTTTTTTTCCGTTTGTTATTACACACTGTCTCTCTTAGTTTAGTTATTTAAAAAAAAGAGCAAGATAGATGAAAAATACATGATGATTATATGGACATATATTTGATAATTAATTATATACCAATATGAAATCAACCTGATGTTTTGAAGGCACGATAATTGCATTACCAATGAATATTAGGTTAAAAAGTATTTTCGCGATTTAATTTGACTTTCAGTGTAAACCACATTCACTTCTGGTACTCTATCCAAATGTAGGTACAAAGATGGATCATTTTGTAAGTTGAACAGATACAGCTACACAAAATGACCTCTCTGTCCTCTACTAGTAAAATGTGTTACTGGTGTCAGTTCCAGAAACGTAGTTCTGAAAATATACATTGGCATATGTAATTATTATATATCAATTATAATTATACATCGTTCATACATGTACATTGTTCTAACATCAGTATTAGTGATCATGTTATTGCCAGAGGTGGTTGCACCTGTGAACCCACAAAAAGTACCTCAGTGGATGCTTATGTAAAGTATAACATCTGTCCGGACCTGATTATTGTTGATATAACCCTACCCGTTCCTCCATGTTTAAAGTACTTCCTTGTATTAGTGGACACAATAATAATATTATTAGTAATAATATACTTTGCTGATATCCCTTTTGATTATCATATAGCACTTATGGTACTGGCACTGGATAAAAAGCGGCTTGTTCTCTCTTTGCTGTCTGGGTGTGATGCTAACAGATGGGCTGACTGTAAATCTGTCAGGGTGATACCTCCCTGGGAGCTGAATGCTTGTGTGCTTAGGTAAAGCGCACATTTACAGCTGCTAAAAATCTACAGATGGAGCTCTATAGAAGAGGGCAGAAAAGAAAAATAATTGATGCAGCAGATGAAGTTGCAGGCTCACATGGACTTTGCTGCAAGACACCTGTCGGTTTTACAGTGCACTTGTGCAACAAAACTGTGTTGTGACTGGATAAGGTTGTTTTGACAGTGGTAATGCCATGCCATAAAATAACAAAAGAGAAAAAAATATTAAAAAGGAAGATAAAGAATTTTACATTTTTATTTTATTGACATACATAATTGAGGCATAAAAATGGAATCCAAACAGGACCTTAAAAATGGTATATCAAAAACAGAGAGAAAGGAATTAAGTTGTACAATTATGCAAACATATAAGAGCACATTATTTCATTATTTTACTTTTATTATATCAAATGGGATATACTTGATATTCACCTGAAAAGAACATAATTTTCTTTACCACACAAAAAGAGAAAAACCTTTCTATTAAAGAAAGTTTTTTTTTTTTTTTTTTTTTAAGTTATGTTTTTGCCTTTATTTGGTAGGATAGCTGAAGAGTAGACAGGAAAGGGGGGTGAAGAGAGAGGGGATGACACGCAGCAATGGGCCACAGGTGGGAGTTGAAGCAGTGGCCGCTGCAGAGGACTAATGGCCTCCATACACGGGGCGGACGCTCTACCACAGGAGCGATGCAGCCGCCCCAAACAAAGAACTTTTAATTTGCTCAATCGGTTCACACAATACAAACACTAAGGGCCATAAAGACCACATAAATTAGGTATAGAATAGCAGCTGCACTGGTTGCGGTTGGTTTCAAGCTTGCTGTCCTCCTAGAGGGAAAACAGTAATTAGGGATGTGTTATTCACAGTGAATTATTTCAGTCATGTCACTGGCCTGAACTACCATTTTAAATGTTACTTAACATGAACATAGCAATAATAAGTATTTTATTATTAGTCATTCATACAGAAACATCAATAGTCTGCTCATTGATTGACTTTACAATAAATAATATACCTCAAAATTATGCATTAAAAATCCCCTTTTGTTTGAGGTTATTTACTTATCCGATTAATAAATGGTCCTTTTTTGAGTTTGTTAAGTAGTAGTAAGTTACTATATTTCGTAATTTTTTTATTGTAACAAAACCTACAAAGAGTCATGTCAGTGTATCTTGATAAATTCATGCCAGTCATCTAGGAACTTTTCTTTGCATTTTTCGTTCTAGCTAATATGAGCTTTTTCTCCCCCAAAGTACAGAAAAAAACACTTGTACAGTATAAACACATCGACAGTGCTACAAAAAACACTGCTTGAAGCCTTGTCGGTATCTAGTTTGCTGTGACCGGGATGACTGTGGACATCACATTATGCACGGTGTCTGTCAATCACCAGGCACACACAGGAAAAAAAAAAAGTCCATCAAGACCACTTTGCCTCACAAACTAAATCTGTTTGAGGGATGTTAATGATCAATGATTAACTGATTACTTACTGATTAAAAATGTATAAGTTGATAATGAAGGGATCATCTGGTAATGGCAGTAATAGTGCCTCATTTGACAATGTTTTGTTTGGCAGAAGCATTTGTGATAAAAGGAAACTAATAATGAGTAAAGTGAAAAAAAATGTATCTTATCAATTATTAATGATTAAATGATTGATTGATTGTTAACATTTTCAACTACTGGTTAATGAAGATGCGTAAAATCTTTAACCCTACCCTATTGTTTGGTGTTCTTTAAATATATACAATTCATACAGCTTTGAGAGAATGGAATCAATATTTGATTTAATATATTACATGTTATGACAAAAGATGAATGTAGTAGTAGGTCAGCTGTAATCTGGCATTTTGTTTTGTATCTACTACTTTGAACCTGACACTAAGCTTTACGGGAACAAACTGTTGCTACTGTGGACGCAGCAGCTTCAGCATTACTCCGAGGCCTCCTCTGTAAATACTTTCCTCCCTATGTTTTGGTCTACCCCCGTCCTCGCACACACATGCTGACCACTTGTGACTTTTCATCACATGCGTCTGCCCTGCCTGTCCAGTGGTCAGTGACACAGGGAAACAGCGTCTCTCACATAGGGTGAGGACCACTAGCAGTGATGTTATGCTAATGTACATGTGCTAGTCGTCATGTCATGGGTAGAGACATACGTCAGTCTCAGCTGCTGGGCGGAGGTCAGGCTATAGAGAATCAGTGCAGAGTTTAGTGTCAGAGGTGCAGCTTGGACCTCCGCTGCCTGTCTCTTCAAGGTTGGTGTGTTTTCTTCAATACCTCCAGGTGTGCTTCTCAGTATAAGCCTGTTGTAGTGTGGTGTATGTGGTGCTAAGTCTTGTCAGCTGCGTTGGGGAACCGCATAGAGGCAGGATTTATTGCTGTCTATGGTGCAGCTGCAGTGAGCTTGGACGTTGTGAGATATTTTGTTGGATGTCTCATTGTAGTCACTGGAGGACCGTTCTGACTTGAATCCTTCCTCTAATTTGTTACTTCCTCCGATGAGGCTCTGTGGACTGACTGGGCCCATGTGGCTCTTTGTTATGACTACGAAGCTGTCTTTGATCTGTGTCAAAGTGTGTTGTGCTTTGTAGTGAGGACAATGTGACTTCGAGCTGGGCTTTCAAAGGAGAATGTGTGTGAAAAGTGTCATCACAAGTTAGGATAAAGGTACCACCATAACTTGTATTTTGTTATTCTGCCTCTCGACAAACATTTGTTGACATTTACACAGAGACAAAGTCGAGCTGTCATATAATTTGAAATGTTTTGAAATATTTATGCATGTTTAACTTTTACACAATAGGAAACCGTTATCCATGTCAGCTGTCCATTACTTGCCTTTAGACTGTAATAAATTCCATATGATTTCCAATTTTTGTGAACTGAACAATCCAGCAATCAGGGTTCGACGTTGATGTGTTTTTTTCACTCGCCGGGTCGGGTCAGTCGGCCAGAAATCTACTTTCCTGAAATTAATTTTGACCTGTCCCCGTACAAATTATTTTATTTATTATCCGTTATCTAGTAACAGCAAAGACTAAAAAGTTAATTGTAATTTGTTTTACCAAGGGCTTTGACATCAATAAATGTCACAAAATAAAGAAATATGTCCATCCCAGTTTTTCAGTGTCCAAGCTGATGTCTTTAAATATTTGGTTTTGTCAGTCCAAAAAGATAGTTTAATAAGATAATAAACAAGGAAAAGCTGGAAATCTCCACATTTAAGAGGCTGAAAAAGTATTTTCTGTCATTTCTGCATGAAAAATTAAACCATAAACCATAAATCAAGTAGTTTAATACTTAGCAAAACATTGCTTTTTACTTGACGCAGGAAAGTGGACAGTTGTTATTGTTGAGCCTTGAGCAACAAATCATACTTGTCTGTAATAATCGTCATTTGTTGCCAGTAAATGTTCATATTTAATTGTTATGTTTAGCCTTTTTTCATTGTGGAATGTTATGAGAAATATTAATACTTGTACTTCCAAGTGTTTGTTCTTGATGTAAACATAATGGACTTTGTACCTTTGTACCATGGCAATGGCAACGTATTGTGCTAATTAGAGCTGTTTTTACCATTAATTAATAATAATTAACATCATGATGTGATGTTATACTTGTATACTTGGTCGAACGGGAAAAAATGCATGTTTTCAGCAGAGTTCCTGCTGTACATTATGATTTTCACATTTTATTGTCAGTCAGGCACTGAATGAGAAAGCCAAGTCTTGATCATGATATAGGATTGTCTGCTGAAGAATTTTTTTAAAAAGGTGTATATTTGGCAAAATGATGATGCAAAACCCTACACATTATTGTTTAGAAGCAGTGTAAACATTGACCCATTTTCTTTAAGTAGATACTCAGTAATGCCAGGTCAAAATAAGAAAAATTTAGTCCGGCAGAATTACTTTAAAAGGAGTTGCATGGCCGAGCCAGAATAGGTAAAATATAGTAGGATCAATCAGTAAGAATTCAATTTCACTCACATCTCAGAGTTCAGTCTTTGCATTGAAGCCAATGTACAGCCAAATTTGCAAATTTGCATTCTCATTTGCAGTCAGCCATTTTCTATACTTCACATTATTATACACCTGGATTAAATATGCTCAACAGATAATTTAGTTCTTACTTTTCTGAGCTGCAGGTTAAAACATTGTGAGCTATGAAAGTAACATTAACATTCTTTACGATTTGTGTACGTAATTACTTTGTACTTGTTTTAACACACCCATAACGCCTTGAGATATGTATGTTTGCAAATTTGATTTTAAATGACAACATGAAGCTATTCTTAAGACTGAGCTAATGCTGTCTGTTGGCAAAGAAGCTCTGCTATGACATGGCTTTGACTGAAGTCTTTTTTTGTCTGTAAAAGGCACAGTCCCACAGAGCAGTAACACTTTGATCAGAGCTCTCTCGTTCAACTTAGATATTTGTTGAATTGAATATATATATAGTATTTTTCACAAAAAGTTTACACATACATTTAGGGCTTTTTGTCCCTTTTTGTTCTTTAGTATGGCAGAAAAGCTATCCTTTAAATCATGTCTCTTATTATGCTTGTTTCTAAGTTTGTTAATTTTTGAGGTTATTACTATTGACTAGGGGTGTCACAATTTCAATAGTAATCCGAAATTGATCAAAATGAGCAAAATCGAATTGGAATCAAGGCAGAATCGCTGTTCTCTCAGTATTTTTTTTCTCTCCACTCCCACATTCTTCCAGCATCCGCTGCAAGTCTGAAGAAAAAAACAACCTTCAGCTCGTATGTAACACTTGATACTGTGTAGACTGTATCATGTTGAAGAAGAAATTAAAAATGTAAATGACAGTTGTCAGGGCATAAAACCAACGATCTGTTGATTTTTGCGAATTAAGACTTGACAGTTTAACAGCAGCTTAGGCATCAGTCCTAAAAAAAAAAAAAAAGAAAGAAAAAACTATGAATCGTGAACTTAAAATAAAAAGCCAAATCGAATTGTGGATTTGGACTATTGTGACACCCCTACTACCCACTGATTCCTTTCTTCAGCAGTATGTTTTTCTCTGCTATTGAGTTACATTTAGTAAATTAGCAAATATTAAAAGCAGGCTTTCTGGGTGACTCAATAATTGACATATCAGTAATGACATCTTCAAAGAGCTATTTGTATTCTCTGTTGAAGCGCATTGTAAAAAGAGAAGTTAGTGCTTATATAACACGTGGTTTCTCTGCCATCTGCTCAAATGCAGAGACCAAACAATTTTACTGATTTAGGAGATTATTGGTCCGAGTTTATCAATTTGTTATTTACTACGAAGAGCAATGAAGTATGAACTGAAATAAAATCTAATTCATTTATGTGTTGTTTACCACATTCTGTACATTAGAGGTACTCCACACATCACCTACTTGTCTTACACTTTTTGATGTAAACTGTATTTACAGTACATGTACATATGCTGTATGTATACTGTTTAAAGATATATAGTTACAAATATTGTAACACTGAATTTTAACTTTTAATTTTATTACCATGAATATAGAATGAACTGTAAATAACAAAGTATGATTGGTTCTTTCAGAGAGGTCACTGCAGTCCTGCTGATGTGGCTGTGTTGACTCATACGTTAATTAAACACAGTGAGACATTGTGAGACTTCTTTATAGTTCTATTAGCAAGCTTTTCTGTCTTGTCATCCTTAACTACATAATCCCCTGTGCTACTCTTCCCTTCCACACCTGGTTGTAGTTTATTTGACACCTGGATTCCCTCTCTTCATCACAAGATTGGTCTGAAGTGTCTAGCACACTGTGCCAGCTGCCCAAGAGTCCATATTAGTCTATTAAGGACACTATGTGTCGGGATGGCAGAGGGTGACTCTAGTATTTATAGCTTTGAGTCATAAGCTGGAATGGTGTAAGTGTATCTCTACATCAGCATGCTTGCTCACTTAAGAGTGTGTACAATCGGCGACTGTCAATTGTCCAGAGTGAATCAATTACTATTATTAATAGTAAAACTTTTTTTAATATAAAACCTTTCTGAGTAAAGAAAGAGACACTGACATCCTGTTAGATCACCTGTAGGCCACCTGTAGTATGCCGACCACATTCATAGCTGAAGAAATAAAGTGTTCTTGATCACTGACTGAAGTTGAAATAGAAGAGACCCCCCCCCCTTCTGTATCATGAACCTCTGTTCTTTTATCTGCCTTGTAAATCACTTTGTAACTGTTCATTTGGTAAGTCATATATATTTAACCTTTATTATTATCAGCCACAAAATATATGCTTTTTAAACGATTAAAACCTCATTGCACATCATAAGACTAATATATCCAGCGTTAAATATTGCAAGTATGCAGAAAATTAGTATTTTATACAGCACGTGGTGTATTTTTTCAAACTTAAGAGCAAATCGGAGTCATTCGTGTCATCGCTCAGGTGACAGCCAGGTGTTTGCAGTCGGTGGAGAGCAACTGCAGCGCCTGGTCCTAAAAAATGTGGCTGCCTTGATCTTGTGAGGTTATCGTTGCCCACGTGTGCATGACGTCAGATCAAGTTGGGATCAAGTTGTACATAAATCTGACCAGCATGCACTGTGCGGCTGGCAATCGATTCTGTACAAGCCTGGCTCATCTACGCACCTAATGTCATTTGTTGTTGTTTTAATTTGAGAGAGATCCCTTGTGGCAGAATTTACATATTAAATATATTTTAAATGAAATTTGACCCAGCATTTATGGATTTTTTTTAGCATTCATCAATAATACTTTTAGTGACTGAAAACAGCCTAAATTAGGTTTCCATAAAACAGGGCTGCACTGAAAGAAAGTGATAAAAAGGCAGAAAACTGTTTAAATTTATATGAAAATGCCAGTCATTGGATTTAATATCCCTTATTGCCCTAAAATGTTTTTTACTTTTTGTATTTAGTCCAGTGAAATTCAAAATGATCGTGTTATTTGTAGTTGAGGCTCACAAGGTCAAAGTCTGAACTTCTGTGTCAGAAGTTGATTGGATAAATTTTGTTATAGGAAGCCATAGTAGTATATGATGAGTAAATAGATAAGCATACTGAAAGTTGTAATGATGTAACTAAATCATTGTGATGTAGATCTGCGGACATGGAAACCTTTATCATTGCTCTCTAAATTGATTCAGGATTATTTGTTTCTATTAAGGTTTTAGAATTGCTTTAATATGTTGTTATTATTTGTTTATACTACATTGTGAAGTAAGGTGGTAGAAATCAACTAGAATTGCATTATATAACCTTGAAAACTTATGAATAAATGCAATATTATACCATTAAGTTTAAATTTGGTTATAGTATTTATGTTTTTCAGTCATCTCAAAAAGCTAAACAAATTTACATTGCTTCCTTTTGTTATATTTTCTATCTCAGGGGTGTGGAGCAGGACCACTACAGCAGGGTAGTTTATAGCACAGTAGGAGTATGAGTGATGGTTGTGATATGATGAGTTTATGATGTGACAATGTGATCGCAAGACCATATCACAGCTATAGAAACCAGTAGGAAGACAGACGTGGAGGTGATAATCCCCCGCAAGATTCAATTGCATAAGTTCATCTTTGAAAATGCCTCTTGAACTTCTTTATACTGAAGGACAACCACAGCCCGATTTATAATCCGTCTCTCAACATGCACGGTACATCCCATTAAAAAGGATCTGCATAAACATGATCACCAATAACCATAATTCCAGTCCGTCAGTGTGTCTGCATGCAAAACTTCATGGCTGACAAATCTTTGTCCAGAACAATTTTGGATTTCACCACCTCTAATCTGATTGGTCTGTCACCTTTCAGTAGGGTTGGTGGGAGCAGTGGCTAGATAGTGCAGTGCCAGGTGCTTAACATAGATGATGTGATGAATAGTTGAGTAGACTAAGTTTAGACAGCATGTGAGAGCATTCATCAGAAATTGAAAGGACAGACCAGTCAAACAGGGTGACAGCACCAGTGCACGATGTGGTTCTAAGTGGTTCAGTTACAGGAGTTCGGGTTGTCGGAGGGTGGTGTACAATACAGTACAGTATAGCAGTAGAAAAACAGGCACTTGGGTAGCAAACCTCTTGGTATTTGTACCGTGCTCGACTGTGTTTAGCTGACCCTCTTTTACTTTTACTACTCTCTCTCTATTCAAGAAATTAGAATTATATTGTGGTTCTTGAAAGAGATACCATGACCTCTGTGTGGAAAATGAAACCCATAAGTTTCCATATGTTAGTGAGAAATAGTTTATAACAACCATCACTAATAAATGGTAAATTAACAGTTAATTAAATTTTCTTAATAGATATTTAACTGTTCACAAACAGTTAAATGAAAATGAACTATTCATTCACTCATTCATTCATTATTCATAACTTCTCATGAGGGGTCTAGAGTGTATCCCAGCTGACACTGGGAGAGAGATGGGGTACACCCCGGATGAACTCCTGGTTCATCACAGGGCTGAGACATATAGAAAACAACCACTCACACCTACGGGCCATTTAGAGTCACCAATTAACCTGCATTTCTTTGGACTGTGGGAGGAAGCCAGAACATCAGGTAGACGCGGGGAGAACATGTCAACTTAATAATTAATTAATTATTAGTATTTCTATAATTTATGTTATTTTATCTCTAGTTTGTGTAATATAAAATAATGGGTTTAGAAACTATATATCATTACTGATAAGACAATTATGTTCTGATTAAATCAGTAAACTAACAGTTTATTGTAACACACATTATAACATTTTATGTCATATGTCATACTATATTAAGTATTTGTTAATGATTATCAAATGATTTGTGAAACTTTAAAAAAACATTACATAGAGACATGTACCAGATTTTTGTAACATTTTGTAAATGGCTGATCATTAATTTGTAAATCATCTATAAAAATTGTTTGGATGGCTGTTTATAATACCTTAAGTAGATAACTTATGTATGATAAGTTACATATGTCAACATATGTTAGTAACATAGTCATCATCATAGTCATCACGTCTTAAACCTACTCAAATATTTTGTTTCTCAATCCCACTCAAGAAGAGTTAGGAGTGAGAACATGTTGTCAATAAACATTATCTGGATGCTTATTGTAAAGTTGAAACGGATGTGTATTATACTTTACAATAACTTAATATATGGTTTATGAATTACATAAAAAACATTGTTTGATTTGATTTTATTTAATTAACAGTCAATTTCCAATTTATTAATTATGGCTATTATATTTAACTGATTTTGACAAGAAATTATTTTCCACTAATTTACATTTGCATTTTCATATACTGTAAGTGATAGCACAGGTTTGACCAAACTAAAGTGACACTGTAAAACATGGATGTAGCCTAGAGCATCAGACAGTGAGCTAGCAGGTGAGTTTTCATGTCTGCAAACCAGACAATCTGTGAAACCAGGAGACAGATGGGAGTTCAGAATCCTAGGATTCAGTATTCCTCAGTCCACAACTTTTGCTATATCATGCTGTCCATATTCACCTGTTTGCCAGTTTGGTATATCTAAACCATTGTCCCAGGTTTTACTACTTGCACAGATATGGATAGCCTGTCACTCTTCAGTTCACATGAAATAGAAAAAGCTAACATACTGTAGCTCATGACTGGTGGTTGATAGTGACTTACTAGAGAATGTGTACAAAAAAGAAACCATCATAACATGTAAGATATTCTAGATGTATTGTAAATCATATAATTAACTTTTGCTCTACATATTAGCTGGCATAACTTTCTTTTCAAGGTACTTTCATTAGCCATGCAATCAAAGGAAAATGTGTTTGCTGACCATAAACAGTTACTGTGAGGTTAGAGAACAACTTCATCAGTAGAAGACTGCTTCATAATACCTCTTGGCACGAATTGTTTCCTTTGGTTTATCCTAAACCCAGCTGCACTGACAGCCAGCTGATGGCTGTGCCCAACTGCCAGCCATCTGCTGGTTGATCACTTCTAAGATTTGCCGTGTTTGCGAATTTTGCAGCTTATGTCAACAAGAATACTTTATAAAAAACTGTTTGCAGAGACAGTTGTTACATTAGCAGTCCGTTATGGTATTTTAGCAATTTATGAATTAAACCTAAAGCAAAACAATTTTCTTTGTTGGATATTAGATTAAAAATAAAATAAAATGAGCCACTTTTACTACAGGAAACATTTGAAAGCAATCTACTTTTCGCAGTTAGGGCCATGCAGTGCCCTTCCATGCCACTTTTCTCACCTAACTGAACACAAAACCCAGTCCAAATCACTTTCCACTAATTCTCTGTGTAAACATCAGTAAGTGAACATAATCTGTTTAAAATGTCTGCTAGACAGTCTTCCTCAATTCACTAACTATATATCCTTATCCTGTTCCAGTATTTATCTTTTCCAAAAATGTCTAACATTAATTGCTGAGTTCCAAAATAAACATGCATGGCTTGTATTTTATTGTTGGCAGCACTTAAACTTTCTTATAGTTTACACTGGTTGGATTCATGCAACTACTGAGGTATATCAAACCGTCAAACAGAGGTGTTGTGCTACTCGTTCAAGTACTGTTAAGTTGTGGCTCGTTGCGAGGGTCATGGAACCAGTGTTCCTATGGTGACAATTTTACATACATTAGTAAACTATGACTGACCACATGATCAGACCAGCATATAAAGAGACCGTCATAAGAGTGAATGATGGATGGAAGGACGTTTTGCTGCCTTTTCAACTTTACTAGTTAACATTAGCTAGCTATAGAAAACCATTTCTTTGACTGGTGGATTGTTTTCTTGCTTGTTATTAAATGTATGAGTTGATGTTGTGAATCAATCAACACACCTCAAAGGATAAATCTGTTACATATTTATTGTAATAAATCATAAATTGACCACGATATGTCATCAGAGATCAAGGAAACGTTGAGTTGAAACACTCGTTTCTCTGACAGCAAGGCTACAGCTGTGCTGGGCCCCGTTGAAATTTATATTCTGGGCTGGAATAAGTTTTGTATGCCTGTTTCACATTAATTAGAGTTCAAATTAAGGTTGAATGTTCGTTGAATGGCTATGTGTCTGTTTATAACAGTTAACTGAGCAATATGTTCAGCTGGCAGTGAAACATGCAGCCACATAACTCAAAGTCCAGGGTGTGTATTGTCAGAGCAGTGGACTTTTGTTTTCAGGATAACAGGTTTAACTTTACATCGACAGACAACTGAGAGTTATAAACAACTAATCAGCTTACAGTGTAGGATGTGCTCACTTGCCATTGTCAGTTGACACAACTGGGCGCATCTTGCACTTCTGCAGTGCTCCTGCAGCCTGCTTGAGCTTCACCAAGCCTGGGGAGGATGGGCCGAGAGGAAACGACTCAGAACATATACAGAACATACAACATACATATGTAATAGAAAATATATTAAATAGAATTTCAACCTATACCGTCTATGGCCCAAGCTCGCTATTTGGACTGTAATACTAATTTTTTGCATGTGGAATTGTCCATTTCTTTTGTTTGTTTTTTGTTTCTCTTGCATGACACTCTTTACTGATGATTTGATTTTCAGGTGCTTAAAAATGTATATGCATTTCAACTGGATTATTCAAACTGCAAATATTCTGTTTCCTCACTTAGAGTTGTAGATTGTTGTTCTGGTGAGCTCCAGCAGAATTTCACCTGTGCTTGTATGATAACAGTTTTTGAGCTGACAACACTTAACACCCTTTATTATGACCTGCCTGTTAAAGGCACCCAGCCTGAACCCCACTGCAGTGCAGTGCATATGATCATAGACCCAAACATTAGAAGTTAAGATTACAGCAATTGTGTGACATCTAAGAAGACAAGTGTATTTGTGCTTTGAGACTCCTGAGTAATGTGATGTTTTGTTTTTCTCAATAGCATCAGTGCAGTGCCTGTGGACAGCTCTGATAAGAAGGGCCTCCAGGTGGGAAGCCAGCTACCAGGTGGTGTACAGGCAGGCCCTCAGCAGCAGAACCAGCAGCTCCTCCTGACCCCAGCCAGTCTCCAGCTTGCCCAGCTCCAGGCCCAGCTTACCCTCCATCGCCTCAAACTGGCTCAGGGGGGCAATACAGCCGCTGCCGCCACTGTTCTCAATCAGGTTCTTTCCAATGTCGCCATGTCCCAACCCCTGTTTAATCAGCTACGGACTTCAGCGATGGTTGGAAACCCTCAGGGTGCCTTCCCCACTGGGGTGCTAGGCTTTCCCTCCTCAAATTCAGCCCTGGGGACCTTGGCTGGGGGGGGATTCAACCAAAACCCAGGGAATGTGAGACTGAACCATCCTGGTGGAGGGGGCACAGGGGGCCAACAGGGTGCAGAGTATGGTAAAAAATCAGGGTCAGCTTACCCCTCTGACACTGACAGGCGTCTTCAGTACAGCTTAGCTGGGGGGACATCTGCAGCATCGGCCACTGCTGGTGATGGACAGTACTCAGTGATTAACACTCAGGCAAAAAGCATGAACAATGTTGGTTTTCAGAGAGATTTCTATGGGCACGATATTCTGGGGCAACAAGCCGGCTTCAGTGTAAATGAGCAGAACATGAATGTCTATAACTCCACTGGGCATAAGGAGCAATGGAAAGGCCCCGCTAACCTGAGTCTCGCTGGAAAGGTTGACATGGTTTCTAACGCTCCCAGTGTGTGGACAGCAGCTGGGCAGCCAATTAGATCCAGAACGGAACTGTATAACCCAGAGGAGCCAACCCCTGACCCCAAGTTCAATCCCACTAGTGGGGTTTCCTCTTTTGGTTCAAGTGGCATGCAGGGATTTGGGGGCTACCAGCCCCTGCATGGAAGTGAGGAAACCCTATCCTCAGGTGCCAGGACACTTCAGCCTTATCAAGTCAACGATTACCATGCTGTCACACCCACTCAATTGCCACACCAGTGCAGCATCTGTGACAAGAAGGTCTACAACCTCAAGGTGAGTGAAATGATCAGTCAAAAAATAAATACATGTATGTAAATGTACAAGGAGTTGCTTGTGGCTATAGTATACCTGAAGCTAGAGAAAATTACTCACCTCAAAGTCTTGACAGTGGAAAATGACCAAGCAGGGAATCCAGTCCCCAAGTAGTTTGTCTTCAAATAAAACCGGAGGTCATGATGCTTCCAGCCCCTAAATCCTGTAGCTAAATGTTTATGATTCAGTGGGCATGCATGAACTCATGGGCATAGAATTGAATAGGGAGGGCAGGGGCATGTCCCCACCAATATCCAGGGATTACTTAATTGTACCTAGCAATAATTTTGACCCATAAAATTACAGTAAAATCACTCTTACCTGTTGGTGTCTAGTCAGTGTTAGTTAGTGAGATTCAGTATTATGACAAAACATCTGTGCTAATTAGAAAGCTAAAAAAATGTTTTCAATTTTTGACAGATTTCAACCTCCCCCTCATTTTGCCTCATTGTGGTTTGATCCACTCCCCATCTATAGCCATGGGTCGCTTTTTACTGGCAAAATATTTGAATTAAGTCACTAGAGGCAAATCTTAAAGAGATATTCAGACCATCGGGGGAGTGACAGAAATGTACACAAATCTATTATTTTGTAATGTCTGAATATAAAAGTAATTATCCTCACAAACCGTGGCGTGAAATATCTGCTCTTGCACAAACTAACACACTGATCCAAGATGTTGTCTCTTTAATTGCTCTCAGACATGAGCTTATACGAGGGGTATGTAAGAGCTGCCATGGGAGGACAAGCAGTGCACTTCCAGTGTCCAAGCTGTTTGAGTCTATGTTTGGATGGTGTGTGTGTGTGTGTGTGTGTTTTTAGGACTGGGACCAGCATGTGAAGGGGAAACTACACCTGCAGAACCGAATGTTGTACACAAATGAAAGGTGAGTTATGTGCTACTCTAAAATTTGACAGAGCTTGAAGTAGGTTGTAGTTTTACTACTGAGTGACAATTTAAGATGATCACAAAGCTTGTAGCTTCACATGGTTTGGTCTGTTTTTTGTTGATTTTCATTTATAAGTAAAGATGTTTGTTTTTATTATTATCCTTGGCTGTTTGATATTTTCCCCACGCTCACTAGCTGTATTTAAACGTGATTTTTTATTTGTAGCTTTCACAATATATTAATCAGTTCAGAGCAAATATCTCTCTTGAGTGTTGGGAGCATTTTTTTCTCTTTTCATCACTCTACATACAGCTGTCTTAATGTTTCCATGAATATGAGCTCTGTCACAAGATATGAGCGAGCAAGGCAGGGGAGAGGCAGCTAAAATCAGCCTTCTATGATTGTTGCAGCTCCGCAGCGGTATCAGCTGGAGCTGCTCACTACGCTGTCGGCAGGCCTTCTGATGGAGGTCTGAACACCGGAGGGACAAACTCCATGGTCTACTCTGCTGCAAGTCAAGGTAGGATGAACCGTTAGTCACCACGAGTGTCCCCGCTTGCTAGCGATATTATGAGGGATGTTTTTTTGGTCGGTGGAGTATGTGAAGCAGAGTGATAGATGGAGGTCAGGGAGCATTTTAGAGTTACGTGAGGGCATGAGGGAATGTTTTTTTGTAACCTGACACAGTGTATTTTGATACACTGATGTGTGCTGTTTGAATAAAGTGTTTTGAAATACAAAATATTGTGGACTACAACACTAACCCAAATTTGAGTTTTACTTTTTGGGGATTTCTAACTTTTGGTGCACATAAAACACAAAAACTGATGCCTTATATGTTTACTGTGGTACACCACCTGTTCTCTATCATGTCAGCAGTATCTGTCCACCTTATTTCTATATTCCTCCCGTATGTATTATGGGTGGGAGTGGAGGGGTTCTACAGAGCAAAGTATTGTGATATTTTGAGCAGCAATATTGTATTAATACAAGTGTCAATCTTTTATCACATAAATTAGTAATATTTCAAATGTAAATTTAACTTTTTGCTACTAGAAAAGTAAAATCATTTGTTTTGTTTTTTTTGTTGTTTTTTTGTCTGGCGAGGTCAGGAGAGGTCACAGTCAGCAGCATTGATAGGTTTTTATGACACGGTTGGTCAGTCTGTCTGCTTGACAGTCCCATTTTTAAGCAATAAAAATTATTGACATGACTCAAAACCATAAGATAAAACAGATGTTGACAAAATTTTCCTTTGGGGAGAAGAGAATATATGGCAATATGTCTTGGCAAAACATTTAAAATTACAATATTGTATCGTAACTTAAGTATCAAGATAATATCATATCCTTGGTCCTCTGGTGATTCCCACCCCTGTTGTGTAGAATTACTTAAAGGCAAACCACTTGTGGGTGGCTGCAGACTACATGAAAGAGCATGAAAGAGTTCCCCTCATCCTCATTGGTCTCAATTTTCATGGAAAGGGTCTTTGAGCAGCTGTGAGGTATAGAGAGAACCATGATCACATATATGACACACAAGACACAGCTTTTTTAATAAGCCAGCTTCATTGATCATTGTAGAGAAATTCTGAAGCCATATCATTATTAGAAAACATTGTCTTCAGACCTTAATTTAACATTTGAATGTATATGTAGAGGAACCGCAAACTTCCACTGCAACTAAAGTTTGGAGTTTTCAAATTGTCCATTTTAAACACCAGCACTTCCCTGAAACAAACCGTACAGTATAAGTGAGAACCTGAGAGCACTTTGATATCACAGTATCACCACATTTACAAGATGTTGTATTGATATGTGATATATTTGATATATTTCATAATTATACAACGAAGACACTAATAAAAAGTGAACAAACAAATAATGATTTTAAATGATAATTTGCAGATAATATGTAGTTATAACATCAAGCCATGATGTCAGCAAAAGCAACTTTTCCTCCACACTTGATTTACCATATGTCTAAAATTTAAATCCAAATTTCTAATTGTTTCCACAGATGTATCCTCAGGAGCCAATACATCATACTTACCAGCTGCAGCCATGAAGACTTATCCCATGTCAGACACGGGATTTGCGTCACATCAGCCAGAGTCAAAGGTCAGACAAATGTATTGATTTTTTCTCAGTTTACCCTCAGCATATAAACAAATTTTGTAACAGGCTTTGAGGAATGCATGTGATAACAGAACAGCTGTCACCCTGCACTAATGGGCACCATTATTACTCTAATTAGATTAAAAACTGCATTTCTTCTATACACTGTATTTCTGTCATGTATCTTTGAAGATGTAGGTCAGCAGCAGGAAGAAGTGTAGAAGGTGTCTAATAAATGGGCTCTGAATGTGTTTTGTGTCATGAATTGACCCAGTTCCCCTTGTTGACAGCTGTTGGAGCCAAACAACAGGTTTCGTCTGGGCTTGACAATTCGTTTCCAATCCACTGGGTAGTCTGGCAATTACAATGTTGGCTAGAAATTATGTTTTGAGATTTTTCATACAGCCTCATTTTACCACTTAATGATTGTCAGCCTCTGGATAAAACTCATGCAGTAAAATGGGGATACATAACAAGATGTTGTATTGCATGTATGAGATAATTCATACTTTTTATTGCTAATCATATAAATTGATTTATCATTTCCATTTAAGGCAGGGACACATTGTCACTTTTTTTTTTTTTTTTTTTTGCGTTTTACTGTGCTTAAACTGGTCACAACTCGACTGTGTCTTTAGCGGTCTGACTTTCAGTACAGAAACAGTTTATGTTAAAGCAGCTGCCTATGTAAGCTCTGCACAGACCCATGCTCCAGCTGCATTGCACACATAAGAGCTAACTGAAAGTGCTTATTTGCACTTCAAAAGGATTTAAATAGGTTGCTAAAGGGCTTCTGCAGTTACTCTTACATGACATGACATCGTAAAAAGAAACAGTTGTAGGTGGTACATAACGTGGTACAAAGTACTGGGACGTTAAAATAACAAGCAATAGAGAGGAATGTTTTATTCATATTGTATAGACAGTGTTTAACCATTATTTTTTTAGTCCTGTTGATTGTATTGTTGTTATACTCTACAATCTGTAAACATACTCAAATTTGGATTACAGTGGAGGGTGCAGATATTATACACAGCAGGAATGTATTGCGTTACCAATAATAAAAGGTAAATCACTTTGTCTTCAGCTCCGATTAATTAAGAGTATTCCTGAGAGCTTATCTGTCACTACTTGCTGCCGCACAGTCAGTTTGCCTTCCTGTGGACTAGTTGACTGGGTTTGAAAAACAGCAGCTGTTTACAGGCGTCCATCATGAAGGCACAGTGCCGATGATGAGCGAGGTGAAAATTAGCCCCGGCAAACCTGAGGAAAGCCTAAGCTGGTGCCCAACTCGCAGCTTTCAACAGTCAGTGGGCATTAACATGCACACAATGCAGGAGCACATACCTGTACACAGACAAATACTGTACACACTGTGCAGACCTGTACGGTGTGTATATTATGTATTTTAGCTGCAGTTTTTTTTAACTTATGGAAACATAGGTAACCAACCCTTCCCATAAATTTTAAAGCTATATCCAAAAATACATTGAACAGATTGTATCTTGTATCTACTTGTACTAGGTCTTTACTGAAGCTGTATATTATATTTACACTAAATACAGAGTGAAAACATAAGATGTCATTTTCAATATTAACCATAAAACCTTAAATGTTTTGTGGATCAGTTTATTTTTATTTTACTTGTATTGAACATTTGGGAATTTTCACAGAAATATGAATAGCTGTGTGTTTTATACAGTGATAATGGATTGCATTTAACAGAATGTAAATAAATGTGACATGCATTAATACAGATAAAATAAGAAAAATACAATTTAAACACTCAGTTGTGTAGTAAAAAAAATGTTTAGTGAAAAATAAAGATTAAAATAAATAAGACAATTCAGTATCCCTAAAGAAATGTGTTTAAGATCTGAGAATGAACAGTTTTATGAGCGATGGGGGCTGTTCCAGGACATGTTGTTTAAATTACATCCCTTATACTTTTTTTTCTATCAGCCATTTGTTCTTTTCTTCATTGACAGCGAAGCCTTTTTAACTGGAGCCTGAACTCAGTGATGTGAAAGTCAGACGCTTCATTGGTTGGTTATTGACAACGGGTTTTATTGTATGAGTGAGAAAATATTTATAGGCCGTGCTACATGAGCTAATGTTAGTTGCTATAAACACACACCTGTCAGAAGGGCAGAACAGGTGGGGTTTTACTGTTTTAAAACCCTGTGTTGAGCAAAGAGCACTCACATGCACAACCACATGCCATGACAATTTGTGAACTTGTTTTTGATGAGTTTAATTTTGTATGTATGCATTAATAATTAAAAGGTCAACACATTTGACATAACATTTATAGAAACATACTCTAGAAATCAAAGTAAATGAATCCTCTTTTAGCAAAACGAAACTGAAGATAATGATGTTTCAATTAACTTGATTTTATCAAAATAAAGTACACTAAAAAAAAAAGTCAAGAAAACTCATGAATTCCAAGCAGCTTGAATCTTGAACTAAACTTGAATCAAACTCTTAAGTTTTGAAATAAACTAAACAAAGTTTTGCTGACCTATAATCATTTAATGAGATAATTGACTTTTCTTTTTCTATATATATAAATACAAGTCTTTGTTTCTTTTAGAAACAAAAAATTTTATCTCAAAAATTGATCACAGTGAGCTGTGAACCTGATTTGTCATTATATGGCTGCTTGAAAATCAATTGGTTGCAGTTGAACTGTTAAATTATTCACAATCATTTCAACAATTTTTGAAAAACAAATTTTGTGGGGTTTCTTAAACTCAAAGATCCAAGTTTATCCAAAGAAGACGAGTAAATTGTCTCAACAAGCTGGTTAAACTTGACTTTTCGAGTTTGAGTTGGGCTCAGAACGCAAAAATCTTTTGAAGTAAGTTGCCTTGAAAATTTTGCGTTTCTCAACTTTTTAATTTTCACAGTGTAGAAGCTCACACAAGCATGTGCATAAGCACATACTTGCAAGTGTACACACATGCATACTTGCACATACACAGTAGCCCCATTGTCCAGCAGCCCAGCTTGAAGTAACACGGTGGCTTCATGTGATAGCATAACTCAAACAGAGATAAACACAGGATTACAGCTAACTGCTGTAAGGAGCACAGACCTTAAGACCCCTGGGTCACACCCCCAGGCAGCAGTATAAAGTTTCAGACTGGTGAGAGACTGGTAAAGCGATCTTGGAGATCAGCGTGCGAGCGCACTGCATCGGAACGTGGGGAGAAACTGTGAAACCAGACTGACCATCTCCCTGGATCCTCCAACATGGATCCTGCTTTGCACAAATAAACAGACATGTCCTTAGGAGAGATTCCAGCCAATGTCAGTCAGCATGCCTGCAGTGAGAAACAGAAAAGCACTGTGTGAAATGTTTTTATCCTTTACACCATTTGGCTCTGGGGTCATAATGTTGAGAGTGTGAAGTTAGCAGCAACTGAACATATGGCTGAACCCACTGTGGCAGGTACAGTATGACCTTGGTTGACTGTAGTCTGTATTGAAGGGTACAAATGATCTAATCAGTAGATTTATGGAAAAATACAGGAAATAAAGGGAAAGAATCCTGTATTTTTTCACAACTCTTTTCTTTAGGCTTCATTTCTAATGACAACTGAAAAGCACAACCCCACAATTATAGAGAATCTTAGATGAGCTTACTGGGGTTTAATTATACATTTCAATCACAGTTAATTCCCAGTTCAATAAAAAGCTTTTTTTTTTTTTACAGCTATTTAGAGCAGACCAGAGAAATTTGCCTCACAAACAGTATTTCCTCTCATTTATTTCTCCCTGCACTTGTGTTTTTTCATTCTTAAACTCAAGCTGTAAAGATTATTGGTGCTAGGAATGTTAATAATTCATCATTAATCAATTAAGCGCTGTTAGTTTAGAAGTGGCAGTAACTGCGCCCCAAAGGACAGATGAACAACAGCAGCCATTTTAGCGAGGGCTTTGTTTTATTATTCTGTTTGTTTAAATTGTGCTTCATGAATTAATGTTTCACATAACTAATCTGCTGCTAGAGTTGGTTAAAGCTCTTGTTAAAAGCCATTGCATGGGACTCTTGTAGTTTGTTGATTTTGGAGGCCCATGTGGACAAAAGCAGTAGTTTTTCCACCGTAATGACCACCAAAATTATCTAAATGAAAATCTCCTCCATCTTCTTTTTAACAGTCTCATGTACTACTAAGTGTAGCGTTGCCTGGAAAATGTAAACACAGGCTCATTTCATCTGATTTAAAGGAAACTCAGACCCGCTGGCAGACATTAAAAACTAAACAGAAACCTTGTTGTGGATAGTCATGTTAATTTATGTAGGTCCTATAGAGGCATCAGTAATAAACTGAGACTGTTTCATAACCAACTAAAAACTCCTTGTTGCAATGTAAATTCTATATTGCATCTTACTAATATTAATGATTAATCGATTGGTAATGTTTTCAACAATCAGTTAAGGAAAATGCACAAATTTGCAACCCTAGTTGGTGCCTAATCTGTTTCACATGAGTGATTCACAACCTAAAATACTGGCATTGCTCAGCTAAGCGTCCTTTCATTCAAATGTTTGGCTTTTTTTTATTTTTCGTTCAGTGCATTAAAAGTTCCGTCTGTACTTCAGATCATTTTAAAGAGGTCCTGGCAGTGTGTGTGTGTGTGTGTGTTTAGTACCTCCTTGTGAGGAGGCAATGACATGGCATGACTCTGCTCCTCTGGTTTGCGGTTAACAGAAACAGCTACTGTTCAAAGCCTGAGCCAACCTTGACAGTGATATCAATGCTGTGGTCTGGGCTGTCAGACACAGACGAGATTTTACAGGTCAGACGTTAGTGACTGCAGTGAGCAAGACTCTTGTTCTCTCTAATATTCCAAGGACATAAACAGCCTATTCCTGGACCTGTTTATCGAGCCCAACCTGCATTGACCTTTCTGTATTCTGGTTGTGGCGGTAGCATTGGCACAGAGCTGGTAATAGAATTATCACTCTTATATCTGAGGTTGTTGATGTCAGCTTGCTGGCCAGAAACCATTAAGTTGTGACCTAGAAATTCATTTGTCATTCATCAAGATCATCTTTTGATTAGGGAATGAATGAATAGTCATATGAACTTTCCACAATTTGTGAATGATAATTTTATATATAATCTTATCTTTATATTAATCTCACTGGTAAAAGAGTTGTATCACTATACACAACTATCCCTTTAAATGAAAGTCCCCAGTTTGTTAACTATTTCACTACTTCTTGTTGTCTAAAGATTTCCTAAGATACAATCACATTATTTATGGACTATTACTGTACTACTTTATGTATGTTTTGAATAC
Source organism: Lutjanus erythropterus (assembly GCF_056507025.1). Lineage (NCBI taxonomy): Eukaryota > Metazoa > Chordata > Actinopteri > Lutjaniformes > Lutjanidae > Lutjanus > Lutjanus erythropterus. The sequence goes on along the minus strand of NC_139319.1, from coordinate 39,384,901 downwards.
CGATACTCTTGCCTCTGATTATATTTCAGCATGCACAGTAAAAAGACTTTGAGAATGTAAAAGTTTCCTCCGCCCCTTTATTCATTCTACACTTAACGGCTATTGGACCCAGTGTGAAGTGTATGTTAGTGTTGGGTTTTCCCTGGACAAACTCCCTGTAAAAACAGAGACCCTGGCTACTGGTCCGAGGTGGAATTAGGACCCCAGTCTGTCTCACACATGGAACTGTCTGTCAGGTTTATCAGCCAGAGAAGCAGGAAGAGGAGGAGGAGGGGCGCTGGAAAAACTGCCGGTGCAGCACAATGGTTGCAGAAATAAGACCCCCTGATATGACAAGCTGAATTTACTGCTGCTTTCGGCAGTGATGTTAAAAGAAACACGAGGTGTTAAACGGTATGTCCACTGGCTGGTCTGATGATGAATTTTGATAGACAGATAGTGATACTTGCCTTTGTGTTTTTAAAGTTGTGACATACAGTAGGCACATCTGAACCGTAACATTCAGAGTCTCTGCTATAGGAGAGCTAGTTCTTTTGATCAGTAGTCAATTTTTTTTCCATCAAGGACCCCTTGCAAGATAGAAAAAATATACCAGGGAGCCCCTCATTGTATGTAGAATAATTAGACCTAGAGGTTTATATGGTCACTTTAAAAATGTATTCTGATACAATTAGTAATTGTCTGTTAAAAATGTGGTCAGTTGACCTAACTTAATCACTTTATGTTATTTTTGGGTTACCTCAATAATAAATATGGTGATGTTCCCCTTTTCTGATTTAAAGACAACATGATATTGAAATTTCCACTTGTTGAAAACATTTTTTCACTAATGAACACGATAATTAATTGATTGTGAATGGGTCTATATCATACTTTTTTTAAAAAAATGTATTTTGAAACTGTAATCCTGCTAATAATCTTCATTATCACTTAATGTAATTGTAATCTGATTACATATTTTTTCTGTAACTGCAATGGCATACAATTCAATTTCTTTGTTTTCTAATTGCATAATACTGTCACATGTAATCAGTTAAAGCCTGAATTTGACATGACCTAGTTTTAACACTTAGTTATGTGAAATAACAACTCATTAAAAATATTCGCACCACATCAGTAAAACATATTCATGTAGAGCGAGAGAGTTATAGATTGTTAGAGTAGGACATAGTCTATTAAGTATTTTAGATTTGAAAATTAAAATATCAATCATTGAACTGTGAAGCCTCCTGTAAATAAATAAATTCATATTTACTTTAATCATGATAATTTATATGAATGTATCGGAAAACTTTTCATACACCTACAGAGTGCCATGGGGGTCCCAGACTCCTGATTCTAGAACCACTGCCTGAGGTTGTCTTTTTAGCATGTCCCTTCTCAAAAATTTGCCTTGAAAAAACAAGAGGGAAAAAATAGAGGTAAAGGCAGAAATTTGAGAATTCATTTTTGAGAGCTGGAAAATATCAGGGCGGGAAAAGAATGGATGAATAATAAGACATCTGAAAGAACGAAAAGAAGGAACTGTTACTATTATCTGCCTAAAAATAGAGCTATTAAAGTAAATAGTTATAATAATATTGCAATAAATAATCAGTAATTGTGATAATACAGTATCTAAAACCAAAGCAGATTCAAATATGTTCACCTTTTCTGTCCTGTCTCGATGCACATTGCATGTGCCCGTGAAGAAAAGTAGAATTAACTGCTCATACACCCACTTTTAGTTATAAAAGGAGGAAAGACGAAGGGATGTTTGAGCAATGCAAGTCACTACACGTGGCAGCCTAGAAGGATTTGTGTCACATGTCTGGGGACAGTCAACTGACAAGTCTCTAAATCCAAACAAGAAAACTTTCATTATCACTGCTGCACAACTGCCAAGGAGCTATTAATAGATGCCATGAGGTGGGCTGTATCAAGGAGGGTAAATTACATGACATCCTGCATGATAGTGTTACACTGATGTTAGACAGACTTGCTTCATACAGTACAGATTGTTCACACAGACACATTGGGCCTCATGCAGCAACCTTCTCTTATATTTTCTCTTCAGTTTCTGTTAAAATTAGAAAACTCCAGATACACCAAATATTCATAAGCATCCAAATCTGCTTGTACCCAGGTATGCTGAATGATGAATCCCACTTGATCAGAAATGATTGTCATTAGCATAAATAACACTCCTTAAACACTGTATAAGGGCTGGTGTTGTACTGTGTGCAGATACTATGACACATGTCCAAGAATCAGAGATGCAATTAAAACAAGGCTGTAAGAAGAACTTTAGCAGTCATGAAATCATAATGTGATGCTGTAAATGCTGGTTCAGCCGAGGGACGTACAGTGAATGAGTGAAACGTAAATTCAGTTTCATTTTGTTGTTTGTAATGGATGGTAATAAAAGAACATTTATCAAAATATGTTTATTTTTAACAAATGATCAGAACTTAGAGGAAAAGCTTTAAATATCTCGTTACGCTTTAATTTGAAATATTTAACAAACAGTATTATTTAGTGATGTATTTAGTTATATTTTTATTTTGTCTGATAACCTTTGATTACATTATGTCAGTTTATGGACTCCAGAGAATTACTTGTTTTGTCCCTCGACCAAGAGTCCTAAAATGTGTCAGCTACTGAGTTTAACATGATGTGAAATAAATAAAAGCAGCAAAGTTGTGAAGCAAGAAATAGATGTGAGAAGAAATGTTACTGTTTGTACGTTTGTTCAGGTCCAAATGTTCTGTAACCACCCTCAAGTTTGTGTTCCATTGGACAAACAATTGAACAATTGTTCAAAAGTAAGAGAACATGGGAATCAGTGGGTACTAACAAAGCAAGAAGTGGATATGAACAAAAATTAGAGGAAATTTATTCATATATTGTTTTCTGCATAAAGCCCATTGTCTTGTTTACCCAAGTAGAAATAAAAAAGTGAGCAGTTACTTACAGTAACAGCTGGTTCAGAAATCCTGTCCTCATGAGGCTGGCAGGTCTGTGTCTTATAGATACAAACAGAACAAAACCAGTTGACCAAGCCCAGCATGTACTGGTCATGATGTTGATCTGTTGTACTGTCTGTTTGAATGTTAAATATTGATATAGCAGTAAGATTGCTGACTCAGTTGCTTTTCAGTAATAAAAAATAACAACAATAAACCAATATTGATGGTTGCTCAAAGATTGTATTTTTCTTAACAGCCATTTCCACCCAGAAAGGCCACAGCAGGACGAGTCATTCACATCTGCAACCTCCCCGAAGGCAGCTGCACGGAGAATGATGTCATCAACCTGGGACTGCCGTTTGGCAAAGTCACAAACTACATCCTCATGCGCTCCACCCATCAGGTACAATAACATTATTATCAGCTGTTTGGTACTCAAGTTTATCAAAGCATAACACATTTGGCTGACACACCCGTTCTAAGTGACTAATGTTCAGGATTGGATCAGATTACTTGGAAATGTGGTCGGTTACTGAACACAAATTAAATTAAAAAAAATATATATAATTAAATAAATAAATTTTTGTAATTAGTAACGTAATCTATTGAATTACAAAAAATGTAATCTAATCTGAATATTTTTGGATTACTTCAAAATCAAACATTGAAAGTATTGCACCTTATACTTTTAAACATCTCAAAACATGTTCAGTGCAAATAAAATGTATTTTCACAAAGGTTATGTCAGACGTGCTTTTTATGAGCTAAAAGAGAACTATTGGTTATCATGAAAAAAAGTTTAATTATTATAGAATTGACATATTTGAAAGATGTCATCAAAAATGTAATCGAGTAATCCTAGCTTTAAAATGAACACCATACAGACAGTTATAGTCGTATAGACACTCATCATCTTTATTTTGCCCTTTGGGCTTTTATAACTAATGATAGTGTCTTTAATTACATGCTCTTGCTACTACATCTTGCTGTCTGTGCGTGTTTGCACATATTTCCATCCTGATGATCATGTGATTATTTTTTTTTTTGCATGAAAGAAATGTGTCAAAATGAAAATCTCCAAATTATCTGTGTGAATTTTATGATTATCAACAGCTTTTTTCTGCTGCAGCTGTTGCGCGATATCATGTACTTTGTCATAACTTACTGGCTGTTTAACTACTAGTACATGACAGCTCACTCAGGCCCCAGGTTTCATCTAACAGAACTCAACTGCAATATTAATATCACCCCTATCAAATTTAAAGCATTCTAGCTTTCACTAAAATCGTGGTGTTGGTTACAGGGACTAAAATGGCTGTTCTGCTGATTTATTATGGTAATGAAATGAGACACCTTATGATGATGATTTTCAAAGATTTTCTTGCATCCCAGTCTGACAACTGAGATGTGAAATATGTTTGTGCAGATGTCCTGCACGAAAGACCATATAACTGTCAGAAGGGGGATTACTGTTTACAGCAATTTTGTGTTCTCCCATCAGGCATTTCTGGAGATGGCGTATGTTGAAGCGGCTCAGGCCATGGTTCAATACTACCAACTCACTCCAGCTATGATTAACAATCAGAAACTGCTCATACGAATGTCTAAAAGGTACAAGGAGCTGCAACTCAAGGTAAGACTGAAGAACGAAGTAAACAGCAGGTTAGAGGTCATGTTAGCCAGTCACTTCACATACGTTTCTTCTCTGTATAGAAACCAGGTAAAGATGTTCAGTCAATCATCCAGGATATCAGCTCTCAGCGGGAGAGGGATGAGATGCAAGAACTTGAACAGTAAGGCAACTCTTCATTGTCCTTTTAATCTCAAATGCCTGTTTTTGTGTGGCCGGGATCTTTGAGTCACTAATCAAGGAAAGCAAAAAGGAAAATTTAGTGAGATGATATTTATGATTTCAAAAATTACAACAGAGTGTAGTAACTTTAGAAGATTTTTATACTCAATATTAAGGTGCTTGTAATAAGCTTTAGTTAATATGTAAATAGGTCCTTATAGGATGCTTATTAACATTAATATGTGTTAATAAGACTATATAAGAGTTAATAATAGCATCATAAACACATTTAGTGTGAGATTATAAAAATACTCTTATGATTGACTTTCTTATAGCTGTTAATTATAGCATTACAAACAGATTTATTTAGTTTAACTATCTCATCTATGATGTCTTTTGTTGTTGCTTTATTAGGATTTCTACATACGTTATTATGCACTTATTAACAGTTAACTATACTTTCTGGGGTTTTAAGATCTTAAGTGTGAGCAGTGCTTATCAAGGTTAATAAATCCTTTATGATCCACTTACTAACAGTTATGAGAGGATAGGTTAGGCTAGAGTCAAACCTGCATGCTATGATAAGAACATTGCATTTACCAACCCTGCAGCTGGGAGAAACTAAACTGAGAGATACTCACTGGACATGCTTACCCAATATGCTTTGCAGGAAGACCTGCCCTTAATCTGCTCTGATTGATCGTACCTTTCCAGGCATTCCAGGCTTCTGCTAAACTCTAACATTTGCCTAGCTATAATATTAAACAGTGCTTCGAGTAAGTCAGGACTGAGAGAAAAGCAACTTAGCCACAGCAGCTCTCACAGATCTGGTACCCTCAAAAAGTATTGTTAATCTGTTAATGAATGCATAATAAAGGATTTACTAACCTTAATAAGCATTATTAAGATTTTGGTAACCCCCAAAACATAGCTAGCCTGTTAATAAGTGCATAGTTAACTGTTGATAAGTGCATAATAAAGGATTTATTAATGTTAATAAGCATTATTAACACTTAAAATTGAATGCCCCAAAAAGCATAGTTGACTGTTATTAAGTGCATAATAAAGTGTGTATAAATGTTAATGAAGCAACAACAAAAGCTTAGTAAATGTTTAACGTGACATAATAAGTAAGTTTGTTATACTCAATAAATTTGTTTGGAATGTCAGACATCTATTAGAAATTCATAAGGCTTTTATTACTGCTCTCAAACAGTCTCTAAACTGTTAACAAGTTTCCTGTAAGTGCTCATAAATGTTTTATAGGCTAACAATAAACGTGTTTATGATGCTATAATTAACACTTACAAAGTCTTATTAATACACATAAATATTAACAAGCATCTTATGAAAGTCTTATTACCTATTTGCTAATGCTTATTACAAGCACCTTAATCTAAGGTGTTACCCTATGTAATCTCCCTTTGATCTCCCTGCAGCTACATGCCAGAGAGAGCACGCTCCCGCAGCCCTATCAGCCGCTCTCTGAGTCCTCATTCCCACAGCCCCAGTTTTACATCATGCAGCTCAGCCCACAGCCCGCAGGGAGCACCATGCAGGGGTCCAGAGAGAGGCAGCAATGGCATGGGCCCCCGCCGAGGCTCATGGGATTGGTCATCACACTTAAGAAGGGGTGAGGACGAAAGGGAGAGAGATGACCCATGGAGGAACGGGGGCAGCGTGGATGACGATCGGCCTAATGGACGGGCAGCCGACCGTCGGAAGGCTTACCAGAAACCCTTGGATCACATCAGCTCGAGATCAGTAGATGAGCGAGGTGGAGGAGGAGGTGGAGGTGAAGGGATGAGAGGCAGCAGAGACTGGCACCCACGAGGCAGCCCTCAGGGCATGTCCTTTAACTCTTACAGGAACATGGAGGACGACTTCTACATGAAGGAACAAATGTATAAGTCAGACAAGCCACCCAGACCTCCATACCAAAGGCATGATGCAAAGGCAAAGAGGAGGGATGGTGGTGACTACCACAGTAGATCGAGACATCCTGAGTTTGAGATGACTGAGGAGCCGCTTCGCCGAACACTAGAAGACAAGAGGCAGAGTTCACCAGGCAGGGGCAGGAGCAAAAAGACGAGCAGGAGGCACACCACTGCAGAAAAACACGAGAGAGAAAATACTTCTGAAAACACTGTGAGTAACTTTTGAAAATCTACATTATTGTTATTTCAATCAAGAGAGACTTCAGAGCAAAAGGAGATATTGACGCATGCATGAGATATGAAGCATGAAAGTCTTTGGCACTTAGACCCAATCATGGTGAATAAAATATGCACATATATAAATAGGGGGTGATGAAGCTGTAGTGAAGAGGAAACCCCTCGGGGTCTAGACACTGGTGGTGGGGTGGTGAGGTGGCGAGCAGAGACTGGGTGAGGTGAAGTGGCTCTGAACTCCTGGCTGCCAGGGCCTGATGAAGTGGAGGAGAGAGGCGTGGGGAAGTGTCGAGGTGATTGTCTTCTGGCTTGCCTCAGTCCGATGACTGGAGGAGAGAGGGGTGGAGGAGGGTCACGCGATTGTCTGAATGACACTGATGGAGAAAAGACAGAGCCGATTTAAAGTTTGGCAGCAGCAAAATGTCTGGCTAACGAGACCGTGACAAAATCTGGTAGGATAGAAAAGAGGAAAGTGAACACCCACAATCAGCTGATTAGAGGGAGTAGGAGGAGTGAGAGAGTGTAAATGAAGGTTGTGAATGAATGCAGCATGAAAGAGGTTTTCCTGATTTAACTTACACTGAGCTTCATATACCTGTCTTAAGTAGTACATCCTTCTAGCTGCTATGTCGTTTCTTTTTCTAGGATCGCCAGTCAAAAGAAAAGTCTGTATCACCTCAGCAAAGCGATAAGCCAAAAGATGCTACTGAATGTAATAAAGACAGAGACATTGTAAGTAAGCATTTGGATCCTTATTAACTATTCAGACAATTTCAGGCCCTTTTTAACCCCACAGGTTAACTGTCAACATGTTTATACCCTCTTTAAAAGGGACAGTTCACCCCCAAATAAAAAAAAAACATTTTTGGCACTCTGCTTTCTGCAGTAGAATCTACCAGAGCTACTTTCTTTCTACTATAAAGAAAGTAGTTCCTATATGAAACTGCTCACGAGGTCTGTGTATTATCTTGAGTAACTGGGTCATGATTTTTGGAAAGAGAAACTGCTGTCGAGTTTTTTAAAATGTATTTTTTGTGTGTGCTTTGAGCAGAAGACAGACATCCTTACAGCTGATATTTCCCGAACTCTGAAACTCACACTAATGAAGTCTAGATGGATAAAGAGCACTACAGACCAAGGGGGAAATATGTGTTTTTGATTTTGGGGTGAACTGTTCTTTTAAAGCTGCAGGTTACTGTAGTTGAAGTGGAATATAATAACAGCTCTTTTCTGGACTGATTTTCTAAGGTGAAGGAGTGGGAAAGTGGAGATGACACTGATGAAGAGTGTTGGTATCCTAAGAACATGGAGGAACTGGTCACTGTGGATGAAGTTGGAGGAGAAGATGATTCCATCATTGAGCCGGACCTGCCTGAGCTGGAAAAGTATACAGCCTGTCCCAAAGAGTCTGCAGAGGAAGAAGCAGTAGAGGAGCATAGATTACCACTTTCCTCCTCCTCCTTGGAAGTGCAGGAGACATCTAATGAGAAGTCTGACCATGAAAAGTGTTGTGAGGATGTTGGAGACCAGGCAGAAACATCTGTAGCTGAGAAACCAGAGAATGTTTTAATTGCAAGCAGTCCTGAAGACCAGAAACTCCAGGTGCGGCAGTGTCCAGTGGCTGCTGCGCTACCAGTCACTAACCTGAGTGACTTCCCCAGTGAAGAGTTCAAGGCTGCACTGGAAGAGGCATGTTTAGAGGATAAAGTAACCAAAAGCGGGCCATCAGAAGAGTCCATGGAAAATAACGTTTGTGGATCAGAGGACAACAAAACTCTGGAAGTAGGACAGGTCACAGAGACAATCAGTGATGGGGTCCAACACAAGGATGAGAGGCTTACAAAAGGTACTTTTCAGAAGACAAGTCAGATGCTTCGCAGTACATTACAATACATTACATTAAGCATCTGATGTGTTTAGATTTTTTCAAGTCTCTCCCAATATACAATAGGTCGACTGTAAATTGTTTCAGTTTCATTCTGAAGTTCAAATAGACATTTTTCAAAGTTGCTGCTTTTTAGTGTGAAGTTGTGTATCACTGTTGAGCTGTGGCTGAATGATAGTAAGACAAAGAGAGAGTTTTGCACCAAAAAGAAAGTGAAAGATATTCACTCAATTTGACTTCGTCACACTGATGAAGCCTCGTATCAGCTCTAGCTGAACTTTAGATTGTACCCTCACACAGACTGAGGACTGGGAAATTTGTCCCCAACCTCTTACATTGAAATCTATTTAGGAAGGGGTGTCTTTACAGCCACTATTAATACAACGAGCAGTTACAGTCATGACATCGGTTACATTAACTGTTGCACAAATGTCCTTATCTGGAGCGGCAGTTCCATCATGCTTCACAAATGAGGATAATAAATTAGATTCAGAATGGAATAGGATAAAATATAAGACAAATTGATATATAAATGTATACACAGAGACAAACACACACAGGAAATAATTCTGTAGTACAGTTTTCGAATTTGCATCAGGTTGAGCTTTTTTGTTCTACATAAACAGGAGTTTGTACTCTGGAGACCGTTGCATGCCTTCTCCCCTCTCTCTCCCCCATTTCCTATAACCTCTATAAGCTTTCTGTTCAAATAAGGCGAAATTTTGATAATACTACTACTACTACTACTAATAATACTAATAATAATAAGCAGGAATGATTGTTCCAAGATGAGAATCAGATATGTCCTGCATCTGTGCTGCGTAAGATGTGTCAAAAATATATATATTTTGTGTTGTTAGTGTTAGAAACATGTTCTATATACTATTATCTGTCTCCCACCATCTCCTCATCTGTCCACATTTGAATAAAGACAAAAATGTTTCCAAAAAAAGAATAATTTGTGGGGCTGTCAAAATTGCAATATTAAATTAAAAATCAATTCAAATTAGCTTTCAATGTCAGTAATCAAATGAAAAACAGACTCAGTGATTCTGGCAGCATTTTTTCTTCTCTCCATCCCTGCCTAGTAGCAGCACTCGGTGTGTGCAGCGTAGCTTACCGGCTGTTAGACCACACTTGATACTATATACAGTAGATGTTTGTAAAGAAGAATTTGAAAATGTAAATGACAGCTGTGAAGGCATAAAACTAATTTGTTGATCCTTATCAAATGATCAGAATTAAATAGGCTACAATGACACAGCGGTCAGCGTGAAAAAAAATGTTTATATCGAAGAATTCAATCAAATCGTGACCTTAACATTAAAAGTTATGTAAAATCATGGATTTGGAGAATAGTGACACCTCTAATAATTTGTAAGATTTTTTGCTTTCAGCTTTTCTCATCATTATATACCTTTTACAGAGATTGAGGCCCCCTCACCATCTCTGGATCAAGACAAAGCTGTCAGTGAACACAGCATCCCTTTGGGTAAGCATAATAAGTTTTATTATCACTCTGAAATAAATATGATATGTATGGTTTCTCATTTTGTCAGCAAATGTCATGTTCTGTTAGAAAATAAAAAAAGATTCAACAGTAGCACTAATAATGAAACCTGTATCAGATTTCTCTGGCTGGATTAATCCCAGTCCAAGAGTCCTTGAACTGATCCATATTTAATCATTGTCACAGATGCAAGTTCATGGAGTCTTGAGCCTGTGGTCTTATTCCTAAAGATAAAGTGTTATCATGTACACCATTAATAAGTGCACTGACAACCTGTTGCATTAACACTCTAATTGACTGGAATTGCCTGGCCACTTGCTGACCTATTTCTGTGGGCAGATTGTGAAATGCACCCCAGAGAGCTGAGTATTTATATTATCATTAGGGCTAGAATGACACGGCCAAGCACATGGCCAGTGTTGGGCCTGCTGCATGGAGACTTACATAAGCCGCGTGGTGCAGTGCAACAACAATAGACCACAGTGCAGACACAAGAGTGTGGCTATTTCTGTTGCATGATGCCCCAAGAATGTGTGTGTGCGTTTGTCCAGAACAAACTGTGTCCATTGATAGCATGGTTGAGGCAAATTTAACGCTGACGAGTCATCAGGTTGTTGTTTTTGTTGTTGCCATTTTGTTCATTTTTTATCATCACATTTATGTGGACTCAGAGAGCTGGCAGCCAGAGAGGTGTTGTTGAAATGTAGCATGGCAGATACCTGAACTAAAATAATATGCATACTCTCTGTCTCAGTCGAATTTCATGTAATCAAGGTATGCTTGTGCATTAAAGAGAAGATCAGTGTCCTATCCTGTCTAAATTATTCAACATAGTAGAAACTGAAATTGTTTTTAAACCTCTGTGCTGCTGAAATCCGTGACCAGAGGCATTATGTTTTCAGGATGTCCGTCCATCCATCTGTCCCATTCTCAAGAATATAATATCTCAAGAATGTCCTGGGGGAATTTCTTAAGAATTGGCACAAATGTCAAACTTGGACTGAAGGATGAACTGATTAGATATTTATGGTGAAAGGTTAATATCATGGTGACCTCACAAAACCCATTTTTGGTTACAACTCAAGAGTTAATACTGTAATTATGAATTTCACACAAATATCTAACCAGTAAAATGATGAGGTGATGACATTTTATATCCAAAATATCAAAAAGTCAACTTCACTGTAGCCGTGTTTACGTGGAGCCTAAATAATCAGAATAACAGCTCAGTCAGAATAAAAGTGCCTTCAATTGCTGCTCTGTAGAAGTTCACAACAGGAAATCTGCCGTCTTAAGTTTCTGTTAGAATCACAGCTGTTTCTTAGCCCTCCTTTGGACGTGTTTGATATTCATGACAGCTTCTCTGTGATGTTGATTCCCAGGAACTTAAAACTGTAAATGTAAACATCCAATAATTTCTCTCAGGCTGGAATAATTATAATTTTTTGCACTTCTGCGTGGGTAGATGATGTATGTGTAATGTATGAGTTTCCAGGAGGGACAAAAAAATGGCTGTAGCAAAAACAGAACTTGTTTTTCCCTCTATTTGTTACAGTGGAACTTACATGGCAAACAAAAGTAGGTGTTTTTTATGGTAGTGGAGATAAATGGATGAAAATTAAAAAAAAAAAAAAAAAAGATTTTAAGATGCTAAAATAGTTACCAAGGATACAATGTTGGTCCAGTTTGAAAATTACCAGGTGGAAACCTTTCTTCTTCTTAGTTTACTGGTGGGTGTCAAACCGAAACCTCCTCCTCCTCCTCCTCCTCCTCCTCCTCCTCCTCTTCTTCTTCTTCTTCTTCTTCTTCTTCTTTTTCTTCTTCTTCTTCTTTTATATTTTCAGCAGGTCAGACACTTCACAACAGTTATATTCTGGTTCTGCTTTGTGGCATGTAAACGTGTTTAATTTGATCATTTTATTTAGCGTCCATGTCAACAGTTAAATTGGAATTTCTAATCAAAATTATTAATGATGACACCGTAATGATTTTCAAAAACACTTGAACCTCTCTATCAGGCTGTTGAAATCCTCTGTAAAAACAGTCTCAAAGTGAAGACAGCATGTGTCTCATTGGAAATATTTCACTGGAATCACACATGTCAACATAGAGATAACTTAAATTTTGCCAAATATACTTAATATCTTTTATTAAATTCCTTCAAAGTCCCCACTACATGTATGAGTCTGGAGTGAACAGGCCTAACACATCTTGTTGTCAACATGTTCCAAACCAAAAAGAGATCCTTTGAATTGTATTTCATATCTGAGTGACAAAAGTAAAGAAAAATATAAAGTTTGTTTACATGTTTTTCAGTGTTATAAGTTATATGAAAGAAAAAAAAAAAAAATGACAAAAATGTAAAAGAGTGATTTTCAGTAAAACAAAGAAGCAGGATTTTTACCTTCAACATTTTGATTCAGTTTAAAGTGTTTTATTTTAATTTTAAATCTAAGACACACAGTGCAGCCTGTAATCAACTGTATTGCAATATTGACTGAACTACTATCACTGTTAATTTACTTTGTGAGGATCCTCATCTGTCATGTGCTGATCTCTGGGACTGAATTCTAATTGTTGCATTCACTGTCGGATAGGAGTGGAGTTCATTGTGCCAAGGACCGGCTTCTACTGTAAACTCTGTGGACTGTTCTATACCAGTGAGGACACGGCAAAGACCACGCACTGCCGCAGCACTGTACACTACAGGAACCTACAGGTACACACTGATACACCTGTCCCACAGGTGATGATGATGACAACAAGGAATAGGATGATCAGAATCTGGAATTATACATTTCCAAATTTTACTTGTTGTTATTATTGTTATTATTATTATTTTTATTTTATTAGCGTGCTGAAACTTGCTGATGCAGGTAATATGATAACCTAATATTAAACATTCTTTTACAGTGAGCACATGTACAACATGTCGGTGTATGTGGTCTCACTCCTTTGATACCAGAGAATTATGTATCAAAAATTCAAATCTGTATGTCTGCGTGCTCCACCATGCTGTGGGCACTGCTGGTGTGGTCCACAATCACTGTGGTCTGGTAGCAGCATTTTTTACACCACCTGTTGCTGGGTTGGTGAGTAATGTCTTCACACTGTACATTCAGCACATGCATGTTATATTCATTTTTTTTGCCTTTCTTCTTATGTTCGTCTTATGTTGTGAATAAACCATACTTAAAATGTTTGATCAAAAGTAATATTTTCTAAACAGGACTGCAAAAAAACAGTGAGACATGAGGGGCCAACCAGTGTGACCATCATTCCATAAAAAAATTGTACATTTTCTCCGGTACAGTACCAAATATTACTAAGCATAATAGTCCAATTTGCTCTTTTTTGAATTTGAACTCTTTTCCTATTAGATTGTAATTTGACAATATGCACAATAGCGCAAAAACTATTATTTAAATACTTAATAATTACCAGTAGAAAAAATTACATTATATTTTTTTCATATTAATTATGTTTATGACCCATCAAGGAGGAATGCCATGGTTATTATTTATATTATATGTATTTTATATATATTAAATTATATTAAACAGTTAATATATTACTATATTAAACAGTTAATTAAAAAATAATCAACAGATTAATCAAAAATGAAAAACAATTTACCAGTACATATGTTTGTGTTTGTCTGACTTTGAGTGTCATTCTATTGCATATATATACAAATGAATATATATGTTGCATGTAAACTTGCAGTTGTATTAAGTTTCTGATTATTGAGCAGTCGGTGCCAAACCATCTTGCATTACTCTCGTCCCGGGCAGCACAGCTGAGGAGCAGCGATTCCCTAACATTTGATGGATTACATTCCAAGAAGAAAAAACCTGTTTTAAACAGTTGTGCTGTCTGTCAAAGCTCTGTTTGTGTGTGTGTGTGTGTGTGTGTGTGTGTGTGTGTGTGTGTGTGTGTGTGTGTGTGTGTGTGTGTGTGTGTCTGTGTCTGTGTCTGTGTGTCTGTGTGTCTGTCTGTGTCTCTGTGTTATAGTTTTTAATTATAGGGTTTTACATACCATACCTTTGAGTTTGGTTTTATCTTATTTACTTGTGTATATTGTTAGACTTAAACATTCAGTATAATCTGTTGTTGTAGATTTGCTTTTGTATTTTAAGATAAGTATATGTACTCATGTGCGGATATTTGTGAGGATTAACATTGTTTTAAAATCGGACATGCTCATTTAGTTTAAGATACTAAGTTGAACGAGCAACTCTTCAGTCAAATAGCCTAACATATTAACTAACATGGTCTGCAGTGTTTCCATTATTGTGAAAACAAGCAACCATGACTTATCTTAAGGTGCATCAGAGAAACACAGCAAGTTTTCATCATGTATGTTTTTTTTTCGCACTGTAAAACAGAAGGGTCTCAGGAGAGTTTTACCTCTCAATGCATGCTGGGAAGTCTGCTAATATATAAAAACTCATTTTTATAAGTTATGAAATGTTCTGAAAATAATTAATAGAAGGTTTAAGTTTAATTAACTCAAACATATGAAACTTGTACATTTACATTAAGTTCATAAGAAAAGAAAACTTCTGTACAAAATAAAAAGAAGGAAAAAAAAGACAGACTCCGCATGGCTGCCATTCTCAGATATTTGAGTCAAGCTAAAGGTACACAGTTTTACCAACATGACTTTTAAATGCTGATATTACATGCATATACCTAATATCTTAAGTTTTATTAATTAATTAATTATTACTAATAATAATTTGTTAGTTATGTAAAAATATCCTGCTGAATCCTTTCAAAGTAAAATAATATAATTGCGTCCAGTGTGCTGCTGATGGAGAGGACCAGTCACATGGTTGTTTGACTGTAATGATGACATTTATTAAGACGCTGCTTTCTTGTCCTGACCTTTCTTGAAAAAGAAATATTCAGTCAGTTGACCTGCTATAAATCAAACATTTGGAGAAAACACATTATCTTGAGTTAGCAGATAAGACCTTTGCGCAGTTAAATCAGTCACAGTTACATGCCTAAATGATTATTTATATAATATTTTCACATGATATGTATTAATTACTTTTTTTTTCTTTTCTTCCACATGTCCACAGAAGTACCTGACCCAGCTGGCAGAGGAGAGTCTGGCGGGTGCACTCGCTGAACCCTCAGCCGCACTGTGACGACGGCTTGACCTCATGTCTCGTACAGTGAACAGTGGAGGAAAGGTTTGTGTATGTGTGCTGTTGGGGCATGGCTGAGGACAGCTACATGATGGATAATGTGACACATGGAAGCTATGAGTATGTGGACAATTGCACTGGTTTTGATATAGTGTGTGGAGGAATACTTGGTTGTCTAGAAAGGACAATATCAGCTATAGATGCTCTCAGTCTTGTACATACCTGAAGTGTAATGTATAGTGAGGCTTCAATATTTATTTGCAGTTTTTTTTTTTTGGTTTATAAATTTTCTTACGGTTTATTGGATCGTGTGTGATAAAATGTGTTATTTTTTGGAATGGGAATGTATTTACAATAATTTTTAACTACTAAGAAGAAAAAAGTTTAACATTGAGGGCTTACGTTAGTTCATTTGCTATATTTAAACCAATTATACTCGTCCTCACAACGATACATTTACTGCTGTAAAATGACTTGAAATATGTGCCGTGGAATGTTTTTACTCAGTTAAAGAACTGAGGCAGATTCTCAGGTTTGTTGTATTTGTTGAACAGATTTAAATGTATAGTATATTATATCTGGGGCTCTAAAGGCTCTTACTGTTTTTATTTTATCTCATGCCAGTTTGTGCACTACAATATCTGTCTGTCAGGTTTAAATGTACATCATCTGGATTTCTAATGATACAGCTATGTAAAAGATCTTTTCTTCAAGTTTTATGTTGGAGTTAATTCATAAGAAAATTACAGTCATATCTGCCAACATGTAACGCCTTAAATATCGAAGACCTTAAACTGGACCATGTGTTTAATTTATCACAGTTAAACGTGCAGTGTTTCATTTTACAGTGATTTGTTCATAAGGATTATCAAGCCAGAATTTGTTTTTGTATACTGTGAATACTGATCCTGTGACGTCAATTACAGTGTTGTTTTCTTTGACAAAATTTTTTCATATGGTTTTTGATGCCAAAACACTTGAATAAATATTTTAAACTGGTTTCAAAAGGTATCTTTGCTTTTTTTCCTACATCAACATTGTGTCTAACATGTTGTGTATACTATCTACAGTCATGAACACCACCCACAGACAGGGTACAGTACACCATCCATCCATCCATTTTCTACAACAACTTGTCCTCAGACTGGAGTGGGAGTGTTGTAAAAGAGCTCCCCCAAGTGTTGAGGCAAGGAACGCCTCTGGTTGCTAAGATTAAATCCAAGTTAGGGCACAATATGGTAAGCAAAAAAAAAAAAAAATCATAATGTGATTTCTGACAGATATTGCAATATAATTTATGACTACACTGTAAAAATATTAAGTTTGTTTTAACTTTAAAAAACAGTGTCCATGCTGCCTTTAAATTTTAAGTTGACTGAATTTGAAAAGACAAGTAGAGATAATTTTGTAATGATTACAAACAAATAAACTTTTCTTATCAAGTAGACTTGTTGTTAATTTAATTGTACTGGAGAAAACTTGTTCAATCATCTCAAGATATTAACCACTAATATGCTGATCATGTTTCTTCAAAAACTTTAATTAATTCATTCAATTAGTTCATTATATTTTGCACAGTACATTCAACTCTCTCTCTCACTCAACTAGAAGAATTTGTGTTAATAAGTTCTTAAGTGTTCTGACATTAAATATTATAAACTTTAAGTTTAAACATGAATAAATAAAACTTACTATGGATGCTTTTTTTTTTTTTTTTTTAGCTGATATGATTATTTTTGCATCACAAATTTTATTTTCACAGACAAAAACTTAAAATTCTGATGATGTGACATTTGCTTGGGTCTCTGTTGTATGATTCTCTGTACACTTTACAAGTCAGTAATAAAAAGAAAAACATAATATTACACATTACTACTGGGTGCCTAGAACCTGGAATAAGATTTAAAAGACAATTAAGTTAAATGCCCTCATCTCCATGGGCACTTTAAAAGATTTACTGTGAATTTGACATTGCTACAGCTGATAATTTGATAGTTGATGTTTTTTATTTATTTATTTTTATTATTTTTTTTTATTGTTTTATCATTTTAAATTTATTGAATGTAACCAGCACCGTCGAAATTATACTTCTGTGGGTTTTGTTTGGATAAAAAAGATTAAATAAATAATTAAAATGAAATCACCATCGCCGTTATTATTAATTAAACAGAATTTTGTAGCTGATTTTTTATTTATTTTTTTAAGGCAATCTCTCAATCCCTCCCAGAGCAAAGAGAGCAGTTCCACAGCTTCACAGATAGAGGGCAGCACTCTATCAGCCACACAGACCCCACAGAACATGCGAGAAGAAAATCCCGTGTTGCATTTTCATTGGTCCTTTGTTGTAAAAGCCCACATACCCTCAGCCAATCAGAGAAGGAAAACACAGACTTATGTGCCTGAGTTGCTGGGTAGATGAAACAAAAAACAACAGGGTCCGTGTCAGAGTTTGAGGCTTGGACACAACAGACGGTCAGTGATTCTATTGCGAGGTATTTCATCGACAGAACAGTGGAGACAGAAGTGAATATGTAACATGTCAGGGTTGTGCAGGATGTAGCGAGTTCTTAAAGCTATGTAGTTAAAAGATGTACACCGAGCTAGCGGATTCTTCAGTTTAGATTTAATCTGTAACGGACGTTTGTGCTTCAACAACAGATAAACGGCTGGTCTGCGACCAATTAAAACGTCATTACAAACTGTAAAATGCATATTTTTAATATGTGGATGCGTATAAACCATTTAAAATGCGCAGTTAGATGCTCCTGGTGTTTTGACGCAGCTATTTCCTTTGAGAGTGCGCATTCAAGCTAACGTAACGTTAGCCATTGTTTACCAACAGTGTGACTTTGAATGAATAGGGGGAGGGGAGGCTGTTGCTGTTGCAGCATGTCTGGGCATGTTATTGACGCACGTCTGAATATTAAATTTCTGTTTGCTCCTCAACATTGCAGGTATCATTTGAGATTCTTCTTTTTGCACGCTGCAAAAACTCCTTTTTTATTGTAAAACATGGCAGCTGACTGCGAGGCCTGGCTGAACGCAAACCCTGTCGGTAAGTGTGGTGTGAGCTAGTCTCAGCCTTTTAAATGCTTCATCAGCTGTATGTGATGTGGGGCACTGGGACTTTTTCATCAGGAAGTGGTTTACTGCTTATTTCTTGCACTGCCTACAGTATTGTGGGCTGCTGAATTTGGCTTTTCTTTCTGCTGCTCGTGCTACATATTGTGGGTAACTGCAGTTACAGATTAACTGTGGTATAATCTGACAAAAAGCTTCTTTTCCTGAGTTCATTGTACTTGCACATGTTCTCCTGCTGAAATAAATACAACAAAGAGAAATGTATGTATGATCTGTTCTGTACGTAAAAGCTTCTTACTCATAATTTGTCTAAATGAAGGCAGTATCCAAATAGCAGGATACGCAATTTTTTGATAAAGAATAAATATGTGACAAATAGCATTATAATGACGTACTGTAATGCTGCACCACCATAGAGACTTCTTCTGCTTGAGGTTTCTGTCTGTTAAAGAAAGTTTTTCCTCACAAAACTGTCACCTTAGTGCTTGTTCTTGGTGGGAACTATTAGGTCTACATTTGTTTAGGTGTTGGGACCTTAAAGACAATGTGGTGCTATATGAAGAAATTTTATGGAAATTTGCAATTTGCCCTACTGCAAATTTCAGTTCACAGATATATAATTTAATACACACAAATATAAAAGATATGTGTATATGTATGTATAATATGTTAAATTAAATATTGTTGTGCTGCAGAGATATCCTGGCCTACACTTCATATCCTTCAGACTTAAGTAAACTTTGTTTTGTACAGATCAACTCAAAATCATGCTATAGTATATTACAGTATACTTCTGATGTTTTTCAATGAAAAAGGAGAATAATGGTACAGACCCCAACAAATGTTGCATCATCATGATTGAAATTGATTTTTTCTGCTAAAATGAAAATTGTGGATCGAAACTGATCATTCTGACTAGTTGTGAATCATATCGCAGACACTTTCTTTGTCAAAGTAACACCAATATGTTTTGGGGGTTTTTGCCATAAGAATTGTAAACAAAACCACCTGTAGATGACCAACCAGACCACTTTTTTTTTTGTTATAATCAAATTAAAAGTACTAAAATTTAAAGACATGGTTGACTTCAGAATGGATCAAATCATGTATTAGGCAAAAAAAAAATCAGGTATTAACCAGTGGCATTCAAATATTATTTCAAATTAGAGAAAGTCAACACAGCTTGAGAGGATTTTGTAATTGTTGGGGACTAATGATCAAAATCATTCTATTATAATAAAATGAATTACTCTATAGAGCAATGTTAAAGAGGAAATGAACACATGTATAATATTAAATAAGTTTAAACTAGTGTTTAATAAATAACACACTGAACGGATATGGGATGGCTGATCAGAGAGGGGAAGGACAGAATGTGTAATTTGAGTTTGATTTGCTCTCTTCTCTGTGTTATGAACGTTTACTTTTATTTGATTTGATTGAGTTGTGTATGGTGAAAAGCTGGAATATACATTTTTAACACCAAATTTTTGATTAAATATAAAAAAAAAAAGGTCGTACTCAAGTATTCAGTTCTTCCTACTTTTTTCGGACATGAATTAATGATTGAGTGAGTTATGATTTTATTATTATAGCAAGTTTCTTTTTTTTGTATTTTAAACTTAAATTTGCATTTTTAACATAACTAATTTAAATATTAACTCCATTTTTCCTCATAATCCAACAGAGGCGGAGGACCTGAGTGACTCCTTTGCGTCTGGAGACGAAGACAATGGAGGATCAGTTATCGTCAACAAAAACCTCAACAATGAGATCAATGGCAACTGGCTGTCCTCGTCTAGCAACAGTATCCACGAAGCACGTCTCAAGGCAAAGGCCAAGCGGAGGCTGAGAAAGAACTCCTCCAGGGACTCCGGCAGGGGGGACTCTCTCAGTGATAACGGGGATGTGGTCAGGGGATCCTCGGTGGCGCCCACCAGCCCCAAGAGCAAGCTGCTGGACAGAAAGTCCCGGTTGGGCAAGGGGAGAGGTCTGCCAAAGAAGGGTAAGAAGATTTAATGTTTTAAAAAATAGTGTTTGTATGAGTGTATGATAACGTTATCATATCATGTCACATAGTGATACCAAAGAGATCAAATATGTCTTATTTTCAAAGGACAACCATCTGCTAGTCGTTATCACAGGCAAGTAAAAGTTAATCAAAGAGCAGCTGGTGAAGGACAAACCTTCATTACTGTGTGACCTGCTGTTGTCATCACCTGGTGGTTTTCCTTCTAGGTGCCATAAACCAATTGGCATGTACCCAAATGGCTAGGTGATTTAGAGCAAGTCGTTTAAAAGCCTCTTCTTTTCTTGCCAACTGCTCGGCCAGGCTCTCTGGAAATTTCCATTAGGGGTTAAATAATAATCTTGGCAACATTTGTGTAGTCTATAGTGTATTATGTGCTGCTTTTGTTAATTTTATTGTCATGTATTGGTTTATTGAAAGCAGGGACAGTGTTGCATAAATGTATTGCATCAGATGTAGCACAATGCTAATTTCCATATATTGTCTCTGGCAATGTATAAAATCATATCCTGTAATAATATAAAAATAAGTCCATGTAACAAACGGAAATTCAAATGTAGGACATGTCTTTTAAACATTTTTAACAGTTTTAATCTGATTAAAACTAACACACTCCATAATATTTGTAGGGATAGCATCCTACTGTTTTGCTGCTGTAACTGAGAAAGCAGTTTGAGTAACTTTTGCTGAGGAATGTTTTATATAACAGTCTCCCCACAGTGATGGTCTTGATTGTCTCATTTCACCATGATGAGCTGTTTGAATAAATTATTTAAGGGATGGGTGAGCTAAAACATGCAGTATCTTAAAAAATAAAAGAAACATTGGGCATAAACAAAACGTTTTGTTAGAGAGATTCTGTCAGTGCACTGGATGAGATGCTTATTTTTCACTTTTTGGACTGCAATGAAGTTCCTACAGAGGCAGCTGACAATTATAAAGTTACTTTAGTGAAGTCTATAGAGCATTTTGTTTGTTCTGTGTATGAGTTTGATTTGTTGTCAGTTTCTGTGAGACAATCTTGTGCGAGAGGGGACAGTGACTGGTTCCTTATCCAATTTATATATCCAACTAAAGATAGCTGCTCCGACCTGCCTTCTCTCTTTGCCCATATTTCTAAGTATTTGTGAAGCATCACAAAATTATAAATAGATCAGAATTTAGCAAGTGTCCACATCTTCTGCTGTGTCACTCTGCAGGTCCTCATTCAGTGATGTAAGCATGCACTGTCTACATGTACTGTGTGTCCCAGCAGACTGCAGTACAGTTCAGTCACTTTGCTCTTCCCATGGGCAGTGGAACTGGAGCAACTGTAGTTTCTCTTGGCACAGTTGTCTGTCCGTTTTTCTGGTTACATAACAGAGCTGCCACGCCAGTGGAGCCCTGTTATTTGAGCTTTGAGCTCTCCTGCATTAAAAGTTCATGCTTTGCACGTTTGAACGACAAATGCAGAGGATGCGCAGACTCTTTGGCGAGAGCAAACTAGTGTGCACCATGTTTTAACACAGAAGTGGGACCAGTGTGGCCTCCACTAAATTTAGTAGCATGTCATATGCCACATACTGGGTGGGACTAATGGAAGTTTCAAAGCATGTGACACAAGCTCCTTGGTGTTGGGCTTCTTAAACTGTCTGCAATCTGTTCGTGCTGACCTCAGACCCAGCAGATGTTTGTCTGTGTAACACATATTATAGGCATCATCTCCCCAAACAGAGGGATTATGTCACAGTATGTTCAGTCCTTGGGTTAAAGAATATAGCATGGGCATTAGTACAGATCACACATACAGATAACCATCCACAGAACAGTAGTATTATTACTGTAACAACTCTGGTGTTATCTTTTACTGGATTTTTTTTTTTCAGCCAATACGATAATCGATAAGTACCTGCTTTTCACGGCTGACACTAGTGAGATGACCAATAATTTCATATTTTTGTATTTTAAATGAACGCTGATATAACTTGTAGTTTATGCACACCTGAGGGTGAAAAAGGCTCAGATGTAGTGAACAAAAAGATGGATGAATTAATATTCCACACCTCTGACCGAACCAAATCTAACTGACCTGTTAAAGTTCATCAAAAAAAAAATCACAAAGGTACTGTGGCTTTTAAAGGGAATTTTGGCCACAAATTCCAACGAAATGCTGTCAAATCAGACATGTCATGTTGTCTTCCCCTGAAACTGGAAAAAAAGTCCCACACCGCCAGCAACATGCTTGCTTTCTTCTTCTTTTTCTTTTTCTTCTTCTTCACTAACCAGAAAAAATGGTGCATGTCTCTACCTATTGTATCCGCCTGTATAGATGCTGTGCTTGTTAGGTCAGTGAAAGCAATTTGCCTTCATATTATTGGATCTATTTATCTGATTATTTAATTATTGGAAAAATACGCAATAAAGTCAGTTTCCCCTTATATTGGCTGATATGTGTCCCAGTCTAACTCATGTTATAAACTAAAGCCCAGAGATGTGCTGTGTGAAATGAGGAAGTTGGAGAACAAGACAGGTTATGGTGTTTGTTTTGATACAGAGATCATACAGTAAGTGGAGCATCAGCTGTTAATATCTACTGTGTGGTTCTGAGTAAAACACTTGAGCACCTGCATACTCAAAGTGAGGTTAAAGACAGACTGGTTGACCATTTGTCGAAACGACTGTTAACTGTTCTTTCCTCCTTTACCTGCGTTTTAGAGGTTTTACAATACTGGAATTTTAAACTTCAGAACAAACTAATATTACAAAAATGTTACTTGGTACCTTTTTTGATACCATGACAAAATGAAAAAAGTAAGTGGTGCAGAAAAAAGGAAGAATTGTTTATTTTTTGTATAATCAACCTGCACACAGTGTTGGTACAGGAAAAAGTCACTGAACTGTCTGGTTTTGCTGCTTGAATTTTGAAAATTTGTCTGGAACCAGTTGATTTTACAGTGGGTGTTTGACCCTACGTTGCTCATAAGATTCTATCCAACAAATGTTGCAGAAACACTTTGAAGATGTTTCCCTCCTGTAGTTCGGCATCACTTTTCAGTTTTTCTGTCTCTATATTTGATACATGACACCAGGCTCTGTAACCTCCACCTTCTCATTATGTCTGCTTTGAAAAGGTGTGAAGGTGTTTTTCAGGGGTTATATTTCAGGGGCATCATCCTAAGAGACCCTAAGCTGCTACTTAACTTTCTTCCTGTATCAAAGCATGAACTATTAGACAGAGGTAAAAGCTGTGTTTGTTCATTTCAACAACACCTCGTGTTTCAGGTAAACAAGATGTGTCATTAAATCTTTTGAATGCGACACTGGCTTTTGCCTTAACATGTGGAATGGTGGTGTCATTAGATATCATGTCTAATATCGTCTCTGACCTTTGTCTGCAGGTGGGGCTGGAGGGAAAGGTGTGTGGGGCCGATCTGGTGAAGTTTATGAACCAGAGGAGGTAGATGAGAAAGACCCCAACTATGATGAAGCTCAGGTACTGACTGTGGTGTTGATGTACATGTATATTTTTTAATGAAATTAGTGTAATCAAATGTAATCACAGCCCTACAAAAAAATCACTTCTCATACGGACCATATGATGTGTGTTTTGACAGGAAAACTGTGTGTATGAGACTGTGGTTCCCCCGCTGGATGAGAGGGACTTTGAAAAGACAGTCACCCCCATAGTGCAAGAGTACTTTGAACATGCAGACACAAATGAAGTAGCGGTAAGTTTGCAGAATAAAACAGACTAGTGCTCTAAAATGTACAGGCATTGAAAGACATGAACACAACCTTACGTCTCTCTCCACATCCAGGAGCTACTTGCTGAACTGAACCTGGGGCCCATGCGGAGCGAGGTGCCCTCGCTGGCTGTGTCGTTGGCCCTGGAGGCCAAAGCCAGCCATAGGGAGCTCACGTCCAGGCTGCTGGCTGACCTGTGCGGGCCCGTTCTGTCCCACAGCGACATGGAAAATTCGTTTGACAAACTGCTCCGGGAACTGCCCGATCTGGTCCTGGATACACCTGGAGCCCCACAGGTGAGTCTCCTGGGTGTGTTTGTGTGCCTACACCTCTCTTAACAACTCCAACAATCAAGCAAGCCTATTGAGTTACAGTAAAGCCACTTCATATGTTTTTCTCATTTGTATTTTAGGACATTTTAACTTGTAAGTTAAAGTTAAGAGTTTATCAGACCTATTTCACATCTTTACTGGCAAAAATGTACAAAGGATATGATTGTATGATATGATTTGACCGTGTATAAAGTCCATGGCTCCCCATGGGACTCTAGTGCCTTAAAACCAAAGTGCACACATTGTCACTAGACTGCTGTTTCTTTATTTTCTGATGTGTGCTGGAGAGCAGAGAGAAAGACGATTTTAAAAGTCTCTGTGTGTTCAGCTCTCAGTACTTTAGTAGTTTTCACTGAATCTCTGTGGTTTGAAATTTAGTTTCTCTCCTGTGTCGCTGTTTCATTCGCTGTTAGCTGTATAGGTTACTATAGTTACTGCCAATCAAAACCTGGCATTTCCTGACTTTGCTGCTTCATAATAAAAGCTTTTAGATAACGAAATATAGGGGAACTTCTATTGTGGAGTTACAGTAAAATATTTCTAGGCTGTTCAGTTGCAGTTGTTAATCAGTAGATACACACACTTAAAGTGGGTGCAAACTCTGTCATGCTGGGCTTCAACTCAGAGTCAAGCAGCACATGTATATGAAAAGGGGGCAAAATAAGCAATAAGTCCTCATTACATCTGACAAAAAGTGGTGAAAATAGCATGTCCAGCTGGATGTGATGTTTCTGCCATATGAAGCTGGAGACAATAAATACCTGTGTCTTCTGCAGAGCCATTAGATCTGGGACTAAATGCTGATTGTACCCCACTGAAGAAAAAAGAGAACTGACAATTTTACAGCCTAAAATTCAGATGATTGGACCCCACAGAGGCTCTAACTTAACACACAACTCATGTCAGAGTCGTCAGTGTAAATTCGTCTCTCTGCACAGCGGAACAACAGTGTGGTTTGACGTGTTATCTGTGTGTGTGTTGTCTGTGTATTTGAGCTCTTTCCTTTTCAGCCCGCACAGACATGAGATCTCTGGCCATTGTCTGTCTGCACTCGCAAAATGCAAGCTCAGCGAAGGACGCTCAAAGGGTTATTGGTGGTCCTCCCCTCACACCCCTCCTTTCACTGTCTCATTTGTGCCCCCTAGTCATTTCTGCCCCACTCTCACAGTCCTCTGTGGGTGTAAAGGGGCATTATGACTCTGTGCTGCCCCCACCTCCTTCCCTCGACTTCTTTCACTGTCTTTCTCAGTTTCTCTGTCTCTCTCTCATACACACTCCTCTCTTTCTCCTCATGTGCCTGCTGGTCTAGCCACAGCCACAGGAGCTGCCTGTCATCTGAACAGGAACAATGATCAGTGATGAGCGCAGGCTTTGTGGAACCCAGTAGAGCAAAGCCAGCTCTTTTCGTTTCCCTATATCATGTGCTCACATTACTGTAAACAAACACACACACACACGTGTCCCTGAGGCCACTCTCAGTGTGTGTTTTTGTGGGGCCTCCAGTTCTTCAAACTGAAAGAGTTTTGTAATGTGTAGCAGTATTGTTGCTGGTTGTTGCTTGGTGATTTTTTTCACTTGATAGCCCAGTGTGTAACATTTACGGGTATTTATTGGCAGAATATGTCAGAAATTGAATATAATAATCATGAGTATGTTTACATTAGTGTATAATCACTCAAAAATGAGAATTGTTGTATGTTTATTACCTTAGAATAAGCCCTTTTTGTCTACAGAAGCTGTGGGTCCTCTACCACGGAGGCCGCCATGCTGCACCGCCATACTAGGGTTGCAAATTTTGTGCATCTTCCTTAACTGATAGTTAAACAATCAATAATTACTCATTAATAATTAATGAGATACAAAATGTATGTGTTTTTCTCAGTTTAAGTTTTATTTGAGAATTTCTAGCAGCACATTAGGTAATTTATGAAGCACAACAACTTAAACGAACAGGATAATAAAACAACAATAAGGCTATTGACTGAAATTGCTTCTTTTGTCCCAACAAAACAATGGGGTGGAATTACTGCCATTTCTAGACCAGCAAGGCAGACCAAACTAAATCGTGAGAAAACCTGTGAGCTCTGGAGTAGTGGTACACAATACAGACATTGTCAGTCAATACATTTTTAATTGGTAAAATTCTTAACAGTTCCTTGATTAAAACAAAATAAAACAGTGATCCATAAAACTGGTAGTGTCTGTCTGAACAAATGTTCTTTCCCTCATTGCATTTTTGAAAAGTCTCTGCACACACAAAAGTGTTGTCTTGTCAGTTATAAAGCCCTTGACTTTAAGCTACAGTCTACATCTGTCACCTTTTGACTTTGGTACATTAAGTAAAAGGGGACCTGCTTTATGACGAGCCGACGAAGTAACTGGTCTCAGAATCACAATTTTGAACTGTGCTGTGTTCAACATGGTGTTACACAAACTGTTTTGGTTTGTTTACATTTTTCCCCTGTTTTGTGTTTGCTTTCCAGTTGGTGGGCCAATTCATTGCACGTGCTGTTAGTGACCAAATATTGTCCAAGAGTTACATCGACGGCTACAAAGGCAGAGTTGACTGTGAATATGCAAGGTATGTTATTTGCTAGTGTTTCAGTTCCCTGTTTTTGGAAGGAGCCGGTCAGTCTGTCTGTTCAAAATGAAGTTTTTCCTCACCACTGTCACCTTGGTGCTTGCTCTTGGTGTGAACTTGAGTGTTATGTACATCAGTCATATCATTAAATATAGCATGAAGAGAAGGGTCCCTTCATGAGGGATGGTAAGAAAGAGCAGGACACCCTGAACTTTTCTTAAGAGTTTTGTTTAAATGTATGTAAACCAAGAGTGGAGATGTTTTATTTAAGGTCTAGGAGTATTCTAGTTCATGAGTTTCAAGTTGTACACACAGTGTCATTCAGTAAGTGCAACAGTGTGATTAACAAAGGTTTCTCAAACATTACAATCAACCTGTTGTAAAAGGGCTCTGTCTCAAAGCCTCAGCAAAAAACAGGTGTAGCAAATGTGTGCAGTACTGGATTTTACGCACATCAGAGGAGAAGCAGTGTGACATTTGCAGGTTGGGGAGGAGGGTAATGAAAGTAGGATGAAAGTTTGTTTCACTGTTTTATAGCTATGTCCCACAAACCTTGCATTTTTTTGTTTTTCCCCCTACAGGGCGGCACTAGACCGGGCAGCGGTGCTGCTGAAGATGAGTCTGGGTGGCCTACGCATAGACAACCAGTGGGGGACAGGAGGGGGGCAGAGACCTGTCACACAGCTCATCAAAGAGGTAAATCCACATAAAGCAGACATGAGGGGACACCAGTAGTAGACCTTGACTTTGTGAACAATATTCAGTGCATTCAGTAGACTAGTGCGTTTTTAATCAAGTCCTTGTGTGTTGTGGGATTTGTTGACAACTATACATTATTTCAATATAAAACAAAAAGTTATGAGTAAACTTTTAATTAACTTTATTATTTCAGTTCCATTGCCTCACTTTTAATTTTGTGACCTGTGCAGTGTGCTGCTGCTTTGATGTAATTTTACAAAGTTTCAAATTAATTCTTAATCTTGTTAATAAATCAGTCCCTCCAATAAATTGTGATCACAATAATTAATGCAAATTCAACCAGTCTCTGTGAATTCTGCAAGCTATCATCCAACCACTGCAAACCATCCATACATTTGAACATCATACATGTACAACTCAAAGTTTTATTTTATTTTATTTTATTTTTATCAGCACAGGTACTGAAAAGAACCCAAGGTTTGTCATTGTTCAAAAGATTGTGCTTCTTTGTGGCATGCCCCAAGATTCATTTTTCATTTACAAATAAAGCATATTTTGTTCTAATTTTTGCAATCCTTAGCCTTTTTGGTGACGTTACTTTAAAAGAAAAAATGTGTCTAATAAATAACTGACCCAGTCATTTTTGTGCAAACTGTGCACCACATTTTCTCAGAATAGTTCACTGGTCTTTTTCTGAAATTCTCAAGAACAAACAATACCTATTGTTTTACTGTATCAATGTACCTCTCTGGCTTACTATTTTTTTGTGAAGGGGATTTCTATTACTGGATGATTTGTAAACGCCTATTCTGCTTCAAGAGACTGAAAACACCTACAAGTCCAAGAATCCCCTACAACTACGACAGCTTGTTGCTTCTTCTTCTTTTTATCTATACAACTCTCTGTATCTGTAAGAACAATGAACCACAGTTTAATAATTGTCATTTCCCACTCTTTGTCCTGCCAGATGAACCTGCTGCTGAAGGAGTACCTCCTGTCTGGAGACAGTAAGGAGGCTGAAAGATGCCTGAGGGATCTGGAGGTTCCCCATTTCCACCATGAGTTTGTCTATGAGGTGAACTTTTTGCTTTAGTTTTAATGAGAGGCGTAGATAAAATAACTGCATGTTTTGTACTACAGTAAGAGCTTGTAGTTGATAGTACAGGTTTTGAGTGTTAACACAAAGCTGTGGATATTTCTGGTATTCTCCTCAGGCAATAGTGATGGTGCTCGAGTCCAAAGGAGAGAAAACATTCAAAATGGTTCTGCAGCTTCTCAAGTCACTCTCTGTTTCCTCTGTCATCACTGTGGACCAAATGAGAAGGGTAAGGCGCCACCTGGTGTTTGAATTGTGCACTGCATGTAATTATTTCATTTTTGTTTACATACTTTCTTTTTCCTTCATAGGGCTATGAACGGGTTTATATGGACATTGCAGAAATCAACATTGATGTCCCTCGTGCATACTTCATCCTGGAGCAGTTTGTTGATAAGAGCTTCAGTATGGGAATCATTGGAGTGAAGTTAAGAGATCTTTGTCCCTGTCGGTAAGTGCACACTGCTGTTTTCACACACCTCATTCATCTCTGAAGAGAATTATGTTTCTGTTTCTTTTCTGTGTTAAAGAAGAAACCTGTAAGATAATAACTGTAATATTTATATTATAAAATGATCATGATGTCATCAGAGATTGAGGAAACATGTTCAGTTGAAAGACTGGCTTCTCTGACAGTAATGCTACAGCTGCGGTGTTCCCTTTTGAAATTTCTGTTTTGGGCAGAAATAACTGTTTTGGTTTGCCCGTTTCATGTTAATTAGACTCCAAATTATTGCTTTATGTTTGCAGAATGAGTAAGTGTCTGTTTATGAGTCATAAAAATCAGAATTACTCTTTTAGAAGAAGTAACTGTTAAATCAATTTGTTAAAGGAGTTTGTCAGGAAGTGCCAAACTCCTTTCAACTCCAGAGTGTGTTAGTATTCAGAACAGTGGGATTTAGTTGTCAGGATTAGGGGCTTCAGCTGGCCCCACATTACAGTAGTTTTAAAATCTAAACCATTTTTAAAATCTGGCTGCATCACACACATCAGGAGTAACCTGACAGATTATCTTCTTTCTGATCTCAAACAACCACACACTACAGCACTGGAAACTAATGGCACACCACAAACTATGGGATATGCCTGCCAGAGAAACGTGATCTCACCTGGCTTCATGTGGAAGCAGATGTAAACAGTGGAGACTGATGTAGAGGAAATAACTCTTTGTAGTGATGCTTTGCAATGAGAAATAATAAAAGCTGAAATTAAGGGTCTGAGAAAATGTTTGGGGAGATGAGTCAATACATCACGTCTGTTCTTCAGTGAGAACTGGAGGTGAGATTTTAATCGTGTTGATATCTGTAAACTGTAGTATGCAAGCTAATGTTAGTCACAAGAGCTGGAGTTAACTGTTGCTTGGCAACACCTCTGTCTTACTTCAATACCAATGTATTATCCAGATTTTAAATTGTAAATATCAAACATAATCTGAGTTGAACATCAGTGCTGGCCTGAGGTAAGCCCAGATTTCATCTGTTCTCAGGACGGCAGAATTTTAGGAAAATTGTCTGTAACTCCTGTAGTGTGGGAGCAGCATTAGCTTTACATTGACAGACAACAAACAGTTATAAACAACTTATAGGGCTTGTCCTCATTAAACAAAATTGCACTTGCCTTGCACTCCTGCAGCCTGCCAGAGCTTCTCTGTGTCTGGGGAGGAGGGGATAGGGGGAAAACAACTGCATTCAACCATAGATTGTATATTAAATAGGGATTCAACCTATATAATATACAGTCTATGGCTCCACTTAACTATTTGGACTGCAGTTCTCATTTTGGACACGCAGTTTGCTTCACATCGCTCCTTTAATAGTTTGTTGCTGTGTTCTGTCTCTTGTCAGGGGCCGGAAGAGATTCGTCAGCGAGGGAGATGGCGGTGTTGTCAAAGTTGAAAGCTACTGAGGAGCCCTTTTTATGTGCCAGATTTCCTGAACAGAAGACGATAAAGCTACTTTTTTACTCGCATATTTTTCAAAATAGTTGGGTACATTTTTTCCCCTTCTAACAGTCAAAGAATGTACATTTCTGAAATAGAGGTGGGGTAAAAAAACAAACAAAAAACAAAACTGCACTTTTGATGGAAACTGAAGTAGATCACTTTCTCCAAGGTGTTTCAGTATAAATATTTACATAAGCTAATCCTTAAAGTGCCACACCTCTCAGTGTCAGTCATTCCATGTTGTTTTGTACAGTATTTTCTTGATTTCACTGCCACTCCTGTTGTGTTTTCTAGAAAGCAGTGTTTGTACAGAGATGACTGGTTTGTGTCAAGAGCTTTATAAAGGGGTATAAAAAAATAAATATAGGGGAGCATGTTGGTTAAATGCAATACAGGCTCCCCTAACTAGCTGCTGTTTCTATGCTGTGCTTGACTTTTTCTTTTCTTTTTACCCTTTAAATTACACAAAGATGTCATTATTGAAGGTGTCAAGACATGAGTACAGCGCAAATACAAATAACCAGTCGGGTAACTTCACAAAATGGTGTTTAGAGTGTTTATTTTTATATCTGGGGAATACTGGTGTGTGAAATGTACCACGTATTGCTCCTTGTTTGTCCATTAAACCACTATAAATAATCCAAGCTTGTGTATGTGAATGTCACAGTATTAACATACAATACTAACTACATGTTACTATGTGCAACTTAACTCTTTGACCTGACACATTACTTGCTATGCCTTGCAATTATTTAAGGAAACTTAACTGACATTTTCTTGGAATGCATTAATGTCAAATTGCAGTGCAATAATACAAAGTCTAAAATCTTAACAGGTCTTAGCAGCCAACCACACTGGAAAAACCGAGAAGCAGTAGAGGTTATCCTTCATAATGACATGCACTTGGTCATTTGTCAATGACTAGTTAACAGCATGACTTCTGGGTTGAAGAGTGATTAAACTAAAGTGATTACACCCCCATCACTTCCCTAGTTTATCTGCTCTGAAGCCAAACATCCGTAACTTCTCGACATTGCACTTCACTTCTTCTTCCAGTACTTGACAACGCTGGGTTTGTGCCATCCAATGCGAGAAGTTTTCTGCCAATTTGACTTGTTACAAATCCTCTGTTGGGCGTCTACTGTGACTGCTCCCTCATTGCCAGTTCCTGCTGTTTGACGGCCTCTTGAGCCTCCATCTGCATCTTCTCCAGTTTCTCCAGGGTGACTGATTTGAGTGGGAGCAGCTTTGGCTTACACAGAATCATGGTAGGGACATCTTCCATGGAAAGTTGCCCTGTGGATGTTGCCAAAACAGAGGAAAAAAAAAATCACTGATCTCCAACATGAAGTCTCACATTTTATCACTAATCTTGGCTTGGCTGGATTGCTGCTATTTTTCACAAACACTTCTAGCACATTAGTGGTGAGAAATGTTCTTACAACAATTAACTTTTAAAGCAACTACAAGGAGGTTTTAACTGGTATGATCATATTTACAAAACATTTTGTGGTTAATAGGTGGAAACACGACCACTTTCATCCACAGTGGCCTTCTAAATCAACAAAATATTAAAGTGTAGTAGCTTTACACAAAGTACTGCAACCATGGGAGCCTCACTGCCAGGCAGATCCACAGTTAAAATAGTGACATTCCAGCAGCCTGCAATCCCCAGTATTTTAAAGGAACACTTCACCCCAACATCAAAAATACATATTTTTCCTCTTACCTGTAGTGCTGTTTATCCATCTATACAGTTATGGTGTGAGTTGCAGAGTTCTGGAGCTATCAGCCATAAAGATGTCTGCCTTCTCTCCAATATAATGGGACTAAGAGGCACTTTGCTACTTGGTGCTCAAGACACCAAAAAAGACATTTGAAGACCAGTGAAAATCATGACCAGGTTACTCAATACTCATACCCTGTTGTGAGCAGTGTTACACTTATTTCTTTCTAGCGGAAAGAAAGTAGTTCTGATAGATTCTACTTTCATGAAACTGCTCACAACAGGGTATGAGTATTATCTTGAGTAACCTGTCATTACTTCTAGAAAGAGATATTATTGTTGAGTTTTTCAAAAGGACGAGTGCCATCTAGTTCCATTATATTGGAGAGAAGGCAGACATCTCCATAGGCGATATCTCCAAAACTCTGCAGCTCACACCAAAACAGTATAGATGGATAAATAACACAACAGACCAGGGGGGAAATGTGTGTTTTTGATTCTGGGGTGATCTGTCCTACTAAGTCCAATATTAAAATGTCTTAAAATATCTTAAATCTGATTTTTACAGGTCTTAAAAATTATTGGATTAATACACTTAACGTTTCTTTTATTCAGTTACATTTTTCAGTCTCGATTTTAAATTGGGAAGGAAATTTGGGAGAAAATGTCTTGATCACGCTGTAACAGTTCAAAAACAAAAACAGCATGGAAGCAATAACCACTCCGCTTGGTCATAATGACAAGAACTTTTAGCAGCAGAGATACATTGTTGTAGAGCTATGGTACTGAAATTATATAACTGTTTATACAACAACGTCCATGGTGCCGAGCTGTAAAAAAGACTGTAAAGAGGGAGCACACAGCACAAACACCCACTGACTAATTTTGCAAGCTTTTGCAAATTTCTAAACAGTTCACATGTTGTATTGAGCTCCACAAACAATCTTTTGTTTGTAACTACTGCTGTCCAAATAGCTAACTGCTGTGGTACAAACCTTGTTTAGGCAGAACTTCTCTGAATATTGACTTGACTTCTGGCATTGTGTCTTCTGAGTGCTTTGCTGAAAGGTAAACATATCAGTTTGATACATTTAACATATTTTTTCTGACAGAGATTCATGAAACCAAAGTATTACAACTCTGCAACTCTGATCACGAGGAGCTAAAGCTTAAGATTTTTTTCCATGTGGCACTGTGGGGTCATCAAGATAGCAGCTAATTGTTGATGAGTATTTTCCAGTCTATAATGAATGATGATCTGACTCATGACTGTGTTACAAGACAGTAGTAAATAAACAAATTGGGGCAAAGCTTTGCTTTAAATTTAGTATAATTAAATGTAAATGTACAGGGATAAAATTGTAGACTCAGTAGGTGGTATGATCAGGTTTAAAATGCGGTTTGCAGCCAGTTGACATCGGTTACCTATCAGTTTTTCACAATACCAGAATGTAAACTAATATTCAATACTAGTATACAAAAATCACAGTAATTATTTCCTTTATTAAAATTAAAAACCTGTACGCAGTGCTGATACAGAAAAAGTCACTGAACACTGTCTGGTCTGTGCCAATATAAGGTCTTAAATGAGCACTGCATTATTTTAAACCTGCAGTACTGATAAAATATTTAAGTATCGACACTTTTAACAACCTTAGTAAATATCAATATATATTAACATCAGTAAGACAGTACAACACAGTGAACTCGGACACAGCACACCAGACCATCGTAAAAGATGAATAATAGACCTTTTTCGCGGCACGTTGCGAGTAACACAGGTGGTACCATCATACAAATTAAAGTCGCGTTCCGTTTAGTGTAGCAGAACCTTTCCAGTGAGCCAACATGCACAGCACCAATGGACTGTAATCTTAATTACTATTATTGCTAACACCTGTGTTTACTCTATTATTCCATGTCGGAACGGCTGCTGAGAAATAGGCCTGTTGTTATCAGGGCTGTCCTGTGGTTTATTAGTGAAATTTAATTAGTGTTAACTGTTGTACTATGTTGGTTTTAACATAGCATTAACGCAAGTGAATCAATGTCCGAATATTTTGCCTGTAACCTTAAATTAAAATGACAAAGACGTCGGGTTAACTTAAAGATCGAGAGTAGAACTGAGAACCCTTGTTTATAATAGCTATATAGCGTTAGCTAAAGGTAACGCTAGCTAGGTTTAGCACGTAGCTAAAGTAACTGAAGCTTTCTTGTAGCGAAGCACCTGTCAAATATAGTTTCTACTGCTCACAGTACACTGTACTGTCTGTTTCCGTTATCGTGTGTGAGCAAGTTAAATCAAAAACACTGCTTATATAACTAAATGGTCGATAATCCCACCTTTAGCACCAGCAGGAGAAGATTACACTGGTTGTCGTCTTCTTCTTCTTCTTCTTCTTGGCGTCTCACGGCGGTTGACAAACAACGTTATGGTGTGTTACCGCCACCAACTGGTAGGGCGTGTGGATCGAGAATCTAACCTACATTTACTAATTCTGACAAAAGAGAAAATAAATATTTTATTTATTTATTTATTTATTTATTGAAATTACAGCAGTTGTCAAGCCAACGCTTCAACGAGAATCACGTGACCACCTTCTCCGCTCTATTGTTCAGGCACAGTGCTTTACTGACAGCTACAGGCGGCTCTCCGGACATGACAGCTAAAAATCATGACTTAATGTTTGGGGTTTCCACTGAGAGTTTTGCATAATTATTGTAGCGATATGTTTTGACATTAATTAAGTTTATGCATTTCCTTGTTTCTTTGTTTCTTTGTTTGTTTAACCAG
The DNA here is from genome assembly GCF_056507025.1 of Lutjanus erythropterus. Lineage (NCBI taxonomy): Eukaryota > Metazoa > Chordata > Actinopteri > Lutjaniformes > Lutjanidae > Lutjanus > Lutjanus erythropterus. Next base: position 39,349,433 of record NC_139319.1, on the reverse strand, counting down.
TCATTCACAACAAATTCTTATTTATAATGGCAGCCAGGCCAAAGACAAAAGCCTCTTGAGGGAAGGGGGGCAGGGCCTAAAAAGGGTGTCAAAAATTAAAAGACAGCAACAATCAGGCACAGCATCAACTACAAAACAACAAAAGCAAAAACAAATAGAGTAGGCAACAACAGAAAACAACAAAGAAAAGGCAAAGAAACAACAGAAAAAAAACCTGAAAGGCAAAACAACAGTAGCAATGAGAAAGAGGCAAAGCAGTAACAGTTGCAGCAAGAGACCAACAACACGCATGTGACAACAGAAAGCAGTCGAAAGACAAAAGTTTGGAAATGATAGTGGGTCAGGAAGCAGCAGCATGTATCACTGAGAGCTACCATAGAGACCTGGAAAACTGACTTAGGAATTAATTTGTCCAGTTTTAGTGTTTTTTGCAGTAAAACTGGACAAATTAATTTATAAGTCAGTTAAATATATACAGCAAACACAACTGGCCAGACGATTGTATTTACAGTGATTTTGCCTTCAGAATTTTCAAATTTTTGAAATCAGTGTTTTTGTGTTTTACTCTTGTGTTTTCTGTTTGTAAGTGTTTGTTTGGGACGCCCCTGAAAAAGAGACGTTAAATAAATCTCTATGTGGAAGTTTAATTAGCTTGTTCAGACAGTGACTGATTACACTCCTTTAAAATCTATAATTTCACTGTGATAAATTCACATATTTTGAAGTCTTTTGGTAATTTCAATTATTGTATTATACAATCATTCGGTGGTTGGAAGTAAGTACATTTACTCAAAAACTGCGCTTGTGTAAAAATTTGACATACCTGAACTTAACTTGAATATTTCTGTTTTAGGTTGCTCTGTATTTTAACACCTCTACATTACAGAGAACAGTATTGTATGGTTGACTCATGTACTTAGATTTGACAGTTACAAAATAACTATTTTATACAAAACATACCTATGATTCATTGTTACAGGTGACAGTACAATAAGTAAAATTTGCAGCTTCACCAGCTGCAACATGAAAATGCTACTTATAAATTATGACAAATAATGCTAATAAATAATGAATCTACAATAACACTCTAGTAACTTAAATTATAATATAAATCTCTGTAAAAGACCGTTGACTTTAACTATTGATACTCAAAAGTATATTGTGCTGCCAATGCTAATGAACTTTTAAAGTCCTCCTCCACTCAACAATATGATTTGCAGTTAGTTATTTCACTTGCATTTTAAATCGTCACTGTACAGAATGATTTCTCAGAGTCTGACACTAGAAGGCTGTTTATTTGTTTATTCATGTAAGGAGGAAAGTGTTTATGTGCTCATCTTAATTCTGAGTTTAAGGTGTATATGTGTGAGCATGATCTGGTAAAATCCCTCATTATTTGGAATCCAATCCGGGTGAAATATTTTGGTGATGAGGAAACTTGAAACCTCCAGGTGACTGAGAATGGACTTTTCAGTGAAGTGAGAGATGTTGTGTGTCTAGAAGTTACACTTTTGAAACGAAAAAAATATTTGCTTATTTTTATCTTCTGGATTTTTCTGTGCAGGGAGGGATATATGTCAAGGTTATAGGTTAACTAAAACTAAACTAAAAACTACAATTAAGTGCAAAAAATATAAAACATTTTAGTTAACTGAAATAAAAATTGAATAAGCAAAAACTAACAGATGATATATATGATATATACTCATTGAAAATTTGCAGATGTTACTTTGGGTGACTGTGATGAGGGAAGTTGAACAGTGAGGGGCAGAGGTTCATGTGGTCTTGCAGAAAACAGAGCTCAAATGTAGTTGTTGGGCATTAAACATACAGTGAATTAAGAATATATACCATGGGACAAACTGAAACTGAAATCTAAAATTAGTAAATGAAAGGTCAGGTGCTTGAGCACCCTCTGGGTCTATCTGTGCATGTACCTGCTTACAAAACTAACTAAAATAAAATAAAAATGTAAAGGAAATGTCTTTAGTGTTAGTCTTGTTCAAATTTGTCAACACAGAAAGTATGACAAGGCAGTGGTGGATATATGTTTATTGTGAGTGTGGTGTTTGTATTGTTTTGTACTATTCTGAACCTCTTAAATTTTGCCCCTGACAAATACCCTGTATTTTATAATTAGAAAAAATAAACAATAACCAAAAACTAATACTAATACTGAAGCTAAAGTAAAACTAAACATTTTTAAACAATTTAAAACATAACTAAACTGAAATAAGCAAACACACTCTGGCAACTAACTGAAACTAAACTGGACTGAAAACAAACAACCAAATACATAAAATAAAAACTGAAATAACTCTGGTAAATGTAACATTTTAAAGTTAAATGAACATTTTGTGGAAAATCATAGCAAACACAAATGACTATTCCAAGCAGAGTAATCTTAAAAGAAGTCTGAAAAGGGGCTGTAAGTAACAGCTTGAATGTATGACTTTTTTTTCTATACTGGAGTATTATCAGTAGTATGACTATTATAAGATACAGGACACTATTTGTCATGGTAGACATAAACAAAAAAAATCATGTTTGATAACTCTCAGAACAACAACAATAGAAAACAAGATAGAAGGATAAAAACAAGAATAAAAGGACAAAGACAAGACTGGAAGGATATAACAAATAATAAAATGATGTTTTATTTTTTCTTGTTTTTCAAAGGATATAAACAAATATATCAACAGGAATTAAATGATAAAACTAGAATAGAAGGAAAAAACAGGAATAAAAGAAAAAAACAAGAATCAAAGGATATAAACAAGAATAAAAGGATAAATAGAATAATCAAATAAACAACAATCAAAGCATAAAAAGAACAGGATATAAAGGGGAATTACAAGATAAAAACAGGACTAAAAGGAGAAAGGTAAGAATCAAAGGACATGAAAAAGAATAGAAGGATCCATGGATAAAAACAAGAATAAAAGGATGAAAACAAGAAATAAATAATTTGAACAAGAATGAAAGCATAAAAAGAAGAATAAAAGGACAAAAACAGAAATAAAAGGACTAAAGCGGGAATAGATTGATAAAATGAGAAGAATAAACAAGATAAATAAAAAAGATAAATATTACGAGGTAGCAGCCTCTATTTACTGTAATTATAGCCTATTTTATAACTAAAGTCAAAGAAAAATAAATCCTTTACTTGTAAGATATGTATGTAAATCTAGCCAATGTTTATCCAGGAATATTTGATTGTATTTCAAAGTCTCGTGATAACATTGGTTAGGCGTGCGAATGACGCAGTTTGGTGGCAGGGGAGGGAGGGGAGCAGAGCAGCAGTGTAGGAAAAGAGGAGGAAGCAGTAGGGATGGCGGAGTCACACCTCTGAAGGTAAAACAGTTATATTATCACATTAACAGTGGACCTTTTCCCCCCACAGCTCGGTCACACATAACGCCAGATATAATATACTCGTCCGTCTCTCGTTACGACGTGTGTAACGCCAAAGTGTCATTTTGCGGTGGTGAGTAGGAACGCACTCTTTTGTTCAGCTTCGGAATGGCCGCTGTTTTTCAGAGTGTTTTCTTTTTTTCCTCGGCTAATATTCAATACAGGAACGGCGCTAAGATAATGTGTTACAGTAGTCCACACCTTGTATGCCTTCAGTGGCCGCTCTGCTGGGATATCAGCTGCCTTCACCGGCTGTTCTCTTCGGGTGTCTGCTGCCCGATTGCGCTCAGCTGGCTGCAGCAGAGGTTTCCCCTCTCGGTCGAACTCACGGCGGACGGGTCGGTCCGCGTCCGACAGTCGCTCCGCTCGGGCCTACACACACAGTTAGCTCTGCTTAAGATAAAGCTAACCACTCGATGTGAGTAAATATGGCAGGGGCTACCTCGAAAACGTTTACGCCGACTAATACGCGTAGTAATAGACGTTTGTTTTATTACCTCACCCTGGTCGTGCTGTTTGACTCTGAGGATCGCTCGCTAAAACACTGTTAGCTGGTGGGCTAATTTGCTCGCTAGCTGACGTTAGCAAGTTAGCAGTCTGGCATAACTGACGTTTGCTAGGTCGTGTCTGAAGGGAACCCAAAATTTGTGGAACTCTCGCGAGATATGCACGAACTGTTTCTTCGTTGTGCACATGTGCAAACTAGACATGTTTTGTAGTGTTTATGGTGTTTATAATGGCATGGTAAACATTTGAGAATGTTGAGGAGCGCAAAATACTTGTTGGGAGTAAGGGAAGATCATGGTTTACGTTAAAATGATCACTCTCGCGAGATCTATAGCGGATCTAGGGTTCCCTTCTAGACGCGACCGTTTGCTTGGCTGTTGACGTTTAGCTTAGCAGTTTTTATTTCCTGCCTTGTTGTCAGTCATTTTAGTGGGCTTAGCCAGTGTATTTTTCTCTTCTTTAAGAAGTGATATTTTCTCCCATACAGTTTCAAAGTTTGCTCAGATAGCATTAAACATCTTCGGCCAATTGTTACGTGGGTTGACTAACGACAATTAGTTAGCCAGTTGATGTTGAGGTTAACAGTCGAAACGTTAACGTGTAGCACTATCACTACCCGCGTCAAGATAACTTATTATTGTCAGTCCAGTGACCCTACAGTGGCACCAAGCCTGGCATGTTAATTAATCTCGGGAAGCGACTTGACTATTCCGACCAGGTACCGTTTTGTCGGTAATCTGTTTCCAAGGATTTGTCATTGGCACACGTAGCCATCAAGCTAGCTGCGTCCTGTGGAGTGCTACTGTGTAGTAGCAGCAGCTATCTGTAGCTGATAGCTGCCACCTCACCTCTGTTTTGCTATTTCTCCCCTCAGTATTACACAGTTAACCATTAAATCTGATAGGCTACGTTATTCCTGCTTTGTAATGTCTTGAATTTGAGTGGTAGCATACTGTCAAGCAGTAACACAGCAGCTGGATTTGAGTTATTTCCTGAATCCGGATTTGTTGTGTGCATTTTATCATATGATACTGTTACATTTACTTTACACATGTGTTATTGTATTCTCTCATTAGCTAACGCTGATGCATTTTTTATTTAATCCAAAAGGCACTGAAATGCATAAACAAAAGCATTAGAACACTAGACAGCTCTTTTTAGGCCTAAATGCACTGGCATTATCAGATGGGCCCAAGATATCCTTAATGGAAACTTCATTAGTTTCTATGTGGGTTGCAAGTGCCATGAAGTCCAAGTGTTTAGCAGCACTTTATGGTGGTGTTGTTAGTGATGATGGACATGCATTAGCTTTTCTCCAAAGTTGTATGTGAGTCAAATCTTGTATTTACATGTACTGAATGAGTAGTCTTCATTTGATAGAACTCACAAAACGTTTGCCAGCTTTTGTCATAGCTGGATCACTTGCCTGTTGAATTAACATTATCCGATGGTTTTGGCTAACATATGCCACAAGGATATTTCACACACACACCTGGAGAGTCGATGGATGTAAAGGCTATAAACACTATACCTAAACCTATCAAACTAAACCTATCACTAGTGCCATTTTCTGATCAAAACATTTTATTGTATGGCCATCAAATGACTGCTGCTGTTTTGTGCACAAATAATGGATTGTTTACATGTCATTATTCCTTCCCTTCTGCCCAGACTGTTAAGACCTAGACAGAGGTCAGCAGCCCTTACTATTAAAAGAGCCGTTTTTGGTCAAAAAAGAAATAAAATCGTTTGGGAGCTGCAGCTGGTAAAGTCTCTGTTTTCCTCAGAGTCTTTTACTTTTTTTGGATTTGGCATCCATTGCTAGCCTAGACAAATTCAAGACTAGCCACGGGCAAAATTTAGAAGAAAAAGCTCTGAACTGTAGACATAGACTATAGCGCACATTTTAGTTCACAAGATGTGATATTCTTTTTTATTCAGTGTACAAGCTACACATTTTTATAACTGAAAAATGTAAGAATTATGTCAGCACTACAACAATGATAAATGGAAATTTATTTAACAAGTTGGCAGCAGCACTGCCTTAAACTTGTGAGGGATGGAAAAGTAACAGAATATCATGAATTCCTTGTTGTGTTTTATTCTAACACAGCTATTACACACAGCTTGTTGGTTTTCCATTTCTTTCTCTGAAGTTAGAGTTTCTTTGGTCACCTGGATAATAAACTGCTGTTCTGTTTTGCAGAGACCTCTGTAAGCACATGAAAGGTGCAACCAATAGTATGTCTGCTTTGCTTCGACTAACATTTTGTTTTCATGACCTGGTCAAACGATGACAGATTTCCTGCTAAGCTTGTTTTGCCAAAAATGTTAATAGTGATTATAGTCATAAATGTCATTACAAATAGTAAAACAGAACTAGCAGTGAACTTGCTCAATTGAATGTTAAACTTTTCTTCTGGTCTCATTTTTTCTTTTACAAGGTTCAGCAGAAAACACAAAGTCTTTAAATACAGCGATAAATCTATGCAGATAACATTTACATGCAGTTTGTTATAAACACTGTGATGTACCAGGGCAAGAACATGGAGCACACAACCATAAAAGGAAGTGGCTTGTACAGTTTGGTTTAGATGGCCCCAGCAATTGGGCTGGCCTGGCTATTCTCATTTTATGTTAATAATTATTTTATACACAGGTATTCCCATTATAGCAAGTGTTAGATGTGCACTCTGTTATTTATGACAGGCTGAAAGAGCAGTGGATACCTTTTTTATTTACAGAACACACTGTCAAGCATTCTATCATGTAAGGGGTGCTGCTATTGACCCAACATTTCTTTTACCCAAAAGGTCATATGACCTGTTGTTGTGGGGGCTTCATGCTTTGAAGGCCACTTCTAAAGATTACTCTCAGCAGTCCTAACCTTTTCACTTAGCTCTGATCCTGAGCCAAACCTGCCTATTTTTTTGCCATGGCTTAGCTTGTACTAGTGCAAGGGAGCTTTACACAGTCACAGAGGTACAACAGCAACAGAGACTAAACAGAGACAGGCTGCCAGAGACATTCTGGCTGAGTTTGTCATGTAAAGATCCAAAGGGTTGTGTGTTTCGTCTGGATGTCTTTGAGACGTAAATATTCAGTGTGATTGTTGTATTACAGACTTAATAGGGGACGGCTAAATAGCTGAAAGCATGTTTAGGTGGGGCTTCAGGATTACAGTAATGTCAACACCTGCTGGGCCATGTTTGTTTAGTAGGAGTAAGTTGGTGTGAGGTTATGCTTAGTATGTTCAACGGATTTGCTTGAACTGGGACAATACTCTAAATACCACATACTTCATGGTACTGACAACCCACCAAACCTGTTGAAGTGTTCTTTTTGCCTCATGGAAAAGGAAGAATATTGTCAGGGTGTTAAGGCTCCTTTTTATTGTTTATATTTTCTCAACATAATGCAGTGTACATTTCAAATGAAGCGCACACAGGGCTGACCTAAACAGTAGTCTAAATGATAGTTTAAATGCGTTTGTAACATTTTTAATATAGTATCCTCAGGGCTGCACGATACAGTAAAAAAGTTATATTGCAATTGTTTTGACTGTAATTTATGATTGCAATATGATTAGTTGCAGTATTAAATTTTGCATTACAATTTGCATTTTTACTGGGAGAAAACTATTGAAATCTTCATGATGTGACATTTGTCTGTACCAAACAAACATGTTTTTTTTTTCATCTGGAGAAAAACATTTTAGGCCAGGGTATCTCTGCAGCGATCCATTTTCCATTTTCGTTTTCTTTTACTTGGTTCTGGTTTGATGATTTGAATATTGCACTTAGTCAGATTGCGATTTCGATTATATTTCAATTAATGGGGGGGGGCTCTATATGCCTCTATATAGTACTTTGTGTATCTGTTGAGAGAGTGAGAGAGTCAGTCTGGATTTGTTGAGGCAGGATGGCTTGAACAGGCTCTCTGCCTTCTTTAGAGGTGTGGCTCACCTGCAGAATGTCACTGAAATAGGTGCAAAACAAGGAAATTGCCAAAGCTGCGCCTCTGCATGCATTGATTGCTCAGACATGTTGTCATTCTTTAGTATTTGAAACTGCATATTGTGCTTGATTAGATTTTTTTTTTCAACTGAGCGAAGTGCAGAATTTTTTTAATGCTGTCTACCAGAGCAAACAAATGATGGATTGAAATTGAATTGAGTTTAAGATGGCCGATACTATTTATCAAAAATAGATTCATATGAACTTCGATCATGCAGAGGAGTGAAGTCCTTTGATATGATGATGTTAGAGGGACATATTCAGTGACAAGAAGTCACTTCATTCACCAGACATTCTTAATTAGAGCTATATAGCATCGATCCCGCCTAAATAACAGACACATGTGAATCTATTTAAGACAGTATGCATTATATCATGAAAAATAACAGTAATAATTCATAGTAACCATCATCTAGTGATTTAAGACATTCATAGTGAAAAAAAAGCTTTGTTCAGTTAACAGTTAAGTACAAACACATCAAATTACATAATTGTCACATTTTTTAAAATGACATAAAAATTTAATTATACAAATCACAAATTAAGTTAGAATATTGACCTATATTGACCTGACAGAATATGATTGGCATTGGAGCAAAAAAATATTTTAGAATATGCAGGACTCATTATTTTCAGTATATATTTATAATTTAAGAAAAAATCTGGATAATAGTACATGATTACAGGGCACCAGACAAACCCTCCACTAGTAGCTCTGGTGCTCCCTACTGAACATTTTGGAGCACCAACAGAAGATTTACCACAATAAACATGCAACTTTCTAGGGCCCTAAACAAAATTCTGCTAAGGATTCCTCCTACCTGACCCATGAACCATGTAAACCATTTGCCATTGCCACACAGTCTCACCTGACACCCCAGTGCTCCCACTATAAACATTGGTCTAAGACTAAGTCGACCTATATGGAACAGAGTGAGTTGTAGACAAATATTATATGAGGAGTGCCATCATGCCCAAGCAGCATTTTAGATTGGTCAGCACCACTCAAACAGTCAACATTGAAATAAATTTCTTCTCTCTTCTCTCTTTACAGCATGTCGCTCAAAGTTTAATTAAGCTATCTGTGTGATAGTTTAGGCTAATAGATCGTATCTGATCTGATCCAGTAATTTTGGCTAGTATGGGACTGATACTATATTGGATCGGCTCATCCCTAGTCTGGACTTCCAAAGAGGTTGCTGTTGGAAAATGCAAGTTTCACCTTGTGCATCTGCATATGAATGCATGCTCATGCATGATGTGGTTGTATTTCCATCGCACACTGGCATTTATCTAATGTAATGGTTGTGTTTCACTCTCATTTTTTGTCAGTCAGCCTGGAAGGGTTGGGCAAGCAAGCAAGCTACAGTAGTTTAATTTTGTGTAAAACCTCTCAGTGAACTGCATCTCACGTCTCGCACAATATATGTCATCAACACCAATCTCGCTCTTCCTTGTAAAGTTATCTTACATGAAGTGTATTATCCAGCAATCCTTGGTTCTTTTTTCTAGTGGGAAGCGAAAGAATGACTATACTGTGGTATAAAAACATATAGGCGTTGTAGCTTCAGCGGCTAATGTTAGCTTATGGAGGAGGAAAGTCATGACATCACTTATGCAACTTATGGGCTTTAAGTCTTTCTGATTGTGTGTTTTTACAGTTTAATACTTTGACAGTTTTATGACAAATGGTAACTTTTTTGTCTTTTAAAGTGACAAACGTGTGTAATTTGTTGCAAATCAAACAGGATCAAAAGATTAAGTATCAAATATCTTGTATCTTGTCATGGATTTACCATTCATATTTTTTCCAAAGTAAGGTCCCATGGTGATCCACCAGAAGGGCATGACATCACCTCTTTATAGGGCTACTCATCTCACACACACCAATGCTCACTCCCTCCTGGTGTTTCACCTGATATAATTGATGATGACTGAAACAAATATAGAATGGAAAAAAAAATATGTGGGGGTGGGGGGCATGTTTACAGGCTACAGTCTCCAAAAATGGTCGCAAAAGGCGAATAACTGACCACAGTTAGAAATCTTCTGCTGTATAGACAGCTTAGCTGCCTTTTCTTACCAATGTCCTTATCACTTTCCAATCGTGGAAGTATATTCTGATCTGTTTTCGCCACTAGAAGATTCTGTTTACCATAATTTCTGGTGTGCACTCAGTGTCTTCTTTTAGAGGGAAGTACAACAAGTTGTAGATGCATGAGAACAGAAAATCCAGGTTAATTTTTTTTGTCCTTGTGTCCTTTTGAAACCCCCTGTAAATTGCCAGAAAGCAAAAAGGATGAGCCCTAGGCATTTATTATTGTCTGAAATGATAGAAACAAGTGGTTTCAACTGTTGAAATTTAAAATACTGAAAATGTTTAAGTGTCAAAATTAATTGTAATTGTGACCAAAATGTTTTTTTTTTCTTTTGCCCAACAGCAAATCTTTGTGGGATTAAAAAAAAAACCTTGATGACCTTTGCAGCCTGAAAGAACTTCTCTCCGAAGGTCCTGGGATTGTATGCAGTTCAAACACTTAAGCATGTGGCCCATGGGTGCCACAATCCAGCTACTTCAAAGGATTTTTTCTCCCATGGCATTTTAACAAAGGAACACAGTATCAAAAGTATCCAAAAAACCTTTGGATAACAAGGCTTTTATTTCGAGGATAACCATAAATGTGCAGGCCTGCACAGGGATGTTTTCTTTAAAGGCCTTCTTGGCTGTCTGTGTCCCCTTTTTCCCAAATAAGTAACCTGACAAGAGAGACTCCCATGAGCAACTCTGCAGGAGGCCCGATAACGTCGACATGAGTAGTACTTTAGGCAAAGAAAAAGATTCGAAAGAAAAGGACCCCAAAGGTGGTCCAGCGGGGAAAGAAAGGGAAAAGGAGGCCAAGGCTCTAGCCGGCTTAGTAAAGGATGGTGGCAAAGAAACGAAGACCAAAGGGAAAGATGCCAAAGAAGGAAAGAAGGACACCAGCAGCTCAACACCAGGTGTTGCCTTCTCCGTTGACAATACGATAAAGCGGCCAAACCCGGCACCAGGGCGCAAGAAGTCCAGCAATGCTGAGGTGATCAAAGAGCTTAACAAGTGCCGGGAGGAGAACTCAATGAGACTAGATCTATCTAAACGGTCAATTCACATGCTACCCACCTCCATCAAGGAGTTGACGCAGCTGGCTGAACTCTACTTATACAGCAACAAGCTGCAGAGCCTGCCGGCTGAGGTGGGTTGCCTGTCAGGCCTCGTCACTTTGGCCCTGAGCGAGAACTCCCTGACCAGTTTGCCAGATTCCCTGGACTCCCTTAAGAAGCTTCGAATGCTCGACCTCCGGCACAACAAACTGAGAGAGATACCGGCTGTTGTCTACCGGCTGACATCTCTGACCACGCTGTACCTGCGCTTCAACCGCATCACAACAGTGGAGAAGGACATCCGAAACCTATCCAAGCTCACCATGCTCAGCATCCGTGAGAACAAGATTAAACAGCTGCCCGCAGAGATAGGTGAGCAAAAACCTCAGTGGAAAGCAGTGGTTCTCAAACTGTGGGGCATAAAGCTACTGCAGAGGGGGCGTGGATGACCAGGGGAAAAATATGGAGTGAAAATAAGTTGAATGAATGTTAAGGGTGGGAGAAAAAAAATGGTTCTCTAATCATGATTCTTTTTATGATTCCTGAATCAATTTTTTTGATTGCTTGATTGATTTTTACATTTATAAATAACTAGTGCTTAGTGTATTAGCTCGATGCTAATACATAATGAGAATTCCTATTAACACACTATTAAGCATCAGGATTGCAGTAATACTATCTGAGCAAACTCATCTGTTTCACTTCACACACTTAACATAAACCAACCTGTCCTCTAGGGCTGCAACGAATGCTTATTTTCATTGTGGACTAATCTGTCAATTAATTTCTCAATTAATCAATTAGTTGTTGGGTCTATGAAATGTCCGAAAATGGTGAAAAATATTGATCAGTGTCTCCAAATGTCATGTTTTGTCCACAACCCAAGATATCAAGATATTAAAAAAAAAAACAAACAAAAACCAGAAAATATTCACATTTAAGAAGCTGGGATAAGAGAATGTCGACCCTTTTTTCTTTCTTAAAAATTGCTCAAACCAATTATTAAACGATTATCTAAATAGTTGATGATTAATGTAATAATTGATGAATAACCATTTATTTGATTAACTGTTGCAACTCTAGTGTCCTCACACTTTTAAGCATATGTTTCCTCTGATCTTTGGAAACAAACTAATAGGTGCTGATTTCACATTGCTCAGTCAATCTGTTACTCTGGATTCAGTACTCCACACTGACAGCAACAGTGACCTCAAAGGGTCAAAACTTAGACTTAGAGTTCACATTTTCAAAGTTCAATTTCATATGTGAAGGATGTTGATTTAAAGGCTCTTTTGTGCGGTATACAGGGGCTTTACCATCTCATTTATTATTTACTTATAACACTAACTTGAGCAGGAGCAGCTTAAGTTTACTTCAAAAAGTATTTTATTTACTACTTTTATATGCAGTATAGATCATTTCTATACTGTATATAGAAGTAGTAAATAAATACTGACTGACTGATGTGATGTGCATTGTTTTCAGAAATGGGAATCATGACATAAAATCTCTATGATTCAACTTTTTCTAATGGTCTAATGCAGTGATTCCCAAAGGGTGTGCCAGTGTCCACTGGTGGGCTGTGAAAGGTGGTGCCTTCAGAGATCATGAAAAATTACTAAATAAAAGTTTAAGTTCCAATTTTATAAATTTGAAATAACTGTAAAATATTTCTGATTAATTATAAAAAAGCAATCAGAACTAAGAAAACAAAGCCATGGGCTTTAAATTATGTCAGATTTTTCATTTATCTGACCTAGTTTAATGGGTGTGAAACCATATTTGGTCATGTCATATTAAGACCAGAACGTATCTTGGCTGATCTTGGCTGGTCTAGTGTTAAAAAGCAAAGAAAATTGTAATATCAAATAACAGTACTTAAGAATCTCAGTCCCTCTCTGCTAATAATATTGTTTATATCTGGAAAATAAACGAACAACAATATACTGATCTTTATTTCACTAAAATTCAACTTTAATCCCTTTTTATTAGTAGCTTCCCCTATGATTGTTAATGTTTGCGAAAAAGTTTCGGGTTTTGAACTTTTTTCGGCTTCTGAAGTGGGACATGCCAGAAAAAGTGTACAGTGTAATGACAGGACAGATTTGTCAAATGTAAGCAGGGCAAGAAGCCAACCTTTTTACCTAGTAGCCATAACCATTTCAGTTATAACATTTAGCTATTATTATTATTAGCTAGTGTTAATTACCATTCAAACTGTGCAGAGTGCAGGCCATGTGGTGGTTATTATATACTTTACAAATCTTATTCTGTTCAGTACAGCAGTCATTACATTGTGCTGGGCCCTAGCACTAATGGCAGTTGAGTAGGCGCCCTTCTTCAGTCCCAGCAGTCTTGCATATCTCCATCACATACACATTACTGAACAAATGAATGAATTCAGCTCCCCACTGCATCTTGTACACTGTCTAATTGTCCTGTAAATGTCCAGAATATGAAACCTAGTAAGTTGTCTTAAGATCTGCACCAATGCCATTTTGATTATGTAATGAGGGTGTGAGATAAATGGTAGGATTACTGTAAGGATTTTCCTATTGAATTAGTTAAATATTTGCATTTGGTGTGCATCTCTTTGCAGGGGAGCTATGCAACCTCATAACTCTGGATGTTGCCCACAACCAGTTGGAACACCTACCGAAGGAGATTGGGAATTGCACACAGATAACCAACCTCGACTTGCAGCACAACGAACTCTTGGACCTCCCAGAGACTATAGGTAATTTAAATGTAATTTAAGACTCAAAAGCAAGGTGTTTGTCTTTTTTAATGTATGTTCTGTTTTTTTATTTTACCAGTCTGTGACTCCAACATGGTTCAATAAATGTTTTAAAGGTTACATAAGACATGTTTTTCTTTTGTTTTTGTAGGTAACCTGGCAAGCATAAATCGCTTAGGTCTGAGATACAACAGATTGTCAGCCATCCCCAGGTCATTAGCCAAATGTCGAGAACTGGAGGAGCTAAACCTTGAAAACAACAACATTTCAGTGTTGCCAGAGGTAAGTAAACTCAGAAATAGAGTGTATTTCAAACTGCAGGTACTACATAATAACAAATAATGATAATAACCACCAGTTTCAATTTCTTTTATACTAACATCTATATCAGCCTTTTCCTCCAAACAACAAATTCATGTCGGAGCCTTCAGCACTCTGTACCTACGTTCTATAATTAACGCTTATTATTAACACCTGTTGTTTGCCTTAATCCACATAGATTCTTGTGTATGTCAGAGGGCTACTAGTACCAGTCCAGAGTAACTATCAGAGCCTATAGTGTTAGAATCCTGTCCTGATCATAAGGTGTTACTGTTTCTGTACCAGGGCCTACTGTCAAGTTTGGTCAACCTGACCAGTCTAACACTGGCGAGGAACTGCTTCCAGTCGTACCCCGTGGGTGGACCATCCCAGTTCTCCACCATCTACTCCCTCAACATGGAGCACAACCGCATCAACAAGATCCCCTTTGGTATCTTTTCCAGGGCCAAAGTGTTAAGCAAGCTTAACATGAAGGTATCTTTGCTTGTTTGTCTGTGAAATCAGTGAGATACAGCAGAATCAGCTGTTTTTCAAATTGCTAGACAATGTTGAAAATTTTAACAAGAATCATTTCCTTCCTAATTTTGTTTGCTTAAAAAGTATTGACCCTTTATTAGCTGAAGTCATGGTTATGTCACAGAGTTAGGTGGAGGCAAAAGAAAGGAAGAACTGGAACAAACACAGATTACCTTAGAGTAGTAGGCCTCATGACCAAGTGAAGATGTGATTTGCTGTGTTTTTGGATGCCAGACAACAATGGTTACACATGACGAGACAAAAGCTGGGAGATGTGTGCAAGCCGCGATAAACTAAACAAAAGGAAGTCACAAAATGTCAACAAAGGAAATATTCTCACACCTATTTTCCTTATGTAAGAGAAAATTACAAGTGATCACCCTCTGAAATCAAATTTGTATCTGAACTAAGATGAGCTTTAATCACCTTCCTAACTCGGTGAAACATTCCTCATTTAAACTCAACAGACAGACACAAAATAAAACTCAACAAATACCGTCTTGGTCAGTCTTTCAAACAGTCAGCTCTGGTTGGTTGAAATAAAATCTTAATTCAGTGTGCTAGATGTGAAAATAGTGTGGCTCTACAGGCTGTTTTCTGTTCTGTGTGTACTGTGCTGTTGAATGAGAGTGTGTTGCAAAGCAGCATCTGTTTCTCCTGCAGACCATTAAATTAGCAAAATAAAATGTCCCAAATTGCCCAAAAATAGACAACAGGCCTTATGTCTGTCCAGTTGCCCAACATATAGCGATTGTAAAGAGATGATCCATTGAAGTGAGCGTGTACAGTTTGACCGGTCTGACCCCATTGGTTAATGTGAACTTTTTAAAATAACACTTGTGGTCTGGACACTGACTATACACATTCAGAAGAGCTCTTATTTTCTTCAGCCATTGTTACTTGCTGGCTTGTGTTAGTTAACATGTTCAGGGAGTTGTTGATTTTGTCTGTTAAATAGTCTTTAAGAATGGTCTAAAATTGAAGTGCAAAAGTGGCTGTACATTTAATCTTTTGCAAAATCTGCAAGAATTGAATTCGAATGCCTCTTATCCTGTTACACTTATTTTTAGATTTGTGCTATTTGTTTTACTTTGTCCCCTGGTGACCACCATAGAGTCTTACTGCATAGCATTGAGGAGCAAGCGGATTAGCTAACCTGCAAACACTCCAGTTCACCATGCGCATTCCATGTTCACAATATAAATACAAGGAACAGTATTGGCTAAAATAGGTGTGGGGAACACTGAGTTGGAGATGGTTGTCCAACTCCACCAATATCTGGGCAAAAGATGAGCTGATAATCTAGTCCAATAAGTCCAATCTACGTGAGGAAGGTGACAAGATTCAATATGACAACAAACTGTGTAGACTAAATGAGACTTGATGGTATTTATCGGTTTATTTAAAACACATGTATCAACTATGAAACAGAAAACCACAATAATAATACAGGAGTCTTAATGACTTTCACAGAAGAACTTTTGGACCTGTACCTCTGTATAGCCTCATTTCAGACACCAGCTATGCTACTGTTGTAGTAATTAATATCATTAAGGACATGTTTTTTTTACAAACAGAATTGGACATACATTCTTTAGTTCAACCTCTCAGTTCAAAATTTTAGCAAGGCAAAATGACAATGACAATATACTGTATGTATTTTCTCAGAAGAGTTCACCTATATTTCACATTTGATGTTCATTTTTGTTGCAAAATTGTCCTTAAATTTAATTTATCAGTGGCCTTAAAAAGTCTTAAATTTAACTTGCTGATAAACATATGCACCCTGATACATATATGCTTATTGCTAATATTTTTATCACATCATTATACACATTTTGACTTGCTACATACGAAAAAGCACAGGGGTTACTAGTAACATTAACAACGGCTCTTTTCTATTCATTTCTCCCAGTAAGCCATGACAGGGAGCCAGTATGCACAGTACCAGAACCCTAAAACTGAATCAGCTAAATGGAATGGTCTTTTTTAAAATTTACACAAGTGCTTTTCCTGCTGTGACATGCCAAAAATATTTTCAGTGAAAACGGCTTGTGGCAACATGAAAGATTGAATTGGACCTTCTTGTCATACCTGAGCTTTGCTGAGTCAAAAAACAACAATTAATACATTCACATGAGTAATATACGTTTTAAATCTTGAACAGAAGATACATTGTGAAATGTAAATGATTTACATACACAGTCTTGTAGTTCTCATTGTGTACTGTTGGCTTGACAACAATTTATTATAAATGAGCTGTAACTGTAAGGGTGAATACAATTCTACACTCAAACAGGACAAGGATTGTGATTTAGCTTCCATTATTTTAAAGAAGCTAAGTTGTGCATACTTTGTGTCTCTTTGTGAAGATGGGTGCAGATGTGTTAATCATGGTGAGAAGAAGTAGTCCAGGAAATCATAATAAAATACTTTATTCACATGTTGTACACAGCATCTCCTGATGTGTGTTAATACCAGTTGTGCCACTTTACTTCAGCACTGTAGAGTGGAACTATGTTCGAGAAAAAACACAGTTTGCACATATTTATCTCGACCGTTGTTCACAACTTAGACTGTCTGAACAGCACCTCTGAAGTATGTATTAACCGTAAGCCAGGCAAGTACAGACAGACATTAAAACCCTGAACTTGTTGTGTGTCCATACTGGATGAAGTTTGGATTTAAATTTCCACTGGAAACATTTTATCCTGGCGCCAGGTAACATAGCGGGCATAGTGCACTGGTCTGCTCAGCCTCCTGAACAGTGCTGTCCTTGTGTTGGCTCTCTGAATTGTCACTTATTTTGCTAATAAAGGTATGTCATTGTCTTCTTCAGGACAACCAGTTAACATCTTTGCCACTGGACTTTGGCACATGGACAAGCATGGTCGAACTTAACTTGGCCACCAATCAGCTGACAAAGATCCCAGAGGATGTCTGTGGTTTAGTCTCTCTGGAGGTGAGTCTTGCATACACACAAAGTCAAAATTGAGCTTTCCAGAACAATATCCACTGAGTTTATTGAAGATGTATAAAGTCTTATTACATAAATGAATAAAACCAGCCATTAGGAATATTGTTGGAAACATGATGTCTGAACATTACAACCTTTATCTTGAGTGAGTGAATCTTTTAGGCTAAGGCTACATTAAGACAGAATCAAGATGTTGCAGTGAAAATGACAGTTATCTCCATTTGAATAGGGGAGGTGTGATTAGGCTGAGGCAGCGGGGACCATAGGGGATGAAAAAAAGCAGCAGAAAAGTTGAAGCAGAGTCAACTTGAAACACAACTATGGTTGAATGATTTTGAGAAAAAATAGTTAATGGTGGTTATTTTGACTGATACTGCAATTGCGATATGATTTGTGCTGTAGAGGGAAATCTCATTTTCATTGAAAACATATTTAAATGACTGAGGTGTAATGTCCCTACCAAACATAACCAATTTCTCAATATGATGTATAGGCCAGGGCAGCTGTATAGCTCCACAATTATTTGACTTAAAATGGTATTTTGACACATTAAGCCATTAGCAAATATAGCACATCCTGGAACTTGAAAATCACAGTAGGCCATATTGCGATTTAGATAAAATTTTGTTGTTCAGCCCTGCAAAATAGCGACACCAAGAAGCTTCCTTTGGTTTGTGTCCGTCTATTTGAGAGTGAGAGAAAGTGTCCATCTGTAGCAGTGCAAAGTAGAGAGTGAATGAGGAGAAGGACTGCTGGTAGTGTGAGAGTAAGTGAATCAGAACAGTAAGTTTCCTGATTGTTTCCTGGGCTGAGATGATACACTTATCTTCAGATTAGATACTATCACAGTACTTGGAAGTTGATTTGATATGTATTGTGATTCGATATCAAGATTTAGTGCGATTTTTGTTTGTTTTGTTTAGACCCTGGGGGAAGAACTGTACACCTCTAGAGACTATATATCATGAGTCATATGTCCAAAAACAATGCACATCACATGTCAGTCAGTCTTTGAGTTTTAATTCAGCAGCATCCTTGCTATATTGTATATAGAAATAGTAAATAAAATACTGTAAGTAAACTGCTACATTTAGCTGTTCATGCTCAGTATGTTAGTGACATAAGAAAATTATAAATAGAATAAGATCTTAGGCCAAAATCACTTCACTAAAAATGCCACAGTACAAATTTGGGTTTTGGTCCTTTGATATTGCTGTAGCTGGTCAGTGTGGAGTGTGGAGTGAAGCCAGAATAGCAGATTTGAGTGAGTGATGTGAGGTCAGGAGCTATTGGTTTGTTTCCACAGATCAGAGGAAATATATACTTACCTTTATGAGCACACATGTTGCTTTATGTTGAGCATGTGAAGTAAAATTGATCTGTTTGTGAAGCTAATATCATTCCCATTGAGTTTTAGCATCAAGCTAATGGACTAAGCGCTAGTTAATTATATGAATTCCTAATAGTTTCACAGCAGGTCTTTTCTAAGCACAATAAACAACACTGCATCGCCTGATTCTGTCTGAATGTGGCCCAGTGGCTAGTGTAATAAACATAGCTAGCCATAGAGCTTTGTTTAGCAACTCTTACTCATTTTAATAATAATAATAATGAAGTTTTGGGTTTGTGTTAAAATGCATAACTACTCCACAGACCTGTTTCCTCAAAACTGTAGTAACCTGAGTTAGTTTGTAAGATAGGGCTCTTCAAATACAATCCTTATGACCATTATCTCAAGCTGTTTTATCATTTTTCATTTGTCATCATTATTGTTAAACATGCATATTAGCAGAGCACCGCAGTGGACTTTGAAGTAACATGGCTTTTAAAAATTTTGATTTGATGAACTGTGGTAAATAAATAATGTTCTGAGTTCTGTGACGTGGGTAATTGCTTTCTTGCTTGTGTCACTTCAGATCTGTTTTTAATTGTGAAAAACTTGACTGTCTTCACAGGTTTTAATACTGTCCAATAATCTTCTCAAGAAGTTACCACATGGTATTGGGAATTTGAGAAAACTACGGGAGCTTGACTTGGAGGAGAACAAGTTGGAATGTCTACCTAATGAAATTGCTTATCTTAAAGATTTACAGGTAAGTTTCCTAGAAATGCAGCTCTGTCCATAATAATTAAGGGTCTTTGTTATTGGCTGTTACAGAATTTTATTATGTCTGCTTTGTATGCTGCTATGAGAAACAACTATTAGAGATATAGGACATGTTCCTTTGTGTTTTAATCCACCTTTAAAGTAATATAATAAAGGATGCAGCAGCAGATTCTCTAATGTTGCTTTAAAAATAAGGTGGATTTTTGCATTTAATATATATTTAGCTTATTTACTTGCTTTAATAATTACAGAAGAGTATTAGGACCAGGCCAAGATTTTCCACACACCATTATATTAGCAAAATAAAATGACAAATATCATCTCAAAAGTAGACCAAAACTTCAGCACATCGTCAATGGGCCATGTATGTGTCCAATTGCCCAACCCTAATCAAGAGCCTAATCCTTCACTATGTACAAATAACTTTAGTTTTAAGGAACAGATAACTGGACATGCCATCCTATTAGATAATCATCCACAGTTGGTCTCTGTGAGGATTGGACAATGGTGTTTGTGTGTGTATATAACTGGATGTTAAATGGTTTGATTGTATCAACAACTAGTGGGATATTATTTTTATTTTCAAATTTTGTTTGGTAACTTAATCTAAAGTTTATGTAATTATACGACGTGACTGGTAAAAGAAATTATCATTATCCTTTAGAGCATGTCATCAACTTCCTGTGCTCTTCTTCTGTCATTAGAAATTGGTGTTGACAAATAATCAGCTGACTACGTTACCCAGAGGCATCGGCCACCTTACCAACCTGACTCATCTGGGTTTGGGGGAGAACCTGCTCCAACACCTTCCAGAGGAGATTGGTACGTACTTCCCTCAAACCTTCAGCTGCTTCGATGTTTTTTTGTTAATTGATCAGGGCTGGAAAAATGTTACTTTACTACAGTGTCCTTCAGTGATGGTGGGAAACTCATCCACTGTGAGTCAGCTGGAGTCTGTGTGTACACTAAATGGGAAGAAATTAACATTAATACAACACAGTATATTTATATATATGTATAGTATTTATATATAGTATTTTGGCACATACTTAAAAGTGCCTTAAAGGGACAGTTTACACCAAAATCAAAAAGACTTTTTTTTCTTGTACTTGTAATGCCATTCATCCATATAGATAGTTTTGTTGTAAGTTGCAGTTTTGGAGAGATCAGCTGAAGAGATGTCTGCCTTCTCTCCAAAATAATGGACCTAATGACACTCAGCTTGTGGTGCTCAAAGTGCCAAAAAAATGCATTTCATACATTGTCATAGATACATACATACTCTTTCCATTAAATTATGACCCAGTTACTCAAAATAATTCACTGACCTTGTTGTGAGCAGTTTCATGTAGGAAAGATTTTCTTTCTAGTTGAAAGAAAGTAGATCCAGTAGATTCTATTGTATAAAGAAAATAGTTCCCAAAAGAAACTGTTCACAACAAGGTCTGTGGATTATCTTGAGGGTTATAATTTATGGACAGAGACATTGTTGCTGAGTTTTTCAAATGTATTTGAGTGCCATTTTGCCACATTATAGTGGAAAGGAGGCAGGCATCTCTACAGCTGATACATCCAAAACTTGGCAGCTCACGCCAAAACAATCTAGGTGGATAAATAGTGCTACACGTAAGAGAAAAGCTGTACTAGTGGTACTGTTTTTTTTTTTTTACATCTCATTTTACAAATTAGTTGTAGCGTTGTTAAAAAGTAAAGTTTGACATTGTTTCCTCAGAAAAAAAGCTAAACTTAAACCTTAGGATTTAAGAGCTTAACAGGACACCATGTGTCCCACCTCTGACCCTTCCTCTGAGTGATTTGTCCAACATGGCTCAGCTGGTTACTACTGATAGTTAAGAGTTAAGCCAGAGATTAAAATGGATGGAGGAAGAAGCTAAAGGTGGGTGTATTTTTAGAGTAGTCAGGCTGGACCCAGAACTGAATTATACCTTGGAGACTTGGAGGCATTTAGGTTTCCATTTAGAATTTACATCTCAGTACTTTTTTAGTATGACAGTAAAACAAAACATCATCATTATCAGACCCTTTTCACAGCAGCCAAAGACAATAGAACATATTTTGATTCTAATAATTTGATTCTAAAAGTTACACTTTAAGATATGTTCTATTTCAAATCAAACCCAAGATATAGCTTAACCATGAAATATGCTACTATTTTATCAGCAATAATATTGGGACAACTACAGACAATTGCAGATAAGCATTTAATATACAGGAATCACATTAGAGACACAACCCACATTACTTTTTTTAAAAAAGAAAAAACAGTGGCAGTCCAACCATACTCTAGGTTCAGATCTAGTCATGTTTAGGAACTCATCCACACAACAGTACATGTGTTGCAATTTGAATTAAAGAACCACTAGATTGTTTTTATTAACCATATCATGTCTTTCCACGGCTAGTATGAATAATTGATACAGTAATACAGCATCAATAGAGCTAAAAATGATAAGTCGGTTGCCAACTGCTTTAATAATTGATTGTTTCAGTCACTTTCTAAACAAAGATAACAAAGCTTGTCATCCATGATGGTAATTTTAAAACGTTGCTCTGGTCTGATGATCGGATAAAGCACTGAATTTGGAGATGTCATCTTAGATCTTAAGCTGAGATTATCCTTTCCGCATCCGCAAGTACACAATGGTCTGCCAAAGTCCATGTGATGCAGATTTCGTCATTGGAGCATAGACTCTGGGTACATCCATGTACCTCCAGTTCATGGTGACCAAGCAGAGCTTGTCTGAGCTTCTCTGCAAGACCGCAAGCTACAGAAACATGTTGTCTAAGTGGACTCCAGAAAGTAGAATAAAAGGAACTACTATGCTTTCATGATGGGCGTTTTTTGCTAATCTTTTTTGATATTTCATAATAACTGGTGGATAAAAAAAATGGCAGAATGATAATCTGTAATGAAAATTGTTCCTTGAAGACCTGAGTATCATAATTTAGTAAATTTTGTTGTGATGCATCAAGGTGTATTATTATTTCATATTAATAAATACTGTAGTGTCCTTAAAGCTTAATGTTTGCAACCACAGAACTGCAGCACATTTGGTGGTAAGTGGTCACGGTACTTTTATTTTCTGATTACATTTTATTGACATGTATTGCTAAGGGCAATATATTTACATTCTATCAGTAACAAGATCATGATATAAATGTCGTCTTTGAAGGTTTTTGATGCTGCGTTACAGTAAAGTGATGGTATTTTCTGTACTTACCATACTGTCCTAGTTGTTCTTTTACTTGCCTAAATCTGATTTTGTCAGGTCTTAAAAGTTTAATTATTAATATTTAATTAACATAATTTGGTTGTTTTGTTTGTGACTTGAGAAAAGATGCTGAAGCCTGTTTCCCTGTATGGCAGCATCAGATAAAGGACTAACCGTAACTGACATCTGTCCTCAGGTACACTGGAGAACTTGGAGGAACTGTACCTCAACGACAACCCCAACTTGCACAGCCTTCCGTTCGAGCTGGCCCTCTGCAGCAAGCTGTCCATCATGAGCATCGAGAACTGTCCCCTCAGCCACCTGCCGCCCCAGATTGTCGCGGGGGGGCCGTCCTTCATCATCCAGTTCCTCAAGATGCAGGGACCGTACCGTGCCATGGTCTGAGCCGAGAGCAGCTCAATCCCAGTCATACTTAACTCCAAACCCTCCACTTGCTCTGCACCCCCTCGCCTGCCCGCCCCCATTACGTGTATCATACACTGTAAAGAAAACGGACTCGCCACAATCAGTGTAGGGGGGGGCAGAAACAAGAAGGAGGAAGAAGCAGAAAATGTTTCTCTCACCATCCTCGGGCAGAAACGAGGCGAATCTTTGGAGACTTGACTTCTGTGTTACTCCAGAGTTTATCACGGTCATTTTAGGACCCCAGCCGCCCCCGCTCATCGTTCATTCCGAATCATACAAGAGGAAAATATTTCCATCTCTTTGCCAAAACTGAAGATATATAAAGTTATATATATTGAGTAACTGTGAGCTAAGTGGCAAGTCTTTTAACCATATAAACCGTGCTCCCATTGCCAATGTATTTACAGTAATTACAAGCATCTATTATGTGAGCAAGGATACAATTGTATGCAAAAACAAACAAAAAAAGTCTTTGGAACTTCACATTTACTGCTGCTGCCGTAATTTTAACATTGTCATCTTGTTATATTTTCTTTTGATATGCCCTTTTTTTTTTACATCACCTTCACTCAAGATAACTTATGTTAATTGCTTCTTGACCACAGAGAACAAAGGTCTAATGATGGCGTGTTTATAATTTTTTTTTTTTTTTTTTTTTTTACCTTTTATGTTTTTTTTTTAAACTGTGCCTATGTTTAGAGTGATCCAGTGGTTCATTTCTAAACACAATTGTCCATGAGAATACAAAGATATAAATTATTTCAATATTTTTTTTATTACTGCTGTTTTTAATTTAGTTTTTTTCCTTTTTTTTTAGTGTTCCTTTTGCTGTTGCATTAATCTGTCAAAGCGAGTGATATCAGTTGTAAAATAGAGTGATTGGAGATCTTTTTAACAAATAGCAGCAGTAGTTGTTCAACATTAAGCTAGTAATGTATACATATGAGAAATGCCAATCATACATGCTTGAGGAAAAAAAGAGCAAAGTTGGACTTTTCTCCAAAACGGGCGGTGCTGTGACCCCTCCCCCCGTCTGTAATGCTTCTGTGTGACAAAAAGGTATTGAAAAAAGTCAGACATACATAGGTGATGGGATAAATGATGGGAGATGTTTTTATATATGTATACAAATCCTGGTTGTTGCCTTGAGTGCAATTTTTAGTTATGTTTACTTATTTGATATTATCTTCAGTGTTGGGCTGCATAGCTGTCATTCAGTTGATCATCGACCAACATATCAAGCATTTTTTTTTTTTTTTTTAAAAAGACGTTATCTTTGGAGCAAGTGGCGAGTGTATCAGAGCTTCAAAAATAAAGCATTGACAGGTAACACTTCCTTTTTTTGTTAATATCCTTAATTTTTCTGTATTTTTGTTAACAGGGTCTCCTAAGAATCGTGATGGAAAAATGTTCCCTTGATTTAATTTAATCTTTTTTTTCTTTTTCTTTTTTTTTAAATAATCTTCTTTTGTCCCACACTGTCCCAGCAATGCTGCTGCTCTTATGCACTTTTTAAAAACAACATTGGCATCCTCTATATTAAGAAAAGAACACACAGAAGTCTCTCATTGGTTAAATGGGGGCATTTTGTTTCATAAATAAGTATTTTATCTGTTCAACAAATGTTTTATCATGTAAATTTGTATCAAGTAAACATAAATGTTGAGTTTAGTGGGCTCAGAATATACTAGAACTTTGGGGAAGTTTTATCCTGTCAATCTTAAAAAGGAACTTGCTCTCTTGAACTGTAAAAGGGTCCGTGTGGCTTTGAGATGTTTTAAGATTCCCATATCCTGCTTTCTCTACTGCAAGCAAAATGGCTTCAGGATCAGGATTGTTTCTTTTGAAATCAATTTACATTGAGTGTTTTCTTTTTCTTTTTTTTTTTTTTCTAAATGATGAAATGTGTATTGAGTTAGTATTATTTCAAGTGACTGTACATTAAAAATCCCAACAAAAGGTAATCAAACCAAACACTTTTTTTTTCTTTTTGAAAACGTGTTGCATCCCAGCTCTATATTCAATCATGATTCTGTTGTGTATTGGAACGTGTGGGTCTACTTTTTTGCAGCAGCAGCTCGGTGTGTTTTAGTGGGCTGTGGTTTGGCCCTCCTACACCACGAGGGAGGCCTGAGTGATGAGGGCGCCACAGCTCACCTCGGGGTGGGGTCGGGTCAGGGGAGGGTGGTTGGGGAGGGTAATGTAACGATGTACCGCTGCTTCTAATTTACCAGCAGAACCTGTTGCTGCTTTTTTTTGTGGACTGAAACATTATGCTGTACAAGACGAGGGGGCAGGGTCGGGGAGGGCAGGAGGTGGGGAAACGATCCACTCCCAACACTGATACAGACGTCACTCTCAAAAAAACAAAAAACAAACAAACAAAAAAAACCCAACCTGACGAGGGACAAATCCACTGACCTTTTCGATTTGGCGTCAGGCCTGGTGGTTTTCTCACAGATCAAATCGTTTGGACACAACGATGAGACAACACAACAAGGTGCATATTTGAGCTTAACGCAGTTACAGTACAAGACTGTCGGAAAAAGACAAAAAAAAAAATTGTAAAAAGGGCTTTCTGTGTTCACGCTCAACAACACACCGGAGGCATTGCATTCCTGGGTTTTATATAAAAGCTTTGGAAGTTTCTTTTTTTTTGTGTGTGTATTTACTTTTAGCTGTAAACAATTGTGTGAAAAATGCCTTCAACGAGTACTCAAAAGTGAGATGTGCATTAGGTATGCAGCGAGAGTGCTGTGACCCATTTTTACATTCAGTCTGTTCTGTTTTTACTTTTTTCATGTGCCATTTTTGCAAGGTTGAGACTGCCTGTGTGTGAAGACGCAGAGGATGATGGGAAGCGGGGCGGAAGCTGAACTGGGGCTAAACGGAGCGGAGAGCATTTTATCAGATCCTGGAATGTAACGTGCTGCAGGAGGAGGAGGTGGAGATCACCGACCGGCCCGTTCAGTCAAAAAGGCGTAACCGGGTGGATCAAAAAATGATGATGATGTGTTGCATACTGGTGCATCCATAATTGGAGTATAATTGGTGTTTATTTTTCTATCATCTGATTTTAGGCCATGGAGAGCATCGCAGAATCAAAAGTCATTTTGCTCCTTTTGCTTTTTTTTTTTTTTTCCTGGATCATACGACTTGTCTCTTTTTTTCTTGCCTGGTTATTTTGTACAGGAAACAAGCATGTTGAACACATATTTGACATGATTTGTCTGGGTCAGAATCGGGCGTTTTTGCATAGAGGACTTCGATTTAGTGGCTATTTGGTGTATCTGCAAATGCTCCCTTTTTGTATATTGCAAAGGGTATCGAAGCATTGTGTGGCAATGCTTCTCCTACTTAATCTACATTGACAAGCAGCCTTAATGGTCTTTTTTTATGTGTTTGTTTGGCTATTCCTTGTGTCTATGGCCACTGACTGTACTTGATGACAAGCAACTGGTCGTAACGATGTAAATTTGGATCTAGTTTCTTTCTGTCTTATTTTTGCTTTTCCTCTGTACAGTAATCTGACGTTACAGTAGACTCAGTATTACAAAATCTGTAATGTGATGAGAGTTTTACAAAAAGACAAAAGAGTGCAATGGAAGATAATGCCATTATGCTACCAAGTGGATGTGCATTAGCTTGCGTCTCACTTGTCTCTGGCATTAAAGGGGAATTCCACCAAAACTGACTTGCATTTTTTATTCTGCTTTTGCAACAGAAATTCCTTTTTTTCCTTCTTTTTCATGGTGTTTTTCTCACAAATCATATCAGAGTCGTGAGATTGCAAGATCAGGGGAAATAAATCTATCTGACATTTAATATTCTGAGATTGTGGACACTTTAATAAACATTTTTATACCACATCTATATCAAGAATTTGGACAGGAAGAAATTAAACTCACACAAACATGACTTACATTTTTAGATCATCTTGAGAGCACATAACTACATAAATGCTTGCTTTTTGTATTTAAACGGAGTCCATTTTGGTGGAACGGCCCTTTAATGTGAAGCCGCCAGCTCTTACTCTTACCCGAAACCCTGAATCCCTCCCACACACACACACACACACACTCACACACAAACACCCGCTCTATTATCTCCATACATTTACTTGACTGCCTTATGCGCACCAAGCAGAACCTTTATGACCGTTTCATTTCATCAACAGAGACAGATAATCACTCTTCTTCTTCTCTTTCTTTAATGTCGGTAAAGGGATCTGGGTCCACGGCTTGAACAGATGTTGAAAGCAAAGTTTTTGGGTCAGTTGTCTCTTGACTGGATGAGCAGATGCAGACATGACTACCTCTATGTGAGTCTTCATTGCTAACCACAGTGACCAAGATCCAGTCTGAGGTGTTTCTACCTGTGTACATACAAAAGCCGCGTGTTGGCAGCAGGAACTCGGATTTGGACCAGCAATTCAACAACGATTTGTTTTACTAAGCATCTTCCTGTTGTTTTATTTTGGTTACGCGCCTTTACTAAGTATTATTTGGCAAATGAAAAAGAGGAAAAATACACTGATTTGTGTGCTTGGTTGTAAATGACAAACTTAATCAATGCCGCCCCATTGTAAGACAGTTATCCTGAAACCAACTAGTTGCAGAGTGCTACTTTGCAAATGAGTGAAAATGACCATGTTTGGTGATGTTCTGTATGTACATACATCTTTTTAACTGTAATAAACCGATAAATATTTACAAATTTATGATGTGTTGCGTGTGTATATTTCAGATGAAATAAGTTGACTGAAACACAAAACGGTTGATGATAAACAGGTTTTGTGTTGCTGAAGGTATCAGGTGCCTCTCATCTTTGAAAGAAGAAAGCACGGACATCTTGAGGGATAAGAAAGTCGTGGTTTGTTACTGCCAAGAATACAAAATTTAAAAATTAACATTAAAGTTTATATTCAGTTTAACCCTCTGTGGCAGTTTTTCCCACACTTTTATTTCCTGGGGACCCAATGTTTTGAAATGACAAACCCAAATCACAATAAACCTTGTAAATAAATTCTGTTCATTTGTGCATAAATTAATATTCCTGACCATTTTTATTGCCATTTTGTACCACCCTATATTATCTTCACGCTTTTTATTGATAAGCTACACATGCTAAAACTTTATAAATGAGAAATACATTACTTTAGGCTGACTTAAGAGGTCATCTCATTGTTTTTATTTCTTCTTTATCAGGGAAACAAAACAGGCCATTATGGCCTCTTTAATAAATGAGGCAAAATAAGTGCACTAGGTGGAATTAACTGGATATTTTTTCCTCTCATCAGAAAAACATTATACACATTTAAGTGTTTTATAAAAGACGTATTGCAGATAGAATTTCCTCTAGAGTATTTTATTTATTTGGAGACCCACATAAAATCTCTGACCCACCTGTGGGTCTCGACCCAGTCTTTGGGAATGACTGCTCTATGCTACAGTATTGCCTACGCATAACATACGCATTTTTTGCCCCTTACACTCAAACAATACATCCTCAATCATGGTGCAATATTTTAAAAAGAGCCAGGACCCTCAGGAAACCAATAGCAGTGTTTTTATTTGTCACATGACACAGGAGATCGAGCAACCTTCCTCATGGTTCAGTTCCATCATTTCTCACGCCTGAAAAATATAGTCTGTCATTTTACACAAAAATAGATTCACATTCATAGATTAATATGATGAGTTTAATTTGTAATTGTTTGATGTACTTTATTCCATAAAAAAGTCATGGAAAACTGTTAAAATGTAGATGTTGCCTTGAGGTAACACCGTACCATTATAGATTCCTACCATGACATTTTTTTTTCATGCATTTGGGTTTCTATACTTTTTCTGCTCGTTTATATTGATAACTATTTTATTTTATTCTAACTCAAAACATCAACACAACCAAGGCAACACACTGTATGTCAAGAAAAACACACAGCAGGAAACTGAAAACAAGCATTTAAATGTAACACAAATGATCAAACACTGAAATGTGACTCACTGTCTTGTTTTAGGAGGGTTATTATAGTTTGGGTTGATAGATTGTTGATGTAAAGAAAGAAACTAACTATAATAATGCAAATAAGAATAGATCATAAAATAAAACTGAGTGAACTACATAAATGAAATAAAATACACAATATATAAGTAACATAAGTAGGCTAATTAAATTATTATTCCATTTAATCAAGTTATTAGTAAAATTTCAGTGTATTTCTAACAATAAGAATGAGGATGAATATAAAAATGTTAGCACAATAGCATGTACATGATAACCACCAGTGCAGTAACAACCTAAAAAAAACATGGTGGCAGTAACAGTGACATCATGTGCGGCCCCCACTATGGCCCCGGGTGGCTCCCCAAAAATGTTCTTCTTCACAATGATAATAAATTGATTCACACTGTTTCCCAGGAAGGAAGGACAGAAATGTCTGTTTTGTATGATGTGATAAATGAGGATGAGTGAGAGGCTCTTACAGGCTGCGCAGGAGGACCAGACGATGAAGCTCTGCAGGGAAAAACAAATATTAGCTGAAGAGGAGCAACAGTTACACAGAAATTATGATAAGTCTGATCCCATAAATCTGTATTTTACACACAAAAAAGAGGTGACATATGCTTTTCATTCTGTCCGTGGTCAGAGCATTTCAGCTTCTGTTTATAAATCCTTCCATTTGTAAATGTATCAATGACATGTAAAGAAAGCATTCACATCTAAAATACAGTTGCAGTTATTAAATGCAGAAAAATATCAGAATTATCTGTTGACTCTCACACCAAATGAATTGGTTAAGTCAGCTAATTTGTAAATAACGAATTTCAGAGACAGATGAGTTACAGGCCTTTTTAAAATGTTTATTCATTATGTCTGATAAATAATGGCCTCTTTTAGAGTTTCTGCCCAACTTAAACTCTGAAGTTTAAAAAATGTATTTCAATATTGTTCACTGAAGTGAGAGTTAATAAGGTTAATAATTTAATCATTTCAATTGCCACTATTAATTTTCAAGCACCCAAATAATAACAAATCAGGTCCTCATCTCACTGAGATCATTTTGAAAATCCAAATTCAAGGGGGTGTTTGTAAAACTAGTAAATTATCTCAACAAAAAAAATTTAAATGTCTGCAAAGCTGTCCAGTGTTTTGTTGTTTTGCAGTGGCAGGAGGTGTCTCTGCTCCAGTGCAACACCGCCCCCTGCTGGTCAATCAAAGTCTGTATATTAGTGAAGGTTGAAGCGGCCTGTGTTCTTCTAACACTGACAGCTGTGGAGTCTGAACATGACTATGTGACAGTCACCAGGCAGATAAACTGAGTTTATCCTCCTGTCTGATCTCACTGAACTGTGTTTGATCAGTTTCTTCTGCTCGTCTTCGCCAAATTGGCTCTTTACATGTAACAACTGAATCAGGTAAGCTTGTAATAGAAAACCCTGAGAGCACGAACCTCCACTTTATGACCAGCGGGATTTGTCCGAGCTGATCGTAAACGCACCAGAAAGCTACAGTAGTTGATTGTTGAGTCTCATTCTCAGGACGTCAAATACCGACATTTTGGGTTAGTAAAATGTTCCGAGCACATTATTATTATTTTTTATTTATAGAAAAAAAGGACATTATGCTTTTGAAGTCGTCATTACCTCTGCAAACATCATATTTCTGACGGAGTAGTCCTCCTGAAGCGCGGAGCCTCTTGCAGGAGACGACAGGTGTCACTGTATCCTTGCGCTTCGTTTGCACCCTCATGCATCAACCAGCGCCACGACAAAATACTGTTTACACCAAACACTCAGTGCAGAGTGTGTTTTTAGCAGCCTGGACAGACGGGATTATCAGGCTGATGCGAGCTGAATGTGTGTGTGTGTGTGTGTGTGTGTGTGTGTGTGTGTGTGTGTGTGTCTCACAGGTGGGCATTTTGAATATTCAGTCACCTCCAAGTTAAAAGCCTCTCACACGTTTCTCAGACTCTTGGAGCTCACCTGCTCATCAACGCTGTGGAAACGGACGCCACATAATCCATTATATGATATTTTTTTTCCTACAAAGTGTACATTTACATCTTTTCAAAGTCCATATCGTCTGGTCCTGCTCAGGAGGGGAGAGCGGGGTCAGCTGACACGCCTCCGTTTCTGCAGGGACAGGTGTGGTGACGTCACTCAGTCCAGTGCTCAGGTGCATGTCCTGCACACACAACTAAAACACACTCACACTCTCTGAAAAGACTGTGGTGACTCTCTTTTATTTTTAAACCAAACTTGAATTAGGTTGTTTTAGGGTAGAAAAAAAAATACATTGTTAGCATACAATTAGGGGTAATGCTGTATTTTATGGGACAAATTATAGCAAGAATTTAACATTCATTTTCAGTTGAATATATTACTAAGTATATTTTTATTAGTGTATATTTATTAGTGTATATCTACAGAGGGTGCAGGTCCTCTCCCATGGAGGCCATCATGTTGCACTGTCATGTTTCTACAGTGGCCCAGAATGGACAAACCACAAAATGCCTTTCATGAAAAAACAAAACAAACAAATAAAAAAAAAAAAAAAAAAAAAAAAAGGAAAGAAAACTCGCAAGTTCAAGGCAACTGTCATCATTAAACTTTTTAAGTTTAAGTTGAACTCAAGTAAGTTTTGAAATAAACTAAAATAAACTGTATATAATCTTTTGTTTAGATAATTTCCTTTTCTTATTTAGAGTCTGCGTTTTAGAAACAAATAAAAACTCATTATTTAGCTGCTTGAATATTTACACACACAAATGTTTATCAAAAAATTTAAGTGAAAATGAACAATGGTAAATAATATAATATTTTCAGTTGCAACCATTTCATTTCCAGACACCTTAATGATGACAAATCAGATCCACAGCTCAGTGTGAACATTTTTTATTTTTTATTTTTTCTAAAACTAGCAAACAAAAGATTATATTATATTGGCAGAACTTTGACTTTATTTCTAAACTTACGATTTTGAGTTTGATTCAAAATTCAAAAGCCAAGTATAAAGAAGTTGCCTTGAAATTATTAGTTTTCTCAACTTTTATTTGGTTTTTGTGCAGGTGACCCTAACCTCATGCAGACTGACAGCTCCCAAAGCCAAAACAGTCAGCACAACAAGTACAAATCATAATCATATGTTTGTGATCATTGCAACATGGTTGTGTGCACAGCACGCACTGCTCCACTGTTTTGCGGTGGAGTGTGGATTGACAATTGGACAGATGGAGCTGTTCAACTTTTAAAGCTACTGCACATATTTGTTTATTTTGTAGCCCCCTGTAGTGTTTCCTCTGCCATAAACAGAAAAAACAACGTAAAATAAATAAATAAATAAATCTAAATAAAACTGCCCTTGTGTTTCTTTTTAACTGATTACAGTAATATTCACTGTAAGATTTCCTGGTAAAATGTAAACACAGGCTCGCTCAATCTGATTTTAAGGAGAATCTGACCCAGTGGCAGGAATTAAGAATAATGATATAAAAATAGTCGATCTTCTCGCAGATCATGTAGAGGCATCAGCAGTAAACTGACACTGTAACCAGTTAAAAACTCCTTATAGTAGCATTAAATGATTTGATCTGTAAATGGCACAGAAACAAAGTCCTCATCATCAGTGGTCTCAGGTACGTCTTCTTTTCCAGAGCCGCTCTCATCAATCCCTCCAATATCAAAGAACCTGCTGCTGACACTCAGGTGCTGCAGCATCAGTGAGCTAATATCAACAAACCTTTTCATCACTGCGGCTGTATGTATTCATAGTAACAATAAGACAACAGTGCCATCGTGAGCTGTCGCTCGCAACCAGCATACTGTGAATAAAAACGTGTCTTACATTCTTACATACCCCTGTTGTTTTTATATTTATAATGTCTTACATTTTACACCAAGACATTGTTAAAGACAAATAGTGTGAGGAATACCAGGGAGTGGAGTGCTTAAAGAACCAGTGTGTAGGATTCAGTGTCAGTGAGACTCACACACTATCTAGAGCCAATTATTGGTTTGTCCACTCTTGGCACTGTGAGGAAGAAGACCCACACCTTCTGTAGACATAAAGGGCTCATTCTAAGGTAGAAAAAAACCCCACAGTGATTCTTATTTTCAGGTGATTATACACTCATGCAAACATACTTAAGAATATTATATTCTTTTTCTACCACGTTCAGCCATTAAATCCCTGTAAATATCACATACTGGTATTTAATTGAATGAAATGAATGAATCAGACATAGGTCATTATTGGAACCTTTATTCTTAATTTAGGTTAAACTTTATTCTTGTCTGCAGACAAATTTCATATTTTTGCATGTTTAACTGGTTGGAAATGAAACATTTCTTTATAATTGTAATGCATTCCTTATTTCCCTTATAATTAGAACTAAATTAAATAGTGTGAATATGTAGCATGAAGGAACAACAACTACAACCCTCATTTAATCATACACTCTTTGTTGTATGATGACAATAAATTACCTTGATGGCTTGATGCCTCGACAACCAATTCAAAGCCGACTTTATTCTTACAGGGGAGCAGAATATTGAATAGCGAGCAGAAAAGGAATAAAAACATTACAGCAGATGCAGCGTCAAAGACATATAATCAAGGCCAGGCAGACAAAAAAAGCAAAGAGAGTGTGATGACATGCAAAAGTAAATGCATAGACTCAGGAGGCTGTTTCACTTGGTGCGCTTGAATATTGTCCACACTACAGCAGGTTAAGTCAATTTTCAGTTTCATATTGTTACAAAATTGCATTTTAATTTTCATTTGGATTTGAATATTGCTTGCACAAGTGGAAAATTAGGCTACACTGTTTATATCACATTTTAATTTTGAGATTTAATTAGCATTTAAATATGGTCAACTGTATGGCAAGGTACGACTTTGAAAAATAAATGTGAAACATCTTTCCCATTTTCATTACAGTGTGGTCAGAGAACACCCATATGTGTAGGTGAAATTGAAAATGAAAATTGGATTATTGTATTTTCATTTTCATTTTTACTCAAATGGCATAAAAATTTAGTGCTATCATTGAACTACATCATTTCGTTTTCCAGATCACATATCATGTTAATATAGTCCTCTGCAGGCTTCCATAGTTGTGTACAGATTATATACACGTAATGGAGTCAACATCATTACAAAGCTAGAGGGCACTTTGATCCCGTGGACGCCACACTGACTCACGGGCTGAACGTGACCACGTCCAGTACAGACTGATAACACAGAGGTCTGTTCTCCACGTCCTCCCACAGTTTCTCTGGAATGTCCTCCTCCAAGTGGCTCTCGCTGGGTGACTTTAAACTTACCAGAACACAAGCAGCGCACTGAAGTGTTTGTGCGTGAGAGGCTCCAGGAGAACTCTGGGAGTTCAGAAAATGATGAATCCTCTGCTGGATGAGATCTGACGAAGTGGTTTGCATCAGAAATTTTTTTGTTGATTTGCTGACAGAATGCAAAATACATGTTCTTCATCCTTGAAAGAATGGATAAATAATCTTGAATTGAGGAGTTTTGGCTTCATGGCATACACAGTTCAAGAGCTGATAAAAACTGAACCTATTAATCACATAGTATTCAAAATAATGACCTTTTATCATAAAATAATGAAAAATGTCCTCAAAATAATAACTTAATACTAATCACTATTTGAGATACTAAGTCAGTTTCTAAATATACTGGATTTCATGATCTTTTTTCATCATACTGGTGATCATGAGCCTTTATAATTTTATAATAATAAATAGAAATGAAAAAGTCTCACACTTTGTCTCATTCACTGCTGGTTTATTCCATTATTGACTGTTGAAAAAAAGAAAGGCTACTTGTTTTTTAAGAGTAAATGCACTGAAACTGTTGCATGTCTACCATCGCCAACCACACCTTATTTATGTGGAGAAAGTAAACAAGATGGAGCTTTTTTTTGCAGGGAAATGACGTACATTTGACATCTATGATCTAGTTAAACAGTATGGCCAAATGAATGTCAAGTAAGATTAAATATTTGCCTTGTCAAAACTGTTGCACTGGATTCAACAATCAGGTCACGCATCTTCAGCTGTTTACATAGAGAGGACACGCACTGCTTTATAAAATATTTATAATGATCAAACTTATATGGTTTATATCAGAGATTCTCATTTTTTCTCAAATAAGGACCCTTTTCATGATATAAAATATTCCCTCATGTATGCCTCCTGGAATAATTTGATGAAGCCTATTTTTTATACACTTCTGCTTATGCGATGTATAAGAAAGATATTGATCATGTATTAAAAATACACAGAATACCCATAACACACAGAAAAGGCCAAAACTTTTCACACACCCTATTTGAGAATTGCTAGTTAAACAGATTTAAGGCCACAGATTAACAAAATAGACAGAGAGGGAAACTACAGGACTCAGAGTTCAGTATTATGAAGGTGAAATGACAGATCTCTGCTCCCAGTCACATCAGTAAACATAAAGTACTTGATCAGGAGTTTCCTTTGTGAAGCTCTTCATCAAACAGCCTCCTGGTCTGTGCATCAGTCTGAGCTCTGCGCTGGACAGTTTGGGGACTCCCTCCTGTGTTGCAC
This sequence comes from Lutjanus erythropterus, assembly GCF_056507025.1. NCBI lineage: Eukaryota > Metazoa > Chordata > Actinopteri > Lutjaniformes > Lutjanidae > Lutjanus > Lutjanus erythropterus. Next base: position 39,313,442 of record NC_139319.1, on the reverse strand, counting down.
ATATAGTGTAAAAGGTGGCTAAATAAATTGAGTTTAGACAAAGTAATAAAACGCCTCTGTTGATATCCACGTGGTGCGGCTCAGGCCGCTGCTTAGCAACGGAGTCTAGCTGCTGCACTGCAAAAAGTGTCTTTCCCAGCAGCTCCTGACAACTGATCCTAAAATACTGTATTTTACTGGTATTGTGCTTTTTTGTGTGTGGATGGGTGCTTTATGGGTTTCAGTTCACCATCAGGAATGTTCATCCAAAAAAGAAACCAACCACTTTTACATCAAACTGAATCTGATCAGAAGGAAAATGAAGCACCTTCCTGATGACTGTCCAGAACAGGGGCCAGTGCCCCGAAACACTGAGTATGAGTTTGAGCTATAGACACTATAGTCACTTGGACTGTAGCAATTATGGCAAACCACTAAAACAAAAATACCAACTATAACCTCAGAAATGATCCCATTCATCTATTTGTAATTCTAATGATCATAGTTAGAAAAAGCAGTTTAATTAATATTGTTTAGGACCAAATTGAATCAATCAATCAATCAAAGTTATAGTGTATGTGTAGCACCTTTCAGACAGGTTAGTGCAATTCAAAGAGCTGAACAGATGACTGACAAACCCACAATTAGACAGACCAGGTGAAAACTGTAACAGAGTGTGTGAGGAGCAGAGCTCAGACTGATTCACCGACCTGGAGGCTGTTTGATGAAGAGGAAACAGCTGATAAAGTGCTTTGTGTTTACTGATAGGAGTAAAAGTATAAATAAAATAGTGGCAAAAAGACAAACACAAAAGATGACAATGACACACAATAGATCAACAACTATACAATATACAACTAGACCAAAATAAAAAAAAGACAAAATAAAAAACAAATTAAACTGATAAAGAGATGAAAACACAATAATACTGTTAATAATGAAATTACAGATAACACTGAATAAAATAAAGTAAACTAGAATAAAAAAAATTAAATACAGTAACACAAGTAAAAATACAGTAACACAAGTAAAAATGGGGCATGTAGCCTTTATGTCCACGTGTATATGACTATATTACAACATTTACAACATTTTATATTAAGGTGTTTTTAATAACAATTAGTTAAAAAAAAAATAAGGCCCTTATAAGATGCTTATTAAAATTAATATGTGTTAATACGACTATATAAGTGTAGTACTTATCATGTATGTCATGTTAAACCATTACTAAGCTTTTGTTGTTGCTTTATTAAGATTGATACGTACTTTGTTATGCATTTATTAACAGTTCAATATGCTTTTTGGTGATACCAGATTTATAGTGTGAGCTGCCATGGCTAAGCTGCTCTTCTCCCAGTCCTGACCACTCAGATTATTCACACTTTATATCTGACACCCCACAAAAGCATAGATAAATGTTAATAAGTGCATAATTAAGGATTAATTAACCTTAATAATAATTGTTTACAGTTTAGATTCAGTTCTCCCTGACTGTTAATAAGTGTGTAATAAAGGATTTATTAACCTACATAAGCACTGTTCACAGTTTAGATTAGGTACTCCTAAAAAGCAAAGCTAACTGTTAACAAGCGCATAATAAAGGATTTTTTAACCTTAATAGGTATTATTCACAGTACAGATCCAGTGCTCTTGACTGTTAATAAATGCATAATAAAGGGTTTATTAACCTCAATGAGCATTGTTCATACTTCAGATCTGTTACCTCCAAAAAGCACAATTAATTAATGAGTGCATAATGAAATATGTAGAATATTTAATAAAGGAACATTTAAAAATTCGCTTGTAATGCTATAAACGCTTATACGAAACTTATAAGGCTTTTATTACGTTCGTAAGTACACTATAAACTGTTAACAAGTTGCTTACAATTTCTTATAAATGTCTTGTAATAATAAATAACGGTGTTTATTATTCTAATATTAACAAATTAAATATCCTGTTAACAATCATCAGAGCCTGACCTACTGAATGATACTAATTACAAGCACGTTAAGAGGTAACAGTCTTTCCCCGCTGTGATTCCTGCACAGGGCTGATGTTATTGTCAGTGGTGTCACATGTTGTCAGACCCACATGTCTGTGTGTGTCTGTCGGTGTTGACTGTCAGTGCACGCACAGTGACCCGGCGCTGAGCGGAGACACTTTTTGCAGCGTGCGGGCTATAAAAAGTGGGAGTGGCGCTCTGGTTAACACTGAGGAGCGAGAGAGACTCCACACGCAGACAGCAGCACGGCAGCGCCCGGGATAACATGATTAGCGCTCTATTAGGTCCGCCACTGAGCACAACTAGATGTAGCACAGGGATCATTGTGTGTGGAGAGAGAGAGAGGGAGAGGAGACACAGAGGGAGGACTTCATCCGCCACATGGATCTTCTTTGCTTCATATTGATCTGCTTAAAGAAGTTAAACACTGACAGTTTGTTTTAATGCCCGTGAGTCTCTGGCGCTGGAGAGGTTGTGTCACAGCTCTGCACATCAGGTAAGATTACACTTTGTATGGCTTTTTTTTTTTTTTTTTATCTCAGTGTTAATCAGGGAAAAGAGTTGACTTAATGTTTAATTGTAACTGTATATATATATATATATAAAAAAGACATGCTGTTATTGATTGGAAAGTGGAAATAGCATTGTAGGCATCTGATTTTTCCTCTTGTTGCCTCACATTTTCAGATGAAATGACAGCCTTATAAATGAAAAGCACTTATCCTTGAGGAGCCTGTTCATGATGAAAGAGAAAGATGTGGGAGAGCCTCAGAGGAGTGATTCAGTGGCGTCCTCTCTCAGCCCTGCTCTGAGACTATAGCTCTGTCCTTCGTGGTCATGATATTTATTAACCTCAGGTGAACTCAGGAAGCGGGCCAGTCTGCTCCGATGGAGTTCGACAACGACACCAACCACACTCATTCAGACGAGGCCCAGTACAGCCTCCAGATCACGCTGCCGCTCACTGTGCTGGTGGCCATCCTGATCCTGCTCACAGTGTTTGGCAACGTGCTGGTGGTCATAGCCGTGTTTACAAGCCGGGCCCTGAGGGCTCCGCAGAACTTATTCCTGGTGTCTCTGGCATCTGCGGACATTTTGGTGGCTACCCTCGTGATGCCTTTCTCCTTGGCCAATGAGCTCATGGGATCCTGGTACTTTGGCGAGGTGTGGTGCGAGATATATCTGGCACTTGATGTTCTGTTCTGCACCGCTTCCATCGCTCACCTCTGTGCCATCAGCTTGGACCGCTACTGGTCCATCACACAAGCCATCGAGTACAACCTGAAGAGGACGCCACGACGCATCAAGTGCATCATATTCATTGTGTGGGTCATTGCGGCGGTCATCTCCTTCCCGCCACTGATCACCATGAAGAAAAAAGAGGGCCCCGAGTGTCAGATCAATGATGATGAGTGGTACGTCATCTCCTCCTGCATTGGCTCCTTCTTCCTCCCCTGCCTCATCATGGTTCTCGTCTATGTGCGGATCTACCAGATTGCTAAAAAGAGGACGCGGGCGCCACCAGGAGACAGGAAGCAGAAGGAGATGCCGAAGACGACCACCACTGCCACAGCCAACCAGAAGGAGAATGGTGTTGGCGACGTGGAGGAGCGCCTGAAGCTGAACGGTGAGCAGGACATCGAGCTGAAAGAGGGAGTGGGAGGAGATGGAGGAGCGGACGAGGAGAAGGGCGAGGTCAACGGGGTGGACCTCGAGGAGTCGTCCTCATCTGACCACAAGGTGAACAACCCCTGCTCAATCAAAAAGAAAGCGTCCAAGGGGAAAACCAAACTGAGCCAAATCAAACCAGGGGACGATGATGTCCAAAAGCGGGTGCCGAGCACCAAGGGCAGCCGCTGGAAGGGCCGCCAGAACCGGGAGAAGCGCTTCACCTTCGTCCTGGCTGTGGTCATTGGCGTGTTTGTCATCTGCTGGTTCCCCTTTTTCTTTACGTACATGCTGAAGACGCTGTGCAAATCCTGCCCAGTGCCCGACACCCTGTTCAAGTTCTTCTTCTGGTTTGGTTATTGCAACAGTGCGCTGAACCCCATCATTTACACCATCTTCAACAACGACTTCAGGAGGTCGTTCAAAAAGATACTGTGCCGGAGGGACACCAGAAGATACGTATGATGGACTCCATCTCAATGTACATACTTTATTTTTTAAACTTTACTGTATATTACAGCTCAGTCTCATCCCCACCTCGCTAAATATCAACGTTTTGTCCCACGTGAAACCAAATGTTGTGAAAAGTTGTAAGGTAAATCACCCATTCTTGAGTATTGGGACCAATCATATCCTACCAAAAACCCTTTGAAAATGATTAATACCAGCACTTCAATTCACATTTTTTGGGTTAAAAAATTATTCTTCAAGGCACCGGTTCACGCACTGGAGGTGGGCTCTCCTGGAGGGCACAGATGACCAGGGGAGAAATCTAGAGTGAAATTAAGTTAAATAGATATGTAGGGAAAATAAACATGCTAATGCTATCATGCTGACATTTATTTTACTATAATTCAACATAAATCCTTAATTAATCACTTGCTTACTGTTAATAATTGCTAATAATAATTGTGGATTGAGGGGGCCTGAACTTTTTCTGGCTTCTGAACAGGGCCATGCCTGAAAAAGTTGGCAACCACTGCTTTAAAGATTTATATATGTATGAAATATATGTCATTTATAAAATGTTTTGGTTTGCTTTATTTTTGTAATTTATTTTTTTAATTTGTCCCAGACAAGAATTCACAATTTCAAACAATATAAAAATGTGTTAAAATCCTTCAAGATCTAAAACTAAAAATACATACTAATAACATAGGTATAAAGTCTGCTATTATAATCATCTTTGTTTAATTTCTTTTATTTTTGTGGATTAAATGAGACATAAAAAGGATGAGCTTATACCTTAAGGACCCCTGTCTCACTTCCTGTTTTAAAAAATGCTCTCAGATGTGGCCCAGCCATAACGTGTAAACTCTGTAGCCCCTCTAAATCAAAGCTAAATAAGAATTGTGGTTTAAAAATGTGTAGTTTGATTAGAGTTAAGAGGACTCTTAGCAACTTTAAAAACTGAAATGGCTACTCAGTATAACTGTACTGTGAAAATATGCAACACTTTGTCGACTCAGTAAGGCGTCAACTCGGTCAGATTTTCCATCTGACAGAGTTGACATGTACATTTAATATAACATGTAATCACTAGGAGGTTGGCCAAGGTATAATAGCCAAGAATCTGATCTTTTAAAATGTATTTTCCAGCATAATTAAAGAGTAAAAAAGTCACCCCCCCACTCAAAATACGGTTTTGTCCCAATTCTCAAGAATGAGTGACATCATTGAGTGACTTTTGTCTTCCGAGTCGCTTCATGTGACGTACTATTTATTGTAACCCCAAACGTGGTCTTATCCTAACCCTTCCCAAGTAGTTTTTGTGCCTAACTCTACCCAAACTGTGAGCGTTTTCACAACAATGACCACGTTTTTAAAAGGCTTTCCGCCAGCGTTTCATACAGCTGTTAAAGGGTACCTTGTGCTGCAGTATGAGACGCTGACAGGCGGCGACAAAACGTCGGTATGTGACGAGTTGGGATGAGAATGGGCTGTATATTATTAAATACACTGACCGATGTGCATGGGTCACTGGCTTGTGAACGCTCTTCGTGTAAATGCTTGGAAATGCTTTCCCAGGATGAGCTTAACGTGCAGCATCCTTTCAAAACATCCACCACCCACAGCTTCGATCACACAGAGAGGTCTAAACAGAACAGAACAGCACAGTGAAACCATGTTTTTATTGTTAATGTTATTTTTATTTTTTATAAAAGAAACCAACATAGTGAAGTCGTGATATGTGTTGTACTTTTATGACAGTATGTTGTACAAAATGACCTGTCTGAATATTTGTCATTATTTGCATTGTTATGGATACAGTGTTGTACCATTTTGTATGATGTCATGACGATGATGGTTAGGATGATGGTGATGACAAAGTATGAGAAAACTGCTGGCGCTTTAAAGAATAAAACCCATTTCCTGAACTGGTCTCAAGGCCCACCACAGTGAGTTAAAACATTAGGTTGATGATGATATCTCGTTTTGTATTTTGCACGGTGTTGACACGCACGTATTCACACACACACACACACAGCAGGAAGGCTGAGAAGCAGGGGGAAAGGCAGCAGTGGAGGTAGTCTGAATGTACTGTCTGAATGTGATCTGGTGTTAAAGGGATAATCTCTGTGAGCAATTTTACCCCACAGAGCACAGGAGTTGCTGGTACACTGCTGCCTCGATCTGTTCATTTGTTTGTGCTGTTGCGTGACTTTGGCAAATCAGAACTGTGCTTTTATTACACTGAAGTCACACAATAACACAAACAAACAAATCGAGGCAGCGGTAGACGAGCAATTATCAGGAGAAATAATCAGTAAAGTTACTGATTTTGTCTATGGAGTTTGGTTGATTTGGAGAAAGTGATATTTGGCTTACAGAACCTCAGTTTTCTATCAGAGAAGGCTGTGTGATGGCTGAGGAAAGTGGTGAAAATATTCTTAATATAGCGCACACTTAAACAGATTGATTTTATTTTTTTAAATATAGATCTTTTTAAAGTGGTTGAAATATGTTTTGTTGCTGACCCTATCCACCGCAATTCATTGCTTAGCTTCTGTTGTGGTGCCCCTCTCTGCTTCTCCTAACTGGGGGCGAGCCGACTGACGTCTACTGTAGGTAATACATTATGAATAAGCACTTTGTGCAACCCCACTCAAAATAATCCAAACTATCCCTTTAAGAGAGAGCTCTCAAAATGAAAAGCTGTTGCTATCTGTGATCTGTGTGAAGGTGTGAAAACTTTGGGATTTCAGGAGGGGAAACCCACAAGTCCTCTCATGCCGACTCTTCAGCCGCACTCCGACAGAAAAGTGCAAATTCGCCGGTCTGTTGAATCTGACCTTTGCAGGAGATTAACAAGGAGCTCAGCTCTTAATGAGCCTGAATGGAATATGTGCAAATGTGCTTTGGTCCTTGGATTAATGGTGTTTTGTGATTAGACAGAGGTCTTTTATCTCAGATGTCAGATTCCCAAAATTAAATTCTTCTTTTTTTCTTCCAAGCGTGTGTTTGCTTATAGGCTCCACATCTCAGAGTGAGTTTATAAATCAGCTGTGGATAATGAATACAGTTGTAATGCGTGGCAGGGGAAGTGGAGAAGTAACGGTTCGTTTGCCGTTTTGTGTTACCACGGTATGCGTCATTAAGTAAAGACATGGAGCCTGTCAAACCAGAACCTGATTGACTGGTCTCGCTCTTTACTTTGCTCCCTCGATTATGTCTAACAGAATGGGTGAATACAACAAAAGAGCGCCTATCATCAGTGCAGTGAATACAGAGAATATGGCTTTTCCCAGTGGAGGCAGTGTGAGTAAATGCATTCCTTTTGACAGTCAGGAGGGCACTTGAACAGCACCATCCTCAGAAAGCTAAATGGTGCTTCTGGGAGTTTCTCTGACAGTATATCCAGCACCTCGTCTACCACAGCATGCTGTACGTGTGTGCGCTCGTATTGAGCTGGTGGAGTGTTTCCTGGCACGTTTACACAATGTGTGAGCCTGTGAGAAAGCCAGAGCGTGTGTGCGTGTGTGAGAATGAGCATGTGTATTTGTAGCACATGTAAGCACATGGGGTGAGCTCCCACTGGACGGACGACTTTGCAGTCGTGCTCATGGTCCACGCTCGGTTTTGGGAGATGTTTTTGTGCGATGCTGAATAAAAACATTAGGAGGTGTCTGGCTCAGCTGTGAAACATCCCCATTTGGATAAAACTAAACTTGAAAGTATGGTGAATTGAAGAGCTAAGACCTTTAAATCTGCTCTAACACTGACAAAGCTGCCATTTTTTAAGCTGAGGGATAGGTTCACAGCTTTTTTCAAGTATGTCATAATACAGTTCTCACATGCCCTTATTTACAGTGTGCTGGAAGAGTTATTGGTCACTGTAATCGTGCTTCCTTTTCATATTTAGAGTGAAATACCACATTCTTCCTCTTAAAAGGCAAAGTCATTACAAAAGAAATAAAACTCACCCTTCCTCATTTTAAGGGTACTTTCTTTCTATTAGAAAAACAGTATTTAGAGTAGATTCTGTCCTGTACATTCTAGTGCTGAAAGAAGAATGTTTCATACATGAAACTGCTCACAGCAAGGTCTTATTTTGAGTAACCGGGTCATGATGTTTGGAAAGACCTACTGGTTTTGAATTTTTCAAATAAATTTTTTTGTGTGTCATCTAGTTTTATTATATTGAAGAGAAGGCAGACACCCATATGGCTGATATCTGAAAAACCCTGCAACTCACACCATAAAAATCTAGATCTAGGTGGATAAACAGCACTACAGGGCGGGGAGAAGATGTGTGCTTTTGATTTTTGGGTGAACTGTCCCTTTAAGCTGAAGGATAGGTTCACAGTTTTTTTTTTCAAGTATGACAAAATACAGTACTTACATGCCCTTATTTACAGTGTGCTGGCACAGTTATTGGTCACTGTTGGTCACTGTGCTGTTTCATTTTCATACTTAGAGTGAAATATCACATTCCTCCCCTCAAACCAAAGGGCACAGGCCACGGTTAGAAATAAAACACACTTCCTCGGTTTAATAACCTCAGGGGATTTGCCAATACAGCCTGACCTGGTCTGGTATGACCAGGAGCTATAATGTACACAAACATTTGGAAGACTGTGTTACTTGTTACTTTGCACTCACCACTAGTGGTTCCTGTTATGCAAAATGAACACAGGCCTTTAATGTTAACTAATAATGCACCTCAAAAGTGATTAAGCAGTAGGTTTTGAGCATCAAACACTTCATTTCCTGGATTCTGGTGAATTTCAGTGAGCCAGTTTGTGTATTTTCTGCATCAATCTATTACAGAAATGTCTTTATTTATGTAAATCAAAAAACAAAATTCAGATGACAGTTGAAAATATAATGGAGGATGATGCAGTAAAGCTCTCAGGCATTCTGTGTTGCTTTCATATTTATTCTCCTGTAGACCAGCACCTGTCATCTATTTTATAACACTGGTGAATTGACAAATTTATGGGCTACCTGTAAATTCTAACTGATAAAATTCAAATTCAAATGCCCCATGCAGAGCTGTCATGATATCACAATTTTAAACTTGAGTACATACTAGTATTTTTAAAAAGACACTCAATGCCTCTTTAAATACAAAAAAGAAAACAAAAGTAGGCTATTTCTTTTTCTTTTTCTTTTTTTGTTCCTATCAGGTACAACAAAACATATTGCTCTGCAGCTGAATGCCTGTCCAGACTCATAATATGTGTAGTAACAAGTTTAATTTAGGAAGGAATTTAATAGAGGGTAGTAAGTGTATTTTTGTTATCCTAATATTAACATTAATGATTCCAGTGAATAATTTTCTGTGAGATCTCTGTTGTCTTCACTGAGAGACTGAGAGTACAGAGGACTGATAGCTGAGCTGAACATTATGATGTCACAGTGAAGATGACCTTTGACCTTTTGGATATAAAATGTTATCATTTCATTTAAACAGACACTTAATTTTGTCAAAATTAGCCAAAAGAAAAAAAAGTGCCCAAGTGCATGTTTGTACCGAATTTGGGAATAAAAGTCCCCAAAGGTGTTGCTGAGATATCATGTTCAGGAGATGGCATGGATCTGAGGTCACAGTAACCTTGACCTTCGACCTCCAAAATCTTATCAGTTCATCACTGAGTCAAAGTGGATCTTCTTGAGACGTAACATTTACAAGAATGAGAGACAGGATGACGGACAACTTGAAAACAGAACGCATATGGACTTGGTGTAAAAGACATAAAAAGTCACTTGCTGCGAGCCAAATTATGAAATGTTAGTTAGTAAAATAAGGAACGTTTGGCTGTCACTGGTTGTGTCTTTTGGCTGTGTAGCTAATGCTATATTAGCTGGTCTGTTGCTAGCTTAGCTTTATGGGCAGGCAACACTGCCTCAAGATTAGTTAGCCATCTAGCAAACAAGACCTCTGAAAGTAAACTTGAAATATATCACCCTGTATCTTATTGGTCGCCATCACAACTCACAACTTAGCCTAGCTTACTTGGTTTTGAGGCCTTTTGAGAAAAAATGTGCTAATTTTCCCTTCTGGCTCCTCCAGGGATATAATGTGCATAGCTGCTTCTGCTTCTGTCAAGTTTATGGCTGTTACAACCATTGCATTTGAGGTTGCATGTTGCTATCACCTACTTCACAGCTTTGGCGTCATTGTGTCTCAATCTCAACTCATCAGACATTGATGACTGTCACCAGCACACAGTGTTTTGATGCCATTTTCACTACTTTGTTAAGCTCTTTCCTATCATCAGCTGAGCAGTTTCCATAAAACACTCTGACAGAGAATTTGAGTACATTATATCACAGCTCTGTAAAAGTCAGGCATCCCAGCCTTAAACCTCCTGAGCTGATGAAGAAAGAACAATTGCTGATGGGCTTTCTGCACAATTTGACAGTCCATTTTAAGGAAGAAGAAATTGCGGTCCCCAAGTATTTGAAGTTCTGTACTATCTTGTCATTGATAACTAAGGGTTGAAGCTCACAATCTTTGTTTTGGCAGAAATCCACAACCCTCTCCTTAGTTTTGGAGATGCTTAGGGTTAAGCTGTTCAGTGCACCCCACTCGACTAGTAAGGAGACTTCTACTCTATAAACTGATTCATCTTAATCTACAAAAAATCAGACCCGTCACCATGGTCTCATCTACAAATGTAAAGATTTCAACTGAGAAATGCAGTTGTTAGTGTACAATACAATATAGAAGACCAGACAAAATACAGCATGGCCTCACCTGTTAAAAAGGCTTTATGGCTGCAAAATACCTTCTGCTTCAGTATTAGATCCCGAGGGGTGGTGACAAATTGTCAGTGTTTTGTGTCAGTTACATTTGTGGTTTGTCAACATAGAAGTCCTCTGCTGCTGTCATGTTTTTACTGGGGGCAACAAATGCATCTGCACATGTCCCCTGCATCCCCCCAAAATCTACACCTACAGTAACTTTGGAGGCTAACCACTAGATTTGGCTAACTCCGATTCTTGAAGCCTAATTTTAGCTGTTTACATTAGCAATTTTGCTCCCTGTCAATGATAGGATTTTCCACGTTAGGGCTGGCTATCAGTACTCAATACTTTTAATTTATCGATTAAAGTAACCCAGTACCAAGCAGTATTGAAACTTCTCCAGTCTTCTGCGTTCAATCGTCTTGGTACCCAGTTCTAGAAAAAAAATGACTATGGTTTTGCTCGCAGCCAAGCTTTCTTCATAAAGAAGAAACTTCTGAATAAAGTACGGAATGAAGTAATCCATTGGTATCAGTATCACTGTAGGGGAACTGGTATTGGTATGATTGATATTGGTATGAATGATACCCAGCTCTATTCCATGTACATGTGGTCAGACTTGAAAAAATGTGGATGTATCCTTTCACTTTAAGACAATTTATTTATATAGTGCCAGATTTTGACTTGTCTTAGGGCACTTTGAGAACATGTGCTCTTTATAACACTGCTTGAGAGGGTTATAGGGGATCCTGAGCAAAAAGGGGATTTTTTTTCATATTCATGTCCCAGACAAGAATTCACAACTTCAAAAATGTAAAAATGTGTTAAAAACTTTAAATAATAAATTTCAATACTGAAACATAGATGAAATGTGCTATAATAATAATAATATTTATTTAAAAATTAATTTTAAAATGTTGGTGTGATTTAATGAGGCATAAAAAGGTTTTGCTATACCCTAAGGACCCCTGTCACACTTCGTTGTTCAAAAGAGGTGGGAAAACTGCTCAGGCACTGGTAAGCTTTCTATTTTTGACTAATTAATTAAATAATATCGGGTATGTCTCAAGCATAACATGTCAATTCTATAGCCCCTCTGAATTAAAGCCAAATAGGAATTAGGGCTTTAATAATGTGTATTTTGATTATCATGAAGAGAACTCTAAACAGCTTTAAAAATTAAAATGGCTGTTCACTACGATTATACTGTGAAATTAAAAAAAATGTAACATTTCATCCAGTTGAAGTACATCTAATAAAACGTTTACAATGTTTTATAGCCAATAGTTTGAAAAAAAAAATGTTTTTAAAAATCAAAATCCTTTCAAACTACAGTTTTGTCCCAACTCTTGTGAATGATTAAATGTATAATATAGTACAAATAGAAACAATCAAGTGAAGCACAAGTGCATTAAAACTGTACTTTAGTGCAGCACTTTCATACCCTCCAACAGACCAGTGTGAAAACCAACACCAAGAAGTATTTTTATGTGCAAGGCATTGATGCTTCAGCCACAAGAAGATTATATTGTTTGTTTCACTTAGATGCAGAGATGTTTATCTGTATGTCAGATGAGGAAATGACTCAAATATTTCATTTGCGTCTAAGGTCAGTTTGAATTTTCTTTTACTACTGCTGGTGATCTGTAATATACAGTATATTGTTGTATATGAGCCGTTTTTTAGAACTGGTACAAATCATATATCTCTAAAATATAAATATACATATATATATATATTAGCTTTGCACAGAGACAGATGGTAGAAATGTCTTTCAGAGGGCTGCTTTTTACTTTTGCACTTTGAATAAATTCCACAGCCTGTGCTTTGTCACTTTTACTTGAGCGAAGGAGTTGAATTTGTACTTCTACTTTTACCAGTCTTTTTTTTTTTTTTTTTTTTTTTTTTTACTGTATCTGTAATTCTATTAGAGTAATGAATGTGTGTACTTTTGCCACCTCTGACAGTGATAAATATGTGTATGTTTATCTTGTCTTGCCCTCCTTTTCCTCTCCGCCTGCCTCTCTTCACACATCAACAAGCAGTAGTGATATCATTAAGCGGATGTTCTTGCTGACAGCCTATTGGAAGAAGCCAGCTGTTGAAGTCAGACCCTTCTCTCTCGCTCTCTCTCTATACACACACACACACACACACACACACACACACACACACACACACACACACACACACACACACACACATATACACTTAGCCTCTGGGAATCGGGGCATGGATCATCAGGTTAGAGTGCACATCCGTCTCCAAAAGGCTAAGCATTGGTGGCTAAGTGCAGCTACCATTCAAAGAGACAGGGACAAAATGTCAGCAGGCACAAAACTCATACAGGACAAACAATCATTTGCAGTTGGAGGATTTGGGTGTCGGGGGAGGATGAAGTTACATTTGACTTGCCTGCCTTGCTTTTAAGATGACAGTCTGTGTGTGTGTGTATGTGTGGGGTGGGGGGGGGGGGGGGGGTACTGGTGTACTGTAGGTGGCTGAGGTGAAAAGGTCGCAATGACGATGGATGTCGACTGAGGCACCCACATGCTATCTATCCATCTTTTCTTTTTTTTCAGTGTGACATCCTCCCATTTGGGGCGGCTGCAATATACATGATTATTCACAGTGTTACTGATGACTCACTGTTGTTTCCCCTCTGCTTTTATTTGCTTGTCCTTCATGCGACAATCTCACAGGTCTGTATTTATCATCTAAATGACACTTTACGCCATCCAAAAACATATTACTGAAGCAGGATCATATTTTCTCACTCAGAGCTGGCTGTCAGCTCCTCTTTTAGGGAGGACTCTTAAAAGTGTTTCTGAGGTATCATTTAAAATACATTCCCAGTCTCATTAACGGTGGTCTGATTAGCTGTCAGGCCTCTGGGTCTGATTGGAGACACAAAACAACGCTGGGCAGCGGATATTTCCCTGGAAAATAATTTGCCCAGACAAATCTATTTTCCAGGAGCTCATTATGATCGAGAGCAATCAGTTCCCATCGTCCCAGAGACCACACGGCATTATACGACGTGATTATTAGACCTGCGAGGTAATTCGGTCTGGCTGAAGAAAGGAGATGGCACAGTTGCAGTGCTCTGCAGAGAAAAAAAAAACATGTGGGAGGTGGAGCAGCAGGGGATCAATTATCTAAAAGGCCATTTTTGTACCTGAAATTTGTCTTTTTGCAATCTGGTTTAGGAATCTGCAATAAAGCAAAGAAAACTTCCAGAGTTTGAAAGTAATAGTGACAGACACAGTTCAAGTACAGTAATTACATCATACATTTAACCTTTAACAGCCATGTGCATTTACGCAGGCTTTAATATGATAAAAATATGTATCTATTTTCATACTGATCAAGCACAGTTTTAATGGCATTAAAGGTGATAAATGATGATACATGTTGTGCTGGAACGTCTGACGCCCACACCCATGTTACCTTGCATCACAGTCCAAGTCTAGTCTGATAAAAAGCACTGGAGTCTGACCAACATATACCAATGTAAAAACACCAATATTTAAGCATTTCCCAGTTTAAAATCAATAAGGTATTATCCATCTATTTATCCATCAGAAAGGGATTTTTGAGACCAGTACTGAGTTTAGTGGGAAAAAGTTCTTGATGGTGACTGATATAGTGAATATTTTAGCTGCAATAGCTGCAATGAAAATAGACCTTTGCACCAATAAGACTATGAAAAGGTACTCAGGAGGCTGTTTTCACTGACAAATAACTTTATTATATAATATTGTATATTATTTAATCTGTAAAATAATTTAACATATACATATTCTACAACCAGCTGTAGAAGGGAACACTGAAAAAATAAAGAATAAATGAAAATAAAATAAATAGCTTAATAAACATGAGTATGTTAAGTTAATTGTGGAATACTTTAATCCAGTCCATCAATTAGGGGCAGGTTGTAAAACAAGAAGCAGCGTCTCAGCATTTACACGTGTCAGGGAGCTTCTCTTGTCCTCGTAAGTGTTCCTCAGTGTGCTGAATCTAAATCACCCAAAGAACTGTTTTCTGCATTATGAAAAAAGTTTTATACATCAATACCAATATATCCTCGATAGGCCCACATCAAGCCAATATTGGGCCAACATATCAGCTGATGAATATGTTGGTCTGGCTGTATCTAACTTGCCCCCTGGCTGTCCACAAGTGGAGATCACAAATCCCATCTGAAACAGCCTGTAGTTCATCCTCAATACCAATGACATCAGTGTGACATCACTGGTACAGGAAGAACAGCAGATTTTTTTCACTCGGTGTAGCGCGCACTGAGGAATTTAATGCTTCAGCTGACTATTTTTATCATCAACAGTGACTGGATACTCACATAAAAAGGGCTGAAATTTTCCTTTAATATCAAGCACTGCTTGCTGAACTGCACCTCATGATTTATTTTTGATTACCTGATCATTTGTTCTGTAAAATGTCATTAAACAGTCAAAATACCAATTAAAATATCTCAAAGCTGAAGATGTCTTTGTGTCTGACCGACTCCTAATACACATGATATTTAAGCTGCAGTGATGCAAACATGATAAATTGTGAAATCATTGATATTTGAGGAGCTGCAATGTTGATGTTAATCATGTGAATAAAGTTTAAGGGAGCGTGTAGTAAAATGTAATCACCACTCACAGTTTGCCCACTAGAATTTAAAGAATCTGAAGCTAAAGTGGAGATGGAGATGATTTGCTCTCAGATGTAGACTGATACGAGAGTATTCTGACCAGACGAATCAATCAATGAATTGATCTTTATTTTGGACTTTAAAGGGTGACTCCATGGAAACTCCCACTCAGCTGTTAGCTGAAAGCAGTGACATAGGTTGCAGTGCTGATGTCCTCCCCTGGGTTTATATACGCCAACATCATCATGCAGAAACCTACGTCAGGTCATATGGGAAAACGCTTTTAGAGGTGGTTGGAAAAACTGCATTTTTAAGGGCTAAAACAAACAAAAGTTGAATGTTTGGATTTGAATACTTGTGAAACGCCACTGGGCATGAAATAAAAACCTCAACAAAACAAAAACAGTCAATCTGCCTTTTAAGTTATAGCAGAATAAAATTATATAAAAGTGTGGTCATTTACTATCATCCAGCTATACACACATGCAACATATATGCAGATAATTTGGAGGCTTTTATGCCTTTAACTATATAGGAGAGCTGAAGATATGACAGAATAGGGGTCACAGGCAGGAGACAAACACACCTGATAAAATATAAAACAAAATAAAATATACAGTTATTTACATATATAGATACACATATATACACCCAGGGAATAATTCTGCTGTGCATTTTTTGGTTAAAAAATAAGCAGCAACAAGATAGTGATGATAATATGGTTGACATTTTCACATTAAAAGGTCAACATCTTTCAAACAGTGTCCATGAATTGTGACCGTGTTTGTGCATGAAGCATCACTGACGTAAATACAGAGTCCACCATGTCCTCGTCCTCATCCTGTCAGCTCAGAACTGGTCCCACCGTCAAGTGCAGCTTGATTCAGGATATTGTGGTAGGGCAGATCTCTTTAAGACGTGGGAACAAAAGTCTCTGGTTTCCTGTTGCTTATATCTATTCATGTACAGCACACACTCATGTGCATGTATGTGTGCACACACACACTATGAATTTTTCATGTAATACAGTGTGGTTTTGACTGGTTTATTTAGCCTTTGAAGAGGGTGAATTTTCTCAGCCTGGAAAAAAAAACAACTTAATTCTCAAGTTTATCTGAAAAAATCAATAGGACCTATATGCTTTTCATTAGACATCAGCAATTATTCTAAATCATACATCATTAAAGAAATAAAATGAACAGAACAAACAACTGAAATATGAAAACAGTTGTCGATTCTTTTTCTGTCAATAGGTATTTAGACTGGGGACACGTCCCCACCACTTCTTCAAATGGCCAATTTTGTCCCCATCGCCGATTAAAAGCATAACTTGTTCAAAATGTTCTAACGAAATGATAAATAACAAATGAGAGTGCTTTGAGAATTGTACAATAAGAAAACATACAAAGATTCATTATTGGTTGGATTTAAAGTGACAATTCACCACAAAATCAAACACAGTCATTTTTCCCCTGGTCTGTAGTGCTGTGTATCCGTCTAGCTGGAGATATCAGTTGTAGAGATGTCAGCAGAGTCTCCTCTGAAAATCATGACCAGGTTACTCAAGATAATACACAGACCTTGAAAGCAGTTTCATGTAGGAACTACTTTGTTTCTGGTAGAAAGACAATAGATCCTGTAGATTCTTAAGTAGTTCTCATAGATTCTACAGCAGACAGAAAGTAGTTCCTATGAAACTGCTCAGAACTAAGTCTTTGAATTATTTTGAGCAACTGGGTTATAATTTCTGGAAAGAGACACTGGTTCTAAATTATTCAAATGTATATTTTTTGGTTCTTTGTGTACTCCCAAAAATTAACCCAAAAATTGTGTAATGTATTTTAATTACAAGTAAATTTTCCCTGCAATTTCATTATGTAAGTTTAAGGTAATAAATAATTAATAGTGTTTATCTATCATGTTGATTCTGTGAGTAAATTAAACACCGTAAGTCAGATTTGATTAAGTTAATGTAAACTTAACATAACTGTGTTCAAGTGTGATGTAGCCTCCTTATGTAAATTAGTAAATAAAGTTTATTTTAATTTAGTTTATACTAAGCATATTCACTTTTTATGGATAAATAAACTTTTAATTTGATATTATTCAGTTATGTTTCACTCAGAAATATTTCTCCATGTTTATTAGAGCCAATAATCCTTTTTTGTTTTTTGAATGAGCACCATCTTGTTCCATTATATTAGAGAGAAGGCAGACAGCACTATGGTCGATATCTCCAAAACAGTATAGATGGATAAATAGCACTACAGACCAGGGGAAAAATATGTATTTTTTGATTTTGGGGTGAATTGAATCTTTAAGTCATGAAGTATGCACTGAAACAATGTGGGGAGTTAAACATAACTTTTAAAGGTTTACTTAAGGTCACTCTGTGAACGTTATTCCTTTACTTGTTTCTCTTTTGTCATATTTTAGCACAGTGACACTGGATATTATGCTGCACTGTTGTTTTCTGCAGTAGATGTGATGTTGTCATGACATGTTGTTGCAGATGTGGATGTGATGGATGACTGTCAGTGTTGTTTTGCGTTTTATGCTGAGTGTTGTCAGCTCTGCAGTAGCCAAAACTATGCCCTTTTGTTGTGCCATTATGCAATTTTTTTCCCCAATGCGCTGTAAGGATAGTTTGACCTCACAAAGATTCCCCCATTACATCACCTACAACTGCATCTGTTGAAGATGTTTTTTTCATCTAAGCCCTTATGTCCCTGCCACCTTTCAACACAATGTGACATTCTTGTCAATAAGCCAACTGACTAACTGATAAATTGAGTTTAGCGATGTATGAATGCATACTGTGCGTCCCAGTGGGGCTTCCTGTTAAAGAGCCAATCACGTTGATGGACACACGGCTGTCACACATCAATCACACGTCCACTGCCACGATACACCAGAGTGCTGTTTGGGCACGATGATGGTTAGAAGAGTGTTATGAGAGCGTGTTTCACAGAGGTGAGGGATTAAAAAAACAACCGACACATTCCTGGGCCCTAGAACGCCGTGTGGCTCTGTAATTACCACGCATAAAAGCAACAAAGAGTCGAGCTCTCTCTCTCTGTGTCTCTTTCCATTATTCGGGCTCTTGGTGCTGGAACTCCTCGTCTCTCCACGAGTGACGGACAGCAGAGAAGAATATCTGCTCGGTGACACGAGAACAGCAGAGCTGGAGTGAAGCAGAGAGGGCAGTTGAAGTGGGTTGCTGTAGTGTCTGTAATGACTGTCTAGTGCGTACTGATGGACAGACCGGTGGGCGTTTGAAGAAGATTATACCTGAGCACTCTGCTGTTTCATCGCTTCGGCCCTTAATGATGGTGACTTAATGAAAGCAGCTGGTTTGTGAACAGCAGCTTGTTGTGTTTGTCATGAATTTGCCAAAAATCTGTTTTCACTGTTTATCTTTGAATATTTCATTGGTACATAGTTCTTTTTTCTGATGGCAATTGGTTTGAGTAAACGTAAATTGAATTTACAACTGTACAAAAATACTTGTTTTGGCAAATGATTTAAAGGAGCAATATGTAGCAATTGCAAGTGAAATATGCAGCACAGCAGTCCAAATAGTGAGTTGGAGCCACAAACTGTATAATAAATAGGTTTATTAAGTCCTATTTAATAAAGGATTTATGGTTGAAGGGAGTTGTTTCCCCTCCTCCACAGAATGAGTGAACCTCTGCAGGCTGGAGGAGCTTCACAGGAGTGTAGGACGCATCATTGTCAGTAACAAGTGACAATGAGTCCTCCACTGTAAATTGATCAACTGTTTAGAGCTGTCAATTGTCTGTCAATGTGAAGCTAAACCCGTTATCCTGAAAACAAAAGCCCACTGCTCTGAAAATACACACTCTGGAGTGGCTGCCTGACTCACTGCCAGCCAAACTCCATTAACATTTTGCTCAGTTTAATCATTATAAACATCTACGCCTTCTAAAAGTTTATTAATGATCTGTTGCCACTCATAAACAGACACTAACTCATCCAGTGAACATTCAGCATTAATTTGAACTCTAATTAATGTAAAACAAAAACAGTTATTCCAACCCAGAAGAGAAATTTTAAATGGAGTGAGTATTTAAACTTAACATGTTTCCTTAATCTCACCTGACATATCATGATCATTTTATGAGTTATTACAATAAACATATTACAGATTTCTCCTTCAATTAAAGGAATAATATGCAGCATTTTCCTAACACAGCAGTGTATAGACTCATATAAACATAATCCGTCTCAACCATCACTAATGACCCACTAGAAGTCTGTGATGGTGTCTGTGTCTGCGTTGACCCTGCCCCTCTGCCTGTATTTTCTTATTTTCTCATGTTTTGCTGTGCTCAGGATGCTGCTGGCCTTCACCCTGTTTGCCAGCACAGCATAGGTTTTGAGGCTGGGACTCACTTACAGCTCTGTCTCTATGTCTTTCCTCTGCTCTCTGTCTGTGAGAGCTCCATAGAGAGATACACAGTACATATACACATACGCACACAGACAGAGCAGACTGAGGATCGCTTCGGCTTGTTCACACAAAATCTAGCGTTGTGCGGAGGAGTGGCACTGTGTAGAATGTAAACACTTTTGCTCGAGGAACCTGGCAAAAGTCAGACAGAACCCTCTGTCTGTACCTTCATTTCATCAAATTTCTGCATGTTTTCTGAAAGCTTACAGGTGTGGGCGGGAGTGTTGCAGTGTATTCTATAATTCAAGCAAGACGTGACAGCAGGACATGCAGAAAAGGTTTTAAAAATTAGAAATGATTGAATTAGTCGGTGAAAAGACACTGCGATGTATATTATGGTGGTACAGATCACAACGTCTGCCTCTGTCCCTGCTTTTAGAGTCAACTATTACAGCCTCTTCCAGTGTTGCCATGTTTGTTGATGCCAGAAACTTCTGACCCCCATTCTTCCTTATGGTAAGTTTTGCCTATTGAGTAATGCCCCCTAGTGCATGTATTACTTAAAATTCATGTCAGTGTACAGTAAAGGAAGCATGGAAGTATGTGGGCAGTAATGGTTACATCATCTGAAATGGACACATCTATTTTCATACATAAAGGGGCATCAATGCTCATACATCACCAGATCATTGTGTAAGAGTTTTATGTGATAACACAATAATGACACTTTGTCAAAACTGCAGTTTATTACACTATTGATGACATTAGAAGTTTGTTTCAAGCTGGTTCTTGCAGGTTACTTTGAATATAAAACCTGTGGAAAGGTCCTTCATCATTTCTGTTCATTAATTAACAAAAATGCATCATTTCCTGTGCAGCGCTACATCTGAAGGCCATATTATGCAGCCCTCAAGAGGTTTAAACCTTCCCACCTTATAAGCATTAACTACAATGCTGGTGAACTTATCTTTCACTATAAAACAGTCATCAACCTTTAAAGCTGCACTTCAACCAACAGCAGCCTCATTACATTAGTGGTTCTAAAGAGCGGGCAACTGAAAAATCTGAACTTCAGTTCCCAGACATCCTGCGAGGTGTTTTCAGTAAACTGCACTCGGCACACAACCTGACTGGACTGTGGTTTTTTATACCAAACAGACACAATCTGCTAAAGATCTTTCAGTAACTCTTGTTTAGTGTTGCTGTGTAGATTATTTCACTCATTTGTTCTCTGTTGTGATCTGAGAAATGGCTATAAACAACATCAGCATTTTATTTTGACAAATAGGGTGAACGTGCTCGGCTTCAGACAGTCATGATAAATTGTTCTGTTTTGATGCTGCCAAACTTTTGAAACCTGTTAAAAGTTGATTTGAAAACTTGAACAGCAAGCCCACTTTTTTGAGGCAGTAAATTACATGTGCAGTCACTTTATTACACTAGTTTTTAATCCCGGCTAGAGGTTGAGATCCCTGCCTAAACTTGAAGGGTTTATTTTTTCTCCCGAATTTGTCATTGCCAATTCCAATTCTCTGTGTGTAATGTCCCTGTTACTGAAAGTTCCCACTGTTTGGTGCATAGAAGGAAGCTTGTTAAGAAAAATGCTGGGCTGTACTGAGGGTTGGGCTGAAATATATTAATAAGGGTCAGGTTTGGGTTGGTTTTGGACAGAATTTTGTTGGCAATGGACCTGAACAGGCTAACCTTCTCAGGCATGATTAATGCGTTAATCCCGGAAACGTTTTTTTTTTTTTTTGTATCTATTGGAACTGAAGTTATTTTCTTTCTCAGAATTTTCATTCTGTTCTCTACACCCTCCAAAAATCAGTGAAAAATTTATGTTGTATCCAACTCTGCACCCAGCAACTACAAGTCTATTTCACTGTAAAGTCCCCATACACCTCGCCATCCCCTGAAATAAGTACAAGCTGGAGCCAATTTGAGGGCTGATGCTATCCCCCTTGTTAGCAAAATGACAAAAAGAAAATGACAAAAAATGACAGCAAAATGCACCCCCCTTGTTAAGCTGCCATCCCTCTATCTAAATAGCCACAGGGAAGAACCAGAAGACTTGTTCATGAGCCAGTGTACCAGTGCTGGGTGAATGAAACAAACCAGGTTCACCCCTAAATCAAAAATACATATTTTTCCCCTGGCCTGTATTGCTACTCATCTGTCTAGATCTTGCAGAGTTTTGGAGACGTCAGCCGTAGAGATGTCTGTCTTCTCTCACTCAGCTTGTGGTGCTCAAAGAGTAGCTCTGACAGATTCTACTGCAGAAAAAAAGTTGTCCCCACATGAAACTGTTCACAGCAAGCTCTGTGGATTACCCTGAGCAACTGGGTCATGATATTTGGAACGAGACAGTGGCTTTGAATTTTTCAAATGTATTTTTTTTGGCACTTTGTGCACCACAAGCAGAGTGTCATTTAGTCCCATTATAGTGGAAAGAAGGCAGACATCTCTATGGTGGTTTGATATCTCCAAAACATGGAACACCAAAAATAAATAAATAAATAAATATAAATATTAATAGCACTACAAGCCAGAGGAAAAAAATATATTTTTGATTGTGGGGTGAACTGTCCCTTTAAAAAAATCTCATCATTAGTGTGCTCCCATTGGATCATCCCCCTTCTTAAAAAGTAACAAATCACTTACTGAGAAAAGTAATCAACTGTGCCCAGTGTGGACAGTGTAGAGTATGAGTGAAGTAATTAACACCACCCCTACTATGTGCACCCCCCAGTGTGCAATAACTGAAGCACTAGCCCAGTTAATCAATACACGTTTCATTTTATTTACTTCAACATGCCAGTACCTCAATACACATAGCACTTTATGTACTTCTGAATTAATGTTTATATGTGCTTGTATCATTTCTATTGTGTTTTGTTGAATTATCTATCTAAGATAATAGTTTACAGTGTTGATTAATGTTATATAACAGTGTTACTCTCCATGCATCTGCTGTATCCTTGCCATGCCAAGCTAGCAGCACAAAAAGCTCTGGACCACTTTCCTAGCTGTTGGTGAAGTAGGAGACTCGAGCTTGCAGGTACGTGCAGAGGGGGGAGCTGAGGGTGCTTGAGCATCTGCTCCTTTGCCCCTTGATGTCCAAAGTGCCCATTTTCAGGGTGTAATTGCTTATAATTTAGCTATAAATAAAATGATCTGGCTGCCATCAGTCAGTTTACGTCACATGATGACTAGGGATGGGATGGATGGATTGATCCTGTGGTACATCACGTGCATTGATACTCATAAGCTACTCATTTGGTATCAATAATAATAAAATTATACAAATGGATCACTTCCAAACATTATCAGTACTTTTGTATAATGTTTGTTAAAAAGAAATTTTACTTTACTTTATCTTACTGGCCCATGTCACATGATATAGAAACCTATGATGCTGTGGTCACACAAATTTGCGTTGCGTGAAGCTCTACTTCAATGAACTTTTGGACTTTTCACACTGCACTCACTGTTAAAAGTTGATTTGTTGTTAGCCTGGGGCTAACAGCTACATGAGCTACAAAAAGCTTTCACACTGGCACAGTCCAAACTGGGCTAACCCGGACTGTAGCCTAGGGCTTGCTGGCACTGCTCTAGAGAAGGAACAGCCCTGAGTTTGTTGGATTGTCCCGTGAAAACGGACAAAACCCAGGACTAAAAAGTGCAAGGTTTTGTCTTATCTGCGACATGTCCTAACGGAGGTGCAGCTGCAAACTGAGGCTCCTCAGACAGATGCTCAGTGGGAGAAATAACATGATCCATGTACCCCGACATTGTGGATGCCCACACCATGGACCGTGGCAAGTGTGCACCCTCTGATGAGTGCCATTTCAATAATATTTCAATAATATTTTAATTAATTCTGCAACCTTACAACACAATAATAAACACTACATTACAATGTATGTTTTTTAAAAACAAGTTTCTATCATTACTTAGGGTAGGTTTAATATTGATTAAGTGCAAGAGTTTTTAATTATGGTTAATAAATGACCAGAATAAATCACAAATTTAGCCTTTTTAACTTTGAGCATCTGCACATCTAAAGGTCTGTGCATGGCTCTGTGAGGGAGTTCATTTTTTTAATGTGTGAGGACAAAATAAAATGGTGTGCTGAGTCAGCCCTTGAATATTCTCTATACCATTAAACCAAGTTCAACTCTGAGAAAAAACACTTGCGTATGATTTATTAAAATACCACTTAAAAGTCAGCTAATCTGCTTCATCAGAACGGTGTGTGTGAAGGTTGGTGAGGATTCATCGACAGTGGCTTGGAATCGAAAGCAAACAACACAGCAACCTGATTGGAGAAAGTGTGTGGTGACATCAGCTCAGTTTTCAGGGCCTTTAAAAATAAGAGCCTGACAGATACATTGATCAGCTGATCTACTGGCCTGATATGGGGCCAATATTAAGGAATTCACTGATACTCAACAGTACTTATGTTTATTAGGCTATTTAGCTAATTATTTTATTTTTATTTAAGACTATTCTTTATTTTCTCAGTGTTCTTTTCTAGAAAGTTTTGTCAGTGTATATGAGAGATTATTAAGATAAGTTATTTGTTTAAGAAAGCAGACATCTGAGTACATTTGCATGTTCATATCTGTGTAGAACATCTACATAGAAAAGGTCTATTTTCATTCCAGCTCCAACGTTCACTGTAATAATCGGAACTTTTCCCCTCTAAACTCGGTAACGGCCTCAAAAGTCCAATATCAGTTGAGCTGTATTTAAAATGTGGTCTGAAGAAAAAACCCAGGAAACTTCTGCAGCTTGAAAGAAGCATAAAAAAAAGGACGAACTGAGCAAAAAAAAAAGTTGCCATAGCAACAATGGGATGTGCTTTGTTCATTGTGAGTCTTGTGTTCATTGTGAAGTGTTTGAGCTGAGGTTGTGTGTTTCTTCTGCGGCCCCTCAGTGACACGATATTGTTGTGTCCATCCTCGCCAGAACCACACATTTGCATTCTGTGATTCTTACAGGACACAACAACTTCAACACTTAAAGCCTCGGGTTGGTGAGTAAGATCTCAGAACGGAGAAACAAAATGACAGCATTAACTAAATAAAGTACACTATGCTCTTTGGTTCAACAAA